>NC_080788.1:7286101-7957976 GCF_028018385.1 Neofelis nebulosa
CCATCGGCCCAGAGCCTGACGCGGGGCTCGAACTCACAGACCGCGAGATCGTGACCTGGCTGAAGTCGGACGCATAACCGACTGCGCCACCCAGGCGCCCCTCCACCTTCCTTTTCTAAAAGTGGATCTTCATATCCTTTTACTATGGAGCGTGGTTTTTTGTGGATATTTAAGAATTCTTTTATAAATTCCGGAGACCAATCCATTGTCAGCTTGATCTGCTGTAAATATCTTCTCCCAGCCTGTGGCTTGTCTTTCTCTTTTGTCTATAATGTCTTGTCATGCAGGAAGCTTTAGTGTGAAGATTGTCAAATTTATCAGTCTTTCATATTTTATTTGTATGTCTTTCTATGTCTTATGTAAGACATTCTTCCCAGCCCTGAGGGCATAAATACATTAGCCTGTTTTCCTGAAATATTTTCAGAAACATGAATTCTTCTGTCACCAGTTATTGCTGACCATCGTGATTTTTTGCCTCTGTGGTGAGAAGTGTAGCTGTGTTTCATTCGTGTTGATCTATGGTATTATGTTGTAAGAATAGATCACCATTTTTAATTGATTTGATTTGATTTGATTTTTACTTTTTTTAACACTTATTCATTTTTGAGAGACAGAGACAGAGTGTGAGCAGGGGAGGGGCAGAGAGAGAGGGAGACACAGAATCTGAAGCAGGTTCCAGGCTCCGAGCTGTCAGCACAGAGCCCAACACAGGGCTTGAACTCACCAACTATAGGACCTTGACCTGAGCTGAAGTCAAACGCTTCACTGACTGAGCCACCCAGGCACCCCAGATCATGATCTAAAAAAAATTTTTTTTTTACATTTATTTATTTTTGAGAGACAGAGACAGAGCACAAGTGGGGGAGGGGTAGAAAGAGAAGGAGACAGAGAATCCAAAGCAGGCTCCAGGCTCTGAGCTGTCAGCTCACAACAGCTCACAAGCCATGAAATCATGACCTGAGCCAAAGATGGGCGTTTCACCGACTGAGCCACCCAGGCGCCCCAAGATCACAATTTTAAAAATCCATTCTATCGGCACTTCATTTGCTATTACGAACAACACCGCGAACAGCATTCTTGTACTGTCTTTTGGGGCATATGAAGAAGTTTCTAAGGGTCAGAGGTTATGTGCACCTAACACTTTACTAAAGGAAAATTGTTTTTTAAATTGGTTGTATCGAGTTACATTCTGTCCATAAGTGTGGAAGCACTGACGTGACCCTATAACACTGGCAACGTTTATCTCTATTATTTCCTTCCTTCTCCTTTCTTTAGATTTACTCCGTTTTCTTTCTCAAATGTCTTGGTAGTTTTATTGATTGAGTTTCAATCTTCTTTTCTCATGTAAGTAGTTAGACTATAAAATGTCCCTTTACTGCTCTAGATGCAAGGTTTTTAAATAATTTTTTTTTTTTTACATAGTCTCCAACTTACAGAAAAGGGTCAAGTAAAGTACCAAAAAAAATCAGTCCTTTCAGGTAAAGTCCAAAAAAAAAATAGCATTTTTTAAAGTAACGTATGGAAAAGTGTCAGAGACCAAGCCAGGTAAGAAGGTCTGTCCCTTGGAAGGGGGGGGGGGTGGTGGGGAGGGGAAGGCAGCAGTGGTGGAGACTATTTTCAAGGGAGATGGACAAAACGTGTCACTATATTAGGGAGGACGGGAGCCAGCCAGGTTTCTCACTGTTGGAGAAGGGAGTTGTACCTATGGAGAGGAGAAAACTGAATGAATCCTTGATGTTGGATTAGAACTGGAGGCATTAGTGTGAGGTCTGTGGGTGTCCTTCTCAAGCAGCTTGGACTCAGGCACCTCCCATCAGGCACCCCCCATAGGCTGGTGGATGCTGTCCTCACCAGGTTTGGGCTTTAGCACCTCACACCGGGCTGCTTCCGTACACAGATGCCCTCCTGTCCCCGCTCAGGCTCTGACTCCCCATGCCAAGCCTCCCCACTGCACGGACGTGCTCCTCACTCTTCTCGGGCTGCGACACCCGTTCCAGGTCACCTCTTGATGGGCATCTATCGGTTACCTTGCTCTGTCCACCTAAGTGGCTTAGGGCTGAAGGGGTCAGGAAGGGAAAGGAAGGAGAAGGGCATCCCAGAAGTTTTGATACATAATATTGTCAATGTCATTCAGTTCTAAATAACTTCTAACTTCCAAGTTTGGTTTTTCTGTAACGCGTGAGTTATCTAGAAGTGTGTTTTAAATTTTCCAAAAATGCACAGGATCATACCTGTTTTCTTTTGGTTCTTGATTTCTGTCTTACCTGCCCTGCATACAGAGCATGTGGTTTATATGATACCGATTCTAGTTTTTATTATGATTTTCTCTGTGCCTAGTAAGTAATTAATTTTCACAAATATGTTCTGTATTCTTGGAAAGTATTTTTAAGTGTTGGGTACACGTAGAAGTGAATGGTTCTATAGATGTTCGTAGATTAAATATTAATTGTATTATGCAAATACTCTGTCCTTCCAAAATTTTTGTCTGCTTGATGTATCAGAGAAGCATAATAAAATCTCCCATTATAATTGAGGATTTATACATTTTCCTTTGTAGCTCTATCACTTTTTGTTTTATAGATTTGGATGCTAAATGTATTGTGTTATTACAATTGTTATAGCCTCCTGGTGAATTACTCCTTTTATAATCATGCGGTTATTGAGATTCTCAACAATAGCTTTTCCCTTCAAGTTTAACATGGCCACAGCAGCGTTGTATGTGGGGCAGGAAGGGTTTGTTTCTTGGTATATTGTTTTCAGCCTTAGTTTAGCCTTTCTCTTTCATGTTTTGATTGTTTCTCTTGTAAATATCAGAGGATTGTGGATTTATAAATTTCTCCTTGTAATTCTATTACTTTTTGATTTACGTGTATTTTTAACCGAGTCAGCAAACCTTTAAATGTTTAAACTTTTACCGTCTGTAATGATTAGTTATTTTTGCCATCTTACTGTATGTTTTCTATTTATCTTGCATTTCCTATGCATCTTTTACCCCTTTTCTGCTTTTCTAGTGTCTTCATCTAATTTTTTAAAATTTCCCTGTACCTCATAAACACTTAGTGAATGCTGGCTAGTCCTATTTTATTTGGTCGTCTAGAAATCCCTGCATAATATGTTGTTAGGCATGGGTGTGTATTTGGAAATCCTGGTTTCTTTTTATTTTAGTGTTCAGCTTCTGCACACGCAGAACATTGGCTTCCTCAGGACCTACCAGAGCTCTTACAACTGAAAACATATGGCTCTGTGGCTTACATTTTCCCCACCAAATGTATGTCATGACAGTTTTTCTCATGTCCATGCCTTGCAATGTGTATATAATAGTTAATCGTTGGCCATAAATTTGTTTCCAGTTGCTTTGGTATTATGAGTAATGCCACAGTGAACATCTTTGTGCACATTTATAATTCCTCCCTTAGTATCACTTCCTTGAAACTGCTGATCACAAGGAAGAACCATTTTAAAGGCCTTGCCGGATGTTGCCAAGTTGCCTCCCAAAATGTCACACTCCTTTGTGTGGACATTTTCTAGCAGTGTAGGAAGTCCCAGAGAACATTCCAACAATTCCCTTCCCGAGGTCACATGGACCCCAGTCGGGTCGGGGAGAGAGCCGGGGGATCAGGTAGGCTGTGGCCACGGCTCTGGGAGCACCTGGTGGGTGTGGCTTGGGTGAGAGACCTCTCTCTGGCTCCCACCTGCTCCTCTTGGTCGGTCGTGGGCTCAGCACAGACTCCCCGGGCGGCAGGACCAGGCTCCACTCACTCAGGTGTCTCAGGTGTGCACGCCCCTCACTCCTGAGGACCATGGGAGGCCGGGCGCGGGGGGTCAGGAGGGAGGGCTCCCTAGCACCCCAAACCCCCGCGGGGGGGTAGTACGTTGGGGCCCGTCAGGTGGGCAAGAGGCGCCCCAGGTGGGCCCCGGGTTGGCCTTGGCGCCGGCTCGCGGAGCGCGGAGAGCAAGCCCGTGCGGAGATCGCCCGCCGCAGTCTGTTGACTCGGTGGACGATGTGCCTCCGTCGGAGGTCCGGGCGCCTCTCTCGGCTCCGGAGCTGCTGTCCCGGAGAGAGGGGGAGCGCCAGGGCTCGGGGCCCAGCCCGCCGCCCGCCGCGCCGCGCCGCCAAGCCCCGGCGGCCGCAGGAATCCGCGGGCAGCGGCCGGGACGGGGCCGGGCGGGGCGCGGGGACTGGCCGTCCTGCCGCCCGCCCGCTGCACAAAGCCCGCCCTTGTTCGGCGGCCTCGGACGCGTGCCCTGCGCCCAGACCTCCCGGGGTCCTCTCCGTCCCGCGCGCGCGGCCCGGCGTCCCGACAGCGCCGGGAAGGGGACGTGCCGCCTGACGCGAACGCCTGCTGGGGGGCTCTCTGCCAGGGCTCCTGGGGGCCTGCCCGGGGCTCCGCGCGGCCCTGCAAGGCCGGGCCCGCAGACCCCGCCTGCTTGGCCCCCTGCCGGTGGGTCACGGGCACCCGCCGCGGGCGGAGGCCAGCGAGGGTGCCCTCCTCGTGATCACCCCCGCGGTGGGCGTGGATGCGGGTGCTGGCTGAGGGTGGGGCCGACGAGGACGTGGGCGCCGAGCTGTTTGGACGTAGCATTTCTCCCTACGCATTCCCTGGCCAGACTCCTCCGAAGAGGTGGCTGTGCCAACACGCCCCTGCCCACCTGCCCTCTCCTCCAGCACGGGCTCACGACCCACCCCCCACCGCACACCTCGAGGAGCGGCTGCCCTTTCCCAACGCCTGGCGAAGGGCAGCAAGGCTCCTGTGAGCTGGATGTCCCCAGACCCTGCACAGTATTCCTTACACTTGCACAGCAAGTGGGCGGCGTCCCTCACTCACTGCTCTGCTTAGCATCCATTTATTGAGCGCCTGCTGTGTGCCAGGCACTGTTCCAAGTGCCGGGAATACATCAGAGAACAAGGCAGACCCAGTGTCTGCCCTCAGGGGTCCTGTGGCCTGACTCCAAAGGCTGTTCCTTCGCTGTGATTACATTGGCTTTGGCAGATGGCTCCCCACTGGCCCTAGCTCTCCCTACCTACAGATTCAACATGACGGGTACATGGGACAGACCGCCAGGCCTGGGCAGTTATTTGCTAAGGATCGCCTTATCGGAGGTTGGCAGAGAACTGCAGAGCCCGGGGCGGGGGGGAAGAAATCCCAGGGAAGTGAGAAGAAACATGTGTGAAAATGAGGCGCTCACCCTGGATCAGCATGAAATAAACCAGGGCCGGGTTAGAGAGGCGTGCAGAGCTGCTCTTTCTCACTGAGTCCTGTTATTCGAGCAGGATTTCACGTTCACATCCAGGGGCAGGAGAGAAGACAGCCAGCATCTTCAATGGCAAGGCTGCCTCTGTTTGCTGAGTTGGCTGAGGGTGGGGAGTGGGGTTGGCCTGATCTGAACACACAGGCATTGGTGGCAAGGCCACAGGCTGAATCCTCCTCTGTCGGTAAACTCTCCGTTCTCACCGTGTTCCCTGGCCCCAGCCCGGCTCTCATCTCTCTCCTGCTCACAAACCTTCGATGGCTCCCCATGTCTACTGAATGAAGTATAAAATTCCTACCCGCCACAGCCGTAGCATGGCCTGCAATCTGTCTTTTGTGCCATTTCACATGACATTTCACACCTGCCCCCAGCTCCAGGCAATTAGGACAACCTCTTGCTGGCTGTGCACCCTTCTGTTTTTGCATTTGATAATCATGGTAGCTCATGCATGCTCAGAACTCACGCTGTGTTAGGTTCTGTGCTTTCCATATCCCAGTTCTACAAGGTAGGAAGTATTAGCCTCTGTCTCTTGACAGATGAGGAAACTGACACTTAGAATAGTTCCTGACTTGCCCAAGGTCACCTGGTAAATGGGAATTTGAACTCAGGCCTCCGAATCCCCAGAACCTAAACCCTTGACTAGTACCTAGACCTGTGGTGGGATCATGGTGCTCTGTCCTGTATGGTCTCTAGTAAATGACCTTATGAAGATGCTAGAAGGTTGGGGAGAGATATCAAAAGCAAGAGATGACACCAGTTGACTTGGATCTCTCAGGACACCCCCGAGTGTCTCCTGTTAGAGCTCTCTTCCTTCTCCAAATACACACGCCCCACATCCTCCCACCTGGCTCCATTATGTCCCACCTTCTCCGCTAGTCACCCCCAGACCTACTCAAGGGGGCACAGGTTTCTAGGCCAGTGACCAGCAGTACCTGCCCTTCCCAAGCATGCCAGTCTGCAAGGGGAGGTATGCTGTAATTGCCTGGGCTGTCTGGAATCCTCATACTGGTTAGTCGGTACTTTTGTTTCAATTTAAGATACCTGAGCACCATGATTCCCTCCCATGGCGGAGGGAGACAGGGAAAGGGAGAACATGGAGGTGCAGGTTCTGTGGCCACAGGAAGGAGCCTCCTAACTTTTGGTGCAGACCAACGCCCACCCCAGTGGGAAGGAAGGGAATGTTGTGGTCTTCTGTGCTTTCCAAGGTCCCAGAAAGCCCAGAGAGTGCCGGATGGGAAGTCCAAAAGAGCAGAGTAAGTCGTGGACTGGTGGAAGGCCATTCGTTACAGGCCTTTCCTGGGCTTTGCCCACTGCCCGTTAGGCCTGAAGGTCAAGCGAGGCAGTTGAGAAGAAAATGCTCACTGTGAAGTGTCTGAGGCCCTTCTGAGATGAGAGAATGGCCCCCTTTCAGCAGCCCTGCTTGCAGCCAGGACAGTATTCCCAGAGGGAGCAGGCCAGTGAATGGTCATCTGTCTGCCCAGATGGACCAAGGCCTGGCCTGTAAGGGAGGAGGCTCTGATTTTGGTTTCTGTTTGCAAATTCGGGGGCTCTGGAGTACTTCAATAAATAAACACCTATTTATTGAGCTCCTACTGTGTGCACAGCGCTGCGAGGGACACAAAGAAGCACTGATTTGAAAAACCACAGATCAGAATTTACCCATGCAAATAGAGTTCACTCCCCGGGGAGGCTGGATTCTCACATGTCCAGTGAGGCTGCCACTATTTGAGGAACGACTCCCAGCCCCTTCTCTAAACGATCTTGAATTTTCTCAGCGGAGATGGTTGATGTTTTAAAATTAAAAATAGCTAATGGCCATTTGGACCTCACTCGTCCGTGGTCTGCTATGAGCCCGGCATTGTTCTGGGTGCATGGGGAAGAGAATATCCTGAGGGTGCTCATCATTTGCTAAGGGTGATTAGCAGGTTGGCGGTCATCATGCTAAGAACCCCCCTGGCCCACCGGGTCTGGGAATGACCCCAGCCCGCAGAGAACAGAACTTATTATGCCTGGTATAAGGTGGCAGACAAGACAATACCCAAGGGTTAAATGACAATGACAGGCAGCCTGGGGTGCAGACGAGGGAGCCCTAAGCACACATGGAAGGGATGGGGAATCTTCCAGGGCTTTCCTGGGAAGGATAGTAATTACCAGTGTTTACCGAACACCCTTTATGCAGTGGTGCTAAGCACTTTACAAGCATTGATTATCTTGCTTTGTCCTCACAGCCCTTCTAGGGAGACCCAGTAGGATTCCCTTGTCCGCAGTTTACATATGAGGACGCAGAGAGGTTAAGTAGCTTGTCCAGGGTCAAACAGCAGGGAAGCAGATTCAGACCCGCTGGTCTGATACCTGAGTCTGCCAGTTTAACTTCCACACCGTGCTGCTTCCAGGGAGAAGAGGAGAAAGCAAAAGGCTAACCAATAAAGAACAACCAAATTCCAATGAGCCTAGTTGTTTTAGCAACGAAGACAGTTCTTAAGGAAGGTTTGTGACCCATGACAGTGTCACTGGACACGGTGCTTGGCCTCCTGATGAGGAATGTGTAGACTCTTGGAGGAACTCAGGCTTTGGGAGGCAGATGGCCTTGGGTTTGGATGGCGGCTGTCTCGCTTTTCGCCGAGCGACCTTAGACGTTAACAACTCTGGGCGTTGTTTTCCTCATCTATAAAGTGGAGTTCCTGACACTGCTGTGGCAGTGTTCTTATGAGGACTAAAAAGGATCACTTATGTAAAGCGTTCAGCAGGGTAGCCACTCCGTGAATGCCAACGCTCCCTTTGCTTCCTAAAAAGACATCGTTTAGAAGGACAACACTCACACGAGCAGGCTGGCGTCATCAAAGCTCTCATAGCCATCACGGGCCTGTTAGAAGATGCAGAAGACAAATGGCCAGGTCAGAAGTCAGAGAAACTGGCCTAGAGAGAGGACAGAAGGGGAGAGGGCCATTATTTTAATTTTTGCTACTATTCTGGGGTGTGTCCCTGGCTTCCACAGAATCACTTTGGTGTCTTCACTCTGGCACAGTTGATAGGTGATACGACACATCCTTCGTGTCGACCCCTTTGCCGGGCAGGGCATGTTCATTGCCTCTGAGAAACCATGATCTCGCACCATGCGTTCTCTGCCGTGAGAGATGGTAGCCCCCCCTTTCCAGCAGGGAAACTGAGACCTGGAGGGAGTGCCGTGTAACTAATAAGTAGAGTCCAAACCGGAAGCCAAGTGTCCACGAGACAAGTCATTGGAAGCAGGTGGCTTATTTGATAGGTCATCCTAATAAGGGAGTGGGCAAAGTGAGACAGGAAAGAGAGGAAAACCCATATAGACTATGTTTTTAAAAAAATTTTTAATGTTTATTTACCTTTGAGACAGAGACAGCGTGCGAGCAGGGGAGGGGCAGAGAGAGAGGGAGACACAGAATCCAAAGCAGACTCCAGGCTCCGAGCTATCAGTACAGAACCCGATGCAGGGCTCGAACTCTCGAGCTGTGAGATCATGACCTGAGCTGAAGTCGGCCGCCCAACCGACTGAGCCACCCAGGCGCCCCCCATACAGACTATGTTAATGGGCTGGGGACAGATTGAGCAACTGAGGCTCCGTGTCACTTGAGACTGAGGTCTGAGAAATCATGTAGAACGTGGCTCAGACTTGCGTCCTCCTCGACTGCCCAGGGCAGGGGGTTGGAGCACAAACCCACGAGCTCCTGTCCCCACTGGCTGAGGCTTGCTCTTGGCAGTGAACGAGCCGTGGTCTGGGAAAAGTCTTGAAGACAGACAGGAAGAGAGAAGAGGCAGGTGCTGAGGGTGGGTCTTCCTTCTCTGGGCCTCGATTCTTCAGGTGAGACCCTTACCTTGTAGAGGTGTGCGAATCAAATGACACGATACATAGAAAATACCTAGGACATCCTGCTACGTTTCGGATCTGGCCTTACGGAACTGCCAGGACTCAAGCCGTCTGGGCCCACGAGGGTGGA
The DNA here is from genome assembly GCF_028018385.1 of Neofelis nebulosa. Classification (NCBI taxonomy): domain Eukaryota; kingdom Metazoa; phylum Chordata; class Mammalia; order Carnivora; family Felidae; genus Neofelis; species Neofelis nebulosa. The sequence goes on from NC_080788.1 coordinate 7,295,323, forward strand.
AATTTCATCTCATTCAAACTGGACTGTGTGAGTGTTGAGAGATATTAACACTTAGTATTATCAGTTATAATTTTAGTCGTTGTATTTCGTGCACCCAGAGGGAGGCAGCTGGGAATGAGCACTGTGCCCCCAGTCCTAGAATCGGCATCGCTGGTGTTTTTCTGTCCTTCCAGGTGTGGGAAGGGCCCACAGCCTGGGTGAGTCAGCAAGGGTCCCACTCAGAAGGACTGACTCAGGGTCCTGCCCCTCCCCTCTCATGACTGGCCTCCTTCATGCCTCAGTCTGGGTGGGGTGTGGAATGCTTTGCTCACCAGAGTCCAAAAGCCACGTCCTGTCGAGCTCAGGAGGAATTTCACAGCCTCTGGACAGACCCAGCCCGTGGAGGGACTGACCCTGGCCTCTCCCTTAGGGCTGGTCCCCCGCCGCCTGCTGGCCCCCCCTAAGCTCTTGGAGGGGAGGAGGTGTGGTGGTCATCACCGTGCTCACGCTCATCTCCATGGCTCGGTGTCTCACCAGCTCCTGCGTGTTTGCACATCTGACTCCAGGTAGTTTTCATGGCCTGGGAAGGGCAATAGTGGCCTGAGATCCTGAGGACACAGCCGAGGAAGTGCTGGTCGATTTTGCCTCTTGCTTTCCCCCTTCCCCTAAAAACAAAATCTCTCCAAAAGCACCATAAACCAAGTCAAAAGACAAAATGACACCCTTGGGGAGGTGGAGGCGGATATTTGCAGTCTGTATCACAGGTAAAACATTGGCATGTAAATCGCACCTTGAAACTGAGAAGAAAAGGAGCAAAAACGTAATAGGGGCGCCTGGGTGGCTCAGTCGGTTGAGCGTCCGACTGCAGCTCAGGTCATGATCTCACGGTTTGTGAGTTTGAGCCCCGCGTCGGGCTCTGTGCTGACAGCTCAGAGCCTGGAGCCTCTTTGGATTCTGTGTCTCGCTCTCTCTCTGCTCCTCCCCTGCTCACGCTCTGTCTCTCTCTGTCTCAAAAATAAATAAAGCATTTAAAAAAATAAAAAAAAACATAATAGAAAAATGGGTGTATGACGCCAGCAGACCATTCACAGAAAAAGGGAAGGTAAATATCTCAAACATGTTCAGTCTCGCAAGCAATGAGAGAAATGCATGTTGAGACTTTATTAAACCATCATTTCTCCCTTATCAAGTCGGCAGAAATCCCAAAGCTTGGCAATTCTCTCTGAGGCCGCGCCGTGGGAGTGCAAAATGGCGGGGAGCTTGACGTCTAAGCCAGTGGCGTAGGCGGGTAGGCTTGGACCAACCATCTGATTCCAGGGATCTAACGCTGAAAATACAAGTCGGTAAACAAGTACGTGGTTACTCACTTCAGCATTGTGGGTAAAACAAAAGATAGGAAGCAGCCAAATGCCTATCGGTAGGGGACTGGTTGAATATGCTGTGGTGGGTCCACCTCGTGAGCACCAGGCAGGCCTCAAACAGGATGAGGAAAGCCCCTGTGAACACACGTAGGGCGATTTCTAGAATATATTGTTCAGTGGAAAAAAACAAGATGCCTAAAAGAGTACATAGTGTTACCTTCTGTGTAAGGAAAAAGTGAAAATAGTAACTAGGTATTGACATAGTTTGCGGAATGAGCTGAAGATAAAGATGATGGGTAGACATTTCTGAGTACATCCTTTTATATCATTTTAACTTTTGAACTGTGCAAACGCTTTACATATTTGAAAATAAAATGAAATAAAACCCTAAAACTGAATACAAGCAGAAGCGAATGAACCCAGCTCCCTGTTGAATTGATATTACTTTCAGGAGAGAATAATTATTTCAAACAACTTAAAAAAAAAACAAAAAACTTGGCATCGGGGCGCCTGAGCGGCTCAGTGGGTTAAGCATCCAACTTCGGCTCAGGTCATGATCTCGCAGTTCATGAGTTCGAGCCCCGTGTCGGGCTCTGTGCTGACAGCTCAGCGTCTGGAGCCTGCTTCGGATTCTGTGTCTCCCTCTCACTCTGCCCCTCCCCCACTTGTGTTCTTGTTCTCTCTCTCTCTCTCTCTCTCTCTCAAAAGTAATTAAAAACATCAAAAAAATACATTGGAATGGGCATATCATTCAATTGATTGATTGATTGATGGATTGATTGCAGGGGAGAGAGCCAGATGGAAAGAAAGAGAGAATCCTAAGCAGTCCATGACCCTGGGATCATGACCGGAGCTGAAGTCAGGAGTCAGACACTCAACTGACTGAGTCACCCAGGCACCCTGTGTGCAATGCCATTTTATTTTTTATTTTTTTATTAAAAAGAAATTTTTTAATGTTTATTTTTGAGAGAGAGGACAGAGCATGAGCAAGGGAGGGGCAGAGAAAGAGAGAGGCATAGAATCCAAAGCAGGCTCCAGGCTCTGAGCTGTCAGCACAGGGCCCGACGCGGGGCTCGAACTCATGAACTGCGAGATCATGACCTGAGCCGAAGTCGGACGCTTAACGGACTGAGCCACCCAGGCACCCCAATGCCACTTGTAAACACAAACATAAAAGCATTTAGCTCATATGTGGAATCACCAAAATTACACATTTCATGTCTCATACTTTGTACATGCATATGTGTTTGGTTCTTACCAGAACCATGGAAATGTTGCACAAAACTAACACAGCTGCTTTTGTATCACTTCCTGATATACTCTGCCAACCCTCTCTACCATCCATGCGTTTATAAGTAAGGAGGTCTTGGAAGGAAAAGATTGCTCTATCCTTTCCTTCCCTTGAATGTCCTCATTTGTGGGGTAAGTTACAAGGAAGCCAGTCTCTGGGAAGTCAGGTGAGTAGGAATGGGTGTGACACAGCTCCTTGGCCATGTGTGTTTCTTAGAACCCTCTTGCCTTCTTTCTGCATTTGAAGCTAGTTCTGGTTTGAATAGAAAGCCCCTGTTTTGAACAAAGGTGCCCTGTTTACTCTGTTGTAGGTGTAACATACATCCTGGGTCCCCTGGAACGGTGTGCTCACGGGGTACTGGGGACACTGTGCACAGACGGGTGGCTGGGAATGGCCACTCGTGCATACTGTGTACGTCTCCTCTGCTCATGCACATTATCCACGGTCTGTTCATCAGACTTCACTTAGAAGTTAAAGATCAAATTTCAGGGGGAAAAAAAGTTTCAAGGAGAAACATCATACCAAGCACTGGGTCCTTCTGAGCACCCAGGGCCCTGTTCAAATGCACAGGTCACACATCCATGGTCACGGGGCAGAAAATGAGGACAAAGGGCTCTAAATCAGAGGTTAGCAACCTACAGCTCAAAAGGCAGATTTAGCTCATTGCTTTTTTGTTGTTGTTGTTCAGCTGTAAGCTAAGAAAGCCTTTCACATTTTAATTTTTTTTAATTTTCATTTATTTTTAAGAGAGAGAAAGGGAGAGGCAGAGAGAGGGAGAGAGAATTCCAAGCAGGCTCTGCACTGTTAGCACGGATGCAGGGCTCCACCTCATTAACCGTGAGATCATGACCCGAGCTGAAATCAAAGAGTCGGATGCTTAACCGACCGAGCCACCCAGGCGCCCCGGCCTGAAATGGTTGTTAATCTGAGTACCGACCTTGATTTTGCTTCTTGGTTTGCAAAACATAAAATGTTTACTATCTGGGCCTTTGCAGAAAAATTCAGACCCTTGCTCTAAATGAAAAGAGACTAAAGAAGAAGAAACACGGAGTTAAGGAGCAAAACAACTAAATGCATTGGGGAACTTTAATTGGATCCTTGTTTGGGAGAGAAAACAGAAAAAGCCATTCTCTAGACAATGGGCAAAAATTTGATTATGCATTTGGAAAGTGTATGCATGGTCATTGTGTGCTCCTTCAACTTCCGTGCACATTTTGAATTTTATTATAATAAGAAGCTGGGGAAAATATCCAGGCCTGCCTGATGAGTTTCCCTGCCTATCGGGGGTTCGAAATTACTGTAACACGAGTTCGGTTTGAAACATCAAAAATGACATTAGAATGCAGGGATGTGCTGTGTGCCCAGGCCTGGCATGGGGAGTATCCTCGCTCTTGTTGGGGTTCCCGGAGAGCGGTCAGCGGGGTGGTGGTAAATGTTTAACAATCGGATGGATCTCCAGGAACAGAAAAGCCAACTTAGAGCATTTGCCAGTGTCTGTGGTATAAAATGCTCCCACAGCTGATATCAAGCTACCAACGCTTATGTCACCGAACTTGAATTTGAGAAGACATTTGCACAATCAGCTGTCACAGGCCCATTCGAGTTGGCTACAGCACGCTACCGCCATCCAGCCCGACAAAGGGTCAGATGTGACGAAATGCATCCTGATTCTCGGGTGTCACTGAATTAGAGTTAAGGTATGGGAGTGGTTCGAATCTGGACTTCAGGAAAGAAGGAGAAAATAAACTCAGACTTGGGGTTCAGCGAGCCTCCAGCCGGAGCCAGCCCCTTCCCTGGCAGGAACCTGGCGCTCGTTGCTGCAGTCCGGAGGGTTCGGCGTCTCTGAGCCCAAAGCCGCACCTCCCAGCAGCCGGCTCACCGTTTCCAGACCACCCACAGCACACCTTCTTCTCTAACAGCCCTGCCTTGCTCCAGGCTTCCAGGGCTCTCCATTCACCACCCAGAATCTGAACGCCTCTGTCTGGGTTTACTCTCCTCGTTGCAATCCATTCCCCATGCCAGGCCAGCGTTCGGGTGCCCCGCTCCTGGACGCTGTCTTCCCTGCCCCACAGATACAACCCACTTATTCTGTCCCCTCAGATTCGCACTAACATTTCCCTGGCTTGGGATGTCCTTCTCTGTCTTCTCTATGTAAACTCTACGAGTGTGTAAATGCTGGCTCAAGACCCACACACTCCGGGAATCCCTGACGGTCTCCACTTATCCTCACCCCCGTCATCACCTCCAGTGCCTTCACGCCTCCATCGTTTCTGCCTTCACTAACACCACGGATTTATCTTTATCTCCACTGGCTTCATCTCCTACAACACCTCCACTCTGCCTTCTCCACCTTTCCTTCCAGGGCTCAATCTCATCCGTCAGCCTCACCATTATGACTGCTCCTGCTTATAGCGGTATTGCTGTCTCCATTTTTCTGTCCCCTATTCTCGGCATCTCCTCCTCCTTATGATTATCGGATTGTTTTCTTTACTGTCTCCGTGTCCCTACCCCTGACGCTGAACGGAGAAACCTCACACCTGGCCCTCATGGCACCCGTAAGTGATATCCATGCGACAATAGGCCTTCTCCTGTTGCGATAAAGAGACCCCTACGAAGAAAGCAAGCTCAGATGCTGCTCAAAGCCCATGGACGGGGCGTCCATCCATAGCCCTTCTCAGGAACTGGAGGTTGGCACCATCTGTGTGCAACTAGGGAAGAGAATAGGGTGGGTTATGTAGGGTGAGTTCACAGGCTCGACCCCTCCCTCTCTGAGTCCTGCTTCCCCATCATTATCAGAACCAGGGTCAGCCGGGCTTGTGGTCAGTGATGCAGGAAGTAGTGGCCGTGCCAGCTGGGTTGGGTGAGTGGTCAGTCTGACCCAGCCCTTGGTCTGCCCCGTCTGCAAAGCTTGCTGGGAAAGCATGCTGGTGCTCCAAGACTCCAACCTCAAGCGGTTGGGCCTAAGTCCCAAACATCCCCAGCTTCCCTTAATAATCACTGTGCCCTCCCACCCCTGAAATCATCAAAACCCTCCTTGAACCGATTTCTGTTTGCCTCCCTACCATCCCTAGGGTGGATTAATTCCAGATGTTTGCAGCTTCCTGCGTAAAGTACTGCTCGCTGCCATTCCTCCCCAAACACCCCTTTCTAAGCTTCTTGGGGGTACCCCTCACTGCCACCATTTGGAAGTGCCGAGCCTTCTCCGTGTGCCCCTTGACGTGAACACTTTGTCTCTTCTCGATTCTCTTGAGACCGAACGAGACAAATACTTACATCTATTTGCAGACTAGGTTCTCTGTGCCCTGATAGGTGTAATTGCTCTTCTCCGAACCTCCCTTCCTGTAGCAGTGCCTTTATCCCTGGGGGAGGGGAGTCGGCGCGGCCCCATAGCATGAGACCCATGCTGCCTGTTAACTCCTTATACCCCCGTGTGTGCCTTCGGGGTAAATTGAAAAGAGGAGTGAGGCATAAATGTCTCCTTCAGGTCTGGCCTTCTCTCCTCCCGTCCGGCTTCTCTCCCTCAGGCCTTCTGCCACCTGCTAAGCAGTCACAGCTCTGTGCTCTTGCATGTGGGGCTTCTGCCCCTGGAAGGTCCTTCCTTCTTTTCTTCTGGCTCAAGACCCAGCTCAAGCACTGGGTCACTGGAAGGCCTCCCTGCTACCCCTGGAGGGGCTGGGTGTCCTCCTCTGGGCTCCCAAAGTCCCCTGCACTCCCTCACTCAGAGCATTTAACCCACTCAGTTTAGCTTGTGTTATTGGTTTGAGATGTCTCATGTAAGAAGTTCCTTGAATCACACTTTTGACCCAGAAACCTTATCAAGACAGCCCATAAAAGAAAGGCTTATGGGGGTACCTGGGTGGCTCAGTTGGTTAAGCGTCCGACTTTGGCTCAGGTCATGATCTCGCGGTCTGTGAGTTTGAGTCCCATGTTGGTCTCTGTACCGACAGTGCACATGGAGCCTGCTTCAGATCCTCTGTCCACCCCCCTTTCTCTGCTCCTCCACTCGCTCTCTCTCTCTCTCTCAAAAGTAAATAAACATTAAAAAGAAGAAGAAGAAGAAAGGCTTATGGGAGAGAGAACTCGGTGCTTCTGTAAGAAGAAGTTCGAATGCACAGAGAAGGACAGTGCAGGGCCTTAAACAGATCAGGAAGCGGTACAGTTGTGACCAGGCAGGGGCAGGCTCAGCGCCCTGGCTGGGCAGACCAGTTGCCTTCCTGCGGGGACTTCTGCGTTCTAGTGTTTCCTTAGACTCACTTCCCATTTTTTAAAATGAAAAAAATTATAGAGCACAAACGGGGAGGGAGAGGCAGAGGGAGAGGGAGAGAATCTTAAGCAGGGCTCCACACTTCGCACAGAGCCCGACGCAGGGCTCAATCTCACGACCCTGGGATCGTGACCTGAACTGAAACCAAGAGTCAGACACTTAACCGACTGAGCCCCCCAGGCACCCCTCCCTTCCCATTTTTGAAATGACATGTTTCCTCTACTAATGACCTGGGCCATTTCACCAGCCCAGCAAAACAGGTTCATTTTTTAGCAGCTACTTCTTTGGAGCCCCAGCTCAAGTCTCTCCTGGACTTTCAATATGAGATTTTAAAATAGTCCTGTGGCTTCCTGTGGGCTATTTGCTTTGAAAGCAGGTGAAATTTCTATTTATTTCTATTTTTTCCTAACAATATTTTTCAAGAGTTCCTCTTGCTAAAAATGACACATTTCTTTGGTTCTCCCCTATCACCAGGAGGTGAAGTTTAAGCAAGTGTGGGTGTTGAGGTGGGAGGTTTACCCAAATATTTCCTGTGTAAGATCCAGGTCCCTTAGGACCAAGCCCCACGTGTGTTCTTTGCCTGCGGGCTCTGAAGCCATGGTGTCTGCTCTAGGAAATGCTTACGTGTCTCCTTGTCAAATGTGCCTTCCGTTCTGTGTCGGGATGAGGTTATTTCTGTTCTCAGGAAAGATGTCATGTTGGGCACACAAGCCAACGTGGGTAGATACAGGGCCCCTGGTCCAGGGGTTTCCCGGATCCGCATTGGCACAGCCCTTCCCCGGCAGTGGCAGTGGCATTGGGAGGAGAAGAGCTGGTAGATATGCCTGGGCAAGCAGAGCGGCTGAAGGTCCGGCTCTCTGGAAGCAGGACCGGTTCCACCTGCGGCTTGGCTCGGGTGACCTGGATCCCAGTGTTCACGGGTCTCACCGGACAGTGGGTGCCCACTCATGACGTGAAAAACGGAGAAGTTCCCCCTCAAAGACCTCACTCCCCCTGGCTTCTCGCTCCCCATCCCAAGCTCAAGGCTGGCTCCACGGGGCCCCCTTAGCTAGCTGAGATCACAGTCACCCCCATCTGCAGGTTCTTCATGATCTTCTAGGGACCACCTGTTTCCCTTCCTGCTTTGTTATCAGTCTCCTTCCTGAGCCGAGCCTCGAAGCTTTCCGCATAGCCCTTTCTGACCCTGTGTCCTCTCAAACCTAGGACCAAAGGCATCCTAGAAGTGACATTTCTATTTTATCTGGATTAAAGTACGCTGGGCATTATGGGGAAAGCTGCTCTCGTCATTCTTGTTCGTGAATACTCACGCTTCCTGTTGGTTATATACCTAGAGGTGGACTTGCTGGGACACAGGGTGCTATTCACCTTTAGTAGGCTCTACCAAATGTTTTTCCAAAGTGGCTGAACCAACTCACCCTCCCGCCTGCCGCTTACGGCAGTTCCAGGTGCTCCACATCCTCCCCAACACTTGGTGTCCTCAGTGTCTTTAACGTCAGTCTTTCTGACGTGTATGCAGTAGGGTCTCATTGTGGTTTTAAGTTACGTTGCTCTGGTGAATTTGATGTTGGGCATCTTTTCCTAGGCTTACCAGCCATCCTGCATATCCTTCGAAGAGTTTCTGTTCAAATAGTTCACATATTTTTTAAAGAATTTTTAAAATTTTATTGTATTTATTTTGAGAGAGAGAGAGAGCAAGAGCATGCACAAACAGAGTAGGGATAGAGAGAGAGGGGGAGAGACGATCCCAAGCAGGCTCCACACTGTTAACACAGAGCCCAACACAGGGCTCAACCCATGAACTGTGAGCTCAAGACCTGGGCAGAAACCAAGAGTTGGACATTTAACCGACTGAGCCACCCAGGCACTGCTACATACTTTTTTAACTGAGTTATTTCTTTCCTTACTTATATTTGACTTGTGGCGTTTTAAAAGTAAACATTATGAATAGCACTGCTTTCTCAGATGTATATATATGTATACACACACACACACACACACACACACACACACACACACACACGTATATAGCAAACATCTCCGAGTCTTTGGTTTATCTATTCAGATACTTGATAAAATCTTTTTTTTTTTAATATTTTTTTTAACGTTTATTTTTATTTTTGAGACAGAGAGAGACAGAGCATGAATGGGGGAGGGTCAGAGAGAGGGAGACACAGAATCTGAAACGGGCTCCAGGCTCTGAGTGGTCAGCACAGAGCCCGACGCGGGGCTCAAACTCACAGACCGTGAGATCATGACCTGAGCCGAAGTCGGCCGCTTAACCAACTGAGCCACCCAGGCGCCCCCCCCCCTTTTTTTTTTTTAATATTTTTTTAACATTTATTTTTATTTTTGAGGATGAAATCTTTTTTTTTATAAATTTTTTAAAGTTTATTTTAAGAGAGACAGCACAAGTGGGGGAGGGGCAGAGAGAGAGGGAGAGAGAATTCCAAGCAGACTCCACGCTGTCAGCTTGGAGCCTGATGTGGAGCTCAGACTCATGAAACTGTGCGATCATAACCTGAGCTGAGACCAAGAGCCGGACGCTCAACTGACTGAGCCACCCAGGTGCCCCAAGCCTTTTTTTCCCCCTCTTTTTGAGACTGCAAAGACTTGACAGAGACTGCAAGTGTGGGAGGGGCAGAGAGAGAGAGGGAGAGAGAGAAAGAATCTTAAGCAAGCTCTGCACTGTCATCTCGGAGCCCGATGCAGGGCTTGATCTCACAAATCATGAGATCATGACCTGAGCCAAAATCAAGAGTCAGATGTTTAACCGACTGAGCCACCCACGTGCCCCCTTAATGATGTCTTTTGATGAAAAGGTTATTAATTTTTTATTTATTTTTTTGGGGGGGACAGAGAGAGACAGAGCATGAACGGGGGAGGGGCAGAGAGAGAGGGAGACGCAGAATCGGAAACAGGCTCCAGGCTCCGCGCCATCGGCCCGGAGCCCGACGCGGGGCTCGAACTCACGGACCGCGAGATCGTGACCTGGCTGAAGTCGGACGCTTAACCGACGGCGCCACCCAGGCGCCCCAGAAAAGGTTATTAATTTTAATGAAGCCCACTTTCTTTTTATTTTTTATTTAATGGGTAATGCCTTTTATGTCCTGTTTAAAACATGCTTGCTCTTCCCAAGGTCATGAAAATATTCTCCTATGTTTTCTCGTAGAAAAGTGTTTTACCTCCCTACTTTAGCCCTGTCCACCTTGTGTCAATTTTTGTGTGATGTGTAAACTAGACGTAAAGGTTACTTTTCTCCCAAATAGATATCCAGCTGCTCCAGTATCCTTTATTTCAGGACAGTTTTCTCCCACGGACACCAATGGGGCTTTTGTTGTAAAGCGTAGCAGCTTTATTCGTAATAACCCCTAACGGAAAACGACCCAAATGGCCATGAATGAATAAACAAATCGTGGTATATCCGCACAACGGACTACTTCTCAGCAATAAGAAGAATGAACTGTGGATAGGCACGACGACATAGATGAATCTCAGAAACACATTGAGGAAAGGAAGACAGAGACAAAAGACTCTGTACCGTTTGGTTCCATTTACATGAGGCAAAATGAATGCGTGGTGATCATGTCAGAAAAGTGGGTCACCACATTCACAGAAGGGCGGGAGTGTGTTGACTGGGTGGGCTGGTTGCCAGGCACTGCTGCTTTTATTCTTTGCACAGTTACCCTGGCTGCAAAGGCCAAGGGAGGACATAAGCCACCAGAGTAATGTTACCGGTTTGTGTCTCAGCTGGGCTTTTCCCATTCCTGTTCCGAGCAGGACCATATCAGGGCATCGGCTATTTTCCGTGGAGTCCTAGAATGCGACAAGTCCCAGCGTCCTAAGACTTGGGCTCTTGCAGCAATCTTGGGACTCGTTTGGCCAAGCCATCTCATTTCGTAGATGACACAACCACAAGACAGGGGCTGCAGACGTGGAAGCTCGGAGTAACGTATGCCTTTGCTCCCAAGAGCTAAGAGAACTCCGGCATCACCCTTATCATCTGTGTCGTTGTGGCTGCGGAGGTTTTGTGGATTTTCTACATGCCAAGCACTGGGCAAACATCATCTAACTAATCCAATGGGCCTGGGGTGAGAGGTGCTGGTGTTAGCCCATGGTACGGATGAAGAGTTTGGAGCTTGGATAGGCCCAGGCCAGACAGCCGTGTCTGCCTGACTCAGGGCTGCCCGAGTCTTTATCCCCTGCCACTCTGCGCCCCATCCAGGGCTTCCATTTCTTTTTTTTTTTTTTTTTTTAATTTTTTTTTTCAATGTTTTTTATTTATTTTGGGGACAGAGAGAGACAGAGCATGAACAGGGGAGGGGCAGAGAGAGAGGGAAAGGGCTTCCATTTCTCAAACATTTGCTTGTTATAGACCTTAGCATTCACGCGGTCCTTCGAATAGTAGGGCCTTCCTGTTCTGGGAGGGTCTGGACCACACAGCATCCCTGTGAGTTCTCCTTGCCTTCTCTGGCCACATTCATATGGGAGCCTACTTCCACGGGTGCAGGTGTGGAGGGCGCTCGCTCAGAGCTCGCTATGGTGCTCCTCTCCTCTCTTCTCTATCTTTTAGGGTTTCTGTGCTCTGTGTTGTACGGGGCCAGTCCCCTCGGGGCTCCCCTTATAGAGCCCGGTCTTGAAGGGTGGTGTGAGGCTACATTTTGTACGGACCTATAGAAGGCTCGTGAGCAAGTGTGAGAGATGACTCACCTTCACACACGCCCACAGTTCCCGTCACCCTCCGAGGCCCAGGATTCATGTCCCAGATTTGCTCAATCTTTCCCCATTGGGCGGAGACTTTATAGATAGAACTGACACATTGAGAAGACATTCTACACCAACCTGAGATTTCTTTTCCGCCCTGTGGACCACGAGGCCGGGTTTGTACGTGTGTGCGCGCGTGTGTACGTACACATTCACGGGGTCCGGGCCACGGGGCTTCCGGGCAAATCTGTGCTGTGGGATTCGAGGGCAGGGGGGCTGGGAATTTATTTTCTTCTCTACTCGCTTGGCCCAACTCCCTTTCCTGGGGAGTTGTTGCTTTGTGTTGGTGACAGACCTTCTGTTGGAGGGCTGGTCTTTCTCTGGATCTGAACCCAGCTGCCTGCAGCTTTGTGAAGACTCCAAGAGACACAGTCCCAGGGGGTCTCCAGCCTAGTGCAGGGGAATGTTATGCCCACTGGGACACCCATCATGGGTGAGGAAGAACTGGCCAACACAGCCCAGAGTCAGGGACTTCCTCTACCCTACTTCCAAAAACCCTAGACCAGAGGCAACCCTCAGCAGCCACCTGGCCAGCCAGCTTTCCCGGTGGAGAGAAAGGCAAGGAGAAACCGGGAGAGGAAAGAAAGGAATAAGGAGGAGGAAGAAAGACGGAAGAAGAGTTGCCTTTCATTGTCTAGGCTGTATGCCCTTCTGGACCCTTGCCTGAGGAAAATGTCCAGATGGGAGCCTGGGGGACACCTCATCCCTGAAGAAGCACTTGCAATTTTAGGGGCTGCGTCCAGAAAGGGCCTCGAGGTCTCTACCTTTAAGTATGATCATGGAGTTGTCTCGACATATTTTTTAAAGAGTATTGGGGCCAAAAGTTGGGTCCAATGGGCACAGTCATAAATATGGGATGTTGATTTATGTATTTATTTGTCATTGCAGCAAATTGATGGATCCCCTGCTGTGCTAGACCCTGACGTGCCAGGGAGCAGGACAATCGTGATCCCTGCCCTTGGGTCCCAGGCAGTTTTAGGGTAGGATTTCCAGGGGAGCTAGGTGCAAATGGATGATGATCAGGGAGTGGAGAGTGAGGAGCCCGGGGGAAAGAGCTGTGGTAAGGAGTCAGGACTCTTCTAGACCTGGGGTCGGTGGACAGACTACCACCCACCACCTGATTGGATTAACAGCTCATTCACCTACATATCATCTGTGGCAGCTTTGGGGCTATCCTGGCGGAGTTAGGTAGTTGTGGCAGAGACCATACAGCCTGCTTTTCGACCCTTTACACAAAAAGTACGCCAGCCCTTGACCTAGACTCCCGTCCATTGTCTGGAGCCCCAAAGTCCTTACCACCGTGCCTGGTATATGTACTTGGTGCTCAATAAATATTTGCTCTGTGAACAAGTAAGGAAGTGTCTATGCAGGGGCAGAGTGGACAAAGGTGGGACATGGCAGAGAAGATCCAGGATTTGGTGAAGGAAAGGAGGAAGGATGGGGAGAGCAAGAGGCAGGCAGTCAATCCTCGTCGATCACGTCTTTGTGATTTTGCCTACTTGCTAAGATTTATTTGCAATCCAAAACCCACTGACTGTGACACAGTCATTTGTAGACGTGCACAGATCAGTGACAACTTTGAATTGCCCCCCTGGCTTGCAAGAGGCAACATGCTGCCTGCTTTTTTCTGCTTCCACACCGTCAACAAGTGTCCTTTTCGTGGTCTATTTAGTGCCACGTTTTTTTTTTTTTTACAAGTTTGTGCTTTTTGTGGATGATTTCACTGGGTTGTTTTTTTTTTTTAATGTTTATTTATTTTTGAGAGAGAGTGATTACACACTGGGGAGGGGAAGAGAGAGAGGGAGACACAGAATCCAAAGCAGGCTCTGGGCTCTGAGCTGTCAGCACAGAGCCCCACACAGGGCTTGAGCCCACGAACCATGAGATCATGACCTGAGCCAGAGTCGGATGCTTAGTCCAGTGAGCCACCCACGTACCCCTGATTTCACTGTTTAAAATGGCCCGCGAGCGAAGTCCTGAAGTGCTGGCTGGTGTGATGGGCCTCGTGGAAGAAATACAGGTCAGATAAGCTTGGTTCAGGTGGGAGTCGAGGTTCCGTGTTGATGAACCAATGGCATCTGTTAAATAAGACGTCCTTAAACGGACCCGCGTGTAAGACAAAGTTGCGTACTGATGGGTTGATGATGATGTTGTGACCAGAGAACCTGGTGGGAACTGACCCTGTTCTCTCCTAAGAATGACAGTTCTGTGTTTGCCAATTCACAGTTCAAGGCGATTTTATAGAACATTACTGAGAATGACGAGAATTGCCTACAGATCAAGTAAGCGGCAAGGAACAAAGTCCGTTAGAACTGACCGAGCGGAGAGGGGCACGGTGTGGGATGAAGGTGTGGGGTGCAGACTGGGTGGTGGCAAGGAGCCGGGATTCTTTGGGGTGTGCCAGGGCCGGCAGCCATGAGGCTGTGGGGACAACCACTGGGATGTCAACACTTTGAGCCAGAGGCCACAGCGAGGACCAGGGACCTGCACAGAGAAGGACCCGCAGAGATACAACTGGAGATAAGAGAGGGTGACCCCCTGGTCCCATGGGGATGTGGTGTGGGCAAACACCTCTGGGAGAGGATTCTGGGACCAGGAGAGCACCCCAAGGTGTGTGGGGGGAGGGTGGGCCTCGAGGCTGAGAGGCTGTCTGTCCATCCTTCCGTGGCATGGGAGACAGAGCGGACAGGAACTTTCAGCCAGCTCCAGGCTTCCCGAACCAGGCACGGGCACCCGTGAAGGTGCATGCCTGCAGCCCATGCCCCGAGTTGCCCTCGGAGCAGAGGAGCCCTGCACTGGGTGCCAAGCCTGCTCTGCAGGCCAGCTGGCCATGGGCAAGGTCAGGGGCAGGGGGGCCTTAGCAGAGCAGGGAGTCAGGGGCGGGGGTGGGGTGGGGGGAGACACTGGGCCAAGGCTGGGGGCTTCAAGGGGAAAGTCTGCCCCAGGAGGGGCCGTGGAGAGGGAACCATAAAGGCCCCTCTATTCAGAAACCACCCCCCTGAGGAGGACTGGCTGTGATTTAGAACGGATTTCATCCCTACCGCCGGATCTGGACGTCACCGGGCAGAAAACTCCTCCCCTCCCCCACCTGAGGCCCGTCTTGTTATGTCAACGTTCTGTTTGCACACAAATAACCTTTTATTGGCATTAAAAAAAAAACAACCCAACTATTAAGTCATAGGTTTTCAAACTGGAAAGTACCTCAAGAAGTCCAGTTCCTTACCTTAGAGCAAGTAAAATATTATCATTTCTACGTTACAGAATAGGAGCAGGGGGCAGGGGCCCCAAACTGACAGATAATAAGGGGCAGGTGGGGACTCCAATGCAGGTCCCCCTCTTCCTAGGGTCCCCCCCTAGACCGGCTCAGGCTCTCCCTTCTCCTTCTCTCCACCTGGTTTTGGGACTCTCTCCATCCGATCCCTGATCTTCTCCAGCAAGTCTCTGTAAGGCTGCCTTGTGCCAGCTGTGGGTTGGTCTCTCTCCTCCCACCCCTGCTGCTAACGCGGGCCTCCCCGTGCCCCCCTTCCCAGCGCTCTGATCCCAGGCCCTGCCTCTGCCACTCTGTCCAGGGCTGCTCTCCGCAGCCCTCGAGGGAACTGGCAGCTGGGGGCTCAGACACGGGTGGGCTGCTGCTCAGAGTGGGGTTCTGTGGCCCCTCGAAAACAAGCCTCGCTCTGTGCACCGTGAGGCCAGCTGCTGGGGTGGGGGTGGGAGGGGGGCAGCAAAGGAAAGAAAATCTGTTGTAAAAAGCCCAGGTGAAGGCGGCCAAGACAAATATACCCAGCCAAGGGAACAGGAGGGCTGGAAGATTCCAGATGCAGAGGCCTCCCTCCGCTGCCAGGCTCCGTCCAAGGAGGTGGGTGAGGGATGGAGGGAAGGAAAGTGCCAGGGCCTGGTATTCTTAACCTGCTGCCTTCTGAGCCCAAGCAGGAACCGTTTCCCTGAGGATGGGCCCTTATGGTAGGGGTGGGGGGGTGAGGAGGACTCACCCCAACAACTCGGGCTTAGGTTGGAAGCCTCCCGCAGCCCCGCAGGGGGCAGCTGGGGAAGGGGCGTGTGGACAATGCCAGGCTTTGTCCCAGGTGATGGGCAGCCGCGGCCCCTGCCCTCCTGCTCCTGGTCCCCCTCCCGCTCTGTCCAGGCCCCTGCGTTACTCACTCCCGGGTCATGTGGTCCTTCTGTCAACACCGGCTGAGCGAGGGGGGCTGGGGGAATGTGTGGGTCCTTCCTCTACTGCTGTTCTGGGAACCAAACCTGGGCCTCATGGAAATGTACGCCCTGAAAGGACAGCGCAGCACGGGACGTTTACCCAGGGCGGGCCCCGGGTGAGTCAGGGGGCCACGCGTCCTGGGAGAGATTCATGCCTGCGGGTCGCAGGCACGAACAGTAGGGCATTTTGCTGCCTCCTCGCTACTGTCTCTCCAGCTCCGTGAAAGAGAGGACAGAATTCTCGACAGACAAAGTCGGCACAAGGGTGGAGGACCCCACGGGGCCGGAGCAAGTTTGTGGACCTGGTTGGGCAGAAGCCCTGAGGGCTGGTCACTAGGCAGAGGCTCTGGGGTCTGCACCCACTGTCTCCCCACCCTGCCACCCCTGCTGAGTGCTAGAATCAGGCACAGACTGGCCTGATGCCAGGGCAGTGGGACAAGAGCCTCAGTGGGCAGCCTCCCTGTGTGTCGGAGGCCTCCTGGCTGAGACTTGGGGGTCTTTTCCGAATTTCCAGAGGGCTGGCCTCTGGAAGAGAGAGGTGCCACTGCATATGCCCCCCAGAGGGAACTGGGGTGATAGGGACAGAGTTACACTCAAAAGAAGGAAGAACTTGCTGGTAATTGTGAAGTTTCTCTGAGGACAGATGATGTGCTTTGGAACACGGGGCATCATCTCCTTTTAAACGCACTCAAACAAAAGCTACGGCAATCGCTTTGGACAGATGTCTGGAGAGGAGTCACCAACTGGCTGGCTGGCTCACACAGATAGTCTTTAAGTCCCCGTCCTCGAAGCTTTTGAGTCCTAGTAGCTTTGACAGTGACGTGCACCTTGACAAGGGTCTTAATAGCACTGAGCCTCAGTTTCCCGATCCGAAAAACAACTTGTCTAGGCCGCATCGTGGTGGGGACTCAACGTGCTTTGACAGCCCCGAGGCTCTACTGACACAGAAGGCTCTCACGAACAGAGGGTCTCAGTGAATATGTGTGACTGTGGAATGACCAAGGTCAGTGGTTGATGATACCGATGGCAAGACCCCAATATCTACTGAAGGCTCGTGAGCCTCTAGTGTCAAGCGTTGCCTCATTGTCCCCTCTATCAACCCTCAGACTCAACACACACACACACACACACTTTGCAGGCTCACGCACGTAAGTGCACACACACATACCCCTCCTCCTGTCCCAGAAGTCTTTCAGTTTAGGTGGGGGAACAAATCTTCCTCCATTTGGCTTTTACCTTTTTAAATTATTTATTTATTTTAAATGTTTATTCATTTATTTTGAGAGAGAGAGAGAGGGAGAGCAGGAGAGGGGCAGAGACAGGAGAGAGGGAATCCCAAGCAGGCTCTGCGCTGTCAGCAAAGAGCCTGACGCGGGGCTCAATCTCACCGACCATGAGATCGTGACCAGAGCTGAAATCAAGAGTCAGAGGCTTAACTGACTGAGCCACCCAGGCGCCCCTGTCTTTTACCTTTTTCTTAAAAGACTGACCTCAAAGATCTCTTCTAAGTTCTTTATAACCTACTGGCTCTCTTTGGGCTAGACTTAGGGGCCCCTTCTCACCTGGGCCGGTATTCCCTAAAGCTTTTCTGTAACGGTCTGTTTTCTCGCTTCCCTTGCCCACCAGGCTGAGCTCCTGGAGGGCAGGGTCTGTGCCTCCTGCATCGGCAAAGTGGGAGCGCTTGGCGGTGAAGGTCATGTGCCTCAGAATCGAGCACACCTGGGTCAGAGCCCCAGCCTGCCCTTGACCGACGGCAGGAACTTGGCCTCCCTGAGTGTGTTTGCTCATCTCTGCAATGGGGATAATAAAGTGAGGCTAATCCCACTCAGAGCTGTGGGGATTGAAGAAAGAACACACGTGGGGTGCTTAGCGCGTGGCTGGGTAGGCGGTACACGTCCCATAGATGGAGCCACCGTGACTGTGACTATAGAAACAACGCCTCACACACCGTGAGTGACTGAACGGATGGGACAGGGCTGAACAAATAGACACCTCCCTGTCCCCTGCCTGGCAGGGCCGGACTCATCACAGCCTTCTACAGGGACCCCATGTCCCCACAGCAGAAAGTGCACTGTGTTAGGGGTCAAGGAACAAGGTGAGCCTCTGAAGGGCAGGGCACTCAGGGACCAAGGGGGCCAGGCTTTTCCTTGGGTCCTCCTCCTGCCCCCCCCCCGCCCCCCGCCGTCCCCTGCAGCTGCTCCGGTACCCTTCAGAGGCCCCAGAGGGAAGTCCTTGCCAGGGAGCCTCGAAAGGTCCCTTGTGCCACGGCCACCTCTCTGTGCGCTCTTACGCAAGCCTCGCTCCCAGGCTGACCGTTGCTTCTTGAGTTTGTTTAAGGAAAGCGGGCAGAAGGAGCATGAGAATTGGAGCCAAGGCCGGAACTACCCAGTCCCATAAACAGCCTGCCGAAGGGACACCTTGTCCCACATTGACAAAAATGCCCCGGGGCTCTATTTAAAGACCCGCACACTGGAATAAGCACAGGTAGGTCTATTGCTGATTGTCCACGTGGCCCTCTGGGATCCTCTCTGAAGAGTGACTCCGCTTCCCTAGTGACCCAAAGTAACCCCCCACGCCCACCCATCCCCAGACATTTTAGTCTCTTCTGGGTCTTTTTGTTAAAAACAAATAGCCTAGGCTATTCGGTCTTTTGTTGCTGTTTCTTTCTGAAACATGGTTTCTCTGAGAGGTCTGCGTTCCGACCAAATATGGATGTTTAAAATTTATTTTTTTTTAATGTTTTTTTTATTTGTTTTTGAGAGACAGAGAGACAGACAGACAGTGCAAGCTGGGGAGGAGCACAGAAAGGGAGACACAGAATCCGAAGCAGGCTCATAGGCTCTGAGCTGTCAGCCCCAGAGCCCAACACGGGGCTCGAACTCACGAACCGCGAGATCGTGACCTGAGCCGAAGTCGGACGCTTCACCGACTGAGCCACCCAGGCGCCCCTAAAATTTAACTGTTTTGATGACACCAAGTAGCAGAGACCAGGATTGTTTTGGGGGAGTGGCATGCAGGGTGGGCACAGGGTGTGAAATACAGGCCACCTGCAGACTTGGAGCCCAAGATGATCACTCTCCACCTGGCGGAAAGAACTGAAAGTGCAAATGAGGGGCGCGTGGGTGGCTCAGTCGGTGAAGCATCCGCCTTCGGCTCAGGTCATGATCTCATGGTTCGTGGGTTCGAGTCCCGCGACGGGCTCTGTGCTGACAGCTCAGAGCCTGCTTCCGATTCTGTGTCTTCCTCTCTCTGCTCTCCCCCGCTCGCATTCTGTCTCTCTCTCTCTCAAAAATAAATAAACATTAACAAAATTAAAAATTAAAAAATAAAGTGCAGATGACAACAAAATGGCCCAGGGCCCAAACTACCCACCTTCCCTCTGGCCACGCATGGGGACGGAACTGGTGATGGCAGGGACAGTGCCAGTTGAGACGCTGAGCCTGGCATGTGTGTCTTATGCACCCATCCTGGGTGGCATTATAGCCAGGGATGGGTGAGCTCTGGGGTCAGGCAGATAGGTGTTTAAATCCTGGCTACACCAGACCAGGCAAGCTTCTTACCTGTCTGTGCCTCAGTTTCTTCACCCGTATGAGAGAATAACGAAAGAACCAACTCAGAAGGTCGTGACAAGGATGGAATGAGGTGATGTTTGCAAAGAAGTTAGAACAGTGCCTGGGGCTTGGCAAACAATCAATTATTATTCCCACCTTAGAGAAGAGGGACCAAGGCTTGCGGAGGTCCTGGGACCTGCCCAAGGTCCCGCAGCCAGGCCACGGTAGAGACGCGATTCAATCCCAGACCAGCTTCGTCCAGAGCTGGTGGGCTTGTCCCACTCTGCACGGCCAAGAGGAAGGGGGTTCCAACTGGATCCTGAGCTGAAGTTGCTGAGGGCCACCTTGCCTACCCTTTCCCATGCCCACCGCCTAAGGGGGCCCAGGGAAATAAGGCGAGTCCCAGGATTGTCGGTTGTAACACTGACATTTAGCTGGTGCTTCTGGTTGCTTCTGTCCGATGCTCATACAGCCTTCACAATGTGTTAGTACTGTGCCAAGCGCTTGATGTGTATTACCTCAGTTTTTGTAATAATCCCCTGATGGTAGCTGCTATCATTATCACCCCCATTTTGCAGATGAGGAAACCGAGGCACAGAGAGGTTAAGTGACTTACCCACTGTCTCACACCTAGCACATGCTAGGATTTAAACCCAAGACTGGACTAGGCACCTGGGTGGCTCAGTTGGTCAAGCGTCCGACTTCGGCTCAGGTCATGATCTTGCGGTTCGTGAATTCAAGCCCCGCGTCGGGCTCTGTGCTGACAGCTCGGAGCCTGGAACCTGCTTCGGATTCTGTGTCTCTCTGTCTCTCTGCCCCTCCCCTGCTCATGCTCTGTCTCTCTCTGTCTTTCAAAAATGAATAAGTGTTAAAAAAAAATTTAAACCCAACTCTGGCTCTAGAATCCGTTCTCTTAACCATCACGTCAGATGCTTTATATGCAAAAACATCTCATGCTCCGCCTTGCCCTCGTCCCTGCCCCCGCCCTCAGCACCCCATCCCCTTTATCCTTTGCCACTGTTTTTTATCTCTATGGTACTCGTCTTGCCCTAACTTAACCATATACTTTATTTATTGATTATGTCTGTTGTTTGTTGTCTCTGCTCTATCCTTAATGTGAGCACCACCAGGAGTTTGCACACAGTAAGCACTCAGTAGTACGAACCGAACGAATGAATGAACCACTAGATGAAGAAGTGAAGGGCTCATAGGAGTTGCACTGTATTAAGTCTATTAAGTACCGAGACTTGTTCAAGCACTCATTTGGTTGAGCCGTGAGCCAGGACTCAAACCCAGGTCTCACCGCAAAATGCTCTTTTTTTTTTTTTTTTTTAAACATTTATTTATTTTGAGAGAGAGCTCGAGAGTGAGTGAGGGAGGGGGAGAGAGAGAGGGAGGGAAAATACCAAGCAGGCTCCGTGCTGCCAGCGCAGTGCCCAACATGGGGCTCGATCTCACCAACTGTGAGATCAGATCGTGACCTGAGCCAGAATCAAGAGTCGGATGCTTAACCCACTGAGCCACCCAGGTGCCTCCCCGCCCCCCAAAATCTTGTCTGTGTGCCTCTGCTGTGCTGATGTGCCAAGAGGCCGAGCCAGTACGGGGATGACAGAGCCTCTGCCCTCAGGGGACTCAGCACCCCGTGGACCGTGGGGCATGCTGTGTAGAAGCTTAATGATGAAGGTGCTTTGGGGACACAGTGCTTCGTGAGCTCCCACAAAGCTCTGGGAAGTCACCCAGAAGAGGGAGGGGACATTTCAGCCAGATCCTCCCATCATCCAGATCCCCCCGAGGTTCGAGGTTCGTCCACTTGGTTCTCCTCCATGGGGGTCCCGTAGGAGCACCTGGCCTGGGATGATGGGGTGATGCTGCCTGGTCTGACACAGTTCCTGTGGTCACAGAGCCCAGGAACCCCCTGGGAAACCGGAGCCCCCTCCAGGCAGCGTTTCCTGCACTCTCCCTCCCGCCTCCCCCCTTCCAGCAGCTGTCCTTCCATTAGGCATGCTTTACTCTGAACCCCTAGGGGCAGGGCTCTTTCCTCACCCACTCCTGTAGTGCCCTGCCTCGCCCCACTACTGGGGCCCCACATGCCGCCTGCAGACGGAAATGCCCCAGAGCTGTCCTTGTTCAGCTGCTCAAACATCGGTTAGTTTCCTGACAGCTAACATTGATCGAGCACTTGACGTGCTCCCGTGTTCGCTTGGCTGCTCTATCTCAACCCTCACTTCCGCCACCCTCACCCCTTCATGGAGATGCTGCTGTTATTTCCATTTCACAGATGAAGTCACAGAGGCAGAGAGAGAAGGCAGCCGCTGCTTGCATCGCACAGATTAAAGGGGCGGTGCTGAGCCTGATGGCAGGTGGTTGACTCGGTCATCAGACTTTCTGTACTGCCTCCCACGGGTGCAGGGGAGTGGCCCGGGGGCCTGGGGGCGGACTCAGGAGGGACAGATGTGAGGACATTCTGGACATAGCTCCGCCTCCTGCACTTATGCTCACTCTGGAGCCAGAGTGTAGGCACATCCCCATGAGGTCCTTCTGCTCCCATCCTTGGGTGGGGGTCCAGGCAGACCCCTTACACCCATCTTGTGGTACCCGAGAGCTGACGTCCCCAGGTTTGCCCTCCTGTGAAGGTTCTGTGCTCCAGACCTTTCCTGACCCATCCTCCACCCCTGCCAGAGCTTCTCTGGCTTCCCAAGGTGCTCTCCGCACAGGGATGTATTAAAGACGTCTGTCTGTCCTTCTTCCCCATGTGGGGCGTCGTGGACACATGGCATTAAGACTGAGATGAGAGGGGTGCCTGGGTGGCACAGTCGGTTAAGCGTCCGACTTCAGCCAGGTCACGATCTCGCGGTCCGTGAGTTCGAGCCCCGCGTCAGGCTCTGGGCTGGGCTGATGGCCCAGAGCCTGGAGCCCGTTTCCGATTCTGTGTCTCCCTCTCTCTCTGACCCTTCCCCGTTCATGCTATGTCTCTCTCTGTCCCAAAAATAAATAAAAAAGTTGAAAAAAAAAAATTAAAAAAAATAAAAAATAAAAAGACTGAGATGAGAATTTTAATGATGACTTTTTTGGTGCAACTGGACTTTTAGTAGGGCCTTGTATCAACCACCCTAACGCTGACTCAAGCCTTCTAACTAGAGCTCTTTCCTCCAGGGCTCTGGAAGCTTCTGAGCTTCTGCTGCCCATCCTCTCCCCACCTCTCCTCCTGGCGAAGTGCGTGCCCAGGCGGCAGCCCAGCCCCAGCACGGGGGCTGAGCCCCCATCCCTGCCAGGCCCCCTGGGGAGCTGCCGGTTTGAGCCGGTTCCACCTTGGGAGCAACTCCTACTCTGCCTCAGATGTGTCAGGCGTCCAGGGACCACGGGACAGAACTTAAGCTCTTCCTTCTTCAAAACTGGGAGATTTCTGGCAACCTCAGGGAAGGATTTGATATTTTGTCTCCTGCTTTTCTTTAATAGCAAACGGATGGAAAATGCAGAAAACCCTGTGCTCAGCAAAACCTCCCTCTATAGGAAATAGCTGGAAACCGCGGTCCAAGATGAACACCAGGCCAGCTTAGGTGTTTCTTGGAGCCTCTGGCTTGGTTACATAATGCCCGATGGCCCAGCCCAGGCGAGCTGGTAGCCCTGGAGCTTGGCAAGCCCCCTTTACTCTGGGAGCCCCCTGCCCGGGGCTGGTCAGGCCCCTGGGAAGACACAGGCTTTCTCTGTGATTAACAGTGGGTCTGTTCAATACTGACTCCTCCCCCTTGCCCCTTCTCCCCTACCCCCCCGGCTCCTTTTTCATGGAAAAACAACAGTTTCCATGATGAGCTCAGTGTAGAGGCAGGAACTGAACCTGTCTGGGCCTTCATTTCCCCATTGGAGGGGTGTGGATGAAGTGACCTGTGGTTTTTGCTTGTAGCCAACATTCCATGATTCTATGGTTTTTCTCATGGAGGAAAGCTTCTCCCTGGTCTTGAGTCTGCAGACCACGACTGAGAGGGAAGGTTTCCAGGTAGAGCCATCGAGCCCCCTCCTGGTTGGGCTGTGACTAATCCTGTCCTCTTCCCCACCTAGCAACAATGCACACATACACACAGGGTATCAAACAAGCATGCCTCACGTGGGTTTCTTTCATTCATTCATCCATGCATCCGTCCACCCACCCGTTCACTCACTCATTCGTTTGTTCCGTGACTGCTCATTGAGCCCCCACTGGGTCCCATAGACACGAAGGAGATGGGATCCCCTCCCTGCCCTTGAACTCCTAGTCTGCGAGGAGAGGGGTGGCACGTAGGTCAGATAGGACAAGGCCGAATGACAGGTCTCAGGTAGAGGTCTGGCAGGGAGTTGTGAAGACAAGAAGTATCCACAGCATCCTGGACGTGTCTCCACCTTCAATCTGTGCTTGTTCACACTAGACCCAGAGTGTAGACAAGCCTGTGAGGTGCTCTCAACACTTTGGAGATGACGTCTCTAATCCTGTGCCCACGACCTAGGAATGTTATCAAGTTGCTGATTCTTTTCTTGAGCCCAGCACACAAAGTCAAGGCTCAGGACTCTAAGATGAGACAGGGGAAGACGAGCACCCGGGCCTCCTTGTAGAATTCCAGAGCCGATATTGTCATTTCCTTCAACCTCCTCTTGAAGGCAAGGAAACTGAGGCATGGATCGGTCAAGTCACCTGCTCCGTGTTCCCCAGCTGGGAAGAGGCTGAGCTGCAGGAGCGTGGCCAGGCCTGCTGACTCCGGGCTGGTCTCTGGCAGGCTCCAGTTCAGGCACACTGCTGTAACTGCTTATACCCCTCCACCCCTTCCTAGAACTTTCCCTGGGAGATCCTGAATCAGACTGCCTGGCCACAGCAAATGCTGCTGTGCTAGCAGACGGGGGTGAGCTCATCCCCCGAGGTGGTGTGGCAGGATCGCGGTGGCAGCCTGGGCTTCTGCTCCCGTCTGAAATCATGGATGAAAATAGCTTGCCTGCGGTCTATTGATACTCAATACTCTATCATCAGATTGAGGAAGTCAATTAAAAGTGTCCCGTTCCTCCCACCCCCACGCCGGGGGCCTGGGAACTGCACAGAAGCCAGAGACCAGTGACCAACAGGCCCTAAGTTCCCCTTCACAACTCCATCAAAGCCAGGGGCTGCAGGCCGGACCTAGGCATTCTCCAGACCACATGAGGCGGCTCCCGGGGACTGGCGACAGGAACCCAGCTCTCCAGTCTGGAGAATGGGCTCAGGCTCAGGTTGCAGGAACATCTGGTCCTCCTGGAAAATGCAGCGGAAACAGCTCAGGATGGGAGGGCCCTGGGATTGCCCTGAGACTTCCTGTGGGCAATGGGGCAGAGGCCAGGAGACCAGGCTGGTAGGAGTTGGGAGTGACTGTGACCGGTTCCAAATAGGACCTCAGAGACACTGGTTAATGTTCAGACCAGGCCAGAGATACGAGTGTCCAGGGGAATGCAACTCCTTTCCTTCCACGTGTGATATGTGAAGAAGTGGGCCCCCTTCTCTCCAACTCCATTGCTGACCCGGGCTAACCGACAGGGCTCTTCGAGCCCCACCCCCACTGAAATCTCACTGGGCCCCTTCTGTGACACAGCCCGGCCCTCTGGGGGCTTTGTCTTAATGCAGCTCCACGTTAGGGTTCAGCCCTCTCCCCTCCACCTCTGCCTCCACAGCCCTTCCCCTTTCTAGGCCCGGGGGTTCCAGCTTCCCTCCTCTGGCTGGTGATGGCTGAGACAGCACAGGGATAAAATGCTAGCCCAGCACTTTTTTCCCACTTGAGCATCCCAACGTCAGCATCACCTGGAGGGATTGTTAAAACCGAGCGCTGGGCCCTACCTCCAGAGTTTCTGACTCAGTAGATCAGAACACGCATTTTGAACAAGTTCCCAAGTGACACTAATGCTGCTGGTCCAGGACCCCACTTTGAGGGCCACTGTGCCAGGCAGTGACTACATGAGAAGCGGAGCAGCTTTAGCTGATGGGACCAGGGAAGCCCCCATTGGCCCCCACCAGGAGGTGACATTGAGCTGGGGCATGAATGACAAGGAAGGGCCAGTCATGCCAACTCTAGGGGTTCCTAAACTCTCCTGTGCCACAGGCACCGGGGCAGTTTAGTGAAGCCTATGGAGCCCTTCCCAAAGTGATGTTTTTAAACGCATAGCATAATACACACAGGGTTACACAGGGAAATGATTAAATAGAAAGCCAGCTCAACCCATAGACCCCCTGATTAAGAGCCCCTAGGGAAGGAGTGCTTGGGGGAGAGGGAACAATCGATACAAAGGCCTTGGGGTGAATTTGACAAGTTGGAGGACAAGACAGGGTCCTGGGTTCAGTGGGTGGAGGGGGGGCAAATGCAGGGGCCTGTGGCCGAGTGGCTGGCTGTACAGGCTGTACTGGGGCTTTTAAACAGGGTGTATGGAGATCAGATCTCTGTTGTATTTTTTTAACGTTTATTTATTTATTTTGAGAGAATGAGAGCATGCGCAGGGGAGTGGCAGAGAGAGCGGGAGAGAAAGAATCCCAAGCGCGCTGTTAGCACAGAGCCTGACGTGGGGCTCGGCCCCACCAGCTGAGAGATGATGACCTGAGCAAATTCAGAGTCTGTCGTTCAACCTAGTGAGCCACCCAGGCGCCCCTGACGGGATCTCTTATCTTAAAAGACAGCTTTGGCTGCTGGTTGGAGAATGAGATGTTAGAGCCAGACACAGGCAGAGGACCCTCGAGGGGCTGTGGCCAGCCTCCCGGTGATGCACAGGAGCGAGTCCCCGACTCCAGCAGAAGGACTAGAGTCTGCAGAGTCAAGCGGGGTCTGGGAAGCACAGCGGAGTGAATTGTCTGCGCGCTGGACAGGGATCAGAGACAAGGGAGGCCACGGATTTGCAGTTAGAGCCCAGAGCTGACTCTGTTCTTAATTCATCCTGTGACCTTGGGCCAACTGCTTCCCCGCCTTGGTCCCCAGGCTCCGGCGGGTGGAGGGAGGGGTGGACCGACTCTAATTGCGAGGCTGTAAAGTGTTTGGTGCGGGACTGGCGACCCCTCTGGCTGAGAAGTGCCGTTTGCCAGGGGAGGGTGATGCCCAAGGCGGCGGGCGCCCCTGTGGCTGCCCAGCCGGGCCTGCGGACCGCTCCGAGGGCGGCGGCGGCGGCGGCGGCGGCGGCGGCGGGGAAGGCGGCCCCTGGGGCCGCCAGGTGGCGAGGCGGCGGGGCGGCGAGGCGCCTCCGCTCTGCTGCCGGCGGCGCCCGCCCAGGGCAGTGGGAACCCGGGGGAGGCGCCGGCGGGCGTGGGGGCGGGACTAGCGTCAGTCACCGCCTCCTCCTCCCCCTCCTCCCTCTCCTCCCCCCTCCTCCCTCTCCTCCCCCCTCCTCCCTCTCCTCCCTCTCCTCCCTCTCCTCCCTGTCCTCCTCCCAGTACCTCCTCCCCGCCTCCCTCCTCCTTACCCCCTCCCCATATCTTCCTCCTCCCCCCCTCCCCCTGCCCTTCCCACCCCCCAATCTCCCGTTCCCCCTCTACTCTTCCCTATCTCCCTTCCCTCAGAGCAGCTGGAAAACAGGGACAGCACAGAGGCAGGCCAGTGCTCAAGAGAAAGAGCTGCTGCTTCTCACTGCCTGACCCTCCCACTCACCCCTGCCCCTGCTCTCTGGGTCCAGGACTAGATGCCTGGAGGAGGGGCCTTCCCCTACCCACTGGACACCTGTTGGCCTCCTGCAGAGAAATGCCTCCCCCCATCCCACTTCGTTGCCACAGCCCCTCATTCCCGCGCTCGGATCCTAGGAGGCTCTGGCCTTTATTCAGTCAACAAACTTTACTGAAAAACTCCTTGCTGGCTCTGGGCCAGGCCCTAACACAAATTAAAATCCAGTCCTTGCCATGGAAGAGCACCCCTCTGGTGGTGGAGACAGAAATGCATAGTAGCATGAATTCAGCACCCATTGTTTGCCAGGTCTGTTAAGATCAGGAGGAGACAGATACCATACAGGGTAGACAAAGAGAATAGATGAGTGAAATTTACATTTGCATTTATGTAAAACCCTAAAGAGGTAAATCTCTTAGAATACACAGATCGCTTACAAAACCTACCAGCACGGCTACAATTTCAAAAACTGAAAATGTCAAGTATTGGCAGAGACGAGCAACCGGAATTCTCATACGCTGCTGGTACAACACGCTGCAAACACTTTAGAAAAATGTTTGGCCAGTGCCCGTTAGAGCTAAGCCTGCAAAATCCCCATGATGCAACAGCTCCACTCCCAACTGCACTGAGGGCTTCCATCCACCGAAAGACATGTTCAGTCATGTTCATGGTCATAGAAGCTTTATCCATGTATCCTAGCCCCAAACTCAGACAACCCAAATGTTCATCAACGAAGAAATACATAAATGGGGGTGTAGGCACATAGTAGAGTATTGTGCATCAATGAAAAAGAATGCCCTAGTGTTGCAAACACAGCCTAGGTGGACCTCACAGATAATATGGAGTGAAAAAAGCCAGACACGAAGGGGAACATACTGTATGACCCCATCCATATGAAGTTTTAGGACAGGAAAGCTGATCTAAAGGGACAGAGATCAGAATAGTGGTTACGTTAAGAAGTTACTGACTGGGGCGCCTGGGTGGCTCAGTTGGTTGGGTGGCCACCTATGGCTCAGGTCATGATCTCGTGGTCTGTGAGTTCGAACCCCGAATCGGGCTCTGTGCTGACAGCTCAGAGCCTGGAGCCTACTTTGTATTTTGTGCCTCCCTCTCTCTCTGCCCCTTCCCTGCTTGGTCTCTCTCTCTCTCTCTCTCTCTCTCTCTCTCAAAAATAATCTTCGAAAAAAAAATTTTTTTTAATAAAAAGAGAAGTTACTGACTGTGGGAACACAGAGAGCCTTTGTGGGGGCTAGAAATGCTCTAAATCTTGATCTGAGCAGGCGTTACACTAGTGTAAGCATGTGTAAAACAGAGCAAACCCCACACTGAAGATCTCTCGCTTCAATTTATGTACGTTATATCTCAATTCAAACAAAACAGAGAGCTCCTGCCAATCCACAAGGGAAAGTTAGGAAGTACAAATGTTTTATGGCCAAAGAGTGTAAATTGGTCATTCGCAGAAAGAGAAGTGCTAAGCGCTAGCAAATATTTGAAAAGACGCCCAATCTCATTAGTAGTTAGAGAAATATATACCGAAACACCCTATCAGGCGACACCCGTTAGAATGACAAAGAT
Source organism: Neofelis nebulosa (assembly GCF_028018385.1). Classification (NCBI taxonomy): domain Eukaryota; kingdom Metazoa; phylum Chordata; class Mammalia; order Carnivora; family Felidae; genus Neofelis; species Neofelis nebulosa. Next base: position 7,323,936 of record NC_080788.1, read on the forward strand.
TAGCAAAGTGGACAGTACCAAGTGCCAGCCAGGATGTGGGGTGGCTGGGGGTTGGCGCGTGACTGGAGGGCGTGTAATTAGCTGGCTCAGGCAAAGGGGGAGCGGTCAAGTCGGCCACCCTTGGTGATACCATGTAAGTTGCACACCTTGGGACTCAGAGAGCCACTCTTCGTGTTTGTGCAGGTTGGCAAGGGGGTCAGAGGGACAACATGGTCACTGGGGCGTTATTTATGGGAATGCTGCTCTGAACTCAACCTTGGTGTTCATCAAAGGGAGGGCTCTGTCAGGTGATGGGACACACAGCAGGTGTGGGATGCTGAACAGCAGTTAGAAGCAATGAACTTCTGACTGCAGAATGTGCATACGTAGATCTCAAAAAATAGAATCAACTGAAACAAGAAACAGAACTAGATTTCCAGCATAGTACTGTGCATGTAAGTTAACACCCCCCACACAAACACACACAATAACTCTGCATATTTTATGAGAATATGTGCATACTTAAGGGCATATGGTAAACATCCGAGTGGATGCTTAAAGGAGTGTGAGAGTAAAGATTGGGAATGAAGGAGAAAGATAAAACACGATCCAACCATCCTACTTCAAGAAATAAAAGCATATGTCTACACCAAGATTTCAATATGCATGTTCCTGGAGGTTTGTTTGTAATAGCTCCAAACTGGAAACAACCCAAATATCCATCAATAGATAAATGGATGAACAGATTATGCTCTAACCAGACAATGGAATACGACTCTACAATTAAAGAGGGAAAAAAACACCGATATACACAACAATGCACTTGTATAAACTCCTAGAAAATGCAAACTAGTCTATAATGACAGAAAGCAGATGAGTGGTTGCATCCAGAAAGCAGAGGGTAGGGAGAGGGGAGAGGTGGTAGGCAGGGACTACCAAAGGGCTCAAGGAAATTTTGGGGAGGTGACAGACTTGTGCATTGTCTTGATTAAGGGGCTGGTTTCTCAGATGTGTACACCTGCGAAAGCTCATCAAATTGCACACTTTATGTGCAATTTGTTTCATGTCGATAGATTGAGCACTTTGCATTAACTGATGATGATAATATACCTTCAACTAAAGGGTGTGATTAACCCAGCTTGTTGCCACTGAAATTAATAGCTAACAAAAAAACAGGGGTGCCTGGGTGGCTCAGTCGGTTGAGCATCCGACTCTTGATTTCAGCTCAGGCCTTGATCACAGGGTCGTGGATGGAGCCCTGAGTCAGGCTCGGTGCCGGGCATGGATCTTGCTTCAGATTCTCTCTCCCTCTCCCTCCACCCCTCTCCCTCTTGCTCACTCTCTCTCAAAAAAAATTAAATTAATATAATTAAAAAAATAAAAGCTAACGAAAGCCAAAAACAAAGAAAAAATAAAGCTTAGATGGTTAAATGACATGCCCAGGCCTCACAGCTGGGATGCGGACTCCTAGACGGTCACGATGACACTGAGTCAGAACTTGCACCAGTTCAAGGTGTTCTGCAGGCACCTGTACTTGGTGGAAGCGTTCACCCAAGCCCTAGGGTCATCTCTAGGAAAGGCCCTGGGCACTCAGAGGTGGGGGGTGGGGCAAGGCTGTAACCTCTAGGCCCTCCCACCCAGATGGGGAGAGGCCCTTGGACAGATGGTCGCAAAGCTAGGTGAAGTCAGGGAAGGCTTCCTGTAAGAGGTGATGCTTGAGTTCAGAGGTGTTTGGGCCAGAGTAAACACTTGCTGGGTATTATCTGTTTATTATCATGGCTTCCCATGATCTTAGAGAAAGGAAAGTAGAAAGAAAAGAGGGAGTTCCAGAAAGAGGGGCTTGGCGGGTGGGTGTGTCAGAGAGCCGAGGTAGGCGTGTTGATTTGGTTTGGCTGTGGCCAGGGAATAGGGCAGATTACAGGGGAAGTCTTCCCAGGGCTGATTGACATCCCCCTGAAAGTAAGCCTCCCTAAAGACATGGGGACACAGGACAGTTCTGGGCTTGGTGTGATAAAGGGCCCCCCTTCACCATGGTTGGAGCTTTGCATGGCCCACCGAGAGTCTCAAGAGTAACCCTAAGTAAGTGCCCACGTCTTCAGTCCTGAGGAACGTAATCTGCTGGTGCTTTAATCCATCAAGAAAGAGTGTCCTCGCTGCGTCTCTGTGACACACAGTAGGAAATCCGTAAATGTTAGGTTCCTCTCTTGCCTCCGTCCTTTCTGCAGACACTTACGGGCTCTGCTCGGCACCTACCCACAGGGCCACTGTCCATACCAGGCCGTGACCAGGGCAGGTGGCCCCTGAGTCTCGGGAAGGGTTGGGCAAGGGCTCAGGAGGACAGCCCCTCAGCCATGTGGAGGGGAGGGGGCTGTTCTTGGTTCTCTGCCATGAAAAAGCCCCATTGTGGGGTCTTTGAGGGAGAATATATTTATTTTGTTTCCTGAGCTGTGTGAACGGTGCACTGTGCCACCAGGATTGAGAAGGCTCTGTGTGGCTGGGGAGGGATTACGTCCCCCTCCTGGGTGGTGTGACAGAAAAAAGGCCCCATTCAGTCAGGACTGACTGCCCACGGCAGCCCTCCACTCCTGCGTTGTCCCTGGGGGCTGCCCGCTTTCCCTCTCTCTGTCTGAGGTAGGGGCTCGGGGCTGGGTGTGTACGTGGGGGCTGGGAGGCACCCCTCTTCGCCTGGAGGTGGAACCCACCCCCCCCCCCCCCAGGGCTGTGCTTCTCAGAGGCGGAGCCGACCGAGGGGGCGGCGCTGGGACTCCAGAGAGCTGTTTGGTCCCTGTCCCACATTCTGGAAGGACTTCACGTTTCTACCTGAGATGTTACCTTGGAGGGAGGTTTCACACCCAGCCCCAGAGATTGGCCGAAGGAGACCTTCACCGTACAGCTTCAAATGCATGTTCTGAATTTGCGTATAACTCACTTCTGTGATGATTTTGTGAATAGCACAGCCATGTTGCATTATATTTGGGGAGTGTGCGTGTGTGTAGAGTATTAATTTGTTCACAGGAAATGTTTTGAACACACCTCGATTTTTGTAACCCTGTTCTGGCATTTCTCTGTTTTTTTAGTACACTGGGAGCCTCAGTCCCTGAACACGGACCTAGATTTTCTGGACCTGAGGGCCCTTGGCAGAGGGAGCCCGCATCTTGAGCACGTCTGGACACGAGGGGTGAGGTGAGCGGGCAGGGTGCCTGTGTCTCCGGCAGTGGTGGGAACATTGGGTGGTAGGAGCTGCGTCCTGGCCAGGCATCCTGCCAGTAGGCAGAGAGGCCAGGAAGGGGGTCCTTCCTCCAAATTGGCTGGCTCCCCAGATGATCGGGCCCTTGGTAGGGAACACGAAGTTCAAGTCCTTGCTGGGCTGTTCCTGGCCTCTCCCGTTGTGCCAGGCTCTCAGGTCAAGCATGGGCTGCCTGTCACTGGACGCGCTCCCCACCTCTGCTCAGGGCCCCCACCCGGTTCTCTACTATTCTGTATTCACACTGTCTGCCTGGCTCCACTAGCCAAACCTGTGTGACCCCGAATTTGAGGGGCAGAAACTAGAGCCCCCAGCTACCATGGGTAGCTCATTGTCACCATCCCGCCCACTGGGCCGGCCCTCTGCCTTCTAGTTCCAGTCCTGTCCCTGCCTCACTAAGTGACCTCGGGAATTCACCAAGCTGTGGTTTTCTCATCTGCACAGCAGAGGATTACATCGGTTGGTGTCCGAGGGCCCTCTCAGCTCCGATTTTCTGTAAGCCTTGGAATCTGGATGCACATGTAACTGGGATCAGATGGAAAATCTTTACGTGAGCGCGGGGAGGGTCACGAGCAGCTGGGAGCACATGACAGCTCCACGTGCCCCAACACGGCTTGAAAGGGGTTTTCCCCTGGCCATTTGCATCCATGCTCCTGGGGAGGTTAAGGATGTTTGGCTAATATACAGCCCTCCTCATCCCTTCTCCTCTTGGAAAAGAGCCATGGAGGAGGGCTCAATGCTGGCATTTGGAGCAGAGGTGGGTAGTGGAGAGAGGAAGCAGAGGAGGGAAGGCATTGGGGCTGGGCTGCATGGGAAGGGGCCCTGCTCAGCCCTGGGGAGCCTTTTGCTCCCAACTGCCTATCCTGTAGTAAGGTCTGATTTCGGGTTATGGCCCAATCTCAGGGGAGAGAGGCCTCCCTCACAGAGGAGCAAGAGGGCCATTTGCTGTCGAGCAAATCACCTCTGTGGGTAGGGTGGCCTGGCACATGCTCTTGGGCTTGATCTTGTACTCAAGGGTGAAAGGAAGGTGGGGGCCTTTGAGAGGCCGGGATCACCCAGGTTGGGCCGAGCCTAGACGCCTGGTGGATGAGTGTGCCAGCAGTCGTAGCGAGGTGTGACGTCACCCCGGGCTTGGGGAACAGGGCCCTGGCTTCCCCAGAACTTGACCTAGTCATCCCAGAGTAGGCTGGAGTGTTCTTGAAGGACGAAGGATGGATTCATGGATAGATGGATGGATAAAATTAACCGAGCGTAAGGAAGGAATCCCTAACGATGTTCTGTAGATGTCTAAGACCTACAGTGAGAGGGGAAAGCAAAACTTTATCTCAGTGTTCTGAGCCGCACGGACTTAGAGGAACGGATGCTGGTTGGGGTTGTGGAAAGGACGCGCAGGTTTGGCGTGGAGGAGAGTAGGGTCTGGAAAGGGTGACATGATTCGAGACCTACTGAGTTTGGAGCAAGGGAAGCAGAGCCAAGTGGAATAAGGGGCCCTTGTCGATTTGGAAATTTCGGACATAGAGGTGACAGCAGAGGTTCTGTGAGTGGGTGGGTCCTCAAGGGGAGACACTGAGGTGAGAAGACCATGAAGGAAGCTCGAGTTCATACCCGCTGGTTTACAGATGGGCAAACTGAGCTGTGGAACTTGTCTTTCATCCACCTAGCCACCCATGCACTCATCCACTCAACTAGTTAGTCATTCATTCATTCATTCATTCATTCATTCTTTTTAAATGCTTATTTCCTTATTTTTGAGACAGAGAGAGTGCGCACGTGCACACACAAGCAGGGGAGCGGCAGAGAGTCAGAGAGGGAGACACAGAATCCAAAGCAGGCTCCAGGCTGTCAGTGCAGAGCCCGATACAGGGCCTGAACCCACGAACCGTGAGATCGTGACCTGAGCTGAAGTCCTCAGCTGGCCTGATCGAGACCTGAGCTCAACCACCTGAGCCCCCCAGACACGCCCAGCAAGTTATTTATTGAGCAGCCACAGTGTGTAAGGTGACATTCCTGAAGATGTTCGTGGTTGAGGGACCAATAAGCAACAGTCGGCAAGGGGGTGGCGGAGAGAGACGCACCCCGGGAACCAAGGAAGGAGAACGTTTTAAGAAAATCAATAACATCCAATCTCGTGGAGCTCAAAGAGCAGGAAAGCAAGTTGGATTTTCTCTTTGGTGGCTCCTGGGAGAAAATTTTAGTAGACCTTTGGCAAGAGCTAAGGACGGATTGTCTGTGCTCCTGGAAGACAGACAGGAATGCCTCTGGCTTCTGCATCGTGCTTTGCAGAGGTGAAACATTATTTCTGTACAGCCGGCACATTCACCAGTTACAGAAATACTGCCTGCGATGTCCACATAGGATTCCATCAGGACAGAGTTCCCCCAAATAGAGCACGTGCTCTGTCATGTACCATCTAGTCATTAACGAGCGGTATCACGGTGCGTTGGGAAAAGCCCAGTGCCAGGTGTCAGAAGATCTGCTTTCTGATCCTGCCTCTGATCCAGCCAAGTGGATTTTCTCAGATCTTTCAGCTGGAGCTCGTATCCCATGACCAGCGATGTCACTTACCACGTCTTATCTGCTATTGCCATTTGCACTGGACTCCCCGCAAACATGTTACCTTGCATATGGTGGCCGTTCAGTAAATACCTCTGTTGAGTGAATGGGTGGATGGATGGCGAGGTGGATGAACAGGTTCTGAGGCTCAGTTTGTACATCTCCAAACAGAGGATATGAATCCAAGCTTCCTGAGGCTCCTTCCATGTCCAATCATCTATGACTATACATATATATTTTTTGTCACAAACAGTGTTCTTCCAAAGTTGCTTAGGGCTGGCCCATCTGGGCCAATTAGGCTTTTGTAGATTATTTAATCTCCTTGAGGGTAGAGACTGTGCCATTTATTGTCACAGCTCCAAAGCCTCATTTCCATGACCAGAAATATAAGCTCTTAGCAGATAAACGCTAAGTATTCACTGAATGAAAAAGCCAGTCACTTCCAACCATACTTTGATCCTCCAGAGACACATTCAAGGCTACGCGGCACGTAGTTCTCATGGTAGACAACGTGCCATCGTGTTGCCGGCCGATCGAGGATTATCCTGATGACAGGACAGGATGTGTCCCGTGGCCAGTTTCTGGTGTGATGTCTGCATGTGGCCTTGTAACTTCAAGCCTGGGCTTGTCCCTACATCCATCAGCCGTCAACACAGAATCAGGAAGCACCACGTCCAGGCCCCAGCCCCAGTGCAGAGGGGATGCTGACAACTTGGAAAGCATCCAGAGGCAAGTGGCCAGGATGGTGAAGTGTCTGGAAATGACCATGAAGTGAAGAGTCATTAAAAGAACTGGAGGAACAAGCCAGAAGGGAGGGAAACATCATAGCTGCTGAGAATACTTGAAGGGTTGTTACTAAGGGTATTGTCCAAGCCAACTTGGACGAGAGTTTGTAGTTTTTCCCCTGCAGGGGCCTCCTGAAAACAGACCTGCCCCTGGGATGCAAAGTTGGTTACAGGGAGGCCGTTTTCGGCTCCATGTAAGAACTTCAGAAGATTTTTCTCATCCAAAGTAGATGAACACAGAATTGACTGCCCAGTAAGGTGGAGAATGGATGCCATCAGCCCAGGATGAAGGAAAGCAGATTGCCTGCCATAGATCGGGTGGTTGTACTAGGTGGCTCGTGAGGTCTCTTTCAGTGTGGAGACCCCAGGATTCTAGAGAATTTAGCACCGGAGTACAGAGAAAGCTCCTTGCTTTGTCAATTTAGAAACTGCCCTCTGGTCCTGGTTGTGGTTCATCTCATTCCTGGCTGGTGTCCTCGAAACACATTTCTGTATTCGGCGGTTTTGGCCTTCCAGCTGAAATGACTATAAACCGCTCTCCTCTCTGTCTTTACAAAAAAAAAAAAAAAAAAAGACTTTTTCTTTTCCAAATAAATAGCTTAGGAGGTCTCAGGAAGACTGGACCCAAATGGAGAAATTCCATGAAAAATCATTAAATAATTAAACAAACAAACAAATAAGCAATAAACCTCCAAGCCAAAATTATATGGCCAAATTCAATTTGCCCAGCTGTCCAGAAAACAGAGCTTTTGTCCGTCTGTCTTCAAGATCTCTTCAAGGATGATGGATTTGCCTGACCCAAGATTGGAGCCATTAAATTCAAGTCTGGGGATGGGTAGGTGGGAAACCCTCTGATGATCTGACTTCCCGAAGGTGGATGGAGGGGGAGAAACGTGGTCTCCGTGGCAACTCCATCGGGTAACCAAAACAGCCTCTTTTCACCCGGAGCCAAGTCTTCGAACAGCCCCTCAGCCTGAGGTTTGAACATCGGGGCCTCCTATCTGGTGGTTGGTGATGTCACTGGAGCCTCTGATGGAGTGAGTTTCTTGGAATTATGCAGAGTGTGGCCCATAAAAAAGAAATTAATCTATCAGCTGCAAGGCCTAAAATAAAAACTGATTCACAACCACTTTGTTTGTGACAATCCCACGCCGACCAGAAGTCGCCCCGGCTCCCCCGCCCAGGGCTCTATTGGGTTTTCTTTTCATAGTAGGCATAAACTGTCAGAGTCAGAATGGCTCCCTGGGATCGTCCAACCCCCTCATTTTACAGATGAGGTTTCGTTTGAAGCTTAGTTCCAAGAGGGCTTGGCATCCAACAGGAAAGCGTTAACATTTTCCAGAAGCAGCCCTGGCCTCCCCACTGAAGGCTACTTTAACGTGTAAGCCCACGTCTTGTTTCAGTTAGCTCTGGTGCTCTGGGCACACTTACTGGAAAATGGGTGAGTGAGGGTTGAGGAAGTGATGTCACCGGAGACCCCAAGTACAATCCGGGCGGCGACGTGACGACGAGCCCTCGCTTGTCTGGTTAGCGACGGAGGGGCATGCAGGGTGCTTCTCCTGGAGCAGCTGGCTCTAAGTGGCAGCTACTCACTGGCCATCAGGGGCCACTATGGGAGAGGCATGTCAGTGGCAAGGCTCAGGTAGAGGTGGGAGCCTCTGTCTCCGCCAAACTGGGTACCAGACACAAGGGCGCCGCCTACTGACTGCAGAGATCAAGGGGCTCCTGGTTTGGATCCACTGTGGGCAAAGCGACTGTGGCTAACCTTGCTGGGCCACTTCTCCAGGGGTTTGAGCTGTTTGAAGAGGAGCCTTTTCACCAGCCCTATCCCCAACACCACCCTTCACCAACTGTGACTCATGCACCTGCTGAGTCTTGCGGTGGGGTTGGGGGGGGGGGGGGACTGGGTTCTCGTACACTGACTAGATGTCACAGAGGAAGGGCTCAGATTCCCTGGGATCGTGGGCTGTCTGTAAATCCACAGAGGACCCTGCCTGCATGGGTTTCTCGTGTGTGTGTGTGTGTGTGTGTGTGTGTGTGTGTGTGTGTGTGTGGTGTTTTGGAAGAAGGGAGGGGAGAAGGAGGGAGGATCAACTGTTGTGCTGACAATTGCAAGTCTGTTCTGAAGCCCAGAGGAAAAAATTAGTACAGACTAAAAGAAAGAAAATTTTAGGGTTTCCAAGAATACGTAAATAATTGCTGTTATTCCGGCCCTCAGATTGGAGGTTTGTTGGCTCAATGGCCTGGCATGAGTCCTTCACACCACACTTTGTCCTGGAGGCCAGGCTGGCTCTGTCATGCCCGCGAGGGATAGCCCAAGGGCATGGGGGTGTTCTGGGGGCCCTTCACAGTGAGGCAAAGGATTGAAACTTGGGGCTATCGGTGAGGTGGTGGGGGTGGCATCTCATTGTCAGAGGACGTGTCCATGGGCGTGGGGCACGTCAGACACACCACGGCTTTCCAAGGGGACCTTCCCTCAGGTGTGAATTCTCTATCATGCACATGCCGGACCTTATTACCCAGTAAGATGTCCGTGCACCTCTAAGGAGGCTGCGAATGCCCTTGTCACTTGGGGACCACCTCATCTTGCATCACGTTGCCCTGGGTTGAGCTGGATGCCTGGTGCTTCCCGGATCCCCGAGGGTCTCCTCTGCCCATTGTACCCGCAGAGGGGTTGAGGGTGCTTTGTCTGTGCACCTGTGGTTGGGACGTGATGGCTTTTTTTAGTCCAGATTTGTGCAGGGACCCCTTCCCGACACGTGCCAGGACGTCAGCTTCCTGGGAGAGTGGAAAGTGGAAAGTCTTTTCTGGAGCTCCTAGAGGTGCCAAAGCGGAAGGATCAGTGGGGCTGGACGCTGGAGGCCCTGGTTCCAGGTCCCAACTCTGCTATTAGATGGTTGTGTCCTCCTGAGTGGATTGTTGCATCCGTCCCAAAAGGACAGGGGCGGGACACAGCCCGGATCTTCGAACGCTGAAAGTTGTGACCCGTGAGCCGGGGTTCACGAAATCAATTTGGGCAGAATAAAGACAAGCAGCCCTTCTCTGGGTGGGGCTGACTGTGCGCTCTGGGAATTGACGCTTCCCTCTCGTGGGGACTCCTGCACCGGGGCTCCACAACCTTTCCTTTCTGAGTTTTGAAACGCCGCCTTTCCAGGAAGTAGGGCTCTTGAGCCACTGCCAGCCCCCCGAGTAACCTGAGTGCTTCCGGGGGACCCAACATGCCTCCTCTATACATTGCATCACAGATATCACAGATGATCTCCCACGGGTGGCCGAGGTAACCCGAGGTAACTTCCCCTGTTGCTAGGACACACACACACACAGGCTAAATCTCTCTCAGAACACCCTCATCTCCCCTACGTTACAGTCACTGTAAAGTTGAAATGGGTGACTCTCGTCTGTCACATTGTACTTACTGATAACAGATACGCGATGTGGCCACCGTAGATGAGTGTTTAGTGTTTGAGCTCAGGATCCCCCTCTCGCTTTTTGGAACACCCCTCATTGGATATCTGCCAATGAGGGGATAAAATCCCCAAGGCTTCTCTGTGAGTGAGCGTTGCTGCCCTGATTACAACTCAACAGTGGCTCCCACCAAGTCCCAAATGCTTAATGTAGCCCACAGGCTGCGAATGGCCTGTCCTTGCCAGATTCCGCACCTTGATCTCTCCCTCTCTCTCTCTCTCTCTCTTGCTCAGTTCTCCCTGGCCCTTTCCTTCTCCTGGTGGCCCCCAGCAGAGCCCTGGTTCAGAAAGTAACCCCCCCGTTTCCTCAGGATGCATACAGCAGACCACAGCCACCTCTCTGGGAAGTCTTTTAATCCAAATGTTGAAGAATAGAACAGCAATCCACCTTCCCCAAAGGTTCCAGTAGTTACTTTCTGGAGGGTCGCACGATGGGGTTTCCAAAACCACCTGAGTCACGTAAGGAAGGCGGGACCATGACGATGGTTGTGAGGCGTCATCAATAGGACTCAGACTCTTTGCCTGTCCTCATGAGGACTCTCCTGCCTGCTTGGAGGCCTCTGGCACTCGGGGGGGGGGGGAGCACCACAAGGGGGAGCCCTGAGTGTGAGCCCAGGACTCTGTTTACCCACACCGGAGGGGAAGGTAGTACAGGTAGTTCGCGGACCAGCTGACTTATTCCTCCAAGGCAAGCTTCCTAGGGCCCCTTGAAAGTCCTGGGGTGGATTATAGGAGGTCTATAAAGGCCCTGAGACTGAATGCAATATTTTTTAAAAAAAAATTTTTTTTTCAACGTTTTTTATTTATTTTGGGGACAGAGAGAGACAGAGCATGAACGGGGGAGGGGCAGAGAGAGAGGGAGACACAGAATCGGAAACAGGCTCCAGGCTCCGAGCCATCGGCCCAGAGCCTGACGCGGGGCTCGAACTCACGGACCGCGAGATCGTGACCTGGCTGAAGTCGGACGCTTAACCGACTGCGCCACCCAGGCGCCCCGAATGCAATATTTTTTTTTGGGGGGGTGTGCATGCATATTTCTGAAATGAGCGTTCACAGTCATATTCTCAAAGAGATTTTGAGAACAACAAAAGGTGAGGAGCTTCCAAGGGACCCTCTCAGAATTCCCAAACGAGCGGAGTTTCCTAATGTTACCGAACCAGACAGAGTAGGTCAAGGAGCATGGATTTAAGCTTCTGTCTGGGCTGGCCATCCCTTAGTGCCAGGAGAAGTGTTTGGGGAAATATTTGGTAGCCTCTCTGAGCATTTCTTCTCCCCAGATTGTCTCCTTCCTGGACTGCAGCCTCAGAGCACCCCTGGGCTGCGGGACCTCTCAAGCTTCAGTTCGTTTCTCTACCTTACACCCTACCATGGGTCTCCCGTCACGTACTTCCCCGGGTGGGCTCTGTGCAACGTCAGTCCAAGTGGGGCTTGCAGATTCGTGCTGGTGGCAGACTGTTCCTGGTCCACAGTGAGATGAAGACAGAGAATCAGAGTAGACATTTAGAAACTTTTATAGCGACTGGACATTGTCACAAGGTCCAAGAGAATGACCAGAGTCAGCAAATGTGGCTTGGAGTTGTGTTTTGTGTGGGAGCGTGTTTGACGGAACAGCTGCCGGGATAGGAAAAGTAATTATCCCGATTAAGGAGACCGAGCCAGAATGTGAATCAATGCACTGCTTCCCTTCATGGAGAACATCTTGCCAAAAAAAAAAAAAAAAAAAAAAAAAATGGCAACACTAGACAGGCTTAGTGAAGAGAGAGAAAAGTATGAATTACAGAAAGGCCAACACATGAAGCTGAAAATTCTTGTCTTTATTATGTGATAGGAAGGGGGGTAGGTATAGACAACTACTATCACATACAGAGCAAAACGGTTACTAGGCAGAAGGTCCTGCAGAAATATTCAAACGACTGAGATTTCTGCAAGATACATTTTCCCCAACTTTTTAAATCTGTCAATTGGACAAGCAGATTTGCGTATTTCTCCAATATGCTCAGTATTTTGAGGACCTGAGGACTTCGTGTCAGAAAAGTATGTGTGTGCCATGCTTTTTATTAAAATGTTTTTCATGTTAAATCGTTTTTACTACGTTAGGCATGCTGTGCACATATGTCACATGAATCTTCCTGAAACTTTATTTTTTAAACCATGTCATTAACCTTCTCAGATATCTCAAACATTTGCAAAAGAGATAACATTCAAGTTTCTCCATGTGACAGTTAAGATCCCCTATAATTTGGGACTAACTCACTTTTCCAGGCTTAGTACTCACTGCTTTTTTAAAAAAGAAATAAAGGGGCACCTGGGTGGCTCAATCAGTTGTGCGTCCGACTTTGGCTCAAACTCTGTGAGTTTGAGCCCCGCGTCGGGCTCTGTGCTGACGGCTCGGAGCCTGGAGCCTGCTTCGGATTCTCCCTCTCTCTCTGCCCTCCCCACTCATGCACTGTCTCTGTCGCTCTCTCAAAAATAAACATTAAAAAAATAATAAATAAAAATTGTATATATTTAAGGGGTACAACATGATCACCTGCCATATAAATATGTAGTGACATGATTACTATGATCAAGCTACTATATCATGTCCCAGTTGTGTGTGTGTGTGTGTGTGTGTGTGTGTGTGTGCGCATGTGTGTGGTGAGAGCACCTGAAATCTACTCTTAGCAAATTTCCAGGATTCAGTTCAGTCTTAAGTTAGTCATCATGTTGTACATTAGATCTGTAGAACTATTCATTCTGCATAACTGCAGTGTTATATACCCTTTGACCAACATCTCCCCACTACCCTCATCACCTGCCCCTGGTAACCACTGTGCTACCTTCTGCTTCTATGAATTTGATTTTTTTTAAATTTTTTAAATGTTTATTTATTTTTGAGAGAGACAGAGCATGAGCGGGGTAGGGTCAGAGAGAGGGAGTCACAAAATCTGAAGCAGGCTCCACGCTCTGAGCTGTGAGCACAGAGCCCGACGCAGGGCTCAATCATGAACCATGAGATCATGACCTGAGCCAAAGCTGGACACTTAACTGACTGAGCCACCCAGGTGCCCTGAATTTTATTTTTTTAATGTTTATTTATTTATTTTTGAAAGAGAAAAGAGAGCAGGGGCAGGGCAGAGAGAAGGGGAAAATCCCAAGCAGGCACCACACTGTCAGCACAGAGACCATCGCGGGGCTTGAACCCACAAACCATGAGATCTTGACCCGAGCCAAAGTGAAGAGTCAGACGCTCAACTGACTGAGCCACCCAGGCACCCCTATGAATTTGATTTTTTTAAGATTGCACATATTAGTGACATCATGCAGATTTTTTTTTCTGTGTCTGGCTTACTGCATTTCGCATACTGTCCTCCAGGTTCATCCATGTTGTTGCAAATGGCAGGGTCTCCTTTCTTTTGGGGAGCTGAGTCATATCCCCGTGTGTGTGTGTGGATGTATATGTATGTGTATAAATGTCTTTATCCATTCATCCATCAGTGGACACTAAGGTTGTTTCTATATCACCATGCTTTCTAATATCAAATAAGATCAAAGGACAAAAACAAAAAATTAGAAATTTGGAAAAAATAGAATTTCTGCAGATGGTTATAACGCGTTCCATAATTTGGGGCATCTGACTAGCTCAGTTGGTAGGACACACAACTCGTGATCTCAGGGCTGCAATCTTCGAGCTCCACATTGGGTGTAGAGATTAAAGATAACATCTTTAAAAAAACATATGTTCCATAATTTAAAACAGTTACCAACAAGGTAGTATATGTATATCTTAATGCTGCACATTTGTAAAAAGTTATCAGTTTACAGAAAGATGAAACACTTTGAATTTTGAATAAATTTGAATGGAATGGAATCTTGAATTTGAATGGAATTTATTTTCCATCCAAAAAAAACTCCATGCACAAAAAAATCATGGGTCCAGAGTCCATTTTTTTTCACTGAAAGATTATTTAACTAGAATTTGTCAGGATGGTTGTTGAAAATGGTGACGGGGGGTGCCTGGGTGGCTCAGTCGGTTAAGCGGCCGACTTCGGCTCAGGTCATGATCTCGCAGTCCATGAGTTCGAGCCCCGCATCAGGCTCTGTGCTGACAGCTCAGAGCCTGGAGCCTGTTTCAGATTCTGTGTCTCCCTCTCTCTGACCCTCCCCTGTTCATGCTCTGTCTCTCCCTGTCTCAAAAATAAATAAAACGTTAAAAAAAAAAAAAAGAAAGAAAGAAAATGGTGACGGAATTAGCCCTGAAGATGATTTTTTTTTAACTTCATCATTTACCTCGCTTTGGATAAAAGTTAAAAAAATAAATATCCTGAGCTTGATGAAATTTTTACATTTCTTGGCCCATCCCTACCGTACTTCTTTGAGACTGGCTTCTGTACGATGGACTTTGTTAAAACAAAACACAGAAAGAGTTTAGAGATACACTGTCTCTTATTGTCATCAGTCCAACCCAGATACATAAGATTTTTGTTCAGAATGTGTGTATTGGGGGTTAATACGGGAAGTGAAATTTTTCTAACTTGAAAAAATTATACATGAACACCCATCCACCCACCACCCAGACTCTTCAGTTAACATGCGTATTGCCATCATGTGTCTTTTTTTATGTACTTGAAACATCAGTGCACTCCAGCCCTTAAAGCCTTCAGCATTCCAGAGCTCAGTGTTTGTTTCTGGTTCTTTTCTATTCTCTGAGGTAAATTTTAATTTTTTTTTAATTTTTAAGCTTTATTTATTTTTGAGAGAGAGCGAGCACGTGTGAGCGTGAGTGGGGGAGAGGCAGAGAGAGAGAGAGAGGGAGACACAGAATCCGAAGCAGGCTCCAGGCTCTGAGCTGTCAGCATGGAGCCTGATGTGGGGCTTGAACCGACGAGCCATGAGATCATGACCTAAACCAAAGTCAGATGCTCAGCCTGCTGAGCCACCCAGGTGTCCCCAAATTTAATTTTTTTAAGTTTATTTATTTTGAAAGACAGAGAGAGTGCAGGTGCACACAAGTGGGGGAGGGGCAGAGAGAGAGAGAGAGAGAGAGAGAGAGAGGGAATCCCAAGCAGGCTCTGCAGTGTCAATGCAGAGCCCAATGCAAGGCTCGAACTCCCAAACCGTGAGATCGTGACCTGAGCTGAAATCAAGAGTCAGACGCTTAACCAAGTGAGCCACCCAGGTGTCCCTGAGGTAAAATTTATATACAGTGACAGGCACAAGTCTGGAGAGTACCCATCAGTGAGTTTTGGGAGATGTGAAACCTATGTGTTGCCAACCTCCATGACAATTTGGAGGGATAGCATCGCCCCAGAAAGCTTCCTCATGCCTTTGCTGAATCAGTCCATGCCCCCTCCCCAAGAGGGGACGCTGTTCGGATTTTCCCCCCAGATTAGCCTCGCCTGCTCTGGAATCCTACAGTGTATATCTTGGGTGTTGGCTTGCGCTCAGCGTAAGTTTTTGAGATGCATGCGGGTTGTGTGCTTGTGTGCGTGTGTGTGTGTGCACACACACTTCATTCTCTTGTATCGTTGAGTCATAGTCTATGTCTGAGCCTGCCACCATCTGGTTAGCTGGCTTCCTGTTGATGGCTGTATTGGCTGGCTTCAGCATTTGATCCTCATGAAAAATGGGGGTGCTGTAGCAGTGCCTGGATGGCTCGGTTGGTTACCCGGCCAGCTCAGCTCATGATCTCCCCGGTGAGTGAGTTCGAGCCCTGCATCAGGCTCTGCGCTGACAGCACGGACCCTGCTCGGGATTCCCTCTCTCCCTCTCTCTCTCTCTCTCTCAAAAATAAATAAACTTTAAAATAAATAAATAAATGACTTAACTTTTTTTTAAAAAGCTGCTGTGAGGGGCACCTGGGTGGCTCAGTCGGTTAAGCGTCCGACTTCGGCTCAGGTCATGATCTTGCAGTCCGTGGGTTTGAGCCCCACATTAGGCTCTGTGAAGACAGCTCAGAGCCTGGAGCCTGTTTCAGATTCTGTGTCTCCCTCTTTCTCTGACCCTCCCCTGTTCATGCTCTCTCTCTCTCTGTTCAAAAATAAATGTTAAAAAAAAAATTTAAAAAGCTGCTGTGAACCTTCTTGCATAAGTCTTGTAGAGTATGCCCTCATATCTGTTGAGAGAAGACCTAGGAGTGGAATTGCTGGCTGGTAGGGTGGCTGGTAGGTAGGGTGGCTGCACGGTCACCGCCTTCGCTGGTGACCATCCAGCCACACACTGGCTCCCGTACTTCCTGTGACCTGCCATCTCAAGTGCTCGCTGTCCCCAGGACCCTCTTACCCTCCCGGATCCTACGACCCTGAAGCACACAATCTCCCCATGGCCACCTTGTCCCCCCCTCAAGGTCTTTTGTGCTTCTTCCCTCTGTCTGGGGCATGGCCATCTCTTGTCCCTCAGTTCTCAAGTGACATGTCACTTGAGTAGAAGGATCTTCTTAAAAGTAGCATCCGGCGCTCCATCCTGCCACCCGGTTTTATCTTCTTCATTGTGTTCGTTGCTGCTCAAAGTTACCTCGTTAGAGTATTGAACGAGTTTATGGGCTTGCTGTCTGGCTCCCCGGCTTGAGGGGAGCTCCGTGAGAACAAGGGTCTGGCCTCTGCACTCACCACTGGGTTTCTGGGCCTCAAACAGTCCCTGGCACGATGTGGACACCGTAGATTTTGGTTGAACGAACAACTTAAAATCAGCAGTCATGGGGCTGGGGAGAGTTTTCTTGCCACGCACATGCACACACACACACGCAGTAATAATAGTTATAATAAAGGGGGTGGGAAGAAACTTTTGGAGGTGATATATATGTACATGGCCTTGATGGTGGTGATGACTTCATGGCATATATTTGCCCCCAGTTTGAGTTGTACACATTAAATATTTACAGCTTTTTACATGTCAATGACACCTTGATAACAGGGTTTTAAAAACAAAGGGGCATCTGGGTGGCTCAGTGGGTTATTGGCTCAGGTCATGATCTTGCGGTTTGTGGGTTCAAGCCCCGCATCAGGCTCTATGCTGACAGCTCAGAGCCTAGAGCCTGCTTCAGATTCTGTGTCTCCTTCTCTCTCTCTCTCTGCCCCTCCCCCTCTCATGCTCTGACTCTCAAAAATGAATAGACGTTTAAAAAAGAATTAAAAACAAAATAAAAAGGTAATTATTAACCCTACCATGGCAACATGGAAAAGTGAGTCTAAACATTTAAGAAGACAAAATCACATATTACAATTATAATAATGTAAAAATAAGTTCTTGTGTGGACCCAAATTACCAAGAAATACGTGACTGGATTACTAAAAATCAATCAATCAATCAACCTATCATCATGGGGTCTTGTCATCCAGGACAACCTAGGCTCTCCTTGCACCACCATCATAAATGCACGGGTCACTGTGCAGTCAGACTCCCAGGGGCTTCGAGTCACTGACCTTCTAACACAAGCTGATTCATCAAGAGCTGCCTCTGGTCGCCTGGCCAGCTCGGTGCAGTCGGGGCCTGTGAAAGGGGCCCTTGTCATGTTTTACTGTGTGGTCATTCACTGGAATTGGCTTGCCTGGCTGAGAATTTTAATTTTTTTTTAAAAAATTCAAACCATCCTGAGACACACAAGCCAAGTGTCCAGGAGCAGGTAGGAAAAGGGTGAATACATTTATTAGGGAGGCTCCTCAGAGAGACTGCAGAAGGCAGGAGCCCTGTCTGCGTCTCTGAGACCCTTTCAGACTTCCTACCCAAAGCACCCCCTGTATCAGGGCTGGGGGGGGGGCGGGCAGGGTGGGAGCAACCAGGAGGGGGTCCGAGGTGGTTAAGGGAGCGGGAGAGAGAGGGGAGGCCATGGCTGCCCCTAGGAGCTCAGACATCTGGCACTTTGGCCCCTCCACATCATCGGCACTTGTTGAATGTTTGCTCCCCAAATATTCATCCGTCTGTCCCCACCCTCCACCCCTGAACAGCCTTTGCTCAAGGGCTGTCACCACTCACCTGGACTGTGGAATTGGAGGGCCTCCAAACCGTCCACCTGACTTCTTGGCCAGTCTGCATTCGATTCTATGCCTAGTGGCCAGAGCAACTGTTCTAGAGTGGGCATCAGATGGAGTGGCCCCCGCTAGAAAACGTCATCACTTACAGCTACAATCCAACTTCCTTCCTGGGGCTCAGTTGTCCACGCCTGCTGCTCCTGTACCACCTCCCTCGTCCCCACCCTCTCTCTCACCTTAACACCCACCTGTCATGTTCAGGAGACCCAGGAACCTGCAGTGGCCTGCCCATGCCACGTTGCTTCACAGTAAGGCAAAGGCTCAGAAGTGTCAATCTGGGAGCAATGGCAGATGGAACCGGTAGAATCCAGGAAGGCTTCCTGGAGGAGGTGATTTGGAGCGAAGTCTTAAAGGGAAAGTCAGAATTAACAAAGCAAAGAAGACGGGAAGGGTTTTTAGGATTAAATCCTTTGCTCAAGGATCTCGTGGATCTTAAGTGACAGAGTTGATGTTTCTTCTGCTTAGGTGGGGTTGGAGGGGGTTGTGGAGAAGTGGAAGGGAGAATAGAACATGGCACTCGGGAGGCCAGGCTTTATGTCCACTAGGGTCAGGAATTGAGGCTTTGGAATGGCACAAGGGAAGGAGTTGGAGCCAAGACACTGGTAGACAAGGAAAGACCACGCCCACCAGCAAGAGGAAAGCACAAGGCCGCATGCATGAGTTTTGGATTTAAATTTAAAAAGTCTCCGCAGAAGAAATGAAAATGTCAAGTCTGCTCTGCTTGTGGATTTAGGCCCAAAGATATGTGATCTCTGAGGGACAGCTGCTCCCCATCTAAGAAATCAGCGAAATTAGTGCCCAAAGTCGACTGGCCTGGAGGGCCCAGCAGCAGGGAGCAGGTGCAGCTATTCTGGATGAATGCTCCCAAAACCCAGGCAGCAAGGAATCTTCACAGGAGTCCTGCCCAAACGGAGCTTAAAGAATGTTAAAAGGTGGGGCGCCTGGGTGGCTCAGTCGGTTAAGCGTCCGACTTCGGCTCAGGTCACGATCTCGCGGTCTGCGGGTTCGAGCCCCGCGTCGGGCTCTGGGCTGATGGCTCAGAGCCTGGAGCCTGCTTCCGATTCTGTGCCTCCCTCTCTCTCTGACCCTCCCCCGTTCATGCTCTGTCTCTATCTCACAAATAAATAAATGTTTAAAAAAAAAAAAAAAAAAGAATGTTAAAAGGTGATAAAACACACAAGGAAACAGTTCACCATGAATGAAGGTCAAGGGACTGGGCCACGAGAACTCCAATGGACAGACGCCAACCTGAAAGAGACAGCAAGCAAATACACTTAGATTACACACACTGGGAAAAGATACCATTAAAAAAAAAAAAAAAGATTTAAAGAGAACCACTGTGAGTTGAAAAGTGTCCAGGCAAGGGCCGCCTGGGTGGCTCAGTTGGTTGAGCATCCAACTTCAGCTCAGGCCGTGATTTCGTGGTTTGTGGGCTCAAGCCCCACGTCAGGCTCTGTGCTGACAGCTGGGAGCTTGGAGCCTGCTTCGGATTCTGTGTCTTCCTCTTTCTCTGCCCTTCCCCTGCTCACATTCTGTCTCTGTCTCTCTCTCAAAAATAAATAAACATTAAACAAATTAAAAAAAAATAGAAGTGTACCCCCCAAATTCATGCCTATGCTGACTCTCAGAAAATGACCTTATTTGGAAAGACGGCCTTTGCAGATGTAATTAGCTAAGGATCTCGATATGGAAACATCCTGGGTTGAGGGTGGGCCCTAAATCCAACAGCTGCAGAAAGGAGAAATTTGGACACACAGATGGAGGCGGAGATTGGGGTGAAGCAGCCACAAATGAAGGGCAAGGAAGGACCGCCCCACCCCCACCCCCTACAGCCTGCAGAGAGAGCCCAGCCCTGCTGATTCTTTGATTCTGCAAGGGAATACATTCTGGTTGTCTTACGCCACCAAGGTGATGGTGATTTATTGCTCTAAAAAGCCAAAATGAATACCCAGAAATGAAAAGTATGGTCTTTATCACATTTTTTAAAGTCTATAAAAAATTCGCAGACCCCTGCTCTCATGTACAGTGCTCACCTGGATCCGAGGGCCCCTTGTCACAACCCGTGGTCCCCAGTGTGTGAGACCGCAGGGTGGGAAGCACTGATCTAGAGAAGGGGCAGTCAGTGCAGAGGCCTCCAGGAGCCCCTGAGGGAACAAAAGTAGTAAAGGGGTCTGAGGGACCGAGGCCAACCTGGGGCGGGGGGTGGGGCGGGCAAGCTGCCTCTCTGGCCGACTGTCGACAAGATGCAGAAATGCTTCCCTAACATAACCTCATATTTGTGAGACGGGGGGGGGGGGGGGGGGGAATCTCCAGACAGCCCCTGCAAACGTGTGTACCTATGCACACGTATGTCAGGATATGACTTCAGAGCATGTGAAATAGTGTGAAGGCTGTGGAGGAGGTGGGTGGCATGGGTATCGCCTGGATGGAGGGGGGGCAGGCGGGAAGACGAGCCAGCCGGCAGGGAAACCGAGCACGTGCGACACG
The DNA here is from genome assembly GCF_028018385.1 of Neofelis nebulosa. Taxonomy (NCBI): domain Eukaryota; kingdom Metazoa; phylum Chordata; class Mammalia; order Carnivora; family Felidae; genus Neofelis; species Neofelis nebulosa. The sequence goes on from NC_080788.1 coordinate 7,344,454, forward strand.
ATCGTATTCCTGTTTTGTGTCAAACTGCGTACGGGAAAAGGAAAATAGAGAAAAATAAGCTCAGATGAAGGTTGCAAGCAACGTCGAGTAAAGGCGCACGGGAGCTGCTCGGCTCCCGCCAGCCGCCACCGTCCTAAGGGAAGGCAGGCACAGCGTCCCCAAATCTCCAGATGCTTCCAAAGAAGGAAACCTGGATGTGCATGTGAAATTGAAACACCGCGCAGCTACCAAACGCTTAAGGAAGAAACGATACCAATTCTACATCATCTCTTCTGGAAAACGCTGTGAAGGGAAAGCAGACCCACCCGGGGCGGCTTCCAGCACCCACACAGGTTTGCAGCCCCTGAGCTGGTGCAGATCGAGGCCTGCACGTGCTTATGACCAGAGTAGGGCGAGGGGAGAGGGAGGGACAGGTGCTGAGCCTGCCATGTGCCAGGCCTTCTGAGAAATCCTTTATATGCTTTTGATTGAATCGACACAGAGTAGGTATTAAGCCCATTGCCTAGATGAGGAAACTGAGGCTCTGTGGAGTAGCTTGCCCCTGATCATCCAGCTAGTGTCTCCTCTATGCCCCTCGGCCCCCTTGTAACTCTGAGTGTTCCTCCTCACCTTCTCCCTCTCTGCCCTCCTTCCTTTCCCTGCCCCCGCCCTTACGTCCCCACTCACGTCCTCCAGGTCCAACGTGCACAGCACCTGGGAGGCAGGGCTTGGCCAAATCTAGGACGTGCTTTGATGGGGGCACCATTTACCTACTCCTAGATGAGCGTGGACAAGAGCCCCTCTAGAAACTCAGGCTGGGAGAATTAAAGCCCAGAGGGGGCGAGTGCCTTGCCCAGGGTCACACAGCTGGAAATCCCATGCCTCTCCTTCCCCAAGCCCTTCCTCTGGGGCATTAAATGGCTCCAGAGTCTGTAAGTCTCAGCTGGAAGTCACAGGGTGGGTTCAAGGAGGTTGGCAGGGAACGGGGGAGGGGGGGTGTTGGACAGACAGTGTGACACCCCCCCCACAGCCTCCCTGACGGCGCCCCTGCCCCCCACCCCTGGCACAGCCCACCAGAAGGCCAGGCGGCCCCAGGGCTCCGCTGGTAATTGGGGGCTGTGAAGGAACTCTGTGAATCCCGGGCAGATTCTCAGGCTTTGCTCTGTGTTTCTCTTTCCAGCCGCAGCTTCTCCCCAGGGTTTATTATTAGCAAAAATGACAAAGCCTCTAATGGCTGGAGGCTGGCTGCTGGCTCGCAGTACGGACCCTTAAGCCCTGCAGGCGCCTCTCAGCAAATAGTTCCTTGGACCAGGGCAGCTCTTCCTGCGGAGGGAGCAGGGCTGGGGGAGGTACCGGTGTCCCCCACCCCTCGGAGGAGGCCACTGTGTGAGGCACGACTGCACCCCAGGCTGGTGGACTCTCCCAGGCAAGTGGCCTTGGGTGATGCCATGGCCTCCAAAGGAATGGTCCCTGCCGCTCTTGCCATGGTGTCCCCTGTCATGACTTGGAAACCCCCGTCAGGCCCTCGGTGCCGTCTCCCTCGGTTACATTCCAGGCCCCCTCCCAGCATCGGGAAAGTTGGCTATGTTCCTGCAGCAGAAGGATGCACCGTCCCTCCCGGATTAGAAGACATCTGCTGGGCTGCCTCAGGGCCACTCAGACCCCAGAATCCCACTCGGTTGCCTCCACCCCGCCGCCTCCTCCCAGCCCAGTCCTGGCTACGTCCTCAGGGCTCTCACCTCCCGGAGGTCCAGGCCCAGGTGTCCTTCTCTTACAGGCCCTGCCCCTAAAGAGGGGGGGCCTATGGTCCGTCCGTGCCCCCCCTCCCCCGGGATGCCACGAAAGGCCTCCCACATCAGCATCCGGGTACCACTGCGTTGTTCCTTTCCAACTCCCTCCTTCTCCCTGGATTGAAAGCTACTAATCAGTCTCCTGGGCCGGAAAAGTCCTCACCTGGTGGTAAGAGGTGCTTAAGTACCACTCCTCAACCTTTCCAGACCAGCACCTGGATGACAGCTTTGAAACGTAAAATCAAGCCTTGTGTCCTGTTCTGTGGTTCCTCCATGACCTCCGCCTTAGGGTAATGCTGGGTCTGTGTCTCCCTTCCCAGAGAGCAAAAGGTCATATGTTAAGGCAAAACGGGGGGGAGGGGCGGGGGGAGACGATTCCAAACAGTCACTCTATCACATAGCGTGTTCTTACCACTGCGACGCTCTTACCGCATGCCTGCTCACCTCCGAGGCTGCCCTCCTCCAGGTGGGGCTGTACCGCCTCAGATGGCGGTTTTTTCTGGTGTTGGCTGCAGGGAGGAAAGGGCGAGGCACATGTCTCATCAGAGTCCTGTGGAAGGAGGCCGTGGGCTGGCGGCAGTGGGCTCTGTGGCATGTCCTGGGTTCCCATAGCCCCCAGCTTTGGTCCCGGGCTCCCACCTACCAGGCCTGCCGGAACGCTGGGCTAAAGAGCGAAGGGTTTAGAGCCATGGCTTTGGCGTTTTTATCTGGTGTTCCCACTTCCTAGCCGTGCAATATCGGGGAAGGCACTTAAATTCCCTGAGCCTTCATTTTCTCATCTGTAAAATGGGATTCGCAGCATATAACCTGCAATCCCTTTTCTGAAACCCTTGGGGTCAGATATGTTTCCGAAATCAGAATTTCTCAGCTTCACACGGGTAACGTGGCATATGTCTTCTGTATTATGTTAACACCCCAAGGGGGTCCGAAAGCACATTTGTCATCAAATACATTGGTATTTCTGCAGCTAAACTTTTGAACATAAGTGAAGTCGATGAAGACCGTAATTGCCCCATGTCTGTTCAGGTCAAATTTTGGTACCAAATGAATGTTTCAAAAATGTTTTTCCAGTTTTCAGAGCCTTGGAGGTTTGGGGTTGTAGATGAGGACGATCTGTGTCTCCGTGGGTAGTGGCACCCGGCTGAAAGAGATAAAACGTGTTCATGGCTCTGAGGCCAGACCAAACCCAGCTGCGAGCCTTGGGATAAAACAAGTCTCTTGACAAGGCCAAGGGTGGTGAGTGGGGAGAATGATTCTGGAAAGGCTGTGCCATTAGCATTCAAGAATCAATGGCTCCTGATTGAGGGAAATTTGCCTCGAGGGCAGAAACTGTCAAGCAGGTGTCTAGGCATTTCTGTCCTCACCCACACCAGCATCTCAGTGAGCCCCTCCCTCCACCCCACCTGCCCCGCCAGCCGCACCCTACACGCAACACCCCACCCTCCGACTCCAAAAGGGACCCCGTCAGCACCCTCCTGTCTCTCTTTACAGGTGTGTGCCTGCATGCATGTACAGTGTGTGTGTGTGTGTGTGCACATGCAGTGAGACCAAAGGCCCTTTTCCTGGTAGCCAGGAAAGAACCACAAGCCTCTTCCTCTCTAACTCCCAGCCACAAAGCCTCAGAGCACAGCGTCCAGGGTCACCAGGGCCAGAAGGCACAGCACACAGAGCCGTGGGCTAGGGACAGGGGATGCACCCACCCGGCTGCCACTCATCTCCATGTGGGCGTGAGGTATGCGTTCTTCACAGAGCGGCAGACTGGGTGGATGGAGAGGGTTTAAAGGAAGTGCCCCCGTGGTGGGCAAACCTTAAGCAAGATTTTTCTGGCTTTTTACCACATATTTCGCTCCACAAGTCTGGGTACAAGGAATCTGACGTTCATCACGTCTTCCTAAATCAAACTGAGGGTGCCTGAGTGGCTCAGTCGGTGAGGCATCTGACTCTTGATTTCAGCTCAGGTCTTGATGTCAGGGTTGTGCGCTCAAGCCCCACGTGGGGCTCCATGCTGGGCGTGGAGTCTACTTAAAAAACAACAACAACAACAAAAAACTAAACTAAATGAAATTGAATGCAACCCTGGGTCTTGCTTCCCAGGATGATGAGGGATTCCATCTCGGGCCATCCTGAGGTTTAGCAAGAGAAGCGTGGAGGGATGGCCTCACGTGAGTCGCTCATGTCCAAGCACTCATGCTTCCTGCTGGCGGCTCCCGCCTGCCCCCCCCCCCATCCCCGGCTGTTGGGGATTAAGGGCCATTTGTCACAACTTCAAGATGGGGTTCAGCCCCCCCCCCACTTTGGAGCTCAAAAGAAAGTTTAAAAGCCACCCCCATTCAGTCTAACCCTCTGGTCTTAAAGGAGGTACAACTGGACCCCCCCCCCCCGGGAGGGGGCGTGGCTTGTCTAGAGTCACTCAGCGTGTGGTAGGGTCTAAGATAGGACCCAGGTGTCCCGGCTCCCAGGCTGGCTCTGTTTCTGCCGCTGCACCCTGCTTACTACAAGTGTGGCAGCAATGTCCTCGGGGCTCGGACTGTGCCCACAAACCTGCCACATGACCCAGAGGAGGTCACCTTACTGCTGGGTGAGTCTACTTCCTTGTCTGCAGGATGAGGGGAGGTGGTGCCACAGACCCCCAATCCCCCCCCTAAACCCTGCCTCTTCCCTGTGTCTCCGAGATTTGGCCTTTCGGAGGTGAACTGGCCTCCCTCCGCTTCCGTCCACCCTCTCTGCTTGTTTTCCTGTTGGCTTGCTGGGATCCCGTTGGGTGGTTAAGCCCTTCCTGATTCGACAGACCCTCCCTCCCCTCAACTTTTGCTTGGCGGTAAATATCTTTCTCTTTCATAAAATGTACTTCCTCCATCACTTACCAGTAGTAACACTCTCCAGTGATTCTTTTCAAAAACACAAACTGCTTACACCTGCCTCGGAAGTCGGGGGGGGGGGGGGGCCTCCCAGACTTCCTTGCTCCTGCATGTCACTTGACTCTCCACTACTTAAGGGATTGGCTCAGCAGCCTGACTTCCCTCGTCCTGCTTGGGTGGCTCATCGTTAGTGCACCCAAAGACCCCCTCTGCTGGGAGTGGGAAGGAGCTGACCCCAAGCGGTGGGAGGGAAAATGGAAGCCGAGAGTAAGAGAGACGAGGCCTGGCATCCACGGCTGGGTTCACGGTGACGTCTGCCTCCCACTCTGGTTATGTGGCCCCAGAGCCCTGGTCGGATACCCCTGGGGAATGACACATGGCTGGTGTGGAGGGCAGAGCCCAAGAGACCTGGCTTCTAATTCCAGTCCTGCCACCGGCGAACTTGTGACCGTGGGTCAGTCTTGTCCTTGTTCTGCATCTGTTTCCCATTTATAAAATAAGCAGATTGGGGTTCTTAAGTGATGTTCCCTGGAGTGCTGAGGTTCTTCTAAGGCCTGGCGGGGGGCTGCCGGGAGGGTGTTAGCCTCACCCACCACGCCTCTAACCAGAGCAGCCTGGCATGAATCAAGCTGCCGCCCAAGATCTCACTTGAAAATAAGGTTGGAAAGACTGGGAATAACCCCTGTGCTCGTGTTTAAGATGCTGGCTAATAAACTATAGCATAGCCACGAGATGGGGCCGCCGACCATGGAGCCTGCTCAAGATTCCCTCTCTCCTTCTGCCCCTCTCCCCCGCTTTCTCTCTCTCTTTCTCTCTCTCAATAAGAATAGGCATGAGATGGACTACTATACAACTGGAAAAATGAGGATATTGTCAAAAATAACGAAATGTCTCCAGGATATCTTAGGTAAAAACAGTAAGATACGGAATGATGTATAATCTATTTTAATACAATGAAAGGGGAAGGAAACAAATTATCTGCACATGCTGGCTTTGCATAAGGAAGCTCCAGAAAGGCACACCCGGACCTAATGGAGTAGTTACCTGGTATTGAGGAAGAAGGGGAGGGGGAGGGGGAGGGGGAGTGGCTGCAGCCACAGGTAGGGGCGATATAAAGTGCGATCCTCTCCCCTGCTGCTGGGCAGCCGGAGTCCTGGCAGCTCCCCGCCAGCCATGCATCCACGAGGGTGAACCACTGAGACGTGGCCAGCCATTCTGTGCCCATACAGGCGTTCTGCATTTCACTCTCAGGACACTGTTCGATAAAGTGCATGAGATAGTCCACACTTTCTTACAAAAGAGCCTTCGTGTTAGACGAGTTGGCCCAGCTGTAGGCTCATGTAAGTGTCCTGAGCACGTGCAAGGGAGGTGAGGCTCAGCTATGAGGTTCAGTAGGTGGGGTGTATTAAGTGCATTTTCATTAGATGGTACTTTTCATTTACGATGGGTTTATCAGGACGTAACTCCAGTGGAAGTCGGGGCAGATCTGTATGGCTTTGTATAGCACCTTGACTTTGAAGCGTGCCAAGATATTCTATTTTCAAGAAAGTGAAGTTAAAGTTAAAAAACATACCAAGTGTGAAAAGAGAGGAAGACGCAGTTGGCCAGATGACCTCTATCTTCCTTTGCAGCCTTGATGAGGAGGCTGATTAGAAAAGAGCTAAGAGACGCTCGCAGATCCCTGTCTCGAGAGGCAGAGGCGGAAGGGAGGTGCCTTGGGTCTAGAGGTCTGGGGAGTTGGAGCCAGGGCCCGAGGTCCACCTGCTGGGATGCCGTGGCCTCCACAGCCCTTTTGCACAAACACTCAATGGCGAAGGCCCCCGGTGCCCAAGCCTCCCGCCCTATCCTTGCTCCCCGGGCCTGGGCTCCCCGTCTCCTGGGGTGGAGGCCAGCGGCTGCCCTCATCAGCTGGCCAGCCAGACCGGCCCCACCCGCCAGCCAGCAAGCCAGAACCTCCTCCACGCAGGGCTGTCTCCAGCTGACGCCAGCCCCAGACTGTGGCCTGAGCGGCATCCAGAACAGAGCTCAGGGCACAGATGTTCCCATTCTCTGGCTCTGGACAAGCTTCTTGGAAAAATCACGGAGCCAGCCTTCTTCAATCCGCCTTTGAGTGCAGAGAAGAGGGGCCCTTCTCTCCTGCGCCTGCGGGCACCTGGCTTCCCGCCCCGGGGGCCAGCCGCCGGCTGCTGATCCATGCGGCCCTTGTCTGTGAGGCTGGCTCCTTGTCCGAAGGTCCCTGTAAGGGAGGCGGGTGGGCTGACAGGGTGCTGCGGAGGCTCCAGGCAGCCCCTGTCTAAGGTCTGCGTTCATTCTGGCTTTTTCTGGCTGGCTCACCAACAGGAAGTGGTCTGGCTGAGATGGGGACGCTGTGCAGGACCTCTGGGTGGGACACTGCAGCCAGACTAGGACAGACATGAGTCCAGGACAGACTCCTGGATTCAGAGAAGAGGGGAGGGACTCTGCATTTATTGAGGTGCTATTATGTGCTGAGCTTTGTGATGAGACAGACTTGTATTGAAATCCATAACTTGTCATAGAATCACTATGTGACCTTGTGCGAGTTCCGTGATGTACTCTCTGAGCCTCAGCCTCATCATCTGGAAAACGGGCCTGATGACGATAACGTCCCTGACAATGAAATGAGGGGGGTAGTACATCACTAGTCAGACAGTTGGTGCTGAAAAAATATTGGCTGCCCTCTCTGTCTTGAGTATGAAGTACAAGGCCAATGCCAGGCAGGGTTTAAGATCCTGAACTCAACTGCCTGGCTTCAAATCCCAACTCTGCCCGCTTACTAGCTCTGTGATCTCGGCCCACTTACTTAACCTCTCTGTGCCTGTGGAAGTGGACACGGGGAGGAGCCGTGAATTCAGAGCGGTGCCTGGCATGCAGTGAGCACTATACGTGTTGACCTCTCGTAACTGTTCTCACACAACTCTCACAACTGCCTCGCTGCAGCAAGTCCTTGGGACGCTTGTTTAGCTGACGAAACATGTGAGCTCTCATCTGAGGGTCTCTTCTGGAGCCAGGCTGGGCTGGGGACAGCTCACCCCAGTTGGTCTTTCCTGGGTCTGCTCCTGACCACGGTGGGAGGGGAGGGAAGCTCAACCCCATCCCCTCACCCTACTCCGACCAGCATCCGTTTTTCATAAATCTCTCTGGCAGTTTGCCTGGGAAGGACGGTGAGTTTCCTTAGGCAACAAAGCCCTCCCAAACCACCCAGCTGGGTGACCAGGCTGCTCGTGGGGTGGGCGGGTCCCTCTGGGCCTCCTTCCCACCCTACATCTGGCCCTGACCAAACTTAGGGCCACGGCCACCCTCGGCACTATTGCCCAGGGAGGTCACTTCCCTTGTCTTGGCCGTAGCCTGCCCGCCCCTTGGGCTCCGGGCTGCCCACAGCTGCAACAGCACACCATCCCCCGGGTCGCCTGCTGACCACAGGGGTCTAAGTCCGTGCTGGTCTAGCTGCCCATCAGCCCCGAACCACTGCCCCACAAGAGCACTGTCGCGGCCAGCCTGGGACTGCTTGTTACATGAACCCCTTAGAAGAAAGAGTGTGTAGTTCTTTCTGGTGCCTTAGGCAGACAGAGAAGGAGGGTGGGTCCCAGACTGTTCCTGGACCCTGGCAGAGGCTGGCAAGGCCCCAGATCCCTCTGCCCCACTCCCACAGGGCCTGGGCTCCCCAGCTTTCCTTCCTTCCTCCCTCAAACTTGGTTGAAGCTTTGTTCTTAATGTCAACCAGAACTTGCTCAAATTCGGGCACATAAAGGCACAGTTTTCTGTATCTTCCAACAAATAGCAGCCAGCCACCAGCCCCTTAGTAGGGAGCCGTTACTTTGGTATTGAAACGGGCACTGGATGTTACGAGTATGCTGCTATGGTCCTACTAGAAAACAGAGTGCAAGAGTCTGTACCCATGTTTAAGTAAGACATGAGGCTTCAAAGATAAACACTAGAATATAGACCCGGCAAGTAGGGGCTTTGTCTCTTCTGTTTGCTGATGTATTTCAGGGCTGAGGAGAAGGCCTGGCCCACAGCAGGGGTTTGATGAATGCACATAACTTAAGCGTATAGCCCGAGGCTCCAGGCTGGGCCTCCTGACTGGGACACCTTCTATCGCTTCTGGCTTTAGGCGACAATGCCTTTGAGGACCACTGGGTCATGGCATCATCTCATTCAATCCTCCTAACGACCCCACATCATTCTGTGATGGACGTCTTCACTGAGGGAACCACTGAGCACCTGAACTGCCCCCCATGTTTCAGGATGTCCCCATTGTGTGAGTCTTGGTAAGAGCCTGGGCTTCACTCTCCATAAGATGCTTAAGAGGCCAGGGGCACCTGGGGGCTCAGTCAGTGAAGCGTCCGACTCTTGGTTTCAGCTCCGGTCATGATCTCACAGTTCATGAGTACCAGCCCTGCACTGGGCTCCACGCTGATGGCTCAGAGTCTGCTTGGGATTCTCTCTCTCCCCCCCTCTCTCTCTGCAACCCCCCGCCCCCGCTCATGCTCTCTCTCTCAAAATAAAAAAATAGGGGCGCCTGGGTGGCGCAGTCGGTTAAGCGTCCGACTTCAGCCAGGTCACGATCTCGCGGTCCGTGAGTTCGAGCCCCGCGTCAGGCTCTGGGCTGATGGCTCGGAGCCTGGAGCCTGTTTCCGATTCTGTGTCTCCCTCTCTCTCTGCCCCTCCCCCGTTCATGCTCTGTCTCTCTCTGTCCCCAAAATAAATAAAAAACGTTGAAAAAAAAAATTTAAAAAAATAAAAATAAAAAAAAAATAAACTTAATTTTTAAAATATTAAAAATAAATGTTTAAAAAAATTGTTTAAGCTTAAAAGGCCAGGTAAATATTTGACCCGCCCCCACACGGAGGACTGGGCACACATCTAAGGAGCAGGTGACACACAGATAGATCGGGTCAGAATTCACTCTGCTGGAACCTCCAGTACTATCCAGCATGCCCTGCCAATGGCCACGGTGACTGGACCGCGCCCTGGCTGCCCCTCCTTCCTGGTCGGAGCGCAAGCTGAGCTTGGTCCCTCACCGGCAATTCTCCCGGCTACCCAGCATCCTTCTAGTAGAGATATTCTCTGCTTAAGTTGCCAGAGATGTTTTCTGCAGGTTGTAATCAAGAACCTTGATGCCATTATCCCCATTTTCTGCTGAGGAGCCAGGCTTAGAGTAGGGGAGTTGACTGAGCACAGTACTACTGTGTGCCAGGCTGTGCTCAGTCCCAGTTCAGGGGGCTAGACACATAAGGGGGCAGTTTCAGTAAAACGTGGTGGGGGGTATACAGAGGGCCACCGAAGGTAGAGCCCCTGGGGGTGGCAGGGAGGCTTCACAGAGTGGAGACTCAAAGGTGGAAGAAGGGGAAGAATTTTCTAGGTGTGGTGTGCACGGGGTAGGGTGCGTTATTCTGCAGCCTGGAGTGAATGGTTCAGGGGGACCGTGACAGAGGTGATGCGGGGGAAGGTGGAGGCCACTCAATGCCTTATTAATGAGTCTGGATTTTGGATCAGTCTTCCCAGTTACAAGCAACAGAAATAGATTTGGGCTAATTTTATCAGAAGAGGGACTTCTTTGAAGAATATCCGGTAACTCATAGACCTGAAAGAAAAAAAAAGAAAGAAAAAAGAAAATGGTTCACGAATTAGGTCTGGAAAAGAACAGGAACTGGGAGGTGCCAAGAGTCTAGGTAAGTGAGAGCTTCTGGTTTGTCAGGCTGCTGCTGCTGGCATCAGTGAGCAATACTCCGGCAGCCTCGAATCAATCCACACAAGATTCAAAGCTCTTGGATACAGAGACCGATTGGTCTAGCTTGGGCAGGCCAGGAACTCTTGATCTGTGATCCCATCAGGCCCGCACACTGTAGAGAAAAGTAGATCTCAAAGAAATATCGAAGGGTCATTTCCAAAAGAAGGAGAAATGAATACTGCACAATGAATACCCACCAGACTTGACTGAAAGGTATTTTGAACAGGAGAATGGCACCTGTTTGGCTTTTAGGACGACAGTGTGAAATCAGGGGTGAAGCTGAGCACGACTGTAAATACGGGTCCAGTGGAAGAAAATTTAACTGGCCCAGGAAAGTGATGGTGTGGTCATGAGCTAAGGCAACGAAGATGCCAGGGAATGCAGGAGAAATTGGAAAATGGAATCCTTAGGGTTTGGAGAGTGTTTGGATATAGAAGTGGAAGAGAGAAGGAGGGGCCGAGAAAAGTCTTGGTTTCTGGCTTAAGTGGATGGATGGATGGATGGATGGATGGATGGATGGATGATGGAATCATGAGAGCAAGATTGAAATACATGAGGAAGATACAAGGGAATGATGACACTAGGCAGAATTTGGGGGCGTGCTCTTTGATGTGCCCGTGGAGAGTCCAGTTGGACAAGCTTCGAGTGTAAGAAAGAGGCTAGTGAGTCATCACCTAAAAGGGACAATTGAAGTTATGCACAGAAGTAAAATTGCCCAGGGAGACCAGGCAATGGCTGAGGGGGAAGAGCTTGAAGGAAACACTGCTGTTGAAGGGGTGGGCAGAAAAAAGAACCTGCAGAGAAATAGGTAGCAGGCTGGAAAGGATCAGGAGAGGCTCACATTCTAAAACAAAAAAAAGGAGTTCCAGGAGGGTGTGGCCAACACTGTTAAAGCTGCAGAGAAGGGGCTGAGGATCAGCACTGAAAAGTATCCATCGGATTTGGCCATTGGAAGCATCTTGAGAGAGTTGGTTAGAGCTCCTCCAGCCAAGTCGTTAGGACGTGAGCCAGCCAGTCCATTGAGAGGGACAAGGAGAGGACAGTAAAGTCTTGCTTCTCCTGGGGCAAATACTGGCTGGGAGGAGAAGGAGAGAGATGGCAGGAGCTGGAAAGGAGCCCAGGGTCACGAGAATGTAGATGATGGGTGTGCAGAGGGCCCTTTATTACTTCTTGCCTTCAATACAGTGGATCATCCAAATATCAACCCTGAGTTCCACAGGGGGAAATGTTTTTGAATGCCCAAAACGTGACAAAACATAAATCATGATGACAGTGGATGAAATCAGTTATGTACATAGTGGAGTATGTCTATTTGTTATCAAACAGTGTAAACAGTCCAACTTTTTTGGGGTCAAAACAGAAATAAAGACAAAAATGGTAAAGGTTTTTATGACCATGTGTCCTTCCCTGTTGCTCTATCAGCCCAGTTCTGACGGGAGTCCATGAATATTTCCAACTATTATCACTGCTTGGTTGACTTCTCCTCCTAATTCTTTCAGTGTTTTTTTTTTTTACATCTGCATTGTCCACTATAGTAGTCAGTGGCCAGTAAGCACATGTGGCTGTTTGATTTTTAACAAATTAAAACGAAATCAAGTTTAGAGACTCAATCCCAGGGCGCCTGGGTGGCTCAGTTGGTTGAGTGTCCGATTTCGGCTCAGGCCATGATCTCACGGTTCATGAGTTTGAGCCCCACGTCGGGCTCTGTGCTGACAGCTCGGAGCCTGGAGCCTGTTTCAGATTCTGTGTCTCCCTCTCTCTCTGCCCCTCTCCACTCATGCTCTCTCTCTCTCTCTCTCTCAAAAGTAAATAAACATTAAAAAAGTAAAAAAGAATAGTGGATACTGGAGAGGGAGAATGAGGGAATTTTCTGGGACAATGAAAATGTTTACATGTACAGAAGTGTAGGTTATCTGGATATATACGGTTATATGGGCATTTGTCAAAATTGTTGAACCATATACTTCAGATTAGAGCATGTCTGGGAACAAGTCACAAAGAGGAAAGACAGATACTGTATGATCTCCCTTACAGGTGAGATCTAAAAAAGCCAAATTCACAGAAACAGAGACTACAATGGTGGTTACCAGGGGCTGGGGGAGTGGGAGAGAGGGAGAGAGTAGACATTGGCCCAAGGGCACAAACTTCCAGTGATAAGTAAGTTCTGCAGATCCGCAGTATGGCACGGTGACTGGTGGTAATGACAATGAGGGAGGAAACTCACTCCAGGAAAGTTGAAATATGTGGAGAGATCTAACAAGACGAGAACCTAATGATATCTTGAAGTTGCCAATATGGAGCTCGCTGGCAATCTGGTGAGAACAGTTTCCGTGGAGAGGCAGGAAGAGAAGGCCGAGTTGGGGTTTAGAGCAAACGAGAGGTGAGAATAAGGAGAGACGGGGTGTAGATGATGTTTGAGATGCTTGGGGGAGAAAGGGTGCTGGGACAATAGGTGGGAAAGTATAGGATCGAGGGTTTTCTTTGCTTTGGTTTTAAACTGGGAGACGCTATGGTGTGCCTTGTAAACAGTAGGTGCCAATAACATCGGTTAAATTCCATTTTCCAGTGCCTGCTGCCGAAGGCCAGGAACCCTGAGTCCTGACCCAATCTCCCCTTGTCCTGGGACACTTTCCTCTCCACACCAGGGCGGGCCTTGTGCTGCTATAGAAGGAGGAAAGATCGGGTTTTTCATTCCCCTCCACGGGTGACGAATCCCAAGCATCTTTCCCCCTAAGATGAATTCAAGTCCCAAACCTACCACTTCATCCCTGCGCGACGCTGGCCAAGTTACTTAACCTCCCTGGGCCTTGGCTGGCTTCCCCTTTCCCTCATCCCCAGTGCCAAGGTGTTTGGAGGTGGGGCCTGTAGGAGGGAGTCAGGTCATGAGGGTGGGGCCTCCCTTATGGGATTTGTGCCCTTAGAAGAGACACAAGAGGGGTGCCCCGGGCGGCTCAGTGAGTTAAGCGTCTGACTTCAGCTCAGGTCATGATCTCACGGTCCCTGAGTTTTAGCCCCGCGTCGGGCTCTGTGCTGACAGCTCAGAGCCTGGAGCCTGTTTCGGATTCTGTGTCTCCTTCTCTCTCTGCCCCTCCCCTGCTCACACTCTGTGTATGTGTGTGTGTGTGTGTGTGTGTGTGTGTGTGTGTGTGTGTGTCTCTCAAAAGTAAACATTAAAAAAATATTTTTTTTTTTTAAAAAGAAGAGAAGAGACGCAAGAGAGGTGCCCTCTGTCTCCACCACAAGAAGATGGCTGTCTGCAAACCAGGAGGAGCCTTCACCAGATGTCAGACCTACTGGCACCTTGAGCTTGGACTTCTGGGCCTCGAGAACTGTGAAAATCAAAGTCTGTGATACTCCGTAATAGGGGCCCAGACCATTAACACACCGGCAGTACACCAGGAGGCGCAATTTATTGACGTGAATAAATTGAATAAGGGGCAGGCCCGAGAGGGCGGGACAAAAGGCACCCGGTTCCTGGAGGACCCAGAAACAGTCGGCCACAGCAGGCGTTTCCAGGCCCGGTGCCCATCCCCCACCCTGGCCAGCAGCCAGGCCCCTGCTCAGAGCCGGGATGCATCTTGGTTCAAGGCCGTGTTTCTCTGAGCGTCCGTCTGTTCCCATCACTTCACGTCGTTGTCTCTGACCCTTGCACCGGGTGGTTATCACTATCCCCAGTCTGCAGGTCAGGAACAGAAGCTCAGAGGGGCTGCTGCTCAGGAGTGCCCAGCCCGGAAGCAATTGGTTGGGGGGGGGGGGGCGGCGGTGGGGGGGGAGTGACTGGCCTTCAGCCTGCTGCCGGCCAGGTCCTGCCCTTCCTGTGGCTGCACTGCGGTCCAGGCTCCTGGGGTTTCCTCATTGCAGAGGAGCGCCAGCCTCGATCTCTTGCTTCCAGCCTTTTCCTGTCCCTTAGAGGAAAGATGCTAGCTCACAGAGAAAGAATTTTTATTTTACAGCTGCCTCTCCTTTCTTTAGACTCCAGCCAGTCCTGGGTGCAGTGAGATCTGAACAGCCAGGTCCTACCGGCTCCCCACGGCTCGAGCTCCTCCTTCAGACTGAGGGTCTTGGGTGGGGGGTCTGCTGGGTTGGCTGAGCCCCGAACGCTGGAGGACAGAACAGGAAAATGAAGACGTGACGACACCCGCTAGCTCAGTGTCCTAAGTCGGAGGTCCCGAACAGTATTCCCGGGGCCTCCCCGCCACCCCACCCCCCCCCCCCGCACCTGGGATCGGATGCCAACGTGTTCTGCCACCGACCACGCAGCACATGGCTTGAAAGCAGGGTGCTGGGGCCAGGCCAACGTTTGCCTTTTCCTACACGTCTTGGCAAAGCTGCTCAAAACCCTCTCTTCCCCCAGCAGGAAAAGCATATGTTCTTTCCATATAGAGGAGAAATTGTTCCACGAGTGAGTAAGTCTCTTGGCCGCGGAGCCCGGCCCAGCCCGCAGCACGCCGGGCAGGAAGCGGGCAGCGTTCTTACCACCCTTGGAACCAGACCGGGCTGGATCCTCACCCTGGAAGACAGCGGGCCTTTGGACGGGGCCGGGGGTGGTGGGGAGCGGGGGCTGGGCGAGTGCCCGAAGACAGCTAGCCGGCCAGGGCAGGGCAGAGAATCCTTTCCCTGAATAGAAGCGCTTTTCTCCATTCAGGCGGGGTGGGCGAAGGAGGGAGGGAAGGCCGAGGGGTGTGAGAGGCGAAAGAGACCTTCCCAATCCCCTCACCCCAGCAGCAAACGGGCCTGAGTCAGAGGTGACTCAGGTACGTGCAGTGAGACAGGGCCATTTTTAGACCGTCATTTCCAGCCACCCCCAAATTCTCCTCGATGCCTCGGGGTTAGGTGGCAAAAAGGGACCCCATCCTCAGTGCCTCAGTTCATTCTGCCGGATCCGTGTGAACATACAGGTCTTCCCCAAGCCAGCCCCGGGCCGGAGGATGCTGCTTGCACCCTTGTCTCAGGGGGTCCTGGTTCCCTTCCCACCCTCTCCCCACTTGCTAAGAATCGCTGACTAGGGGTTGCGGGGAGTGGGCAGGGAAGGGACAGACAGGCCGGGCGATGGGCAGGTGGTGGGACAGAGGGGAAGTGGGAGGGGCCCCACAGAGAGGGGAAAACGCTGATGACGTTGGGGCATCCAACCTGGAAAGTCAAAGACTCGGGCTAGGGGCGCCTGGCTGGCTCCGTGGGTTGAGTGTCCAACTCTTGGTTTCAGCTCAGATCATGATCTCACAGTTTTTGAGTTCGAGCCCCACTTCAGGTTCTGCACTGACGGCGTGGATCCTGCTTGGGATTCTCTCTCTCTCTGCCCCTCCCCTGCCTTCACTCACATTCTCTCTCTCTCTCTCTCTCTCCAATAACTAAGCTTAAAAGACTCAGGGTAGTAGAAGTGAGAGACGTGAAAATGATGTCAAGGTAGGAGACAGGTCACCCCGTAGAAGTGGGATTGGATTTATCCTGGGTGGGAACTTCGATGGGGCAAGCCCTGAGCATATAAATCAGGGCCCCAACCCGCTGAGGAGTGCTTTCAAGGCAGCGCATTCTCGGGGCACCTGGGTGGCTCAGTCGCTTACGCATCCGACTTTCGCTCAGGTTGTGATTTCACAGTTTGTGAGTTCGAGCCCTGCACCAATCTCTCTGCTGTCAGCACGGAGCCCTCTTTGGATCCTCTGTTCCCCCCTCCCCAACCCCCACTCTCTGCATCTCCCCTGCTCTCTTTCTCTCAAAAATAAATAAATGAACACTGGTGTTCATTTAGGTCCCACACTGGTGGCCCGGGGGCCAGACACAGCCCTGAAGATGTTTCCACCGGTCAGCATTTCTGCACGGCCACCATCAGCTGAGTCCACACAATCTACGCACGGCCCGTGCTGCAGGGCACGTCAGGCCTGAGTCCCTCCTTTGTTTCCTGGACTGGTCCCTTAGGCGTTTACGCCTGGGAGCTTTGGAGCACCTGCCCACACTCTCCCTTCTCCTCTAGCTCACCCTGTAGGCCCACCTGGGGCGGGAGGAGGCGGGCTCAGGTGAGACCACAGGTCCTGAGCCGCCCTGGCCCGGACGCCAGGTAGAGCGCTCACCTGGCGAGAGACCAGCACCCCTGCAAACTCCCCCTCCCTCTCCTGGAGCTGTCATTACGCTGGGCTCTATCATGGTCTCTGGGGACTGGACAGTAGCTTCACTCACCTGGCCATCCTGCCCTGGAGCAGAGACAGTTCCCCAGGGTGTTTAGGGTCTGGGAAGGGCACCCAGGGGCAGATGCACCATGAGCTGAGATAGAAGGGACAAAGTAAGAACGGACACGCCCGACCCCGGGTCCAGGAGGGCAGCGCTCGGGGAGGATGCCAGTGGCTGTGGGTCTGAAGGAAGCTGGGGCAGGGTTGGGGAGTGGAAACTAGCCGGGGGAGTAAAGTGGGGCGGCTAAAGGGCTCAGGAAGGAGGGAGCAGAAGGCAAGGCCCAGCTCCACCTTCTGCCTGTGTGTCTGGGGTGGACCCTGACTTGTACCTGCCAGAACCGAGGGCAGAAGGGCAGGCGGCAGTGGCCTCGCTGGGCGACGAGATTCCACCCGAAGCCTGTATAGGCGGCGGCAGATTGCAGGGCGGTTTCACTTCCCCGGCCCTATCTGCTCCCGTGGACAGCTACGGGCGTTGGGACTAACATACCCATTTTACAGATGAGGAGACTGAGGCAAAGTTGTGCAAGGAAGACTCTAGCCCCCGGGTAAGAGCAGGGCTCCTGCTTTCACCAGCTCTGCTTTCTGAGTTGCTTGTCCAGGCCACTGGGAGCGGACGACACAACTTGCAAAGCAGCCACGCAGCAAGCATTAGCTCCTCCTCCTCCACGTTTCACAGCCTCATCGAATGACACTGACATTTGCAGGCAAGAACTCCAGCTGTGCTGGGACCCAGGTAGGTCGGGAGTTCAGAGGCGGGCCTTTATTTTACTGACGATCGGTAGTTCACAGGTCCTCACCCCGCTCCGGCCTGGTGCTGGGCACCCTGCGAATGAGGTCGCAGCCCCCTTCTTGGCCCACCTCGTGGGACGGCTGCTCTCTCAGGGGTGAGACCCGCAAGCCAAGTCAGCCTGACTCTGAAGCTGGTGCTCTCTGGAGGACCACCTCGGAGTCTCCCATGTGACTGTGTCACTCCTCCCGGGGAACTGGCTGTACGGAAGATGGGGGCTCCTGAGCGGGGCCAGAGCCCACGGCACACGCCCCCTCTGGGGTCCTGACCCTCCCCTCGGCGTCCGCCTGGGAGGTAGGGTGGGCACCTCCCCACGGGGGGCATCCTAGCACCACAGCTGGAAGCGGGAAGCTGGGTACGGATTTCCCTGGGGAGTGCCGCTGCTCTGGGAGTCCTGGTTCTCCCCTCCTTCCAAGGAGGCCTGAAGGCGTGGAAAGGACCTTGACCTGGGAGTCCGAGAGCCCAAGCTCACCTTCTAGGCCAGGCTGCTTCACCGTCCCAGCCCCTCTCTGAGCCTCAGCTCAGGGGCTAAGTGAGGGCGGCCTAGAGGGTCACGGTTGCAGCCCCCTAACCATTTTTAAAGACAGCCCCTCACACTTCTTGCCCAAGTGTTCCTCCAGCCGGTTCTGCCTTCAAGGCCTCAGGCCCAGCGGACGGCCCAAGGGCACCACCTGCTGGCCAGTCTCAGCCAGGCAAGGCGGCCGCACCCGGCTGCTTTGAAGGCTCCCCCAGATCATCCCAGCAGAGGGCCAGGTCACAGCCCTGGAAGTCAGGTGGGCGCCAGGGCAGGAGAGAGCAAGCTGCACCTCCCCGCATTCCCAGACGGGGGAGGGAGTCCTCCAGGTCCCCAGAAGTCAGTGTGCGAGTGGGGGGCGCTGCCATTATGAGGCAGTTGGGCCTGGATTTGAGTCCCTTGTGTCCTTAACCTTACCTGAAGTCCCTCATCTGTGGGGTGGGGCCATTTGGGACACATTTCTCAGGGCTGTGGGCCTCTCTCTGCATGAGCTGGCGGCCAGAGGGGATGGCAGGGGTCCAGCCTGGTGGCACCCGGACCATAGGCCAGTGGCTCTCAGCTGCAGCCGCACGTTCAATCACCTGATGCTTAGCGGTGGCTTTCACAGCGTGGTCCTGGGTCGCCAGCATCAGTGAGGAACTTGTTAGGAATGCAGATTCTGGGGCCCCACCCCAGTCTGGCTGAGTTGGATAGTCTGGGGGTGGGGTCCGGCACCCTTCAGGTGATGCCGATGCTTGGTCAAGTGTGAGAACACGGTGCTTAGGGACTGGGGTTGCTTAAAAAGCATCTCAGGTGCCTGAAGTGTCCTCGGTACCAGAATCGCCTGCCCCCCTCCCCCCAGGGTAATTCTGGTTTGGAGGGACCCCGCCATGGATTAAAAGTACCAACTCTGCATCTGCTGCTTCCGATGAGCAGTGACTGCTCTGGTGTGCACCCTCCTCCCCACACGCCATGCACGCCCTTCCATCAGAGGTCAGGGACCCACAGCAGAGTGCAGTTGCTCTCCCTGGGGTCTCCCAAGACAATAACCACCAGTTACTGACATTTGCTGAGTGCTCAAGCTATGACAGGCGTGGTGCTAGGGGCTTTGTATGCAACGTCTCAGGAGAACCCTAGGAATTGTTAGAATCCCCCATTTTACAGGTGGAGAAACTGAGGCACAGAGCCATTAAGTCACTCGCTCTGGGTCACACGGCTCCTAAATGCCAGAGCCCGGAGTCCAGCCTCGTTCTCTCTGACTTCAGAGTCCCCTGCCTTTGCTTCCTCGTTTTACAAGAGGAGGGGCAACTTGCTGAAGGTCACTTCGGGTAGCACCCCCCACAGTCTCTGTACCTCGGCTTCCGGGCTCACCAAGGGCCTTGGCACCCATTCCAAGATGACACGAACGGACCTCTGAGCCTGGTGCCACTCCCCTGGGCATAAGCACAACAGGAAAAGGGAGGCAGAGGCAAGGGCATTACTTAGCTGCATACCACCTAGATTCTTCAAGGATTCCAGATTATTAAAGAGACTGACATACATATGCTCCCCAGCCCCCCATTCCAGCCCCGTCTTCCCTGTTGTCTAAGCCTCGCGTGGACCACGGCCCGTCACCATGACCCGGCTCCGAAAAAGGCAACAGGAGTAGCCACTGGGGCAGCAGAAAAAAATATAGAGCCATTTTACTACTAAAGACGTGTTTTCCAAAAGCAGGGGAGTTGCTGTCCCGAAGAGAAGAAGACCCTGGGGGAGTCCCTGCGGAAGGGGCCGGCTGGAGCTGCGGTCACCCACCACCGGGCCGGCAGCCCTCAGCGGGCCCGAATTTGCAGGGAGATTCGGTAGAGCTCCATCGTCGCCCTGGCGTCTTCCACCGAGCTGTGTCCAAACTGGCTGTTCTGTAGACACATGGACAGAGCGGGGGGGGTTGGGGGGGGACTTGGGGTAAGGCTGAATGCAGAGACCCCCTGTGACCTGGGCCTTCCCCACCTGCACCCCGGTTTCCCGGGCCCTGAGGGGGGTCAGTGGGTGAGCAGCCCCAGCCTTCTGACACCCTGGACGCTGCAGGTGGCTGGAGCAGGCCCGGCTTCTCCTGTCTGACCCAGAACTGGGGCACTAGGCCCAGGCATGACCAGGCACAGCTTCCAGCATCCGGAGAACCAGGCTGTGTCCTCGAGGTGCTTATAATCTGCTGAGGGGAGGAGGGGCTGCAGACACACAGACACAGAGGGAGCTCCAGGGGACCAGGCGAAATACTCGAGGGCACCTGGATGGCTCAGTTGGTCAAGCCCCGACTTCGGCTCAGGTCATGATCTCACAGTTCAGGGGGTTCGAGCCCCGTGTCCGGCTCCGTGCTGACAGCTTGGAGCCTGGAGCCTGCTTCTGATTCCGTGTCTCCCTCTGCCCCTCATGCTCTGTCTCTCTCTATCTCAAAAATAAATATATGTTAAAAAATTTTGTTTTTAAATGCCAAAACGATGTTTCTAAATGCTACTTGCTCAGCACTTGGGTGAATCCACGTGCTGTGTATTCTGTCCTCCGTCCTGCGTGCCACAAGCCTAACGGAGGGGTCCAAAATCAGGCTCGTCCCCTGCTCCCTCCCCAGTTCCTGGTGCCCTCCCCTCCCCGCCCTCCTCCACTAAGACTCGCCCTTCAGATTCCTGCAGACCTGCTTTCCTTCATCCCTTCGGGCTAACGGGCCACCCTCCCTCAACCCAGGAGTTCCTCAAGCCAGCCCTGCTCAGCCCTGGGTCTCCAGCATCCTGACCAGCCCGGCACAGAGTAGGTGCTAATAAATACCTCCCCCACGTGGACCCGTGGCTGCTGGTGTCCAGCCCACCTCCCTCGGCCCTGCCACCTCCGTGAGCCCCCAAGGACCGCCTCTTCTGGGCCTCGCCGGAGACTACGAGTGCCGAGAAATGGGGGCTCCGGGAGCAGCAGCAGCCCTGCCTGCTCGGAGCTGTGTGTAAATACCGCCGCTCCCTGGAAAAGATCTGAGGGCTGCGTTTTACCCTATTCCAGAGGCCGGCAGTGGGATTAAACGTCAGTTATTGGGGCGCCTGGGTGGCTCAGTTGGTTAAGCGTGGGCTCAGGTCAGGACCTCAAGGTTAGTGAGTTCGAGCCCCGCATTGGGCTCTCTGCTGTCAGCACGGAGCCCGCTTGGGATCCTCTGTCCCTTACCCCCCTCTCCCTCTGCCCCTTCTCCGCTCACACTGGCTCTCTCTCAAACATAAATAAACATTAAAGAAAAAAACTTCAGTTATCCACAGAGTAACTGGCTGGAGTTTAAAAACAAACAAGACCTATATTGGGCGCTGGGCTCCACCAGCACGTCCCGGGGTCACCTCTGGAATGAACCTCCTGCGCTCGGGTCCTCGTCCAGGGCCGGCTGCTGGGGAACCCCGAGGCCAGCGCCCCTCCTCGCTGGCAAGCACACGGCCTCTCAAGGCTGTGGGGGAGACGCAGAGCGCCTTCGGGGTCCAATGCTGGTTCTGGAGCCCCTGGGGGTGGTGGGCGGGCCCTGGGGGGAGGGGCCAGCCCCCCCCCCCCCCCCCCCCCCCCCCGCCAAAGCAGGCAGGTGCTCACCTGGATGCGCCGGCCGAGGAGGCGCTCGCTGAGCACGCGGAGGGAGACGCGCTCGCAGCCCTGCAGGCCGGCCTCCCGCCACAGCAGCCTGTCCACCGACGTGTCATAAACGGAGTAGTCGTTCATGTTCTCCTTCAGCGCCTGGAAGTCGTGCTTCAGGTCGTGGCCCACCACCAGCTTGCCCTTCAGGAGCCGCAGGATCTGTGGCCAGGGAGACGCGCGCCCGGCACATCACACGGGGTCCTCCGGGCGGGTCTGGGCCGACTGGGGGTCCTCGCGGTACCGGAGGGAAGCAGTCCCTCCTCGACTTGCTGTGTGGCTCTGAGCAAGCTGTCCTCCCTCTCTGGGCTTCAACCCTCTCTATCATCTGTATAATGAGGAGGCTGGACCGGGCCTCTCCTCATGCACGAGTAACGACAGTGGCACCTACTGAGCACGCCCGTGTGCCAGACACTTATCTAAGTACGTCACCTGTGTCATTTAACCCTGTCAACAAGCCTGCTGTGACAAGCAGGTGAATGACTTCCCGAAGCTGCCCGCGCCCTAACCCCAGAATCCGCGAGCACCTTACACGCGGAGAGAAGTTAAAGCTGCAGGTGGGCTTTGGGGTGCAAGGTGAGAGGTGATCTGGGCTACCCGCATGGGCCCAATGGAATCGCAAGGGCCCTTCCAGGTGGAGGGCCCTAAGAAACTTTGCCCTGAGAACCTGACCTGCTCCTGCTGGCCTTGAAGGAGGAGGAGGGGGCCCCGGGCCAAGGAACACGGGCGGGCGGCCTTGGGGAAGCCGGAAAAGGCGAGGAATGGCACTCCCCCGCAGAGCTTCCAGAACGGAACGCAGCCCTCCCCACACTTCAATTTCAGCCTTTGAGATCCGGGTCAGACCGTAGAGCCGTGGAATCGAGGGATAACCCGTTCGTGTGGCTTTAAACCACTAAGCCTGTGGTTTTGTAGAAAGCAGCCGTAAAAAGCTAACGCAGCCCATGTTTTGCGGATGAAAACAAAAAAGTGGAAGCACTAAGAGAGTGAAATAATTTGCCCCAGGTTACTCTTCATGATCTTAAAGCAAGTTTGCGGATTCCTTGACTCTGGCTCATGCAAAAGATGGAGTCCAATTGAATTGAATATGGGCCGGCCCGTGTGACTTCTGACTTCTCTGAGGGCCGGTGTCCCAGCAGCCCAGAGCTGCCCCGAAGCCACCGTGCTGGAGGGAGCACTGGAGGCAGAGAGCAGAGTCTGAGGGGCCCCAGCGCCAGCCACGGGATGGGTAGGCAAGCCAACCTCCCGAGGTTCCGGCTCTGGGCCTGCCGGGTGCCTCTGCCTCAGCCCAACCGCTGTCCCCATCCGTCCCTGACCAGACTGCAGGTGCAGGAGCAAAGTAAATATTGACATTGTTTGAACCACTATGTTTGGAGGCGATTTGCTGAGCACCATTAGATAACTGGGATGGCCACACAGCTGGTTAGTGGCAGGGCCAGCCTTCAGAGCCAGCGGACTGCCCGTCACGAGCACACTTAGGAAGAGCAGGCCTGCTCCTGGCGTCCACCAGCCCAGGGGCCGAGCTTCGGGGAGTGACCGCTAAAGTACCCAAGCCTCCCGTCTGGACTCCGTCTCCACTCCCCTCCCATGGTGGCCCTGGGGACAGCCTCCTACCTACGGCCACACAGGCTCCCCTTTCTTCACCTGGGCTGCCACCGGAGAAGGATGGACGGGGGCTCTGGGGTGGAGCTGTGTCGGGCCCCAGCTGGAGGGGCATCTTGGGGCTCAGGCCCCCGTCTGGACAGCTCTCCCATAACTTCTGGCCTGTCTTCTGTGCCTGGGGAAGGAGACTGCCACCTGGCTGACACCCTCCCGTGCCCTGCTTCTGTTTCTGGTGGCCTTCTGAGACCTCATGGGGGACATTGGTATGCTCTCCCTTGGCGACCACAGGATCATTGTGGCCACTCTGCAGAAGAGGAACCCAAGGCTCAGAGGGATGAGGCGACTTGTCCTTGGCCACAGTGGTGGAAGCAGGGCTCCGTCCATCTACCGTCAACAGGCAACGTCACCCCACCCTGTTCACACGGCTTTGTCAGGGCCTCCTCTGGACGGAGCCCAGGCCTAGGGCCTGGGGAAGCTCTCCTGAGGAATGGATTGTGCTGGTTCCAGTGGATGTTTGGGGTGGGAGTCACCTGGTGAACCCAGAACTCTGGATTTCACTTTTTTTTTTCAATGTTTATTTATTTATCTTTGAGAGAGAGAGAGAGTGAGCAAGAGAGTGGGGGAGGGACAGAGAGAGTGGAAGACAGAGAATCCCAAGCAGGCTCCACACCCAGCTCAGAGCTGGCCGTGGGGCTCAGCCCCACTAACCGTGAGATCATGACCTGAGCCGAAATCAACAGTTGGATGCTTAAGCCCCTGAGCTGCCCGGGCGCCCCTGGATCTCACGTCTCTAACAGGTGGGGCTGGTGTTGCTGATCTAGAGGTCACCTGAGCAGTGAGGACACCGGCCCTCACCAGCAGCTCGAGTCCTACTGTGGAGGAAAGGGCCCCGCCAGCCCGTGGCAGAGGGGTGGTGCTCACAGGCCCCACAGGGCAGCTGTGGGTCACACACCTTTTCTTGCTCACATTCTTTGTGTTCCCGAACAATCTGGCCTGTTTCCCCCAACGAGGAGCTGGCTCAGGCCCAGTTCACACAAAGCCCTGAGGGACTGTCTGCCATCCCAGAAACCGCTGCACTGTTCCTAGGTGGAAGAGGACAAGAGTCATCGTGAGGTAGATTCCTGGGAAATTAATCACTTCCTGAGCCCCAGGGTCCTGGCAGGGGGTGGCAACAGTCAGCATCGCTGGGCTCATGAGGAGACAAATAAAATGGGGGGGGGGGGGGGTAGACAAGCAGAAGGAATCAGGAAAAAAAGAGATGAGTCTATTTAGCAGAGAGATGTCAGCAAGGTTTCAGGCCAAAAACATGCTGGGCACTGGGCACTGGGCAGAGAGGGACTGCTGGGACTTGCTGTGTGCTCTCAGGGAGGTCACAGGCCATCTCTGGGCTTCGGTTTCCCCATTTGTAAGGCAAAGGCCTGGAGAGGTGAGGCCCATTAGCAGCCAGGGCTCCCCCGACTTTCTGAGACAGGGCCGGGGAGGGAAGAGGGGGGCCTGCCAGAGCCAGGGATGGGGAGAAGGTGCCAGCTGGCAGGACCTCAGGGCTTTGTGACCTGCTGGCCGCGGGACCTGCCCTCAGTCAGTGTCAGGAGTGCCAAACACAGGGGGCGGAGACTCGAATTCCTGGAAAGAACTGAGTGGGGAGGAGGGACAATCACCCATCTGCTGCTCTCACAGCGCCAGGCCAGACCTCTCAACCCGGGTATTCTGATTTCCATGTCCCAGAGGAATGGCCTGGGGACCAGAGAGGTTAAGAGGCTTGCCCAGGTGACAGGGCTGGTGACTTGAGAGCTGCAGTGAGGTGTCCAGACCTGCCTGACCCCATCACTGTTATTATCGTTGTTATTACCACCTGCTGAGAACCTGCTCCAGCGTCATTAATGGCGGAGCGGAGAGCCATGCTGGGCCCGGGGCAGCGCTCATCAGATTTCCTGGATCGGGGACGTGGCCCCTACAAGGCCGGGATGATCACACCATCTTACCAACAGGGAAAGGGGGCTACAGAGCAGCGCGTACCCGTGTCACACGGCAGGGTAGCACCAGGACCAGTGGCCTGTGTCTGCCTGGAGGGTCCTTCTACTGCAGTGCCACTCTTGTTCCAAGTATTCCCCGGATGTTCCTGGTCGGAAAAATCACCTGGGGCCCTTATGAAAAATCTAGAGGGCCAGGCCTTACTGTCATCTTCAAGAGTGGCCTCAGTCTCCCCTTTCCTCCTGTCCCCTGCCCAGTTCTGCAGGTGGCCCTAGCCCAGCCTGTTCCCCGCACCCCCTAAGACTGCTTATGCCAGGGGAAACCTGGACGGTGAAGTCACCCTCCTCCATCTGGCCAAGCCCCAAAGACACCTGCCCCAGAGACACCTGAGCGGGGGCGGGGCCCCAGCAGGCGGCACTTGGCCCAGTAACTCCTTGTTCACAGGCTACTGTGGCCTCTCTTCTGTCTGCGTTTCCCTCCGAAACCGGGATGCTTCATGGGATTCAGCTGTTTTGTTTGCCAACTAAAACTGTAATTATCCCTCCCCAAGCCTGGTCAGAGGGTAGATGCGACTCAGTGTACCGGGTTAACATGAAAGGAGCATTAATTTACAAAAGTAAGTTACACGCCATCAAAAATTACAATTAGGAAAACAAAACAAAACAAAACAAACAGCATTAATTAACTCACCAGGTGAGAGCCCTGAATCTGAACACTGAGTTGTATCACGGCTTGCTGTGTGTCCTTAAGCAAGTCACTGCCCCTCTCTGGACCTCAGTCTCCTCCTCTGTTCTCTTCTGAGCTGGCAGCCTGATTCATGGGGCTCTATAGACCAGTTTCTCAACTTCCACACTTTCTCTGGTGTGTGTGTGGCTGGGGGAGGGGCCGTCCCGTGCATTAGAGGATGTTTGGCACTGTCCTTGGCCTCTACCCCCCTGGATGTCTGTAGCAGGCCCCCTGCCCCACTTGTGGCAACCAGAAATGTCTCAGATAGTGAGACATTTGTCCCTTGGGGGGCAAAACCCACTCCACACTGAGAACCACTGCTCTAGATGATGTCAGACCTAGAGATTTCGGAAGGTAACAAGCGATTACTTTCCACTACAAAAGTAATGTAACTGGACACCTGGGTGGCTCAGTCAGTTGAGCGTCCACCTTTGGCTCAGGTCAAGATCTCACGGATCGTGAGTTCGAGCCCTGTGTCGGGCTTTGTGCTGACAGCTCAGAGCCTGGAGCCTGCTTCAGGTTCTGAGTTCAAGCCCCACTTTGGGCTCTGTGCTACCAGCGAAGAGCCTGCTTCTGATCCTCTGTCCCCCCTCTCTCTCTGCCCCTCCTCCGCTTTCACTGTCTCAAAAATAAACATTAAAAAAAAAAGGTAATGTAACCACTTTACCAAAAATAAGAATAAAAAACAGAGGAGGGGGGATCCCCTGCACAATCTCAGTGCCCTATGGTAACAACCCTCCAGGGTGGACTGTGGGGCGGCTTAGTGGATCCCCAGAACCCCGCTGGCTGCCACGGGTCGGTCTATGGCTCACCACTGGCGGGACCCAGTCACCACTCCTAGGGGAGGAAGAGACAGGTTGGTGAGCAGCCTCTGAAAGTTGCCTGCGTGAAACCAAAGCCTGGCGAGCCCTAATCTCACCTGAGAGGCGTCACCCGGCGCGGGAGGCAATGATAGGCTTCTTCCCTTTGGGAGCTCTTCACATCTTGGGGCCCGTGAGCCCGGTCTCTGTCTCTGGGATTAGAACGCTATGGGCGATGGAGTGGGATCAAGCGGCCTTTGTGTCCTGGTTCATGCAAACAAATGACAGCCATTGCCTTCTCCCGCCTTGGCTCAAAAATGGGGTGCCTAGCACTGTCCCACGCATATACTGGACGCTCAGCATTCACGGAGCGTGTATACATGTGGATCATGGGATCGGAACATCCCAGAGCAAGCTCTGGAGCCAGAATTTGAGTTTCTGCTCTACTCCTTCCTTGGACAGTTGGCTCAGCCTTGTGCCTCAGTTTGCTCATCTGTCAAATGGAGTAATGATACTGGTTAACTACTTCCCAGGGTTGTTGTGGAGAGTAAAGGCAGTGGCATGTGGAAAATACTTAGAACGGCTCCAGGACACGGTGCTGGATACGCCCATGCTGCTTCGTCACCCCTGTGCTGTAGATGTGCCTCCTGAAGGCACAGAGAGGTTTAGCAACGAGCCAGAGGACACAGAGCCACGTCCAGACAAGTTCTAAAGACAGTGCACTTGCTCTCCACCTCCCAGGCTGTGTGCGTATCACTGCATCTTAACAGCAAAGGCCAGCAGGAGGCCAGAGGCAATTTCGTTCCATGCCGCTGCCAGAACTCTGTATTTTGTGAAAATCGGTTCAATTGTAGTCCCACAAACATTCTCAGGGTACCTTCTGTGTGCAAAGCACACCATTCAATCTGGGGGCAGACAGAGTACACAGCAGGAACGTGGAACGAGGCAGACCAGGTGTGTGGACAGACAAGCTTTAAAGTACAGGGGCCGGGGTGCCTGGGTGGGGGCCCGGGCGCCTGGGTGGCTCAGTCACTTAAGCGTCCACTCAGGTCATGATCTCACGATTCGTGAGCTCAAGCTCCGTGTCAGGCCCTGCACTGTCAGCAAGGAGCCTGCTTTGGATTCTCTCTCTCTCTCTCTCTCTCTGCCCCTTCCCTGCTTGCTCTCTCTCTCTCTCTCTCTCTCTCTCAAAAATAATACACAAAAATAAATAAATAAAGCACAGGGGCCACAGCCAGGAGAACTGGAGCCCCCCCCCCTACAGAGTCCAGTGTGGGGAGGTAGGGGTGGTGGACAGGGTGGGGAAGGGCATCAGGAAGGACTCCTCTGGCCTGGACCAGGGGCAGGGATGGGAGAGGGCAGGGGGAGGGGCTTGGCAGAGCACTGGCTGGATGATGGCTGAGCTGTAAGGGCAGGCAGGAATGGCAGGTGGGTAGGGTTTGGACGGCCATGAGTGTGTGCTGGGGGGACCTCAGGCAATAGGGAGCCATGGGAGGTATTTGAACACTGGTGGTGTTCAGCCACGTGTGGCTGGCAGCCCCCTGTTGGACACACAGCCCTAGACTTTTGAGCCTGAGTTCTGAGTCCTGACCACATCTAGTTACCTAAAACTTTGTGAGTCACTTAGTCTTGTGGGTTGAATTGTGTCCCCCCGCCCCCGCCCCTGCCAACAATTCCTCTGTTGAAATCCTACCCCTAATAGCTCAAAATGTGACTTATTTGGAAACAGCGTCATTGCAGATGTAAGTACTGGTCATCAGGTCATTAGGGTGGGCCCTAATCCGATATGGCTGGTGTCTCCAGAAACGGGAAGTGGGGGACACAAAACACACACACAAGGCAATCGCCATTCGAACAAGAAGGCAGACATTAGGGTGATGCTTCTACAAGCCGAGAAACACCGAAGACTGCCAGCAGACCCCCAGGAGCTGGGAGAAAGATGTGGAACGGACTCTCCCTCACAGCCTCAGAAGAGACAAATCTCTGCTACCGCCTTGAGCCCAGACCTCCTGCCTCCAGGACTTTGGGACAGTACATTTCTGTTGTTTGAGCCCCGCAGTCCGTGCTACTCCGCCATGGTGGCCCGAGCAAACCAATACACTTAGTTCAAGCAGGCCTCGGTTTCCCCATCTGCAACATGGGGATAACAGACGCTCGTAATAGCTAACATTTTTGGAGTCCTTACATAAAACAGGCGCTCCCTCTAGGCGCTGTCTCAAGCCTCACAATAATCCTATGAGGTTGCTGCTGTTATCGTACCCAGTTTCTTTTCCAGGTGGGAGAAACTGGGTGCAGAGAGGCCGCCCAGGTAACTGGCCCAAGGAGCTGCTAAGTCACCGGCCGAGATTCAAAACCGGCCCCTCCCAACTGTGAGTTGCCTGCTCCTGAGAGGCCTCGCGGCAGGCCATTCGGGAGGCGTGAGTGAGCTCCGGGCGGCCAGTGCCCAGGATTGCACCCGGCGAGTAGCCTGCGCTCAGTAAACAGTAGCTACCGCCGTGGGTTTCTCTGCAGCGCCTGGAGCCTGGCACGCACGCGGTGTGCACAGTTGGGACGGACCGCAGTCCCCTCTGTTCTTCGGGGACTTCCCCGAGCCCCGGCAGCCTAGATACTGATGAGTTCACTCGCCCCTCCAAACCTTCCCAGAAGGGACTAAAGCAGGTGCTAGACTTTGCTTCCTGTCTGGTGATTCAGAGAAACAGAAACAGAAACAGAAAGCGGAGACTGGAAAAGTCATCACAACAAGGTGAGGCAGGAGGGTGGGAGGTCCTGGGGCCACACGCTGACCTCTAGCCGACGGTAGGGCCCTACTGTGCGGTCTGGGAACAAGCTCCCAGAGCCTGGGGGGGGGCTCTGGCCTGTTCTTCAAGACCTGGGGCCTCCTACCAGGGCCCAGCCGGCGAGGGCCTCACTTTCCTTATTTCCTCACGGGGTTCGCCAGTGGCACCTCAGGGCAGAGCAAAGAATCACACTGTGGGGGGCATCAGGGGCGCTCAGTTCCCCCCATCACAAGACCAGCAAGGTGGACCCGATGCCCTGAAGGCTGCTCCCAGACGTGAGTCTAAGGTTGTCTGATGGAGGAAGGCTTCTCAGGGACGTGAAGAAGACACCAACAGGTTTCTCCGTGCCCTAGTCATGCAGAGGCGGAGGGGGGAATCTTCCACGGCTGGGGTCACAGGTCCCAGATGTGGCACCTGGACAAGGTGCCGGGAAATGTGTGTGCGGATGGCGGGCGGCTGTCCGCAGGTTCCCCTCCCCCCTCCCCCCGGCCTGGCTGGCACGCCGCCCTCCACTCACCTCCAGCCTGGCCACGGCAAATGGTGTGGCCTCCTGCATGTGCCAAGGTGTGATCCCACTGATCAGGGTCCTGTAATCAGTGATCTCCCCTTCCGGCCGGATGAACTTGTCGTAGAGCACGGTGCCGTGGAGGTCCACGAGGCTGCAACGAGCCAAGCCGCTTTCCCCTCGGGGCCCCAGCCCCACCATCTCGCAGTCCATGGCCACCACCTCGGTGCCACTCTCCATGTGTCACCAGGACCCGCAGACGCGCTGGACAGGGGAGGCGGGAGGGGCATCACTCGAGGGCTGACCGAGGCCTCGGGGGTCCTCGGCCACCACCCAGCCAGCCTGTCCCCTCTGCCCTGTCTGTCATGAACGCCATCTGGCAACAGGGGAAGCTGGCCCCTTGCCACCCTGCCCGGCTTCCTCAGCCCGGCGGTCCCAGGGGCTCTGGTCTGGCCCAGCAGCCTTGGGACCGCCAGGACCCCTCCCACCCGCTCCCCTGGCCGCGGCCCTGCGGAAGCGCCTTGGCCTCGCCGTCCCAGCCCCCACTCACCTGCCCGCCTCTGGTGCCTTGGGCTCACGTCTGCCTCTCTGGTGCCACTTCTCAGCTACTGCACTTGCTCTTAGCTGTGACTCATCTCTGACTTCAAGCCGGGAATCCTGACTCTGTTTCAGTTTCTGGTTTGTCATCAGGCGAAGTCAGGGGTGGGAGGCCGGGGCAGGGCAGGGCAGGGCTGCTCCTTATCCTCAGGCTGCTGGCAGGTGGGGGGCCCAAGGGCCTGAGTCACCACGGACAAAGCTGGCAGGTTCCATGTCCCCATGTCTCGCCTTCCCCCCCCCCACACACACACTTAAGTGCTCAGAAGAGCCCTCCCCTCCTCAGATGATGCTGCTGACGTGGATGCAGCAGATTGCCACATTTTTCTTTCCTTTCTCACCCTCCGCCTGCCTGTAGAATAAACATCCCCAGGATGGGAGCCCAAGGAATGTCCCACAGCTTCCGGGGCCATTACCAATCTGACACTCTGTGAGGTCTCCCATGGGGGCAGGGGGAGCTGGCTTGTGGGACATTGAGGCTATTCATAGGAAGGGCATAGAAGGTTGTGGTGTGAGTAGGGCTAGCCTCACCCTCCGACCCAGGGAAGCCAAGCAGGCAAGGAGGGAGCCCCTAGAGGTTCCAGTGTTTTGGGGATGCCTCAGAAATGACCATCTGCCTGCCCTCAACGGGCTCTGCCTCCAGCTGGGTTGACACTATTTGAGGACAAGGAATAGAAAGCCTGGAAGGAGCCCCCAGCAGCCCAGCCATACTTCCTAGGGCTAGACCCACTCCCAGGCTCCTGACCTCTTACAACAGTGCCTGCCACGTAGAGCATTCAGTATTTATTGACTAGACAAATGAGTTACAGCTGGGACAAAAACAGAAGCCAGTTTCAGTGAGGAAGTCGTCACCATATTCTGCGGTGAGATTCTTGCCCCTTGGAGCTCTGCCCCCAAGTTATCTATCCCTTTGTTCCTTCTCCCTTGGCCTCCCACTGAGGCCTTTTCTGGCTTCTATTTAAAAACTGTACCTCGAGGCACCTGGGTGGCTCAGTTGGTTAAGCATCCAACTTGGGCTCAGGTCACGGATCTCAAGGATCATGGGTTCGAGCCCCGTGTCTGGCTATGTGCTGACAGCTCAGAACCTGGAGACTGCTTCACATTCTGTGTCTCCCTCTCTGCCTCTCCCCAACTTGCCCTGTCTCTCTCTCTCTCAAAAATAAATAAACGTTAAAAATGTTTTTAAAAAACGGGGGGCGCCTGGGTGGCTCGGTTGGTTAAGTGGCCGACTTCAGCTCAGGTCATGATGTCACGGTTCATGAGTTCGAGCCTTGCATCAGACTCTGTGCTGACAGCTTGGAGCCTGGAGCCTGCTTCGGATTCTGTGTCTCTCTCTCTCTGTCTGTGTCTCCCCCACCCCCCCCACCCCCCAACCACCGCTCACACTCTGTCTCTCTCTCAAAAATAAGATTTAAAAAAATTTAAAAACTGCACTTCAAAAAATTAAAAATAGAACTACCCCACCACCCACCAATGACACTACTAGGAATTCATCCACAAGATACAAGAGTGCTGATGCATAGGGGCAGAGGTACCCCAATGTTTATAGCGGCATTTTCAACAATAGCCAAATTACGGTAAGAGCCCAAATGTCCATCAACTGATGAATGAATAAAGATGTGGTTTATAGGGGCACCTGGGTGGCTCAGTCGGTTAAGCGTCCGACTTCAGCTCAGGTCATGATCTCACAGTCTGTGAGTTCGAGCCCCGCATCGGGCTATGTGCTGACAGCTAAGAGCCTGGAGCCTGCTTCAGATTCTGTGTTTCCCTTTCTCTCTGCCCCTCCTCTGCTCATGCTCTGTCTCTTTCTATCTCAAAAATAAATAAAACATTAAGAAAAAAAAGATGTGGTTTATATACAATGGAATACTACTTGCCAATGAAAAAGAATGAAATCCCACCATTTGCAACAATGTGGACAGAACTTGAAGGCATTCTGCTAAGTGAAATAAGTCAGTCAGAGAAAGACAGATACCATATGTTTTTAGTCATATGTGGATCTTGAGAAACTTAACAGAAGACCATGGGGGAGGGGAAGGGGAAAAATAGTTTCAAACAGAGAGGGAGGGAAGCAAACCATAAGAGACTATTTAATACAGAGAACAAACTGAGGGTTGATGGGGCGTGGGAGAGGGGAAAACGGGTGGTGGGCACTGAGGAGAGCGCTTGTTGGGACGAGCACTGGGTGTTGCATGTAAGCGATGAACCACGGGAATCTACCCCAAAATCCAAAAGCACACTGTATACACTACATGTTAGCCAATTTGACAATAAATTATGTTTTAAAAAAAACACAACTGTACCTCCAATCCCTTCTGGGTTTCCTCTGTAGGAATAGTTAGCATCATCTGAAATCCCATGTACTTCACTTGATCCTCTCCTCCTCCCCCTCCGCTTGTTTTGCTGCAGGGCCCCCGGCACCTGCACCGAGAGAACCCACTGGATCTGTGTTGCATTTTTTCCCAAGGCCTTGGGCACGCTGAGGTCAGACAGGGGCCCTCTGACAGCCTAGGGGAGAAACCCCTGGCCCCAGCCGGGGGGATGGGCAGGGGGAAGAGCTTGGCAGGGAGGCTTCCCGGGTTTAACCGGTGTCACCCGTCGGCCAGGCGAAGGCTGCAGCCCTCAGGTCAAGTGACAGCAGGAAAGTCCCTCAAGGCAAACCTCTCAACCTTACAAGTCACACATCCTGCCTCAGTCGACCCACCTGTGACCGTACAGGGTGGAGAGGCTGCCACTGGGTGGCACCAAGCGCGGGCTGCAGGCTGAGAGTGGATGATTCCTAACGGCAGGTAGGACACCGCTCCCTACAGGCACCCTGACCTTCTGTCTCAGCGGGCGTGTGCTCAAAAATGTACCTGTGTGGATTTCTAAGGTGTATGTGGCAGGTAGGACCAGCTCAGCCAAATGGCAGCAATTTGGTGTGGTTCAATTTAATACATGTAAAACTGCGAATGGAACACGGTTTTCAAAAGAAACATAGGGCGCCTCGGCGGCTCAGTCGGTTAAGCGTCCAACTCTTGATTTCGGCTCAGGTCATGATCCCGGGGTCATGGGATGGAGCCCCGAGTCGGGCTCCGTGCTGAGCATAGAGTCTGCTTGAGATTCTTTCTCTCTCTCTGCCCCTGCCCTGCTCGCACATGCGTGCTCTAAAATAAAATAGTAAGATAATATAAAATAAAATAAAATAAAAAAAATAAATACAATACAATACAATACAATACAATACAATACAATACAATAATAGGAGCACCTGGGTGGCTCAGTCTGTTGAGCACCTGACTTTGGCTCAGGTCATGATCTCACGGTTTGCAAGCTCGAGCCTTGCATCAGGCTCGCTATCAGCACAGAGCCTGTTCTGGATCCTCTGTCCTCTCTCTGCCCCTCTTCCACTCATGCTCTCTCTCTCAAAAACAAACATTTTAAAATAAACAAATAAATCACTCTCCCTCTGCCCTTCTCCCCCACTAGCGCTCTCTCTCTAAAACAAAACAATAAAAAAAAATATTTTACGAGACACAAAAAGTGAGGGGAGACTGGGTGGCTCGGTCGGTCAAGCATCCAACTTCGGCTCAGGTCATGATCTCATGGTTTGAGTTCAAGCCCCTCGTCGGGCTCTGTGCTGACAGTTCAGAGCCTGGAACTTGCTTCTGAATCTGCGACTCCCTCTCTCTCTGCCCCTCTACCGCTCACACTCTGTCTCTGTCTCTTAAAAAAAGAAATAACTGTTAAAAAAAATTTTTTTAAAGACACAAAAAGTGAAAAAAACTCCTATTATGTCAACAGATACGCAAAAAGATGTTCAAGATCTCTAGATATCAGGGAAACGCAAGTTGAAACCAGAATGAGATTATCACTCCACACCCGCTAGGATACCTACCAAAAAAGATAAATGAGTAAAACCAAAAAACAAAAACAAAACCCAAAAAACCCAGAAAATAACAAGTGTTGGTGAGGATGTGAAGAAATTAGAAAGCTTGTGCATTGGTGGTGGGAACGTACAATGGTACAGCCGCCGTGGAAAATAGTATGGCCGTTCCTCAAAATATCAGATACAGAACTATGATACGATCCGGCAATCTTACTTCTAGGTATACACCCCAAAGCACTGAAAGCAGATTCCAAAGAGACATTGCACACCTGTGTTCACAGCAACGTTACTCACAGCTAAGCAGGGGAAGAAAGCCAAGTATTCACTGAGGGGTGACTGGATAACCAAAATGTGGTATATGCACCCAAATGATTATTCAGCCTTAAAGAAAGGAAGGAGATCCTCCTGCATACTAAGCATGAATGAACCTGGAGGACCTTACACTAAGCGAAATAAGCTAATCACAAAGACAAATACGGGACGATTCTACTTAGATGAGGCATCTAGTAAACATCATAGCAACAGGGGTGCCTGGGTCGCCCAGTCGGTTGGGTGTCGACTTCGGCTCAGGACATGATCTTGTGGCTCGCGGGTTCGAGCCCCGCGTCGGGCTCTGTGCTGACAGTTCAGAGCCTGGAGCCTGCTTCAGATTCTCTCAATCTCTCTCTCTCTCTCTCAAAAATAAACATTAAAATAAATTTTTTTTAGTAAAAAAAAAAATTCATAGAAACAGAAGGCAGAATGGCAATTTCCAGGGGCAGGGGGGAGGAGGGAATGGGGACTTAAGTGTGAAATGAGCAGTTTCAGTTTTGCAAGATGAGAAAGCTCTGGAGATTGTACAACGATGTAAATATACATAACACCACTGAACTGTGCACCTAGAAACGGTGAAGATGGTAAATTTTATGTTATGTGTATTTAATCACAATCAAAACCAAAAATTGTCTCAAAAAAGTGAGTACACAGCTTCAGCAAAAGCAAATTAAATAAACTTTATGCTCTACAATAGGGCAGTGATAAAATTTTAAAAAATAGGGGCGCCTGGGGGCTCAGTCGGTAAAGCATCCGACTCTTGGTTGTGGCTCAGATCATCACCTCACACTTCATGAGATCAAGCCCCACGTCGGGATCTGCACTGACAGTGCAGAACCTGCTTGGCTGCTTGAATTCTCCCTCTCTCCCTCTCTGTCCCTCCCCGGCTCATGCTCTCTCTCTCTCTCTCTCTCTCAAAATAAATAAGCTCAACAAAGTATTTGAAAGACATAAATTCTGTAGCTTTAGAATGTTCTTGCCACATCCCAAAGCGTCATCTGGAAAGCCCCCACCTCAAATGCCAAAGCACCCAGCAAGACTCAGTGCTCCCACACCTCCCGGTCTCTCCACCAAGCCACCCTCCCACCCCAGTCGGAGAATTCAGAAAGGGCCACTTCATCCACGTTTCTTGTTGAGTTTTATTCCAGAACAATTGGTTTTACAACAAAGCTGATTTTAAAGCCAGTACATTTCCCTGCTGGTAACAGCTCCATCTTTCTTCAACCCACAGCCCCAAGAATCGAAGCTACGCCCCAGCTGGGAGTCTGGCACCAGCTACAGACTTTTAAGGACTCCAGAACAAAGCCCTGGAGCCAGGCCAGCTGAGGTCAGCGCCTCAGCCAGCTCCCCACTCTGCAGACAGCGAGGGAGCTGGTGACAGACAAGTTCAAAGTAGTGTGGTTTCAGCAGCGTCTCTCAGCTCCTGGCCCTGCTGCTTGGCCCAGACGGGCACAGAAGCCATCGTGAGCTTCCTGCACACAGAGGGACGCAGACTATACACAGGTCACACGGCCACAGGGAGAACCCAGCACCTCTAGGTTGTGTCCACGGTCTGGCCCGGTGCCCCACCTGCTGGAACAGCTAAGCAAGGAAGGACAGTCCCCGTCTGGGCCGAAGCCACTCAAGCCAAGGGGCGTGTTCAGGTGTGACCCAGAAGAGGCTGACAGTGAGCCCTGAAGAAAAAATAGCTGCTCCCACCGACCTAGGTTTGCAAAGTGCCAGGCACTGCGCTAAGCACTTAGCGTCCCCCCGTGACAGTCCTGTGAGGTAGGTTATATCATTATCCCCATTTTACAGACAAGGAAACGGGCTCAAGAGTGAGGTCACAGACTTGAGGTCTCAAAGCTATTAAGTGGCAAGCCAAGATGGGGCTCAACAGTCTGTGTGGACCTGAGCTCTTGGTTGAACCTCAATACC
Source organism: Neofelis nebulosa (assembly GCF_028018385.1). Classification (NCBI taxonomy): domain Eukaryota; kingdom Metazoa; phylum Chordata; class Mammalia; order Carnivora; family Felidae; genus Neofelis; species Neofelis nebulosa. Next base: position 7,380,964 of record NC_080788.1, read on the forward strand.
CCCAAACTGCCCCTTAGGAAACAAGGAAAGAAGGGTGGGAGATGAAATCCTGACAGAGAGCAGTTCTAGAAATTTGGAGAAAACCCAATAACCACAATGACTGTGGATCAAAGTGCCTGAGGGGACCCCAGCCCGGGTGCGGGTGCACTGCACGGCCGCCACTGCCCGGCCCTATCCCCGGGGGACACCCACTCTGCTCCCCTGCACACCGCTGGCCTTGCTCTCAATAAATAAGGTCCCTTGGGTGCGGTTCTGCACAGGGGTCCCGGGATTCAAGCTGCTGTCTTGTTCCTCAGGCTTGTGCTTAAGGGAGCCTCGTGCTGGATGGGCAGGAGAAATGCCTGATTTGGGTCAAAATTAGTATGCCATACTCCCCACCCAAAGCCTATTGGCTTTTGTCCTCCCACCAGTGCCTGGTGACTTCTGGTGCCAACACCCCATGAGCCTGAGAGCCCTGCCATGCCATCGTAGCCTCGCGCTGGGTTCCCACTACGGCTACAGCCAGAGTTCCAGTTCCGAGAGAAAGCGAAGGAGGGCCCCGTAGAGTGGCCTTCACTCTACGGATTCAGGGCATACTCCTTCTGAACCTGACGTGCCTGTGGAGGACGGGGCAGAGGACAACAAGAGGGCTTTACCAAGTCACTGAGCTGAACTAACACCCCAAGGAAGAGACAGCGCAGCCTGAGGGTGGGGAAGGCCAGTGACAGCCAGGACCGTCTGTGGCACACTCCCTCCTCGGGCTGGGTCCTCACAGCTTGCCCACCTGACGTTTTCACGGTGTCTATGAAGCACCATTAGCGACCACAGGAGTGGGGACAAAGTGCCCGCAGTAGCCCTGGGGAGGGGAGGGCCACGCCGTGGGCAGAGGGAGCCAGGAGGACCGGTGGTCCCAACCCCCGGATGCCGGCAGCAGGCTAGCGGCACCCTGTCCTGCCCAGGACGTGGTGCCCGGGGCTCGCCTGGCCCCCACGCACCACTCGCCGCCCTCAGAGGCTGCCCGGGAGCCTCCCTGGCCTCACTCGCCTCTGTCCTGTGCGTCCCCCGATCCTCCGCTGGGGCCCTGGGCCAGGTCCTCCGGCCAGTACCGGTCCTCCATGTACTGCTCCGTGTCTGTGCCGCTGTCAGGCTCCCGGTCCTCCGGGCAGGCGGGGAGACTGCTGGCCTCCTGCTGCTCCCACTGCACCTCGACCAGCCGGTAGAGCTCCATGGCCGTCACGGCGTCTTCCACCGACGAGTGGCCGTGCCGGCCAGCCTGCGGACGACAGTCCCCGTCACTGCCCGCGGGCCCCGAACGCGTACTCTCTGAGCGGCTGTGCGCAGCTCGGGACTGGGCGGAGGGCAAGGGTGCCGCTCAGACAGAAAAGCTCAGCCATCGCACGGGCCACACGCCACCCCGCTCCGCTGAGACCATGTCCTCAGATCTACACCCGCTAAAGACCTCCGACTCCAAAGGCCTGGAGGGCAGGTGGGGAAACGCAGAGGGCAGTGGGAGCGAGGGTCACTGGCTGCCCCCAAGGAAGGGCATCCCATCCCAGCTGCGCGATGGGAGCTCTACATGCAACATGCATGGGGACAGAGTGGAGGTGGGCAGGGGGCGGGTCTGGAAGACAGCAGCCCGCAAGAGCGTGGACACTGGGGAAGGACGGGGAGAGGGCACCCCGGGGCTGCCTGCAGACGCGACAGCCCGCGCTTTACCCGTGTGCCCTGGAGGGGGGAGGAAGCGGGACCAGAGCCTGGAGGCACAGCCCCGGCTGGGGCCCCCGCTCACTGCGGCCACCGGCCACCTGCTCCCGTGCCACGTACCTGGATCTTCTTGTGCAGCAGCTGCAGGGCCAAGTCCTTCAGAGAGACCCGGGTGCGCGTATGGAGGCCAGGCCGCTGGAGCAGGTTGGGCACGTAGGTGGTGTCCCTGGTCTGGCTGCGAGGGTGGACGTACTTGAGGGCCTGGAAGTCGTTGTGTAGCGCGTGCCCCACCACCACCTTGCCCTTCAGGAGCTTGAGGATCTGGGAGCGGAGAAGGGAGGTGGGAAGTCCCCACGGTCATGCTGCCAGCCTCACCGCTGGTGCCCGGATCCCGCCGAGGGGTGGCAGCATGGGGGGCGGGGGAGCCACGAGCTCCAGTCAGCCAAGCTGCCTCCGGTTTGAACCCAGGCCCTCCCAGTTACTACGACCCAGGACCTACTTCAGCTCTGTCCCCGGTACAGGTGCTCTCCCCACGGGTGGTTTGGAGCATGAAGGGAAGGCACGCGTGGGGTACGTCTTCTAGCTCCTCAGTACGAGCAACCCCTTCCTGCTGGCACAGGATTCTTTGCAGAAGGAAGCCACAGTGTAGGCAAGTTAAGTAACTTCCCCGAAGTCTTTTGTTTCCACTGGCTAAGTGGTGGCTCAAACCCAGGGCTGCCCTTCGCTGGCCATCAGCCATCACACAAGCCCCCACCTCTGCCCTCACCTCTTTCTGGGCCACCTGGAAGGGGATGGCTGTGCGCATGTGCTGTCGAGTGATGCCACTCCAGCGAGTACGGTAGTCCACGATGGGCATCTCCGGCCGGATGTACTTATCGTAGAGGACGTCGCCGTGGTAACTCACCACAGAGCAGCGGGCCAGCTCACTCACCCGCCCGCGGGGCCCCGTGCCCACCATCTCGCAGTCGATAGCCACGCACTTGCTGGGCCTGGGTGCTGTGGATTCCCTGGGCGTGGGCTTTCGGCTGCACGAGGCACCTCCAGATTCATTCCTTGGACGCTGCATCCTGCTGCTGGTGGCTTCGGAGCCCTGCAGTGCCTCCGGCCGTGCCTCCGGCCGTGCCTCCGGCCGTGCGGGCAGTGGGGAGGATCCCGGCCCTGCGGGCGTGCTCAGCAGCCCCTGCACCTGCAGCAAGGCCTTGCGGGCCATGAATCGCTGGTGCTGTCGGCTCCTCGTCTTGTGCTTTCTCCGAAGCACATCCTTGGCATTCAGGCCAGCCAGGGAAGGGCACAGGCGCTGGGCAGACTCAGGGCCTTCCCGGGGTACCATCCCAATAAGCTCACCGCCGGGGTCCAGCGAGGCCCGGGAGGCAAGCGCTCTGCAGAAAGAACACAAGGGGCAGAGGGACTGGGTGAGAACTGTGCCCCTCTGCCGGGCTGCCCTACAGCCCTGTGCTGTCTCAGGCTCCCAGGCCGAGTCGAAGACCTTTACGAATAAGCAATGCACTCAGGTCAATCCCACATGCAAATCACGGTTCTGAGTACTTTACAGGGAATCACTAAATATTCCCAACCCGAACAAGTATTATTATCCTCGTAATCACAGGCAAGAGAACTGAAGCAGAGAGACTAAGTAACCTGCTCAATTAATAAGAGACAAGAACTGATATGGACCCAGAGTCCAAGGTCTCAACTTCCAAGCCATAGCTTACCTCCAGTAAGCATTGGCATCAAAAATTTGTAGAAAGCTAGGAGTGCCCTGGTGGCTCAGTTGGTTCAGCATCTGACTTCAGCTCAGGTCATGATCTCAAGGTTTGCGAGCCGAGCCCTGCATCGGGCTCTGCACCGACAGCTCAGAGCCTGGAGCCTGCCCCCGATTCTGTCTCTCCCTCTCTCTCTTTACCCCTCCTCCACCATTCATGCTCTGTCTTAAAAACAAACTTAAGGGGCGCCTGGGTGGCGCAGTCGGTTAAGCGTCCGACTTCAGCCAGGTCACGATCTCGCAGTCCGTGAGTTCGAGCCCCGCGTCAGGCTCTGGGCTGATGGCTCGGAGCCTGGAGCCTGTTTCCGATTCTGTGTCTCCCTCTCTCTCTGCCCCTCCCCCGTTCATGCTCTGTCTCTCTCTGTCCCAAAAATAAATAATAAAATAAAAAATGTTGAAAAAAAAATTAAAAAAAAAAAAAAAAACAACAAACTTAAAATTTGTTAAGAAAGGTATACTTTTGAGAAAAATAACGGTTCCAAAAATAGTGTGTAGGTATGTGTGTGTGTGTGTGTGTGTGTGTGTGTGTGTATGTGTGTGTGTGTATATATAATCCCAGTTGTTTGTTTTGGTTTTTTTTTTACTGTTTATTTATTTATTTTGAGAGAAAGAGAGCATGAGCAGGAGAGGGACAGAGAGAAAGGGAGACAGATAATCCCAAGCAGGTTCTGTGCTGTCAGCACAAAGCCGTTCAACACAGGGCTCGAACCCACAAACTGTGAGATCATGACCTGAACCGAAATCAAAAGTTGGATGCTTAACCGACTGAGCCCCCCAAGTGCCCCCAAAATATGGTCATTTATTAAATGACTTTCTACTTCACAAATCACAAGCGCACGCGCAAACATTTTTCAACAGCTGGGCACGTTGTAAGGTCACCATAGGCTGTGGGCAGCAGCATGATGGTAAACCTGCTCAGCTTACAAAGGGGAAACGGAAAAGGCCCTGAGCAGCAGTGTCTGCAGGTCTCCGGGGCCCCAAGCTCTCTGTCACTGAACACCAGAAAGGCCTGCAGTTCACAGGGGGCTGCAAATCCCATGCAACAAGGCCAGCAGCCGCCCAAGAGCGGGGGACCTAGGGGGGACCTAGCTCGGAGAGCTTCACCTCACCCGCTAAGTCAGCTGGTACATTGTTAACAGACCAGAAAACCAGGACTTTCAAGCAGGCAGAGCAGGATTTAACTCAGCTCCGAATGGAGCTCTGCTGAGCTTCAGGCGGCTTGCATGCGCAATGGCCCTACCACCTTTCCTGTTGAAGGCGCGACACACGTGTGCTGTGATCTGCATACACCCTATACAGTAGGGGCTCAATAACTGCCTGCTTCCTTTCCCCCAGAGAGGTTTTTCTTGTACGTTTATTTATTTATTTATTTATTTATTTAGAAAGCGTGCGTGCACACGAGAGGGAGAGGGGCAGAGAGACAGGGAGAGAGAATCCCAAGCAGGCCCCGCACTGTCAGCACAGAGCCCAACGCTTGAACTCAAGAAACGTGAGATCATGACCTGAGCCGAATCGAGCGTCAGATGCTTAACCAACTGAGCTACCCAGGTACCTCTCCCCCAGAGACGTTAAGACTCTTCTCCTGGTTGGTAACGAGCTCTTCCAAGGTCAAAGCTGCCTCAGCCTGGACTCACTGCCCATCCCCAGCCACAGGCCTTCCTCTTGCCTCCCGTCCCCTTCACATACGTCCCCTGTCCTGTCTACATCTTTCAGGAAGTCCTGCTGGAGCAGCCCTTCATTCCACTGGGCTGCCTGAGGCTCCCTGGGGTCCCAACCGGGCTCCGAGAAGTTTCATCTCACTGCAGAGACAGGGACAAAGCACAGGGTGTGTGCAGGGCTGGGTCAGAAGTGCCAGGGAAGCAGAACACACTGAGGATGATTCTGGAAGACTTGCCAGAAGAGATTAAATCTAAGTGAAGGAAAAACAGTAACCCTCGAGGTGACAGGGAGACAAATTAGTGGCCATGTTTGGTGCAAAGGCCTGAAAGGGAAGGAGCCCAGGGTTGGGGAAGGAAGAGGTGCCCGTGAGCAGACGATGCCGCTGGTGGGTAAATCACAGCTGGGGGAACTGTCCCTCCCCCCTTTCTACTACTCAACCTTCTGTCCCCACTCTGAGAAGGCTATCGTACACTTCGGTGGCCCTACCCTAAGCTGGTGTCCCCAGGCTGATCTCTGCTGATCGACTGAGGGAGTCCCAGAGCACCCAGCGAAGTCACTGAAATGCCGCACAGTAGCCCTAAGCCCAGACATTTATAGTCTAGCTGGGGAGCAAAGAAAGTCATCCCTCTACTCCTAACAGCACAACCAGAGAAGGGTCTGCTACACTTTCAGGCAGTAGTTACGTACGGTCCAGCTTAAAGTGCTTGAAAGGCAGGCACAGAGCCTTGTGGGTCTCCGCCCCTTCCCCATCAGCCAGCCCAGGCCCCAGCATATAGCGGGTCCTCTTCAGAAGTGTGTGAAGGGAGCTGGAGCCAGGCCTGCTATCTGCCAGACCGTGGGGATGCCGGAGCTGGAGGTGACTGGGAACTCAGGGAGCTCCCGGTGTGGCAAGGAGACAGGCAGCCAGACACCCACCAGGGTGGGCTCAGGGATGGGAGAGGTGAACTAAGGACAGGCTGGCCTGGCCAAGGTGACTCACCGGGCCAAGTACTGGACAGACAGAAGCGCTGGGTTAGTGCAGCCTGGCAGTGAAAGCACATTTTGAAGAGTTTCAGGAAAGTCTGCCAGGAGTACAGAAAGGGGAGGGCATCCAGAGAAAATGCGGACACTAAGTCCAGGAGGCAGAGTACGTCCACTGTGAGAGGGCAAGGAGGCGGTGCAGCAAGTGAAAAGGAGGTAGGGGGTGAGGAGACAGTGGAGGGCGAGAGAGAACTGTGTCTGGAAGGTGTTGAAAGCATGGGCTGCGTCCAGGGATTGACGCGGGAACAGGAGCACGACTGCCTTATAGGAGGAGCTCTGGAGAAGAGTCTGAACAGGAGCAGAGATTTAAGAGGCGTGGGGAGGAGTGCTACTCCGCGATGCCGGGCCAGGGCGAGGCACGGTGCCCCATCCTGACTCATCGTCCCTCTGGCTTGCTCATCTACTCCCCAAGAAGCCTTCTCCCTTTTAGACGTGCACTTAGCCATAATCTGCTTCTTCATCTCGACAAGTCACATAGGAGAGCCGACAAACACAGAACCTCAATTTGCCTCAGCCCGGCAATGGGGAGAACGGGACCTAGGAGGACAAACTCTGATGCTGCTAGAAACTGACCTCTGTCGGGGGGAGGAGGGCCCTTTCCCTTCTGAAAGGGCTCAGGGCCCTGCAGGTCAGGAGTGGCTTCCCTGACCCTTCTGGCAAGATGGTTTCAAAGAAACCAGAAATTTAAGTTGCCTGAGAAAAAGTGGCCTCGTGCTTCAAGAGGTGGAGGCAGCCCTCTTCCATATGCCGGGACCTTGCTGACCCGTCGGAGACAACGATTAATTATCTAGGACTTGCCTCCCCTATCCTGGGCCCCCGATGGGAGCTCAGCCAGGATGGAGACAAGTTTTGCTCAAATAACACAACTGTTTCAGTAAAGACAAGGTCTAATCCCCCTCCAGTCTGGAACCAGCTCTTCGGGGCTCGGCAGCCACAGGGCCTTCTTGTTGCAGGGGTTAGGGAGCCTTGTGGCCTAAGGGAAGGACCCCAGCACCCCAGCAGCAGAGGCCTTGGAGCCAAGGCCTCAAAGGAACCACGAAGTCCCAATCGCCGAGGGGGCTACCAACCTGCTGGCAGATCAGGAAGACAGGGCGGGTGCGGGCCCACTTAGCGCTCGGGCATTAAAAGCTAGACGACCTGGACCGAGTCACCATCCCCTCGCCACAAAAGGAGAGTTTATTAAAACCGAGGGTTGAACTAGGCTTGGGGCTTCCCCAAAAGCAGGTAGAACGTCTGTTTAAAACGCCTATTCCCAGGCCTACCTGCCCCCCCCCCCATTCTAACTGCCATTTTGGGGAAGGGCGCCTGAGAATCTGTATTTCACCGAGCGCGCGACCCCACCCCCAAGCCCTGCTACGAATAATCGCCCGAATTTGAGCAAGTGTGGCTCGCTGAGACCCCCGTGGACTCCCAAGTTCCCTGCAGGGAAACGAGAGCCCGAGGGCCCCGTACGGTCGGCCCCGGCCGCCCGCGATCCCTGAGGATTCCCCCCGCGGGGGAGGCCCGACTTCTGCCAGGGAAGGATTCGGAAGGCGGTCACTCGCTGGCCGCGGCGGCCGGGCCGAGCCTGCCAGGCCGAGTCCCAGCGCCCAACGCCGCCCCCCACAGGCCCCGGACCCCCGAGCAGGGCGGGGACCGGGCACAGGCTGCGCCCGGGGCCAGGCCTCCACGCCCGCCGGGCCGCGAGAGCCGGTCGGCCGGGCGCCCCTTGCCGCAGGCCGGGGGCGAACACCGCGCGCGGGGCCCTGCGGTCGGGAACACGCCGCACCAGCCCGCCCCAGCCCGCCGTCCCCAACAGGGTCCCGAGATCACCTGAAGTACGGCGTCTGTCCTCCCGCCCGCACGTGGTGCTCAGACAGCCTGCAGCTCCCACATGCCCGGGCAAGCCCCGCTCCGGCTCCCCACCCATTGGCTCGCCGAACGGCCGCGCCCGCCTAACCCTTCTTCTGATTGGCCGGAATCCTGGCTCGCGGCGGATAGGCGCAGAGCGGCAGAGGGGGCGGGGATTCCTAAAGGGGTGTGGTTTGGGTCCGGAGCGGGCCAGACTGGCGACAAATTTTAAACGAATCGGAGGAGACCGTGACCTCTTCTTTCCGGGGTCGCATTCCTCGGATCTGTGTCCCCCCAGCCCCGATCCACCCCGCTCCCTGGGTCGGGATGTGGCCTCCTACGAGCTCTGTACCCCCGAAGGCCGAATGACTTACAGAAGACACACCCACATTTGCAGAATGGGACTAATAGCCCCTACCCCTTGGGGGTCGTAGGGATTCAGTGAAATAATATACGTGAGGGGTACTAAAGAGAGATTTTTAAAGTCAGGTTTGCTCCTTCGGGGCGCTAGTCTTTCATTTATCTCTTCGCAATACTTTATTCATAAGTACGAAGTTCCTGCTATGGCCTCAGCAATGGGATACACAGAATAAGCACAATCCCTAAAACTCCAGTTGCTCGAGGTCTGGCTGGAAAACAGAACGGTGAACAGAGAATTCAGTGCGACCAGAATAATAGCAAGAACAATAACCCTACGACCCAGCAATTGCACTACTTGGCATTTATCCAAGGGATACAGGTGTGCTGTTTCGAAGGGACACATGCACCCCCTTGTTTATAGGAGCATTATCAACAATAGCCAAAGTATGGAAAGAGCCCAAATGTCCATCGATGGACGAATGGATAAAGAAGATGTGGTATATATATACAATGCAGTATTACTCGGCAATCAAAAAGAATGAAATCTTGCCATTTGCAACCATGTGGATGGAACTGGAGGGTATTATGCTAAGTGAAATTAGTCAGTCAGAGGAAGGCAAAAATCATATGACTTCACTCACATGAGGACTTGAAGAGACAAAACATGAACATAAGGGAAGGGAAACAAAAATAATATAAAAACAGGGAGGGGAACAAAACAGAAGAGACTCATAAATATGGAGAACAAACTGAGGGTTCCTGGAGGGGTTGTGGGAGGGGGGATGGGCTAAATGGTTAAGGGGCACTAAGGAATCTACTCCTGGAATCACTGTTGCACTATATGCTAACTAATTTGGACGTAAATTAAAAAAAATTAAAAGTAAAACAAGCTAAAAAAAGGTGATGGGGATTAAGGAGGGCACTTGTGTTGAGCAGTGGATATTGTTTGTAAGTGCTGAATCACTCAGTTGTACACCTGAAACTGTATATTAACTAACTGGAATTTAAATAAAAGGTTAAAAAAATAAAAAGGATATATACAAAAAATAGCAAGAATAATAAACAGTTCACATTTATTATGCAAGCACTACTGTATGCCAGGCAATACATATATAATATGTAGAAGAATCCCATAAAATATGTGCTATTATTATTTCTGTTTTACAGTTAAGGAAAGGGACACTTAAGTTATTTTAATGGTTATTTATTTTTGAGAGAGACAGAGTGCGAGCGGGGGAGGGGCAGAGAGCGAGGGAGACACAGAATCTAACGCAGGCTCCAGGCTTTGATCTGTCAGCACAGAGCCCAATGCAGGGGCTCAAACCCACCTACTGTGAGATCATGACCTGAGTCATGAGATCATGACCTGAGTCGATGTCAGAGGCTTAACCGACTGAGTCACCCTGGCGCCCCAAGGAAATGGACACTTTAAAGAAATTAAGAGGAAACAGCTAGGGTCCAAACAAAGACCCTTACCAAAACAGTCCTGACTCCGCCTAGCTCCGTCTTGTAAGCAGAAGTGACGTTGCAAAATACCCAGAAGGCCAGGGGTACATGTGCTCAGGAATCTGCTACTTCTGACCAGAGTAGATTTGAGGGAAGCAGGACAAAAGACGAGACCACTAGAGAGGTAAGTCCTTCTAATCAGTCTCCTGAGGGCTTCGGGGAGCCGGGAGTTTAATCCAGAGCTGGTTCATTTGCATTTGGGGAAGCTCTCTCTCTGGCTGCAGTGTGGAGAGGAATGGATTAGGTCTGGAGAAAGAGGAGTTGGGGGTGATTGTGGACATTCAGGTAAGATAAGATCCTGGGGGCCAGAGTGGGAGAGAGGATAAAGAGCTTGGGACAGATTCCAGAGCTTCTTAGGCAACAGTGATAGGACAGAGAGTGGAAGGGAAGGGGGTGGAGAGGGGATGTAAGGTCTCCAGACAAGGAGACTTTGTGAGAGCTAACTCTGGAGGCAAGGAGGGTTTTCAGGGACTCAGTATCAGGATATTCAACTCCCATGGGGCTGGACCTGAGCACATGCCTACAGTCCTTGTGGTTCAGCCTTGTGGTTCTCCCCTTGTGTAGCCAGCTGTCTCCAGCTTTACGAAGGAAAGTTTCCCCGCACACACTCATTCTGAATCTTGCTCTGTTGTATTACCCTGGGAAATAAAAGTAGCCTCCAGGAGGAATAAACAGTAAGTCAGTTCTACCACAGATGGGTTATTACCGAGGAAGGGGCAAGAAACCCTTCTACAAGTCAGGTGGTTTCTGATTTGCTTCCACTGTGATCTAAGGAAGATTTAATTAATTATGTTGTCAGCTAATAGGTCATTTAAAATATTTTGTTTTGAAGCTAGATAATTATCAGGAATTAAAAGAACCGAGAGACACTGACAGAACAAACCTCCTTGTACTTCTCTCTACCTCTTATGTGAACAGTGTTCATCAGTGCTTACAAAAGGTCCAAACTCTATCTCATTCTTGGAAAAATTAATATTCATCCCTGGACCTATAAACTTACTGGAAAAATAACTGGCTCAATCTACCTCCTTAAGAGACAGATTTTCAACAGCACTTCTAATAAAAATGTACTTTTTTATGTGTAAAGAGGATCTCTCTGGGACGCCTGGGTGGCTCAGTCGGTTGAGTGTCCAACTCCTGACTTCAGCTCAGGTCATGATCCCAGGGTCAGAGGATCAAGCCGCGTGTCTGGCTCTGTGTTGAGCATGCAGCCTGTTTATGATTCTCTCTCCCTTTGCCCCTCTCCCTCGCTTGCTCTCTCTCTCTCTCTCTCTCTCTCTCTCTCTCAAAAAAAGATGCTCTCTGACGTATAATGGGATGCTATATATTTGTTATTTGATCACATATACTGCAAACCCTTGCAACAATACCTCAATTTAGAAGGAAAAAAATAACACCCAGAACTTCATGGGTCACAGAACACTTTTTTAGAGTGAACAAGATCAAATTTATATACATAATTTTTTGAAAAATGTATGATTGGCTGATCCAGAAAATATTGCCAAGCCTGAAAATATATTATGCAGCGATTAACTCTGTACCCGCTGCATGGAAATAGAAGCTCAAGAAGGAAAAAGAATGTTGCACATAATGTGCAATTTATTAAGGAGAGACATTATTTGGAGGGATTATTGGGGGCAGGGAGAGGTGCACAGAGAGCTATTGCCATAGGGGAGTGCTCTGACCACAAGATCCGCTAGTTTGGGCAAAAAAAAAGGTTTTCTTTTATAGGGAAGAATAAACAAGGCTAGAGAGAATGGGGATGGGGAGGAGGACTGAACAGTATGGGCTGACATCCAAATGGTAGGTGGGGTAGTAAACTGGCTCTGGCTGGCCGTGGGCCATGGTTGAGGGACCTAGAGGAAGAAGAGAAGCTTAGCCAATGTTCAGTTAATAAGCATTTTGTTGCAGTTGGTCAGTGCCCCGCAGTGCAGCTAACCGCTGATGAGTCCGCGAATGGGAATTTGGAATGTCTGTCACCTCATCACAGGTGAACAAAGGGGGAATCCATGAGTCTTTTTTTTTTTTTTTTTTTTTTTGAGAAGACATAGAAAGTAGAGCAGAAGAGGGGCAGAGAAAGAGGGACAATCTCAAGCAGCCCCATGCAAGGCTCGAACTCACAAAACTGAAACCGCGAGATCGTGACCTGAGCCGAAGCTGGACGCTCAACCGACTGAGCCATCCAGGCGCCCCCACATTTTTTTTTTAAGATGTCAATATTTACGACACATCCTTTATAACTACTTATGCTTATGATTAAAAATATTATCAAGCAGAGGGCGCATGACTGGCTCGGTCATTAGAGCATGCGACTCTTGATCTCAGCGTGGTGAGTTCAAGCCAAAAACAAACAAAGCAAAACAACAACAAAAAATAATATCAAGCAAAAAAGTTGAAGGTCCCCAGGTATATAATACAGATGGGCCAATACTGGCTTCTTGACTGGGATGGCAGTATCCACAACCCCACCTTTAGGGACCTCGCCCTCTCAATCCTGAAGTGAAAATATCTCCTCCTTCCATGGAGACTGGGGCTTCTATATAGCAGCACCCCTCTGAGCTGGGCTTGGTAGGAAAAAGCCCATAACCCACGCCCTGTCACTATGGACCCCACCCTTTCCTCTTCCTTCCACCTTATGAATCCTGTAGCATTTGAGACATAGGACTTGATCCGCGTTGCACTGACAAATCATTGCCACAAAGCACTGTTCTGCCTGCTTCATGTACCTGTTCTGAGGACTATGTGGGATGCTGTGAGATTCTCATGCTGCTGGACCAGGTGCAGACTTGAAAGGGGGTACCAATCTGGTCATTTTTTAGAGCAGTGGTTCTCTAAGTGTGGTCCTAGACCAGCAGCCCAGGCATCACCTGGAAATTGGTTGGACCTACTGAGGCAGAATTCCATAGAATTGGAGCCCAGAAATCTGCTTTAATGAGCTGATTAACAGCTTTTGGGTTCATGTTCAAGTTTAAGAGTCCTTATTTGGAGGGTATGAAGCTGACAAAACCCTGGGAACCAGATGCAAATAATGTACTCATTTTGTTCAAGCAGATTCCCTCTGTATAGCACTCTTGATCCAATAGTGACTTTGGACCTACCTGGACATAGCCTGTCACCATGACACTTAGCGTACCCTTATACCTTCCCTCACCTTCTGAGAACTTCTAGGATTCTTTTTTAAAAGTTTTTTTTTAATGTTTATTTATGTTTGACAGAGAGAGAGAGAGAGAGAGAGAGAGAGAGAGCGAGCATGAGCAGGGGAGGGGCAGAGAGAGAGGGAGACACAGAATCCCAAGCAGGCCCCAGGCTCTGAGTTGTCAGCACAGAGCCCGACGCGGGGCTGGAACTCACAGACTGTGAGATCATGACCTGAGCTGAAGAGACGCTTAACCGACTGAGCCACCCAGGTGTCCCCAAGAACTTCCAGGATTCTTAAACGCAGGTCAAGTCTCACATGACTGATTTTTTTTTTTTTTTTGTATAGAAAATGGAGGGGGATACGGTCCAGGGGAATTGTATTCTCCACCATTATTGTTTCTAGTCTAGACTAGTAATTTCCTTCACATGTGAAATTAAAACCCTTACATCTGTGGCCCTCCGTCTCAGCTAAATATTGGAATCACCTGCAGAGCTTTAAGAACTACTGATGCTTGGTCACACTGCAAGATGCTGATTTAAGTAGTCCAGAGAGAGGCCTGAACATGCAGATATTTTTTAATGTTCATTTCCTTATTTTGAGAGAGAGCGCGCGGACACGAGCAGGGGTGTTTGGGCAGAGAGAGAGGAGAGAGAAGCCAAAGCAAGCTCCCGCGACGGGGGACCCCGATGCAGGGCCTGACCCCAGGACCGCGAGATCATGACCTGAGCCAAAATCAAGAGTCGGTCACCCAAATGGCTGAGCCACCCAGACGCCCCTGAACACGCAGATTTTTAAAGCTCCTCAGGGGATTCCAGAGAATCACCGCTAAAGCGCAGCTACCCAGAGACCCCAGCAGAGGGCGCTCTGTCCCTGCTCATCCAGGGAACCTGATGTGCGTGCTGGAAAGCTGGCTGCTGGTTGCACAAACAGAGTACATGCGGTTAAGGAGAAGGGACCAGACACCCTGACCCTTGGATCACCAACCCTTTTGTGTTCTGAAATACCTATAAAGCTACATTAAGAAGTAGTAAGCTATCTGTTTTTCTGAATGACCCGGAGATAAGTCACACACCCTCTCTAAGCCTTGGTTTCCACATTTTCATTTTTTAAAAAAAATTTTTAACGTTTATTTATTTTTGAGACAGAGAGAGACAGAGCATGAACGGGGGAGGGTCAGAGAGAGAGGGAGACACAGAATCTGAAACAGGCTCCAGGCTCTGAGCTGTCAGCACAGAGTCCGACGCGGGGCTCGAACCCACGGACGGTGAGATCGTGACCTGAGCCGAAGTCGGCCGCTTAACTGACTGAGCCACCCAGGTGCCCCGGTTTCTACATTTTTAAAACAGGGTGGGGGCAGGGAGGAAGGGGGGGATCTATGGCTTATATTCATTCTTTCATTATATATTGAGCCTCCTGAAATGGACAAGGTAGTGATCTGGGGAAGGAAGAGATAAACATCCGAATGGGATAAAACTTCTACCTGATGGGGGCGGCTGTATTCCAGAGATGGCTGTTCTCATTTGTTCCTACTTCAGGGAAGGGGGACTGTCGGTCGGTTGGTACCCCAGGTCAGGGAAGAGGCAAACCATGAAAGAGGAGGCAAAGAGACTACTGCTGAGTATTTACATATGCCATTATGTACTATGACACTTCTCTCACTTAATTTAAATGAACAACCTGGCATGGTAGCTGTGATAAGTTCCATTTTACAAGTGAGGAAGCTGAGGCTCAGAGATGTTAAGTGACTGGATCAAAGTCACACAGCCAGTAAGTGGCAGAGCCAGGATTAGAACAGGGTGCCACACGTCAAAGCCCCAATTCCCTTCCCGCCCCCACGTCTTCGGAATGAATGCCTAGTTGCCTCTGTTTTTCATTCTGGGCTCTCCCATCCATCTCTCACCTCCGGAGTGCACCCCACTTCCCTCCCGCCCCCCCCCCCATGTTTTGTTTCACTGACGCAGGATCCCTCCCCCTCCCGTGTCTACTCCAGGCCTGGAGGCTGACGACTGTCAGGGAGAGATGTGACTTCCTTCCTCTCTAGTTCCCCGGCTCAGCCCCCAACGAAGGGCAGACACCTGCTGAGTGACACCAATTTGCAGCCCTTCTCAAGTGTGAATGAGATTTCTAATAGGGTCGGTGGCCCACTGGCTTCAGGCTGGGTTAGGAATTAGAGAGAAATTTAAGAGGCAGGAAATGGGGGAGAAGTGAGCTGGTTTGGAGGGGCTGAAGGAGCAGCTGAAGCAGTGACGGCAGCAGCCTCTGCTGAGAGTGAAACACTGATTTCTTCTGAGAGGTTAAGTTCTTTGCCAGAGGTCACACAGGTGACAGAAGCAGGGCGAGCTCCACGAAGGGCTGCCTTTTTAGCGTTTCCTAAAGGACGACAACTCCCAACCCAGCTTAAGTGGGTAAGGTGCTCTCTTTCGTGTTAAGATTTTTCCAGCCTTTTCTGCCTCCCCGAGCTGCTGGGGAGCTAATCCTTCCCTTCTTCGGCAGGGGGACCCCAGGGTGCCTCGTGCCTACTGTGTGGGTGAAGAAGAAGGGTGGGACTATGCCTGGAAAGGACCAGAGAAGGCATTTCGGATTGTCGCTTGAAAACTGTGTCTCCCCTGAGGGTCTCATCACAGGGACTTGACAACCACCTTGGAGGAGGTTGCCCCATACGCAGAGACATGAAGAGGGGCTGGGAAATGTTTTGCTGCTCCCCAAGCACAGCTACCTGCCCCCCCCCCAAAGTTTTGCACTGGTGACGCCTCTGGACCCAGCAGCACCGAGGCAGATTCTGGGGGCCAATAGTTGCAAACACAGGAGTCCATTCTTTCAGGCCTGGGGGAGGCAGCAGACAAGCTCGAGATGAGCCAGGGGGCGGCGTGTTCTCTGTACTGCTAAGCCAGCGCACTCAGCGTGGTAGGCGCCTCCGTCCTGGGCACCTGCCCCTCTGTGCCAGCGCACATGGCGGCCCTCTCCTGACAAACACGACCCAGCCGTGGGTGCCCAGCGATAAACGGTCGTGGGGTGGACCCGTGATAACAGAGGGGGATGCTCTCTCCTTGCCCTTTAGGGGTGTGGAAACAGCCCAGCGCTCCCGAGGACAGACACCCCCATCCCCGCACCCCACCCCATGCTTCTCAGCTCACACTAACATCTGTCCTTGTTTCTGGAAGAGTCGGCCTGAGGGTGTGCTGCCCTGGGAGTGCTCGGGGCGGTTCCCGAAGGTGTTTTCCAGGACATAGAGAAAGCACAAAAAGAACATTGGAAGGAGAGCCAGAAATGGGGGCGCGGCCCTGCCCACCCTCCCGCTGCGGTGGCCAGCACCATGAGGCAGACTGGGACTTGTTGTTGGGTGCAGCGAAACAACAACAAAATCACTAGTCTTCCAGATGGGGCGAGCCGCTCCAAGCCCTCACCTAGGCCTGTTCCGCAGGTGACTTCCGGCGCTCCTGCAGGGGGGTGGGGGGACCGCTCTCCGCCAGGCTCCCACCGCCAAGCGCGCCCCCTCCCACCACCCCTCCCCCACCTCCGAAGTCTCCGGAGCCTCTGCTCAGAGTGAGGAGGGACGGGAACGTCCTGTATTCTCTTTCTTGCCTCCAGAGTGTTTTATTTTCTAGAATGAACTGAAATCCCTGCTTTAATAATAAAGAGATCTTATTTAGTAAAGGGAGGCAGGCGGGCAGCTCATTTCTCTACCTTTCTTCGTTAATCACAAAGCGTTGTGTTATCATGGTGATTGGAGATGAGGAAAAAGGAAGGACTCCAGGTAATGGTGACCCCTCTCTATCAGGTTCCCCCCCTCCCCAAGCCCTGCAGGTCTACAGTCAAGGCCCATGGTGAAAACCCTCCCAGGGCTTGCTGAGCCACAGCTCAGAATGAAGTGGGGCTGAGGCTTTGGGCAAGCAGTATAGACAAGAGAGGAAAAGGGGAACCAGTTGTGGGCAGGGAGGGAGGATGGCTTCTCAGCCCAGGGTCCCCTTCCTCCTAGGTCCAGTGCTGGGCTCCCCAGGGAATTGCCCCAGCCCACCTCGGGGCACTGATGGAGGGAAGGCTAGCCACCCCCCCCCCCATGCCTAGCCCAGCGCACTCCCCCCCCCCCCCCATGCCTAGCCCAGACTCTAATTGCACTGGCAGGGCATATCTGCTTTTTAATTGGCAAAAGCCACAATATCCTGGTGGCTCAGAGAGCACCGCCCTGATTTTATTTCTGCAGCAGCTGGGGGATAATTACCCTTCCCTATCGGTGCTGCTTTCAATTCTTTCTCTTTCAAATTGAGACGTCTTCCTCTGTAGCCCAGCTCTCCAACCTTCAGTTTGTTCTCTCCAGTCTCTCCATCCGGAACGGGGCAGGACCTGCTTGGAGACACAGAGGGGGGACATGGAGAAGACTGGCAGTGCCCAGCTCCGAGGCCCAAGGCCTTCCAACTGTTAGCCCTAGACAGGTGAGCCTGAGAAAACCCCAAGCTCTTCTGTGGAGGGTACAGGGGAGAGATAGCCCTCCCCAGGAGGCTGTTGAGACCCCCTTTTCTCCACTCCCCAGTGGGGTGCTTGCTCTGGGACTCTAAGCTACAAGGGGCTGAGGAACCCCACCCCCAGCATCTAACCCATCAAGGAAGAGAAAGGGATTTGTTGTCATTAATCTCTTAATAATGGCCTCATGTCTCTTTGGCACTGTTGAAAGAGGTTTGGTACATCATCCTTAGCATAGTTTCAGAGACAAAGATCTGAGTGCTAATATTAGAGAACAAGGCTAAGTAACATACAAGATGTTAACTGAAGGGGTACTCCTAGGAAAAACAGGCCTTTCTCAGGGAGTTCCCAGGTAAACTTCTGGTGGTAATAGATAAAGCTAAAAAATGTTACAGAGAGAGCTTGGAGAGAATCCTAGCAGATCCTTGGACATTGACATTCAGGACTGTCCAGTCTAGCCCTGTGAGCAACCCTGACCTAAAGCCACCAAGTGGCTGTCCTGTGATCAGCTCAACATGAGAACAGGGGCTTTTGCTCATTATTATATTCCAGTGCCTACCACACAGTCTGGCTCATGCAACTGGTTAGCAAAGAGGCAAAATTCAGAGACAGTTGATCATGAGTGTGAATAGACTCATTTTCATTGGCCTTTTCCTTGCAGAACCAATGAAAATGGACTTGAAGCCCTGTTTTCCTAAATTCTTTAACTCTGGGCTCTTTCTGGGTTAGGTGAAGATGTAAATAGAGGGGTGGCTGGCTGGCTCAATCGTGGAGCATGCAACTCTTGATCTCGGGGTCATGAGTTCAGGCCCCACACTGGGCATAGAGATTACTTTAAAAAAATAAAATGAAAAATACTTTATTTAAAAAAAGATGCAAATAGCAAAGGAGGCTGTTACAGTCTAAGAGAAATGTACCTTGAAACCATGACCTGCCCTTGAGCCCCCCATCTCCCTCTCCCCACTTCTAGTTTCTTTCCTCTGAATTTAGAGTCATTGCCTTGGCAACGCTTGTTTCCATGGTTTCCTCCGTGACAATGATTCCCCAAACCCCTCCTCTCTCTTTCCTCCTGACAGCAATGGGTGATAGGGATCCTCCGTGTGGCCACTCCATGTAACCATGGTAACGATGAGCTGAGCCTTCGTGTATCTTTTGTGAAGAGAGCTAGGGAATAGAAGCTTTTGGAAAGGACAGTTGGGGGAGGGTCCAGGGCTAGAACTGCCCTTGTCATAAAGAGGAAGTTAAGGGACTTGTCTTGATACTAGCCTGTAGGATTCAGTTCAAACATTGTTGAGACTCTATTTTAAGCATGACAAAGTTCCAGGGAAACAAAGGTATACAAAACATAGCCCCTAATATTGAAGGGCTTATAGTCTAGTGCTGGGGCTCATGATGCTACTGAAACTCTGGCACTAGTGGCCCACAGATGGGGCCACTAAAGGAGGTGGCCCTTGAGAGCACTATCACGGTCAAGCATTTGTCCATTCCAAACATTCCCTCCAGCCAAGAACCAAGAAAAGACTGACCAGGGGGATCGGTACTCACATTAAACCTTCTTCCAAACTGCCATCAGAGTTTCTGTCTTGGAAAGGGTGGAATTTTAATGCCCCTTTCTTTTGCAGAAGTGTAGGCTAATGGCAGAATCCTTAAATAGGACTATTTGGTTCAGGGAGAAAGAAAAACACAGACCTGCCCAACTCCAGTGCCACAAGGGGCTGGAATGATCTCCATTTCCAGGGATCACCATCACCTACCTGCCACAGGCCTTCCTGGGAAGTGATGTGTCTGCTCTTACACTGAATTGGAGGGTCATCATCTCCATCCATCCAGATTTTTTACTTGTCACTGAAAATGCAAGACAAAGGAGCAGCTCTGAAAAATTAAAGTAGAAAATCAAACAAAACTACCAGGGGCACCAAAGTTGGACAGAATGAATCCAAAAGCTAGGATGTATGTTGATCATGTAGGTAACAGAGCTCTTCCCTCCTCTAGCTTCCCATCCTCGCCCCTGACAGTTTCCCTAAATCCCTAAAGGTGGGAACCAATTCTGAACTTCTAGGAGAAATCACAAAAATTCCCTGGACCCTTGGTATGCTGATACCAGTCACATGCACCGATGTGGAAAGATGATCAAGGTACATTTTTAAATAAAAAGAAAAGTGCATAGAACAACGTACTTTGTGTTCAAGTAAGCTACAAATAACTAGGTAGCAAAATTCGCTCTTGCAAGTGAAATGCAATCTGGATTAGCCAAAGTTCTTGGGTCCTAGAACTCTGAATTCCATCCTTTGCTACTGGAAGAAACTAAGGCAGATTCAAATATTCTAGGTACCCTGTTCACTCAGCTAGTCAGAAAAGGATAAATGGCATCCTCTGATTGGTTGACAAAGCAATGCAAACTAACCAGTGAAATAATGCTTCTCCTTTCCTGGCCAATAAGATCTCAATTCTCTTCTTGAAAGGAAAGCAGACCCTTTGTCCATAAAGAAAATGAGCAGAAAAGGAATAATAATTAAAAAACAAAACAAAACAAAACACTGTTGCCATGGGGCTATGGGACATTATTGATGTGATCAATGATAGCTGCCCCAGAGAAATCACAAAGGAGGTACTTCTTTGGGAAGAAAAGTACAAAAAGCAGACCAGCTGTCTGGTCTGTATTAAAAAGAAGTTTCTATAGTAACATGTGAGGGGAAAGAATTTTAATGTAAATCTCCAAACTAGCCAGTCAACGGAGAGTAATTTTGACCTTCAATTTAGATTGAAGTTATAATGACTAATTTTTTTTTATATTAGCAATGTGTGAAGGAAAAGGCAAGGAAGAGAAAATGAAGTGTGTGTTTACTGATGCAGGGCATCACAGATATTGATAGGATAGTTCCTGTCTGAAACAGAGATCTCCCTGTTGTCAAATCATAGCTCAGTTTAAAACCAGGTTTTATTTTGGAAAGGGAAAGTTCAAGGTTCTGAAGGAAAAGTATTCTAGGTGAAATAGTCCACAGAACACAAGTTGTCCTATTAACTTACTAGTGATGTCCCTTTAAATCATTCTGAGACTGTTACAACTGCCTTTGGGAAAGGATGGGTAAAATGATTTCCCACAGATATTGCAAGTGAACACAGGTGGGCAAAGCCGACAGATGAAACACGGAATCAGTGTTTGTCAATCAAGGGAAGGGAAAAAGATCGGAGGATTGGAAATATTAAGTGCTGATTTGCTCACTATGAAGGCAGGCTGGAGAGGGAATAAAGGGAAGAGAATCTTGAAGAATCAAATGCAGGTGGAACACTAGTGGAAATTTGCTAAGAGGGCTGCCTTTCTACCAACCTGTGCTGTGTGGTCTGTGGGGAGAAGTGAGAAGACAGGGTGATCTAGAATTCAGTTTCCCTCTCATGGAGGAGTTGTCTAGGGAGGAAGGAACCACTGCCAAGCCAAGGAGAAACCCTCTCTTTGTACCGGAAACACCTTTGGATAATTTCTCTGAGTTCCTTGAATTCATCCATAAAGAACAAATATGTTTTACTCATTTAAAGGGAAAAAAAGAGGGGGGAGGAAGATTGGCCCCTCCGTCTAAGGGACTAAATGAAAGAGAGAGAGAGAAAGAAATCCCTAATTGCAAATCCCAGAGAAATGGCAGGGTAGGATACGATTACCTCAGTGAAGGGGGTGGGGGAGAGAGTGGAAAGTGTTGCCTTGGAGAAAGGTAGCTGCTTCACTGTGAACCTTGACTTAAAAAGAAAAATTCACCTTCCAGGATTTCCTCTTAAACCCCTGAGATCTTACAGGACCGGTTGTGTCTCCCATCCAGCACGGGGAAGGCAGGGGCTCTCCAGCAGATAATTTAAAGAATCCAGGTGCTCAAGGATAATCAGTGACCCAAACCCCTCCACTCACTGTAACCAAGGCAACAGGAGGCTGGGGCTGGTTGCCTGGCAACTACACTAGGGCCTCGGTCCTGTCCCCTCCTCCCCCATCTCCGTTAGCCCTTTTGTGATAATGTCTTCCCCTCCGTGGCTTTTTTCCTCCTTGGCAAAAGAGTCATCCTGCTCCTCGTGCAAAGGGCACTCTGGGCTCCTTTGGTTAAAATTGAGGACCTTGATGTTCATTTTGCACAGATTTCACCTACCCAGATATTCAGATTCAGATTAAATAGGCTTTCTTACCTCGGCCTCAATATCTCAAATCTCCCCCCACCCCATCCCTTCATTCACCTGTGTTGGGGCATTCGGAGATTGTGGAGTGAGAGAGAAGGAAGAAGTGGGGGTGGGCGGGGGCGAGAGAGAGAAGACGGCTTGGATGTAGCGATATGTCACAACACAACAGTGCCGGGGGTTCCCGGTAGATCCACTTTCTAGCTTGCCCCTGAACTCACCATTTCCAGGCGCGCCTCTTTTCGCTTAGGCACCCTCCCGGCAACTTTGCACCAAGTTGTATTCCAACTGCTCTTCGCGAAGGGGGGATAGAATGCCCTCCCAGAATCTGACACCTAACCTCCTGGAGAAATGGGAAAGGTGATTCCCCCCCCCCACCACCCCTCGGCGAACCCTGCCTCATCTCCTGGCTTCCACCGTGTGGGGTCTGAGGAATTCAGCTCAAGCTGAGTCGGGCTGGGAAGCCAAGTGGCGCGCGGGAACCCACCCACTCCAGGGGCTCTCCGGCCCGGGCGCTGTCCAGCCTCTGGTGCTGAAGCTGGAGGCTCGGATGCACCGTTCAGGGGCTCTGGAGACCCTCCAGCTGCCGGATTCTGACCCCTGAGGCCGGAACCCGAAGGGTAGGCACCCTTTGCGGGGGATAAAGGCGAGACTAGGACGTCTCTGCAACAGAAATGCTTTTTCGGCAGACCGGGCTGCCTCTGAGGCGGAATCCCCTGCGCCTCTCCCTTCCCTTCCCCGAATTAGTGTAATTCGCCGCAATCGCGGCGTGTAGAAAGAGCCCCTTGCCCTGGGGTAATTATCCAGTGGCCTCCCGGCAATCCCCACGTTTTCCCCTTGGGCACTGGGTTGCCTGAGCATCGGCAGGCAGAATCCCGGGACTCCTGGCGCTCAGATCTGGTGGCGGGCAAGGCTGCGAAGGGAAGTCTGGAACACCGAACCCCGCCGCTTTTCTGCATGTAACAGGTCTGCTGCACCTGCACTCTGAAGGGCGATCAGAGTCGAGACCAGGTCACTGTAGGGTGGGCTTGGGGAGACCGGCTTCGGAGAGAGCGCACTCCCAAGGCCGATGCTGCCCTTCGCCGAGCGGACGCCTGACTCAGCCTGACAAGCCAATGTCGCCGTCGCCGGGCTGGTGGGTGCGAGAACGAAACGCCCCCGCAACTCTAGGGGCCGCAGCACTCCGCAGGAGCGCTCAGCTGCCGGGGTGCGGAGCCGCCTCCACCTTCCCAGGCGCCCTGGCCGCGTTCCTGCCTCCTGCTGAATTTGTCAGCAGGCACGGCACCTGTGGCAGATGCTGAGCCCACCGGCCCCCCTCCTCCGGCCCTAGGAAGCAGCCCCGGGCTCAGCCTCGCGCATCTCACCTCCGGTTGGGGGCTCCTCCAGTCCCGAGTCCTGGCCCTGAGGGGGAGGATTGGACCGCGGACACTGATCGGGGTTTTTACCTGACTTGGGTCGCCACCGCCAGGAAGGTTCTTTCTCGAAGAAAGCCCCCTCCCCACCCCGCCTTCGGCTCGTCGCTTCTTCCCCAAGAACTGCGGAGCAGGGTCGGGCTGGGTGGGGGGAGGTTGGGGTTTGAGGAAGGTATTTTGTGAAGCACCCCTACTTGCCTCTCTCGGACAATCTGTTCTGTCCCAAGCGGTGGTCGCGCCGCCAGGCCGGGAGGCAGGTCAGCAGTCGCTCCAGGTGCTCCGGGTGCAGACACAGTCGCCAGGGCTGCGGGGGCCAGGGGAGAACAGCTGCTTTAAAGCCGAGACCAACCCACAGGTGGCCTGTCAGGGCCACGGACGTCCATGACGTCATCCAGAGGACGAGTGGAGAAGGGAAGTTGGTGGTGCTGGGGGTGGTCACCGCGCTTCACATCAAAAGTCCCCTGTGGCCATGGCAACAGCTCGCAGAGGCCCGAGCACCGGCAGCCCGCCCGCCCCCTTTTCTGTCTCTTGCCTCGCTGTTGGGCTCCGGAATCCCGGGATCCCGCGCTCCGCTGCGGTAGAAAGTTGTGGGGGGGGGGGGGGCGGGGGGGCGGTGTCCGGCTTTAGTGCAGAAGCCAACCTTTCCCGCCCCGGACGAGGCCCTAGAGCTAGTCCCGGGTCCAGCTCTCTGTCCTCACCCCTGTTCCGCGGTCCTGGCTGATGAGCAGGTGAGCAGAGGGGCCGCCTGGCTTCCGGGAGACTCCCAGAGGGAGATCACGCAGAAACTTTCATTTCCACAGGGACATTCCGCATCCGTCCCCTTCCCTCCCACCGCCCCGCCTTGGCAGGTCGACCCCCGGCCACTTGACCACAGACAGATTGTCCTTCCTGAATTCAAGAATGTGATCGCTCACCCTTGTCACCCACTCTTTCACCGACACTCGTGCCTGAGTGAGCACACCCAGGGAGCGCGCACACAGATCCACCTGCCCGCATCCTCATCGGTGCACGGATAAACCAAGGCTCCATTGCTGCAGAGAGTAGCCGAACGGATGACAAAGTAGCAAATCCACCACGGAGCCCGTGTGCATCTAGGGTTTCATGCTTGTGGCCAGGGAGCCCAATGAGGCACGGAAATGTTAACTGGGGTCTCACAGATTAAAAAAAAAATTTTTTTTGGAAGTACTTGTCAACAAGATTGAAAATGTTCACATAGGAATCTAGGCATCCCATGTCTCCTGCATGCAGTGGCATAGCACTGACCCCTGTAGAAAGAGCTGGGGTCCAGTCCAACCTAAACCTTCCTCGCCTATTTGTCAGTGTCACCGAGGCCATTAATCATCAGCCATTTCCTTTTTTTTTTTTTTTTAATAGTAAAGAGGAAAGTGAAATATTTTTGTCCCCTTCTCACCTGCTCACTTCCTTAATGTCACCTGTCAGGACGTGTAATCATGTGAGTTTTCTTCCCCCTGTGTCCAGCAGGAGCTGGTAAGGGCTTCACTCAGGCTGAAATTCTTGCTTCACTACTTGCCGGCTGGTGCCCTGCAGGTCCAACCTTTGACTGACAACAGACATCTGTGCTTCCTACATTCAGGAGTAAGGTATGTCCTGCTAATAAGGTTGGTTTTTCTTTTTCCTCTTACATTTTCACATTTCAAAATATTCAGGTGTCGGAAACACTTAAAATTTATATTGTTCGTTGATCACCATCCAGTCACAAGAAGACAACTACTGTATGATTCTGCTCACATGAAGTACCCAGAGTAGTCAGATTCATAGAAACGGAAAGTAGAATGGTTGGTTGCCAGGGCAGGGGGATGGGGATGAGGAATTATTGTTTAATGGGTGCAGAGTTTCAGTTTTGCAAGACGAAAGAGGACTGTGAATGGACAATGGTATAGTAGCACAACAGTGTGATATATTTCATCTCGCTGAACTGTACATGGTGAATTTCATATTACATGCATTTTACCACAATTTAAAAAAATATTTTAAGGAAGGTGGTTAGTTATATTGTCTAGCAAACTTTGAGTTGTTCTGTTCGGAGGCAAAAAAAAAAAAAAAAAAAGACTCAGGAGGACAAATGCTAATCGTCGCTGCATTTGTTTTCAATGATTTGTTCAACAAATATTTAGGGGTGCCTGGCTTGCTCAGTCAGTAGAGTATCTCACTCCTGTTCAACAAATATTTGTGGAGTACATGGTATATACTGGACAGTACACTGGAGCCAGAAACACAAAGGTAGTGGGATAATCAGTAAAGTCTAAGAATAAATATACTTAACTTTTGGTAAGTTCTTCAAAAGAAGGAATAAGAACCATGATGAAAGAATAGGTGATCATTTTTTAAAAAGGTGGATTAAGGGCACCTGGGTGGCTCAGTCAATTAAGCATCTGACTTCACCTAAGGTCATGATCTCGAGGTTCATGGGTTCGAGCCTTGCATCGGGGTCTGTGCTGACAGCTCAGAGACTGGAGCCTGATTCAGATTCTATGTCTCCCTGTCTCTCTGCCCCTCCCCAACTCATGCTCTCTCTCTCTCTCTCTCTCTCTCAAAAGTAACATTAAAAAAATTTTATACAAAAAAACGTAGATTAGAGAGAGAGAATTTCTTAAATGAGATTTA
Organism: Neofelis nebulosa; assembly: GCF_028018385.1. Classification (NCBI taxonomy): domain Eukaryota; kingdom Metazoa; phylum Chordata; class Mammalia; order Carnivora; family Felidae; genus Neofelis; species Neofelis nebulosa. Next base: position 7,406,570 of record NC_080788.1, read on the forward strand.
ATGGATAGATTCAACAACAGATTACCTCAGCAGAAGACAGAATTAGTAAACTCTTTGATAGTGCCAAAAAACCCTCTTGAATTTAGCAAGTAGATAAATTTATAGAAAATAAAAAAGAGATATTAAGAGGCAAGAATGAGTAAATGAGAAGGCCTAAGGTATTTCTATTAGCTATTCTAGAAGGAGAAAATAGAAGAGGGAGAGAGGCAGTATTAGAAGGGAAAATGCCTAAGAAAGTTCTGGAATTGATTAACAAACAAAAGTAAAATACTCTTTCAGTTAAATCCACTAGTTCTGAGGGGAATAAATAAAAATAAATTTATACCTAGAAACCTAATAGTGAACTTACAGAAAATCAAACACAAAAAGAATTGTTTTTATTTTTACCTAGCTACAGTTAAGGTCAAAATTTTCAAAGTGCTACAGGGAAATAAGTGTCAACTCAGAATTCTAGACCCAATTAAACAATTCAAGAGTAAATTTGGCTTTTTAAAATTTTTTAAAGATTTTTTTTATTTTTAAATAATCCTCACACCTAATGTGGGACTGGAACCCATAACCCCAAGATCAAGAGTCACATGCTCCACCCACCAAGCCAGCCAGATGCCCTGAGTGTAAATTTGAAAGAAAGACTACTTTAAAGAACCTAAAACTGGGTGGGAGGGAGGAGAGGGTGGGTGATGGGCATTGAGGAGGGCACCTGTTGGGATGAGCACTGGGTGTTGTATGGAAACCAATTTGAAAATAAATTTCATATTAAAAAAAAAAGAACCTAAAACTATAGAGCATTTTACAGTTTTTTTTCTTTTTCCTCTTTTTTTAAACAATTTTTTTAATGTTTATTTCTCAGAGAGAGCAAGAAAGAGAGAGACTGAACATGAGTGGAGGAGGGGCAGAGAGAGAGGGAGACACAGAATCTGAAGCAGGTTCCAGGCTCTGAGCTGTCACCACAGAGCCTGATGTGGGGCTCGAACTCATGAACCAGGAGATCATGACTTGAGCCCAAGTCGGACACTTAACCGACTGAGCCACCCAGGTGTCCCTAACAGTTTTTTTCATTGCGAGAGCCACAAAAGAATGGGCTTGGATAATAAAAGTATCGAAGGCAAAAGGAAGGAATGAGATGAAAGAAGCCATGATGACAACTGGAGATTAGACAATATGTTGACAAATCCAAAGAGCACTGACTACAAAATACAGCAATAATAATTTCTAATTTGGAAGGTGGAACCAAAATCTGAAAATAAATCTCAAGATACTGTGAAGAATGAATAGGACCACATGGAAAATGGAAGGGTAGCTACAGATTCTAAGAGTTTGACATTTCTTGTCTTATTCCAGTACATTTTATTATTAGCTTGATATCATGCTAAATCAAATGTGTGTTAATGTATTAAGAAAGCAGCTAAAATGATAGAAATTATAGGTTTAACTTCCCGACCAGCAGAGGAAAGAGGATAAGACGGTAGAAACTCTTAATATTACTAATCACAGGAAATTTAAGAGTACTGCATCTTCCAGCTAAAAGACAGACATTTTCAGACGGCTTTAAAAATTCAGCTGTTGCAAGAGACATACATAGTCACACAAATATAGAACCGTTGAAAGTCAAGAGTTGAGGAAAAAGTCTATGTAGCCAATATCAACTAAAACAAACCTGGTGTAAAAACTAATGTAGAATTTAAAGCAAAAAGTATTACATGAGGCATGACTTAATGATTTTAATGATAGGAAGTAATTGGTCAGGAAAATATAATTGAATTGGTGAATCTTCTTTTTTTTTAACGTTTATTTATTTTTGAGACAGAGAGAGACACAGCATGAACAGGGGAGGGGCAGAGAGAGAGGGAGACACAGAATCTGAAGCAGGCTCCAGGCTCTGAGCCATCAGCCCAGAGCCCGACGCCGGGCTCGAACTGGCGGACCGCGAGATCGTGACCTGAGCCGAAGTCGGACGCTTAACCGACTGAGCCACCCAGGCGCCCCTGAATTGGTGAATCTTTAACAAAATCTACCATGCTCTGCCCTAAAATGCATAGGACATCAAGTTCAGATGGTTATGCTTGCAAATTCTGCCATAACTTTGAGGAACAAAATTTCTCTATATTACAGAACAAACTTGACCATGAAAAAAGAAAGAAGAAGAGAAAAGAAAAGGAACAACAACATCACAAGAAATATGGGAAATAAATGTATAGAGCAATCTAATTTATAAACATAGGTGTAGAAAGTCAATTTTTAGTAAGCCGAATTTATATAATAAGAAGGTAAAGTTTATTCTACGTGTTAAGAATTTTTAACATTTGGAAAATCTATTTATGTAACTTCATTCAACTTTCATAGATGAAAAGGAAAACATCTTATGAGCAATGAATACATCTAGAAGCACTTGATAAAATTCAGTATTGATTTAAGAGAAAACTTTTTAGTCAACCTTGAATGAAAAGATATTACTACTCCTTAATAAAGCGTATCTACTCACAGCTAGCATCACATGTAACACTGAAGTATGAGAAGCATTCTCTTTGAAGACAGGACTATGACTGTAATCAACATAGTACTGGATTGCACCATGAAAATGACCAAACTGTCCCCATTTCAGAGTATAGGATCATTTGGATAGAAAATGGAAGAGCATCTACAGACATGCTATGAACTAATAAGTTTGTTTGCTATAGTATTATTGTCAAAAATCAACAGCACAATTGAGAAAAATCAATGAAACTGAAAGTTGATTCCTTGAAAAGATCATTAAAATTAACAATTCTCTAGCTAGGCTGACTACGAAAAAGAGAGAAGGTTCGAATTACTAAAATCAGGAGTGAAACATTATTATTTTTATTAACGTTATTATTAACCTTACAGAAATTTTAAAAAACATTATAATAGTATGAACAACTGTATGTCAACAAATTAGATAACCCAAATGAGACTGGAGAATTCCTAGAAGCACACAAATTACCAAAACTAACTCAAGAAGAAATGGAAAATCTGAACAGACCATAACAAGAGACCAAATCAGTAATCAAAAAACTTCTCACAAAGGAAAGCCCAGAACCAGATGGCTTCACTGTTGAATTCTACCAAACATTTCAAGAATTAATACCAATCTTTTGCAAAGTCTTCCAAATAAAAAATAGAGGAGGATGGAGTGTTTCCAAACTCATTCTCTGAGGCTATTATTACTCTGACATCAAAACCAGACAAAGATATCATAAGAAAACTATAAACCAAAAGCCCTTATGAATATAGATGCAAAAATCCTCCACAAAATACTAGAAAACCATATCCAGCAATATATTAAGAGGATTATACACCATGGTCAAGAGGGATTTATTCCAGGAATGCAAGAAATCAAAATAATATCCCATATTGATCAAATAAAGGATGAAACCCATAAGATCAACTCGATAGACATGAAAAATCTTTGGGCACAATTCCACACCATTTCATGATAAAAACTCCCAACAATCTAAGAATAGAAAGGAACTTCCTCAACCTGATAAAAGGCAACTACAGAAGATCCACAGCTAACGTCACATTTAATGGTGAGAGACTGAAAGCTTTCTTCCTTAGATCAGGAGCAAGATGAGGAAGTACACTCTCACCATTTATATTCAATGTTGTGTTGGAGTTTCTATTCAGGGCTATTCAGCAAGACAAAGAAATCAAAGGATTAGAAAGGAAGAAGTAAAACTTCTTTATCTGCAGATGACATGGTCTTTTGTATGGAAAAGTCTAAGGAATCTACATGCACACACCAACATTAGCATAATGAACAGATTCAGCAAGTTCACAAAATATCAATGTACAAAAATCACTTCTATTTCTAGCAGTGAACAATCCAAAACTGATATTAAAGGGAACAATTCCACCTGCGATAGCATCGAAAAGAATAAAATACTTAGGAATAAATTTAATGAGACATGTGTGGAACTTGTACAACTGAAAACTGCAAAGCGTTGCTGAAAGGAATTTAAAAGTCTAGGTAAGTAGAAAAATATCCAATGTTCATGTATTGGAATAATTAATATTGTTAAAATGGCAGTACTGTCCGACTTGGTCTATAGATGCAACATACTCCTTATCAAAATTCCAGCTGTGTTTTGTGTTGTTTTTGCAGAAAGTGATATGCTGATCCTCATAATCATATGGAAATACAAGGGACCCGCAATAGCCAAAACACTCTTGAAAAGGAAGAACAAAGTTGGAAGGACTCATACTTTGCAGTTTCAAAACTTATGGCAAAACTCCCATAATCAAGACATTATAAAGATAAATATAAATCAAGGGAATAAAATTGAGGGTCCAGAAGTAATTCCATACATTTATCATCTGTGATTTTCAACAAAGGTCTCAAGATAATTCAATGGAAGAAAGAAAGTTTCTTTAATAAATGGATTTGGGGAGCACCTGGATGGCTCAGTTAGCTGGTGTCCAACTCTTGGTTTTGGCTCTGGTTATGATTCCAGGGTTATGGGATCGAGCCCTGTGTCAGGCTCCATGCTGAGCATGCTGAATTTGGAGCCTGCTTCAGATTCTCTCTCTCTCCCTCTGGCCCTCTCCCCTGCTCATTCAGAATAACAAGGAATAAATCTCATAATGATAGAGCACTCATTGAGCAGATCCTAAAATTTTATTGAAGGATATAAAAGAAGATGTAAGTAAATGGAGAGACATGATGTGTTTGTGGATATGGCAATGACATTACAATGTTAATCTTCCTTAATTAATTTATAAATTTATTGCAATTCTAATAAAAAGCCAGGAGATTTTCTTGTGTGAACTTAACAAACTGATCTTAAATTTTATATGAAGATGGCCAAGAATATGAGGATTAAGGAGGGGGACTTCTCTATCAAATATCAAGGTTTATAATGAAGCTATAGTAATGAGTACTGTGTGGAACAGGCACAGAAATGTTAAAATCGGCTAACTGAATAGAATAGAGAGCTCAGAAACAGACCTACGGGTATATGGAAAACTGGTCTACGGGCATTTGGCAGTTGGAACATTTATATGAAAACATTTATAAGGAAAATAAAATAAAAGTAGTTTCTAACCTCATACCATACCCTAAAATAATTTACATTTGGAAGTAAAAGTAAAAATGTGGTAAAGTTTTGGAAAAAATAGGAAAATATATAGAAACATATCTTTATGATTTCATGACAGTGAATGATTTCTTTTTCTTTTTTTAAAAAAATTTTTAATGTTTATTTTTGAGAGAGAGGGAGACAGAGCATGAGCAGGGGAGGGGCAGAGAGAGAGGGAGATAGACTCTGAAGCAGGCTCCAGGCTATAAGCTGTCCCCACAGAGCCGATGCAGAACTCGAATTCATGAGGTGTGAGATCGTGACCTGAGCCGAAGTCGGACGCTTAACCGACTGAGCCACCCAGGCACACAGACAATGAATGATTTCTTAAACAAGACCCAAAAAGCACAAATAAAAAAGAAAAAAATTCAATAACATTTACCTTTGAAATTTTAGTAGAGGCAAAATATATCAACTAAGTTAAAATCAATTTAAAAATTAGGAGAACATATTTGCAAAGTGTATCATCAGTAAAGAATTAATATCTAGAATCCCTCAAGAACTTGTATAAATAAGTAAGAAAAAGATAAAAAAAATAATTGAAAACTGAGCAAAGAACATAACCAGGCAATTCATAGAAAAGGGCACTCCACAAGCCCCTGGGTGGCTCATTTGGTTAAGCATCCAGCTCTTGATTTCAGTTCAGGTCAAGATCTCACAGTTGTGAGATCAAGCCCCACGTTGGAGCATGGAGCCTGCTTGGGATTCTCTTTCTCCCTCGCTCCCTGCTCCTCTCCCTCATTTTCTCTCTCTCAAAATCAATCAATCAATCAGTCAATAAACTTTTTTTTTTTTTTAAGGAAAAGGGCACTCCAATGGCCAATAAACTTATGAAAGATGCCCAAACTGACTAGTCATGAGGGTAATGCAATGAAAACAATTAAAACAACCAATCACACCCATCAAATTGGAAAATTAACCAGAGTAATAATTCCAGGTGTTGGTGAAGATATGGGGAGACAGGAATTTTTAGACACTTGTTGGAGGTATAAATTGCTATAGTCACTTTGGAGAGTAATTTAGCAACATCTAATAAATTTGAAGGTGTGTCTATCCTTCAACCCAACAACTCTCCTTCTAGGTACATACTCTAGAGAAATTCTCATACTTGGTCACAAGGAAGCATGAGAAAAATGGTCACTGCAGCACCGTTTGAAGAGTAAGACATAGGGGTGTCTGGCTGGCTCAGTTGGGAGACCATGGAACCCTTGATCTTGGAAGCAACTTAAAAATCCATCAGTAGGAGAATGGATAAGTAAGCTGTGGCCTATTTGTGCAATGAAATACTAGCTCAGTAAAAAAAAAATACATAGATCAATTAATTTATAACTCCATATTTATCATCTTGGATGTCTAGAAAACTTGTTCAGGGAGAAAAGCAAGTTACAAAAAGATTCAGAAGCTATAAAGTGAATATCAGAAGTAAAGCATACGTAATGCCATAGATTATCATGAGCAAATATAGATGCGGTAAATGCTAAATAACAGACAGAAGGATGGGTTTATTTATTTATTTGAAATTTATTGTGAAATTGGTTTCCATACAACACCCAGTGCTCATCCCAACAGGTGCCCTCCTCAGTACCCATCACCCACCCTCCCCTCCCTCCTACCCCCCAGGATGGGTTTAATAACACAACTTTAGGATGGCAATCACCTCTAGCAAGGAAGAGAGGAAGTGTATCTGTATCATTTTTTAAAAGATTTTATTTTTCTTAAGTGATCTCTACACCCAATGTGGGGCTTCAACTCATAACCCTGAGGTTAAGAGTGGCATGGTCCACTGCTTGGGCCAGCCAGACGCCCCTGTATCATTTTCTTTCTGATTTAAAAGCATCTGAGGCAAGCAGGTTAAAAGTTGTTACAACCAGGAAATAGATAAGTGGCTATCTTCTGTATTTTCTGTATTATACATATCTTTGAACTATTTAACAATTTGCTTTTAAAGTAGACACAATCCCTGCACCAGGTTGTTTGATGGTAGAAATTGATGTTTGATTTTTGGGGAACCGTTCAATTCCTGGGTCAGAAATTCTCTTTCCTCAAATGAGAATGGTGACCCTTCTTTTGCTACCTGATAGGGTTTGGGTGAAGCAGCAGATACACCCACACTCGAGAGAGCACTTGGAAAACTATAAATTCTGCTTAATGCTGAGCTATTGTTATCACATAAAATGAAATGGCGAAAACATAATTAGCTAAGAACGGCTCAGTCTGAGATTTACAGTTAGAGCACACACTAATTTTGAATTAGGTTATAGATAAAGAGAAGGTACTCCATTTCCCCTTCATGTTTCCCCAGGGTGTTCTAAGCAGTGCAGATAACGGCTGCTTTCCCAGGGAGGCAGGTGAGAAGGTCCTGCGCTTAACTGTAAGCATAAATCACTCCTTTGGCAATCTACCAGACCATCTATCAGAGGGGCCTTTTAGTGGAAAATGCCAGAGGCAGCAATCGAAGCCAGCTCTTAGAAGTGATTAGTTAGTCACAGAGGGGAGTCATTGGAGAGAGGATACAGGTGCATTCTTGGCATTCTTGGGACAGGAAGGCCAGCAACACTTGCCTGTGAGCAGCTCAATCTCTCCCACCTTTGGGCAAGAAACCAACTGCTTCTGATTCGCATTATTATTACTAAAATGATCTCAGCCTTTTAGGTAGGTTGGGAGAAACCAGTTTCCTGGACAAATCTCAGTAAAATCGTTGTTTTCCCATCATCATCCCTCTTGTTAAGCACTCCAAGGAGCTTGGTTTTACGGGTTTGTGTTCCACAGCCCCTGGCACCTTAGCTGGGATTTCATTCTAAAATAACATTTCCTCTACAAAGTCTTCTAGCTCCACGCACTTGGGCTCAATGACCTTCATGAGCTTTTGCCTCAAGGAGGCCCAGGGGTGAACTGCAGGACGTTTACATATAATCTCTTAGTTGACCTACAAGATGAAGTGGGGACTCCTTCTGTAACTACCAAGAGCCCCATCCAACCATTCAGAATTTGTATTAAATGTAAAAGTTTTTGAAAATAGATTTTACATTTGAGGGCACTTTTAGGTTCATAGCAGACTTGAGCAGAAGGTACACGGTGTTCACTGATCTCCCCTGCGTCCACATGCACAGCCTCCTCTCTAGCCACATTCCCCACCAGAGGGGCCGTTTGTTACAACTGATGAGCCTACACTGACACGTTACTAACACCCAAAGTTCATAGTTTACGTTAGGGCTTATTCTTGGTGTTGTATACTCTGTGTTGTACGTTTTGACAAATGCATAATGACCTGCATTATAGTATCCCAAAGAATAGTTTCACTGCCCTAAAAATCCTCTGTGCTCTGCCTGTTCATTTCTCCCTCCCCGCCGACCGCTAGTCTTTCTACTGTCTCCACAATTCTGCCTTTTCCAGAATGTCAGGTATATGTAGAGCTTTCAGGGTGGCTTCTTTATATACGCAATATGCATTTCCGTTTCCTCTGTGTCTTTTCAAATGTTTATTTATCTCTTTTGAAAGAGAGAGAAAGAGAGAGAGAGCCAGGGAGGGGAAGGGGGGGAGAGAGAATCCCAAGCAGGCTCCAAGCTGTCAGCACAGAGCCCGATGTGGGGCTGGAACTCATGAACCATGAGATCATGACCTGAGCTGAAATCAAGAGTCTGTTGCTTAACCGACTGAGCCACCCAGGTACCCCTCCTCTATGTCTTTTTATGGCTCGATAGCTTGTTTCTTTCTAGGGCTGAATTATACTATTCCACTGTCTGGATGTGCCACAGTTTATCCATTCACTACTGAAGGACATCCTGATTGCTTCCAAGTTTTGGCAACTAGAATAAAACTGCTTTAAATACCTGTATGCAGGTTTGTGTGGATATCAGTTTTCAACTCATTTGGGTACATATCAAAGAGCATGGTTGCTAGATCTTAAGGTGAGTGTATGTTTCATTTTGTAAAAAACCACCAAACTATTTTCAAACAGTGGCTCCGTCATTTTGCATTCCCACCAGCCACGAATGAGAGTTCGCGTTGCTCCCATATCCTCACCAGCCTTTAGTGTTGTCAGCGTTCCAGATTTTAGCCATTCAAAGAGATGTGTATTAGTATCTTATTTTTGTTTAAAAACATTTTTTTTAACGTTTATTTATTTTTGAGACAGAGAGAGACAGAGCATGAACGGGGGAGGGTCAGAGAGAGAGGGAGACACAGAATCTGAAACAGGCTCCAGGCTCCGAGCGGTCAGCACAGAGCCCGACGCGGGGCTCGAACTCACGGACCGCGAGATCGTGACCTGAGCCGAAGTCGGCCGCTCGACCGACTGAGCCACCCAGGCGTCCTTATTTTTGTTTTGATTTGCATTTCCCTAATGGCATACAGTGGGGACATATTTCCATATGCTTATTGGTCATCTGTGTATCTTCTTTGATAAGGTGTCTGCTCAGGTTTTCCCTTTTCTTATTAAAAAAAAAAATTTTTTTTTTTGAAAGAGAGAGTGCAAGCAGGAGAGGGGCAGAGGGAGAGAGAGGGAAAGAATCTTAAGCAGCCTCCATGCCCAGCATGGAGCCTGACGCAGGGCTCAATCTCACCACCGTGCGATCATGACCTGAGCCAAAATCAAGAGTCAGACGCTCCACCGACTGAGTCACTCAGGCGCCTCTCCTTTTCTTATTTTTGAGTCCCAATAGTTCACTTATATTTTGAATATACAGATATTTATCAGACATTTAGAAAATATTTGTCAGATGTTTCTTTTACAAATATTTTCTTTCAGTCTGTGATTTGTCTTCCCATTCTCTTGACAGTATTTTTGGCACAGGAGAACATTTTTTTTTTTTTTTTTTAATTTTTTTTTTTTCAACATTTTTTATTTATTTTTGGGACAGAGAGAGACAGAGCATGAACGGGGGAGGGGCAGAGAGAGAGGGAGACACAGAATCGGAAACAGGCTCCAGGCTCCGAGCCATCAGCCCAGAGCCTGACGCGGGGCTCGAACTCACGGACCGCGAGATCGTGACCTGGCTGAAGTCGGACGCTTAACCGACTGCGCCACCCAGGCGCCCCTGGCACAGGAGAACATTTTAACTTTAATGAAGTCCAGCTGATCAATTATTTCTCATAGGGATCATGCCTTTGGTGTTGTGAGAAAGTTTTCACCCTGCCCAAGGCCATCTAGGTTTCCCCTGTGTGATCTTCCAGCAGCTTTATAGCTTTGTGTTTTACGCTTAGGTCTAGCATTAATTTTTGTGAAGCTTATAAGGTCTGTGTCTAGATTCACTCATGTGAACGTCCAGTTGGTATAGCACCATTTGCTGGGAAAACAAAACAAAACAACAACAACAACAACAACAAAAACCCTACTTCTATCTTTACAATCAAATAAAACTCCCAGTAGGCTGAGTCATTTTCTGAAATTATAACATTGCTCACCAAACAGAGATACCAAAGGAGCATTTTCAGCTCTTTTCCTTTTCTGTTTATTACGTTTTATCAACCTCCCTTCTGCTCCTTCCTTCCTATTTTTAAATAATTTTAGACTTACAGAAAAGTTGCAAAAATAAAAGGGAGAATTAATGTATATCTCTTAGTCAGCTTCCCCTGATGTCAACTACTTATATAACCACAAGGCAGTTACCAAGGCCAGAAAATTAACATCTTTACAATACTACTAATAAAACTACAGACTTTATTTGAATTTTGCAAGTTTTCCTACAAATGCCCCTTTTTCTTATTCTAGAATCTCACATTGTGTTTGGTTGCCCTATCTCCCCAGTCTTCTTGGATCTGTGGTGGTTCCTCATTCTTTCCTTGACTCTCACATCCTTGACACTTTGGAAGAGCATTGGTCAATAACTTTGTGGAATATCTCTCCATTTGACTTTGTGTGGTGTTTTCTCATTGACTGGACTGAGGCCATGCATTCCTGGGAAGAATCCTCCAGAAGAGGTCGTGTGTCCTTCTCAGTGGATTCTTTTTTTTTTTTTTTAATTTTTTTTTCCCAATGTTTTTTATTTATTTTTGGGACAGAGAGAGACGGACAGAGCATGAACGGGGGAGGGGCAGAGAGAGGGAGACACAGAATCGGAAACAGGCTCCAGGCTCCGAGCCATCAGCCCAGAGCCCGACGCGGGGCTCGAACTCACGGACCGCGAGATCGTGACCTGGCTGAAGTCGGACGCTTAACCGACTGCGCCACCCAGGCGCCCCTCAGTGGATTCTATCTGAAGGTACATGACGTTTTCTTATTACTGATGATGTTAACAAAGCAGTGTCTGCCAGATTTCTCCACTATAAAGTTATTTTTCCCTTTGTAATTGATAAATATCTTGGGAGAGCTACTTTGAAATGACGCTAATATCTCTTTCTTCTCAAACTTTTGTCCCCTGATTTTAGCCTCTATCTTGTCTGCAACAAGTATTATTACAGACACATTATTTCTTAAAACATTTTTTAAATTATTTATTTATTTTGAGAGAGAAAGAGCAGGGGAGGGGCAGAGAGAGAGAGAGAGAGAGAGAGAGAGAGAGAGAATCCCTAGCAGTCTCTGTGCTGTCAGCACAAAACCTGACACAGGACTTGAACCCACGAACTGTGAGTTCATGACCTGAGCCCAAGTCAGATGCTCAACCAACTGAGCCCCCCAGGTGCCCCCTAGTGAGTCTTCTTTCTATAATTCAGTGTAGTCTTGTTTTGCAATTAAATTTATTTCATGTGCAATGGAATATCGCATCATATGTTTTAACAGCCATTTCTTAAATTCCTTTTCCTGTGAATTCATGGTTCATATCCCTTGGACATTTTTCTCTTGGGCTAGTAGTCTTTATTCTTTTTGGTTTATGAAAAATGTTTATATATTAGGAAATTAGCCCTTGGTGATATAAGTTGCAAATATCCTTTCCTAGTTCATGATTTGATTTTGCTGATTGTAGTTTTTGTCATATAGACAGATTTTTTTTTTAATTTTTTTTAACTTTTAGTAGTTGAATGTATTAGTCTTTGGGGTTTCTGAAGGTTGTGTTATATTTAGAAGGCCCTTTCCTATGCCAAGATTATATTTTAATTACTCATAATTTGTCTAGTGTTTGTTTACATTTAAATCTTTAAACCAGTTGGTTGTCTTTCATTTCTAAATACATCGTAATTTGATTTTTTCCTTTTTTTTCTTTGAGTATTTAGGAGAATATTTTAATTATGTTTTTAAAACTTTTTAATGTTTATTTATTTATTTATTATTATTATTTTTTAATGTTTATTTATTTTTGAGAGAGAGAGAGAGACAGAGACAGAGACAGAATCTGGAGCAGGCTCCAGGCTCTGAGCCATCAGCACAGAGCCTGAGGTGGGGCTTGAACCCACGAACTGTGAGATCATGACCTGAGCCGAAGTTGGACGGTTAACTGACTGAGCCACCCAGGTGCCCCTGTATTTTAATTATTTTTCTAGGCAGATAATGTTTTAGTTGTCCTTTTAATATTATTAATCTTGAATATTATTTTACTGTGTTCACAGACTGTGACCTCTTTATGATTTTTCTATTTTTAGAGTTTGTTGAGTTTTCCTTTGTAGCTTAAATCAGGGTCCATCTTTTGAGACTGTTCCCTGCATGGTGTGTGTGTGTGTGTGTGTGTGTGCATACTTTCATTGGATTTTGTGTGTATTTGTGTTTATTGGTATGTATTCACATATGTAATAGAAATTTATATATGATCAATTTTAATTACGTTATCAAATATTTTACTTTTACCTAATATCTGAGAGATGTGGCCAAAACCTTCCACCATGTAGATTTATTAATTTCACCTTGATTTTCTTTATTTTACATGTTTACTTATTTATTTTGAGAGAGAGAGAGAGTGTGTGAGTGGGATGGGCAGGGAGCAGAGAAAGAAGGAGAGAGAATCCCAAGCAGGCTCCACTCTGTGAGTACAGAGCCCAAAGCGGGGCTCGATCTCACTACTGTGAGATCATGACCTGAGCCAAAGTCAAGAGTCGGATGCTTAACCAGCTGAGCCACCCACGAGCCCCAATTTCACCTTGTTTTTCTATCCATTGTTGCTCTCTATATTCCAAAGCCATGTTCTTAAGAGCATAAAGGATCATGATTTTTATTTACCTTAATTCTACCACCAGTTGATACATAAATATGTCTCATGGGTAAAAAGCAAACAAACAGAAGCAGAAGTGCAAAGTCACTACTCAGCTTTATAACATTAAAGCAGCAACAAGATGCCATTTTCCCAATAACAGAGCAACATTTTTGAAAGTTTGGTAACATTTCATGACAGCAAGCATGTATGAAAGGTCCTAGAACGTTCATTGCCTGGCAGCTGTGTTAGAGAGGTGCAACAAATGTTACTTCTTGTTACAAGTGAAATCACTGGGTGTGACATTTATTTATTATATTTTTAAAGTTTTTATTTTTTTATTTTTATTTTTTTCAATATATGGAATGTATTGTCCAATTGGTTTCCATACAACACCCAGTGCTCATCCCAAAAGGTGCCCTCCTCAATACCCATCACCCACCCCCTCCTCCCTCCCACCCCCCATCAACCCTCAGTTTGTTCTCAGTTTTTAAGAGTCTCTTATGCTTTGGCTCTCTCCCACTGTAACCTCTTTTTTTTTCCTTCCCCTCCCCCATGGGTTTCTGTTAAGTTTCTCAGGATCCACATAAGAGTGAAAACATATGGTATCTGTCTTTCTCTGTATGGCTTATTTCACTTAGTGAAATAAGTTTTTAAAGGTTATTTATTTTTGAGAGAGACGGAGAGAGCGTGAGTGGGGGAGGAGCAGAGAGAGAGGGAGACAGAGGATCCCAAGCATGCTCTGTGCAGAGCCCCATTCGAGGCTGGAACTCATGGAACCATGAGATCCTGAGCTAAAACCGAGTTGGACGCCTAACCGACTGAGCCACCCACGTGCCCCGCTGGGTGTGACATTTAAAACTTTGGTAGATATTACCACGTTGGTCAGCTAAAGAGCTTTTTTTTTTTCAAGTTTATTTATTTAAGGAATCACTACACCTGATGTAGTGACCCAGGGATCCCTCATGACCCAGGGATTAAGAGTCGCATGTTCTCCTGACTCTTTAATAGCCCAGACACCCAATTTTCTGAAAAAGCTTTAATGGCTCTCTATCCAACCCACTGGGCTCTGAGTCCCCATGTGTCCTCAGAGACAGGGAAAGGCAGTCTGAGCCATTGTTTCCTCTCCCTCCATCAGGGTCGTGCAAAGGTTCTGGGCTGTCAGAGATGCTAAGGCATTGGCTTCTGGCTCCCGTGGGTTTGCCTGGAGCCGTGTGCTGTGCCAGCAGCAGCCCCCCCCCCCCCCCCACCGCACTTGTGTACTTCCTTCCTGCAGGGAGCCCTGTGCCAGGCATAGGTTAAGGAGCCCTTTGACGAGGTTGGGAGTGCAGGTGCTCAGACCCACTGAAATCTTACCATCACCCTAGGTCAGGTCCTTAGGGTCATAGACCTCTGTCTCCTTCCCCGACCCCTGGAAACCCCCCTTCCCCAGCACCACACGTCTTCCCTAGCCCCCTCCAAGACTCCTCATCTTATCCCTTGTTCTGTGGTTTAATACTTTATAAAAGGGGAAAGGCCTTTGCCTACAGTCTGTGTCTGCTTTCTGTCCTACTCTGAGGTAAGGAATTCCAAGTCCTGCTTGTCTCCCAGAGTTGAGGAGACAGAAAGGAAAATTTAAGGGTGAACAGATAAAGGGTGATATCTCATAAATTATTTTGCCATGGCATCTGTCATTATGATTCCACCTTAAAGACTAAGGCTACTTTATTCTTTCCCAGCTCACTTTGTGTGTGCACCCCCAACACACACACACACACACACACACACACACACACACACACACACTCTTGTGCATTCCATTTAAAAAGACAGCTGAACTAATGGGTGCCAGGCCTTTCTTGTGCCTCTCCGTGGAGCAGAGAGCCCGGTGCTGAATAGCTGCTAACTAGGCCCTCTGGCTCAGTGTCTCCCGAGTTTGTCTTTCCTGTAGGACCATCAAGGTTGCCTGGCAACCACCAGCAGGTCGGCCTCTCTCACGGTTTCCTTGAAGAAAATGGCAACGCTCTCTTTCCCTTACAGCGCAAGCAAGGCCTAATTAGTGTGAACCAGGGAATCAATCATGGAGGGGTTGGGAGCGGTGGTGCAAGATGGTAAAAGGGTGTGAAGAGCACAGGGGAGGGCCCAGTGTGAAAATAGCCATCATTTCTTCATTTTATCTCTTCCTGCCTCCGTGACGAACCGAGGGCAGGGCTTATAACAAGCGGGAACTTCTTAGGCTTGAGTCTGAGCTACGGTTGAAGGAATAGGGCACCTTGAATCTGGAGAAGACTCCTTTGAAGGACTGGAGATTGGGAGGCACCTGGGTTGAGTGTCCGACTTCGGCTCAGGGCATGATCTTGTGGTTCGTGATTTCGAGCCCCGCGTCGGGCTCTGTGCTGACAGCTCGGAGCCTGGAGCCTGTTTCGGATTCTGTGTCTCTCTCCACCTGTACCTCTGCCCCTCCCTGCTCATGCTCTGTCTCTCTCTCTCAAAAAATAAATAAACATTAAAAAAATTTTTAAAGGAACGCACACATCCAGAAAATGATACTAAATTTATATCACATGAAGCAAAATTAACAAGAATGTAAAATAACAGGGCACCTGGGTGGCTCAGTCAGTTGAGCATCTGACTTCAGCTCAGGGCATGATCTTGTGGTTCGTGAGTTCGAGCCCCGCGTCCTCTGTCTCCCTCTCCCTGCCCCTCCCCGACTTGTGCTTTCCCAAAAATACGTAAATATTAAAAAAAAGAAGGATTGGAGATATGGAAGTCTTTACATATTTGGAAGCCAAGAGTGCAGAAAAGGGATTAGTCTGGTTCTAGTTGGCATGAGAGGGAAGCACACGTGCACCCATGAGGATGGAGTGGTTTTGTAAAGCTGTAAGTCATTGATAGAGGAAAGGGTTTGTCTTGGGGAGGCAGTGAGCTCCCTGTAGCACAGGGATGCACACTGAGGAGAGGCGGTGCACAGGTGAGCACTGAAGCCTCTGATGTGTCGGTCTCCAGCTATGACACCCCATTTTCAGTGGGTCTGTGCTCCCGAGTGGACACAGGTGGTTCAGTGTGGGCACCGAGTCTGCCCCACCTGTACCCCGAGTTCCGAGAACCAGCCGTCCTCCGGTCTCCATTGCCAGGTGTTGGGTATGCTGTTGACATCCTCCTCATACACCATGGGAATTTCAGCCCAAGATCTCCTGAATCCACAGCTCTGGTTGGGGCCACAGCTTCTGTGGCCAAGGCTGCTGCTGGGGGCACTGACACAGAGTGAGTTGGGTCAGTCTCGTGGGACGGACGGCGGAAAGGCTTGGCCCACTCTTGCCGAAGCGGGCAGCAGCTGTGTGAGCGGGGGACGGGGCAGGGGTTACGAGTGGGACTTCCACAGTGGGAGTAAGGATGGGAAAATCACGGAGCTCATGACGGGGCAGGGAAGAGGGAGAAGTTGATGCCAAGTGACGTGGAAGCTCATTTCAGATACTGAGCGTGAAGCTGAGACAGGGACAAGGAAGCAGGAAAAGGCTCTTGAGGGACCAGCTGTTACCCAGGGACCAGCACTGCCATTTGGTGTGTGCCTGTGATGTGCCACGGGCTTTCCACTTAATTAATTATCTTTACTCATCAACAATTGCTAAGGCAGGAAATACTATCCCCACTTTATAGGGGAGGAAACTGAGGCACAGAGTGGCCAAGTGACTTGCCCTCAGTGACTTAGGAAACGGCAGAGATTCAAATACAGCTGTGTCTCCTTCGAATTCTACCTCTTTCCACTTTGCTGCCATCCCCCACCCCCCACCCCTGCCCCACAGTGGGTGGGGATCAGGCACTAAAGCTACAGTTGTGCACACACAGCCTGGGTCCCTTGGTCATAGGGGTGTTAAACCTGAGAGTTTAACATCACTCAGTTGTGCATTCCATGAAAAAAATAGATTTTTCTTTTATTTTTTTAAGTTTATTTTAAAAATTTATTTTGAGAGAGAGATAGAGAGCAAATGGGGGGAGGGCAGAGAGAGAGGGAGGCAGAATTCCAAGAAGGTTCCGTACCATCAGCACAGAGCCCCACTCAGGGGTCAAACCCACAAACCGTGAGATCATGACCTGAGCCCAAATCAAGTGTTGGATGCCCAACCGACTCTGCCACCCAGGCGCCCCGTAGATTTTTTTCTTTTAAATGTATAAGCAGATGAGGTGCCTGGGTGGCTCAGTCGGTTAAGTGTCTGACTCTTGATTTTGGCTCAGGTCATGATCCCAGGGTCATGGGGTCGAGCCCCGTGTCAGGCTCCACGATGAGTGTGGAGCCTGCTTAAGATTGTCTCTCTCTCTCTCTCTCTCTCTCTCTCTCTCTCTCTCTCTCTCTCCTTCTGCCCCTCTCCTCTGCTCACACACTCTCTCTCTAAAAATCAAATAGAAATACAGTAAATGTGTAAGTACAGGGATAATAGAGAGAGAGCATGTGCATCAAGGGCACTTAGGCAAATAGCTGGATGACGTTTGACAAATGCATACACCTGTCCGGTCATCACCCAGGCCAGGATACAGAACACTTCCATCAGCCCCTGTGTGTTTTTCTTAACACAACTCAGAACTCTATCGGAACAGCTAAATATATACATTAGTGGGTCATGTGCCACTAGATAGACCCTAACAAGATTTGCTAACATAGGTGCTGTGTTTTCTCTGCAAACGCTATGGTTTCCAGAGCTCAGAAGAGGAGGGGATGAGACAATTGTACAGCAGATAAGATCCTGAAGCCCAGCATTTGAGATGATTAATGGTCCCTGGGCTGCGCTCTTTTTTAGTCTGATATGGAAAGAGGGCAGCCTTGTTTAAATTCTCCCTGTTCCAGCCACTCCCCCGCCCCCCACCAACCAGGCTACTCTGTTATCTCAGCGAAGTCAGAATTAACTCGTGTTTAAACTACCGGGAACCTTAGAGAAGGTGAGTGATTGATAGAAACCCATCTCTTAACAAAGTCAAACGAGAATTTCCGAAGTGTCACCTGGGAACTGAGAACACTGCCTTATAGCCCTTGAAGCTTGGGGGGTGGGGTTCATTCTCCCTGGCAGGTGTGTGGGGCCCCTGCCGCCCCCTGGCTTTGAAGAGGTGAGCAAGGAGGCCTGGGTGGCCATGTCTGGAGAAGGAAAGTGCCAGATGGCTGGGCAGGTGCTCCAGCTGACTTAACAACCTTATCAGATGCCCCGAGGGGCCCAGCCCTCAGCAGACAGTGATGTTTTGTGAAGGCAGCAAGAGAAAGTGTCCCCACTCCTCCCTTCCCTCTTCCCATCTCTTGAACCTGTCCCACATTGGTCGCAAGGCCATCCATTGGTTCTTAGCTGCTGACTGTCAGTCTGTCCCCAGAGGCTGCTGGCCAGGTCCCCACAAGGACCTTGGCTGTCTCCCAAACTCACCAGTTATGGACTGGCACGTGTGACAAATCACTCCGTGGCTGGCTGTGAGGTAGGATTCCTGTTTGAGTGGAAGGGGACGTATCTTACCACGGCCTGACTGCTCTGCCCTCCTGCACTGAGCCCCGAGCCTCCAGGCTTCAGTTTTTATCAGTGGGATGGAGGGGAGAAGACAGTAACCCTGGGTGGCCTCACCCGTGGAAGAAGTGGCCAAGCTTCACATCCCAACTACTCTGATTATTGGTTACATATCACGAGTGTCAATCTCCAGTTGCAAATGCCCACCCCAGCCATCTTGGGACAGAGCCCAGTTCTTTCTGAATATACCTAAAATGATGTCCTTTGCCTATATTCAGCCTTTGGAGACTAGGGAGGCTAGATGTCCCCAGGATCACAATCCTTCCTGGCACCCCTGTTCCCATAAAAGATAGAAAGGAGCCTCCAGGTCAGGGTGCCCTCCTGCACACATGTGTTTCCCTCCTGCCCACTCCAAATCCCAGGGATATAGAGAAGAACCCATGTACAGAGGGTACCCATGATGACGAGGGAAACAGGAAGAGGGTCAACTGTGCATTAAGTGACTAACAGTTTCCAGAAGGAAGAAAGTCATGGGTAATACTGAGCAGGAGTAGCTGAACACTCTCAGTGCTGCAAGAGGACAGGAAAAGCTCCAAATGCAGAGTCCGAGGAAAGGAGTGGCCAGCTGCTTGACCTCTATTCTAGGAGGAGCTGGAAGAGCTCCTCTGGGGACAGACCCCTGGGGCTCCTGTTGTGTCTGATGGTGCTCTGCATCAGCGACCCTCAAATTCTGTGACACTCTAGAATCCCCAGAAATACCCCATGCCCAGGCTGTACCCCTGGGCGATGAAATCAGAATACTTGGGGAGGGGACCTGGGACCCAGCTGTCGTAAAGCTCCCTAACTGCATTCATTGGGGGGTCATGGTTGAGAACCGCTGATCAAAGGGACACACTGTTCCGACATTGGGGAAGGGGTGATCAGCCCATTCACTGCTTGTTCCAACAGAGAGAAGGCTGCTGGTCAATAAAGGGGCTCTTTGTTTTTTCTTTTTTTCCTTATTTATTTATTTATTTATTTAAGTATATGAAATTTATTGTCAAATTGGATTCCATACAACACCCAGTGCTCATCCCAAAAGATGCCCTTTTCAATACCCATCACCTACCCTCCCCTCCCTCCCACCCCCCATCAACCCTCAGTTTGTTCTCAGTTTTTTTTTTTTTAACGTTTATTTATTTTTGAGACGGAGAGAGACAGAGCATGAACAGGGGAGGGGCAGAGAGAGAGGGAGACAGAGAATCCGAAACAGGCTCCAGACTCTGAGCTGTCAGCACAGAGCCCGACGCGGGGCTCGAACTCACGGACCGTGAGATCATGACCTGAGCCGAAGTCGGACGCTTAACCGACTGAGCCACCCAGGCGCCCCTGTTCTCAGTTTTTAAGAGTCTCTTATGCTTTGGCTCTCTCCCACTCTAACCTCTCTCTCTTTTTTTTTCCTTCCCCTCAATAAGGGGGCTCTTTGGATACACCCCCTGGCCTGGGCCTTCATCACCTGGAAAGGTGGGCCAGTGTCTCCCTCCCTCATGGCCCTGTCTCCACCCTCCCTGCCTGTCCTCCACAGTCCTGAGCTGATCTTCCTAGGGATTGCCTCCAATCCTGTCACTCCAATCCCTGCCCTCCACTGCAGACCAAGAGCAGCTGTGGAGACTCTCCAACAGATCCCCATGCTTTTCTGTCTAGACGAATTTCTTCTCCTGGCCCTAATACTCTGGTCAAACTGAGGGTAGGAGTTCATCTTATTCTTCCTGCACCCCCTCTCCACCCCCAGTGCCTGGCCAGGGGACCCGTGCATAGATGCTCACATAAAGGGCTCCTTTTGCTGAACTGAGCGGTGTCTCTGGGCTGTAGAATGAAGGAAACATGATTTGTCCTTGCTGAGCTGTTCTGGCCACAGATGGCCTATTCTGAGGGGAAAAGGCAGATTATAAGTAGCTTGAAAGTTCAAGCATTTTTCTCAACCTACCATTTTTGGCCGTTATTTGTGTTGTATTTTGAACACGTTCAGCGTAAATATCTGTACTGATTTTGCTGATCATTAAAATAAAACATGTTCGTTAATAAGTCTTAAAAACCAGAAATATAGGGGCGCCTGGGTAGCTCAGTCAGTTAGGCGTCTGACATCAGCTCAGGTCATATTCTCGTTCGTGCGTTCGAGCCCCGCGTCAGGCTCTGTGCTGTCAGCTCAGAGCCCAGAACCTGCTTCGGATTCTGTGTCTCCCTCTCTCTCCGTCCCTCCCTTGCTTGCACTCTGTGTCTCTCAAAAATGAATAAACATTAAACAATTTTTTTTAATAAAGTAAAAAAAAACAAACAAACAAATCCAGAGATACATATGAAGTAGAAAGTAAATCTCTCTCTGTTACCCTGCCCAGGAATAACCATTGTCAACAGATCCATGTCTAAACTTGCTGACTTTTTGTTATCTGTGTAAACTCTTTCCTCCCTCAAGTGGGTCCACGCTCTGCATACCGCTTGTCATCAATGAACCATAGTCATGAATGTGCTTTCCAGTTGACACAAAACTCATCTCATGTAACCACTGTCTGATATTCCACCTCCCTTTGTTAAACCAGAGTCCCCTCTTGGTCGACTGTTACATTGTTCCCAACTCTAGCTGTTAAGTATCACTTGTAGTTTGTGAAAAAGTACATTCTAGAAATAATTCATGAAAAAAAAATGGGAACAAAAAGCAACAGCACTCACTCACTGTGTCTCACCCAACTATTTGGCCATAGTTACTTCTGGGCATATCTCTTCCCGTATGTTTTTGCTAAAACATTTTAGACTCAGGGTGTAGGCAATTTGGATCCTCCTTTGACACTCATTTCACCATGAACTTATACCATATTAGGAGTCAGTTGTCCTGACTGTTGGCTTTGGAAGCTGCTTTAGATTCCTTGAGGGGGCTGTACAGAGTTTTCTCAGTCCTTGCCCTGCTGCAGGGCATCTTGGTTGTGATGAACAGTCTGGTGAGGATGCTTCCATTCTCCTAAGATCTGTAATTATAATTCCTGGTCAGGGGTGCCTGGGTGGCTCAGTCAGTTAAGCATCCAACTTCTGCTCGGGTCACGATCTCACAGTTCATGAGTTTAAGCCCTGCGGTGGGCTCTGTGCTGACAGCTCAGAGCCTGGAGCCTGCTTGGGATTCTGTGTCTCCCTCTCTCTCTGCGCCTCTCACGCTCTGTCTCTCTCCCTGTCAAAAATAAATAAGCATTAAAAAAAATAATAATTCCTGGTCAGAGTGATGGTGCTCTCCTCCAAGATGCTTATCACCGGTTCTATGTTTCAGTAATTTCCTTCAATACCTGCCTCCCAAAGGGAAATACGTGTTCTAGAAGGTGTCTCTCTCTGTGTGCTTTCTCACCTACTCTCTCTTCTGTTGCTTCCTCCCCCGGCAGCTGCTCACCAGACCCAGTTAGAGGTTACTTCTTGAAGACCTTCCCTGACAAAGGAGCGCCTAGGCTTGCTGTCATCTGCTGTGTGTAGCCACATGGCCCCGTGCTTCCACACCCATTCTCTGTTTGACAGTGTGAATTACTCACCA
Source organism: Neofelis nebulosa (assembly GCF_028018385.1). Classification (NCBI taxonomy): domain Eukaryota; kingdom Metazoa; phylum Chordata; class Mammalia; order Carnivora; family Felidae; genus Neofelis; species Neofelis nebulosa. Next base: position 7,428,726 of record NC_080788.1, read on the forward strand.
ATGGATCCTCAGTGGATGAAAGGGAGGGCAATGTGGGGGATGGGAGGAGGTTGGGGGCGAGGGCAAAAAGGAATGCCCGGTCCACCTCCCACAGATTGCCCTCTGGCTCCCTCCAGGCCCTCTGGTGCCTGGTGGAGGTAGACAGGAGGTCCATTCTAGCTCGCCCACCCCATCACACCTGCCCTCAGAACAGGCCCTCCCCCCACTCCACAGTGCTTGGGCTGCCAGACCCCAGGAGTTAGGTGGTGGATGGGGAGGAGGCTTGTGCTTGTGGGTGGCCAGGCCACCCCCCTCTTCCAGCCATCCCAGCTGCCCCCATATACAGGGGCCAGGAAGGACTGTTTGTTCAGTCTTCATAACAGAGGGGTGATTACCGGCGCTGGAGGGGAAGACCAGCCAGCCTTGGTCCCCTCACCTGATAGCCTCCCTAGGTTTTATTGAATCTCTGTGTCTCACAATTACCTGTAATTTCATTGCTTTCATGGGAAGAAGAGTGCTTTTCCCTGCAGCTAAGATTTTTCACCTTCCCTGGACTTTGCCTCCTCGGCCCCCAGCTTCTTCTCCTCATTTCCAACAAGCATCATGAACAATCCTTCCCCCCACCCCAGCTCTGCCCGCACCCCTACCCTGGCCACTCACTCCTCAGCCATTCTCCCACAGTTGTCCTGCCCCGAGAGAGAGAGGAGGGTGGGACAGGAAGGCCCTCAGGCCCTTCTGGGACCCCCAGCTTGAGGGACACACTCCATGGGGCTCTGTTCTGTGGCTGAAACAGATACTGAAACAGGAGAGAAGGTGCTGATGGTTTCTTACCTCTCTTTCCTCCCCAAAGACCTTCTTCTGACCCTGGATCTCAAGCACATCTAGAAGGAGGAGAGCAGTGGAGCTCAGGTTTGGCTTTACTCATTCATTCATTCATTCATTCATTCATTCACCATTTTAACAAATACTCGTTAGGACTCTAATATGTAGTAGGCAGTTGGCAATCAAGGACTACTTACTTAACACAGGCTTATTCAGCACAGTTCCCAGGTGAGGCGTGGCCATAGACATAATTTTAGGACATGGTAGCTGCCTTTGAGAAATTTCAAACCTGCCTGGACATAGAGACGGTTGTAGATTGAATAGCTGATCGGATCCAGCACTGTTGGAGGTAATACTGTTATCCTTGTTTCAGAGAGGAGACAAGTGAACCTCGGAGCCTGTAGCCCTCCCTCCTCTCACTGCCTGCTTTACCCTTTGTGATTCAGTACTGCCGAACCCGCAGACACCAGGTTCTTTTGCATTTCAGACCTTGGCCCCTGTGGTCCCCACGGCCTGGAACACCATCCCTGCCTCTCCTTCACCATCTTCTGTAGCATTCGTTTTCAGAGTGCTGAGCTGAGTGCCCATCTAGCCACCTTGCACAGACCTCTACTTGAGTGCTCACCGCATCATACAGAAATTAGCTGTGAGCGTGAGTGTCTTTCCAACTAGACGGTAGGCTTCTCCACGGCAGGACTTGTGACTCATTCGCCCCAGTCCTGCCACGTGCCACCCAGAGCCTGGTACAGAGCCAGAATTCTAGAAAGATCGGCTGAAAATAACAGATGGGTGAAGTCACTTGTCTAAAGTTGCACTGAGGGGCGCCTGGGTGGCGCAGTCGGTTAAGCGTCCGACTTCAGCCAGGTCACGATCTCGCGGTCCGTGAGTTCGAGCCCCGCGTCGGGCTCTGGGCTGATGGCTCGGAGCCTGGAGCCTGTTTCCGATTCTGTGTCTCCCTCTCTCTCTGCCCCTCCCCCGTTCATGCTCTGTCTCTCTCTGTCCCAAAACTAAAAATAAAAAAGGTTGAAAAAAAAATTAAAAAAATAAATAAATAAAGTTGCACTGCTAGCATGGGGTCAAAATGAGATTGGAACCACAGTTGTTGTTACTGTTAGGCGCCTTTATGTGAGTTAGGACAAAGCTCCCTCTCTGAGTGGATGGACTGCAAAAAGAGGCAAGCCTCTGCATGGACCAGTGAGAAAAAGACACTCCATCCCTGGCTGCTGCAGCTCTGTGCCAGGGTCCCAGCTTGGTTGAGCCAGAGCAAGGACAAGATTTCAGCCCCCTTCTTGCTGCCCAGGAGTCCCAGCTCAGACACAGCAAGGGATGGCCTGTTTAAACCCAGGGCAGTCCTCCTTCTTCTTTTTTTTTTTTTTTTTAATTTTTTTTAACGTTTATTTATTTTTGAGACAGAGAGAGACAGAGCATGAATGGGGGAGGGTCAGAGAGAGAGGGAGACACAGAATCGGAAACAGGCTCCAGGCTCTGAGCTGTCAGCACAGAGCCTGACACGGGGCTCGAACTCATGGACCGTGAGATCATGACCTGAGCCAAAGTCGGACACTTCACCAACTGAGCCACCCAGGTGCCCCAGGGCAGTCCTCCTTCTGAAGCCCATACTCTTCTCCTCTGCCAGTGAACAGGAGCAATTCTCCCTAAACATTTCTAAGTCAAAAGAAAACTCTAGTGTGTGTGTGTGTGTGTGTGTGTGTGTGTGTGAGAGAGAGAGAGAGAGAGAGAGAGAGAAAGAGAGAGAGAGAGTGATTTTTGGCCAGAGCAACCCTCATCCTGTTGCCTGAGCATAGGTACCCAAGACAGTGGGAAGATTGTCCAAGAAAGACAGGGCTGCAGGATCACCGAAGATAAAGAAAAACCACTGCTGGGACAGGAAGCATTTTGCTGAGAGCATGGAGGGAAGGTACATCTTCCAACAGTTGGTAAGAATTTGGATTTGGAATCTGAAGGCTGAGGAACTATAAGCAGAAACTGAGCATTTCCTGGAATTAGCAATAAAGGACTTAACTATAAAGATGTGAGCCTTGTAGGGCGAGAATAGAGTGGCAAATCTCAACGAGGGGCAAGTGAAACTGAGCCTCAGTTTCTGCATCTGTAAAGTGGGGATAACAATCTCTAAGTCCCAGGGGATCAATGACATAATGTAGGTGAAATGATTGGCATAGTAAGTATGTGCTACATGGCGACGGTGAGATGATCTTCATGAAAAGATTGATGATGATAATGATGGTGATAATACCATGGCGGCAGTGGTATAATACTTAGGGTAAGAAATGTGTGCCACTGAATATAGAGGTGAAAAGAGCGCAGCCAGCCTCTTCTAGAATGGGAGAAAGAACAAGAGCCTCTCATCCTGCTTTTGTTCCCATCTCCTCCTCTCGTGGCTAATGCACATACCGAGCAGAGTTGCTAAAAGCCCTGGCAGAAGAGCCACAGGAGGACTGAAGTGACCGGAGAGGAAGCTCTCAGGTCCTCCAGGCCCCCCTCCCTAGCACTCCATCATCCCACTCACTTGGGGACCTTGTGTGCACTAGGACTCCCAAGAGGGACAAAGGAGTACGGGCTGCCATGGGGGCTCAGGACTCAATGTTCTTCCTCGGCTGGGAGCACAGTGGGAGGGAGCGGCGGGCAATTAGAAGTTGGAACATCTGGGAGAGGCAGGCAGAAGGCTGCGGAAATATCACATGTGTCATCTGAGGCACTGCCCTGCATGTGCAGAAGGCTGGTATCAGCACTGGGCAAATCTTTATTGCATGCCCATATGCCTGCCACTGTGTTAGGCCTCTGGGATCAGTAGGTGCAAAACAGAAATGGTTCCTGTTTTCACGGTGATGACTTCAAACGTAGCCGGATCCAAATACTCTGTTAGTTTCTTCTTTTTTTTTTTTTTTTTTTAATTTTTTAATGTTTTTATTTATTTTTAAGACAGAGAGAGACAGAGCACGAGTGGGAGAGGGGCAGAGAGAGGGGGAGACACAGAATCCGAAACAGGCTCCAGGCTCTGAGCTGTCAGCACAGAGCCCGACGTGGGGCTCGAACTCAAGAACCGTGAGATCGTGACCTGAGCCGAAGTCGGATGCTCAACCGACTGAGCCACCCAGGCGCCCTCAGAGTGAATCTTCTGAGACACAAATCTGCTTAAGCTGTTCCTCTGCTCAGAGCCCTCCTGTTGCTCTTTATTTCATTCTGCATTGAAGGCAAGTCCTTGCAAAGACTCAGAAGGCAGTCCTAGTCTTGCTTCTGGTTGCCTCTTTAACATCAGACTCTGAGAGCAACAAAACGAAATCCACTTCCTGGAAAAGGTAGGGAGGAAACACAACCTTGGGCCTCCTTTACCCCTGGCAGATTTTCCTGGAAGCACAGTGTGACAGCCTCCCCACGTGGGACTCTGCATTAACTTGACAAACAGCAAGAATCAGTCATGGGAAGGCAGAGCCTTTTAAAGACATCCCTATAAATAGATATTAAATACAAGTTAAAAATTAAGGACCAGCCTCACACAGGGAGAAGGTGTTTGCAGTCTTACTAAAGGATCCATCTCCAGAATATATAAATAGTTCCTACAAATCAATAAGGAAAAGTATCCCAGGAGAAAAATGAGCCAAGGGTATGCAAAGGCAGGTCAGCGTAAAAGCATGAACGGCCAATAAACATCTGAAAAAACAAATTAGTCAACCTCATCAGTAATCAAGAAAATCTAAATTAAAACAATAAAATGTCATCTGCTGCTAATGTCATGGGCAAAACTAAGAAAGATTGATGACACATAGTACAGGTGAGGGTGCAGAGTAATGAGAATACAAACCGATACAACCTTTTTGTAATTAGCACTCTGACTTTTGAAATGCTAACTTTTCGGGGCGCCTGGGTGGCTCAGTCAGTTGAGCATCTGACTTCGGCCCATGTCACGATCTCACCGTTCTTGAGTGCCAGCCCCGCATGGGGCTCTGTACTGACAGCTCAGAGCCTGGAGCCTGCTTCGGATTCTGTGTCTCCCTCTCTCTCTCTGCCCCTCCCCGGCTCATGCTCTGTCTCTCTGTTTTTCTCCAAAAAAAAAAAAAAAAAAAAAAAAAAAAGATATGCTAACTTTTGACCTAGTAATTCTACTGTTTAATATATGTCTTGTATGTTTATGCTTGTGCCCTAAGGTATAGATAAAAGATTATTCATTGAGGCAGCTTATACAGGTGAAAATTGAAAGAACCCTAAATGCCCATAAATAGGAATATGGTTAAATGAAGGGCGTTCATAGTGTGGAAAGAGTTAGATCTCTAGGTGCTGACCTAGAACAATCTCAAAAATATTACTGACAAATGCAAAAGGCAAGTTGCAAAACGATACGCAAGGCAATATCCATTCGTGTTTAAAGAAAAAAGTGAAGCGAAATCCTATTTATAGATCTCTGATTGTTCATACATTTGTACCAATAATGCATAGAAAGGCCTGGAAGGATAGATGTGTAATTACGAGGTGGAAGGGGTGGGACTGAGGATGTGAAGGCGAGTTCCAGTTTTTACTCTCTTTTGACATCATTTGCCAGACTTTTACCAGAGAATTGTGTTTGTGTATTATTTTTGTAATTACAAGTTGTGCACAAATGCATTTGTATATTATTGGTTGATTTTACAAATTCATGTAAACATTAAGTCTCTTTTACACACACAATGGCTTTCCCACATCCAAACCCCCCAGTATACCCATTTCACGGATGGGAAAGCAGGCAGAGAGAAATGACTTGCCAAAGCCACACAACAAGCCAGTGGCGGGATTGCAGGATGAAGCGGATACTCACAGAGAAATTAGAGTGGTCAGCCTGGGGTAGGCACACGGAAGTAGGAAACAATCTTTATCTTCAAGGGCCTTACAGCCTCACTGATGATGAAAATTTGCAAGGTTCCAAGACAAGGTGGCCCAGCATGGTGAGAGCCAAATTACCACGTTAACACTGATGGAGACTAAATGCAGATGGTCCCAACTTACTATGGTTGGGCTCAAGATTTTTCAGCTTTACGACAGCGGGAAGGCAATATGCATTCGGTAGAAAGCACACGTCCGATTCTAACTTCTTGTTTTTTCCCAGGTCAGCGCCATGCCATACGATGCTCTCTGGTGGTGCTTAGCCATGGGACCACGAGGGTGAACAACCGATATTCTGACAACCATTCTGTGCCCAAATGACCATTATTCTGTTTTCGACTTTTAGCACAGTGTTCAACAAATGACATGAGGTAGTCAACACTTTATTATAAAGTAGGCTTTGTGTTAGATGATCTTACCCAGCTGTAGGCTAATGTAAGTGTTCTGAGCACGTGTAAAGTAGGCAAGGCTAAGCTATGCTGTCCAGTGCATTTTTGACTTATCATATTATCTTTTTTAAAATTTATTTTGAGAGAGAGAGAGAGAGAGAGGGAGAGAGAGATTGGGAGACAGAGAGTCCCAAGCAGGCTCCATACTCCCAGCGCAGAGCCTGATGTGGGGCTCGATCTCACGAACCATGAGATCACGACCCAAGCCAAAATCAAGAGTCAGATGCTTAACTGACCAAGACACCCAGGTTACCCTCAACTTATATTTTCAACTCATGATGGGTTTATCTGGATGTAACACCACTAAAAGTCATGGAAGATGTGCCAGGCAGAGTGTTGAGAGCTTTAAATGCAATACTTAATTTTATTTCCTGCTGACCTTATAATATAGGTACTACAATTACTATCCCCATTTTACAGATGGGAAAACTGAGGTGCAGATAGATTAAGTGAGTAAGTAGGAAGTACTGGAGGTCAAATGAAACCAGTTTCACTGCAACCTAACACCCCCTTTTTCTCTTGGGGAAAACTTATATGCCAGAGGTCAGCAGAGAAAAGAAGGCAAGGCCCTATTGTCCTGTTGTCCCTATGCAGTGTTATGCTAGGGACAGGGCACTAGGAGTCCACATTCCAGGGGAAGGGAATTCCTTCTATTGCTCTGTCTTCATGTAGGCAAAGCCTGAGAGTAAGCTTATCAGTGAAGACAGACACAGGCTGTCTGGATGCCAGACAGGGTGGAGGGGACTTTTACTCTCTGCTGTTGTTGGTGTTGTTATGGGAAATTTCCAACATATACAAAAGTGGAGGGAAAACTGTGATGAACTCAATGTCCAAGAATGCTTTTGGTCTAAACTCTGTCCCACAGGGAAGGCTTTCCTGGAAGAAATAAGAGGAGCTCCAGAAAGTCCTGCCTTCTCCATGGTGGGGGGGAATGGATAGGGAGGGCTGTGGAGGGGCGGGGGGGGGGGGGAGGTTGGGCTGACCCCTGAAGAGGGGCTGAATAGAGAAGGGGAAGGCCTGCAGCCCACTCACAGCTGTCTCTACAGACCACCCCAGCCACGGAGCTGGGGACGACCTGAAGGTTAGAGCTCCTCCCACTTGTTTTTCAACTTGAGATATAATGTGCATGCCATAGAATTCACCATTTAAAAATGTACAGTTCAAGGGCGACTGGGTGGCTTAGTCGGTTAAACGTCTGACTTCAGCCCCGGGTGATGATCTCACGGTTTGTGGGTTTGAGCCCTGCGTTCAGCTCTGTGCTGACAGCTCAGACCCCGGAGCCTGTTTTGGATTCTGTGTCTGCCTCTCTCTCTCTGCCCCTCCCCTACTCATGCTCTGTCTCTCCCTCTCTCAAATATAAATAAACATAAAAAAATAAGAATGTACAATTCAGTGGTTTTGAGTATACTCACAGAGATGTGCAACCAACACCCCCATCTAATTCCAGTACATTTTCATCACCCTGTAAAGAAACCCTGTATTTATCAGCAAAATTCCCATATTCCCCTCTTTCTTCAGCCCCCAGCAACCACTAATTTACTTTCTATTTTCAGGGATTCTGGATTTTTCATATACGTGGAGTCAGGCAATATGTGGCCTTTTATGTCTGGCTTCTTTCACTTAGTATAATATTTTCAAGGTCCATTGATGTCATAGCACATATCAGCACTCCAATCCTTTCATGACTAATCTTCCATCGTATAGATATACCACCTTTGGTTTATCCACCCATCCATTCATGGACCTTTGAGATGTTTCCACTTTGTAGCTATCATGAATAACATTGCTATGAACATTTGTATACAAGTTTTTATGAGGACATGTTTTTATCTCTCTTGATCATATATCTAAAGGAAGTATTTCTAGGTCATACAGGAACTCCGTGTTTAAGTTCTTAAGAAACTGCTGAACTATTTTCCACAATGGCTGTAGCATTTATTTCCACCAGCAGTATAAGAGAATTCCCATTTTCTGCATCTTCATTAATATTTATTTTCCTTTTTGAAAATTATAGCTGTCCTAATGGCTGAGGAATGGTATCTCACTATGGTTTTGATTTGTATTTCCCTGGTGACTAATGACGTTGAGCAGCTTTTCACGTGTTTGTTGGCCATTTGTATATTTTCTTTGAAGAAATATCTGTTTGGGTCCTTTGCCTGCTTTTCAACTGGTTTGTCTTTTTGTTGTTGAGTGGCAAGGGTTTTTTTAAGAAATATTTTTGATGCTGTACCCTGATCAGACATATGATTTGCAAATATTTTCTCCCATTCAGCAGATTGTCTTTTCACTTTCTCATAAGTGTCTTTTGAAGCACAAACATTTTAAAATTTTAATGAAGCTCAATTTATCTATGTTTTTCCTTTGGTTGCTTGTGCTTTTGGTGTTATACCTAAGAAACTGTTGCCTAAGCCAAGGTCATAAAGAATTATGCGTATGTTTCCTTCTAAGAGTTTCATAGATTGGCCTTTATATTTAAGTCTTGGTATATTTGGAATTGGTTTTTGTAGATGGTGTGAGGTGTGAAGCTTCTTTTGAGTTATTCTTCAACACCTGCTGCCAGGGAAGCTCCTAATTTTAATTACCAGGCTCAGCACAGAGGCAGCAGGCCCCAAACATTTCCATCTGGGTAGCACTGGATAGTTTAAACTACATTCTCTTATGTGATCTCTCTAATAATCAAGTCAGATAATTACCCGATTTTATTTTGTTTTTTTTTTAAATGTTTATTTTATTTTTGAGAGAGAGGGAGAGCGAGAGCAAGTAGGGGAGGGAAAGAGGCAGAGAATCCCAAGCAGGCTCTGTGCTGTCAGCACAGAGCCCGATGCAGGGCTCGAACCCACAAACCGTGAGATCATGACTGAAGCCAAAGTTGGATGCTTAACCGAGTGGGCCGCCCAGGCACCCCTCCCCAATTTTAGGTGTAAGAATACAGACTTGGAGAAGTCTGAATCAGAATTTGGTACTAGAGTCAGAATTTGGTACTAGAGGAGATAACCCTGGAAGAGGGGAGAGGGGCGATGGAAATCCCGGGTCATGGTCTCAGTTCTTCCGCTTGTGTTTGTATGAACTTGTACAAGTCAGGTACCTGTTGGGGTCTCAACTGCATCATGGGTGGGCAAGGGAGTTGATCTTGGGTAATTAGAATAATACTTTAATGAGCACCTACCACATTCCAGGCTCTGTGCAGGCCGCTTTAAGTATACCACCTCTAATCTTTCCAATAACCTTACTAGGCAGGCAACTCTTCCTTTCCCAGAAGAGAAAATGAAAACTGTGCAGTCAGTACCTGAGAACACAGTCTGGAAATGTCAAGGCTGGACAGAGAACCCAGCCTGTTTCCTCTCTGCTACCTACCCTTCCTGAGTCTGTGTGCTTATCTGTAAAGGTTAATTAACGTTCCTTCCTCCTACGATTGCTGTGAGCAATGTGGGCAGAGCCCTTCATTCGTGGACTGAATCCTTACTGGGCACTTACAAGACGCTAAACCCAGCTGTAGGTGAGGATAGAACAGAAAACAAGACAAAATCCCTGCTCTCATGGAGTTGACATTCTAGAAGGGGGAAGGGAAACAGAACAAGGAAAGAAATTTACACACACACATCAGGTAATATCAGACAGTGATGAGTGCTAACAGAAAACAGCGGGTGGCAGTGGAGTGAAAGCAGCCAGGAAGCCATCAGGTGACTCATGCACAGAGGACTGAATGATCCAAAGGAGGCAGAGAGGGAAATCTGGGAGCAGACTCTCCAAGTAGAGGTTATGGGACTAGGTTAGTGCAAGAAGCTTCTCTGTACTTCCACTCTGTGCCAGCAACTGCTTTGGGCAGAGTGTTCAGAAATGAATACAGTTCAGTGGTCCAAGTGCTCGCTGTAAGGGAGGAGACAACACACAGCAGATCATTTCTTGGCCGATGAATGGGTGCATCTAATTACGAGGCGAAACATTAATTAAAAATTTTTTTTTAAGTTTTATTTATTTTTTTGGAATTTTTAAATGTTTATTTTTGAGAGAGAGAGAGAGAGAGAGAGAGAAAGAGTGCAAGCAAGTGGGGGAGGGGCAGCAAGAGAGGGAGACAGAGAATCCGAAGCAGGCTCCAGGCTCTGAGCTGTCAACATAGAGCCCTTCGCGGGGCTCCAACCAAGAGATCATGACCTGAGCCGAAGTTGGACGCTTAAACGACTGAGCCACCCAGGTGCCCCTTAAGTTTTATTTATTTATTGAGAGAGAGAGAGAGAGAGAGAGAATAAGCAGGGAAGGGGCAGAGAGAGGGAGAGGGAGAGAGAGAGAATCCCAAGCAGGCTCCAAGCCCGATGCAGGGCTCGAACTCATGAACCCTGGGATCGTGACCCAAGCCGAAATCAAGAGTAGGACGTCTAACCGACTGAGTCACCCAGGTGCCTCTGAAACATTAATTTTACCCATGTTTTTGCAAACGTGTCCTGCAGGCGCGGAGACCTCACCGTAAGAGCTCACCAACGTGACCAGGTTAGTGCTCCCTGTTAATTTTTCCTTCACAGCCACTGGGCCCCTGTGGTTTCGATCCCCCCTCCAGACACCAGGGTGCGCTGTATCTTCTCTTGGTGCCGGCTGACGACGACGCCGCGCTCTCCCCACTTCTTGCTGAGCCGCACTTCCGGCGGCAAGCGGAAGCGGGGACTCGCAGCCGCCGGAGCCAGAGGCATGGCGGGGGCGGGGCTGGGGGAGGCGCGTGCCGAGCAGGCCGGGGGGTCCGTCTCCCCGGCCCTTTGAACCCGGAGCGTACAGGTGAGGACCTCTCCTTTCTTGGCCCAGCCCCCAAGCCCGTCAGGCCCTTCCCGAGGCCTCCCCGGCTTCCCGCCGCGGGGCGGCCCCTTCCCTGCCAGACGCCGAGGCTCCGCGGCCCCCGCCCTCCCTGAGCCGTCTCTTCCCATTGAGGCCCCGCCCCGGGCTTCTCTTTCCGGGGGCGCCCCCTTGGGTGTGTGTGCCCGCCCCTCGGTATCCCCTTACCGTTTTTGGGAGCTGTCACGAGGAATTGGGGGGGGGGGGTGCACCGGCCCCCGTGGGGAAGCCGAGACGCAGCAGAGGAAAAGGACAGTTCTAGTGCCACTCGACGAGCTAGTGGCCCTATCCAGCCAGGCTTTCTTCTCGTTCCATAAAAAACGTGCCGAACGCACACGAGGGGCCAGCCCCATCGCTAGGCTCTGAGAAAACTTAGGTGACTGGTGTGGACGTGGTTGCTTCCTATCCGGGGGGTACCGTTTAGTGGGGGGACTAAATTATTAAACGCACAACCTTGCAAGTACAAGTGCGTATTCAAGTCGTGGCCGTTACTGTGGAGAAGACAAAAAATAAACGGGGAGCCCTGTGTTGGAGAGAATGGTCAGGGAAGACTTCCTGGAGGAGATGGCAGTTAGGCTGCAACTTGAGAAGTTATGGCAAGGGCCTGGGGAAAGACGTTCTAGGCAGAGGGAACAGCACCTGTGGATACCTGAGTTGGCAAAGAGCTTGGGGTGAGGCCGGTCCAACGTGCAGGAGATGAAGCTTGAGAGGTGTCACGTAGTGTGATGGGCGTGCAGAACACCCACCACCTAGTGCCACAGATAGGAGTAAAATGCAGGGACAAAGTTGCAAGCGTGGTAAGTGCCGTGAAGGAGAGGTGTGGCCAGTAAGTTAATATTTTAGCTAATGGGGAGTCGAAGGAAGACTCCTCTGAGGAAGTGATTATGAGGCTGATGGCTGAATTGGGAGTTAACGCAGCAAAGGGAGGAGGAGAGCTTTTTTAGATTTGGTTAACAGCAGGTGCCAAGCTTCCGAGACAGGAGGTAGGGTCCCTCTTGAAGAAAATAAATGGTTAGAGTTAACGGGAAAAGATGAGGCCGGAGAGGCAGAGCTGAGACCTTTGAGCATCTGGTTGGCATGTTGAGGGCTTGATTCTTCTCTTTAAGAGCAGTGGGGAGATACTGACCTGTATTAGTCCACAGGGGAAAGGACGCGGTCACCAAAGCATTTTGGAAAGGTCACTCTGGCTGTTGAAAGGAGTGGATTTAGGTAGGAAGCTGGTGCAGTAACGCAGACGTGAAAGTGTAAAAGTTCGGAGAAGGTGCCGGCTGCTTGTGATTGGAGTAAGTGGAAGATTAGAGAGGACTCTTTAGAGGGTAGAATCTCCAGAGTTTGGTGACTGATCAGGGGGCTGAGGGAAAGAGGGATCAAGGAAGACTGTCAGGTTTCTGGTTCCTGCTAGCTGGAGAGTTGCTAGGCCATTCACTGGCCTGAGGGAGCTGGGAGAGGGCCAGATTTTAGGACATTCGTAAGTTCCTCTCTTTTTTCCTAAGTCTCACCCTGACTTGAGGGGACTTTCATTACATACTTTTTCTATAGTGTTTGAATTTTTATGAGCGTGTACTTTTATAATCAGAACAGTGAGAGAACAAATTGAAAAATCCTTGAAAAACTCCATGTCTCTCAAAATCACAATTGTGTGATATAAAATTGTGTGTGTGTGTGTGTGTGTGTGTGTGTGTACACGTACAGAGAGGGAGAGAGAGAGAGCACGCACGCTGAGGGAAGGAAATTCAGTGACGATTTCCTGTACGATTTGGAGCTGAAGCCAACAGGTCGTCAGCTCCACTCACCCCACCCCTTCACACCCATCACCCCAGTTACTGGTGTCTTTCTCTTAAAAAGACAAATCAGAGAGGGGCTCCTGGATCGCTCAGTCAAGCATCTGACTTGGGCTGAGGTCATGATCTCGTGGTTTATGAGTTCAAGCCCCACATCGGGCTGTCTGCTGTCAGCATGGAGCCTGCTTCGGATTCTCTGTCCCCCTCTCTCTCTGCCTGTACCCCACTCGTTCTGTCTCTCAAAAAAAAATATATATGTATATATATAAAAGACAAATCGGAGAATTTCAGATGGGACTATGCAAAGTGTATCCCAATTTTCTTAGAATTAAGCATCTGTTTTGCTTAATATGATCAGTGGCTCTTTCTTAGCTGAGCAACTCTAGTATGCACTTTATCCGACTCAGCAGTTCGTCTGTTAGATGGTGTCTGGTCCCTATTCCACCTGTTCCTGGGCCTCGTCTGCCTTTCTCATCCCAGTCTGGTCTCCCTCTGACTCCAACCCAGTCTTAGGTTGGCAGGATTGCCCTCGGCAGGGATTGAGTGAGGCAGTTTTGTATGCTGTTTGGTATTTTAAAATGCTTCAACCTTAATACTGTGTTTTTAAGGCTGAATCAGAATAGCCACATCAATAATGTTACTGTTACAAGGAGTAGCTGTGTGTGATTTAATACCGTATTGTTGTCAGCTGTGGAGGATTTTGCTCACTTGATCATGCCAAGGGTCTTTGAGAAAACTTATGAGATTGCTTTTAAACTCCCACCGCTTCTTCCAAGCATCTGTTATTAAGTTTGTATCTTATTGGCCGTGCACATTCTGTAACTGATTGTGTTTTCCTTTTTGCTCTGGCTGCTGAGAAAATCAGGGCCAAATGAGACGGTTGGCAGTGCTGCAGGTCCGTGTGGTGTGCCTTTCTGCGTACGTCTGGCTTCGTCTTATTGTCCTACCTTAGTTTTCTCTTCACAATTATTTTCTGATTAAAAATTCTGAGTACAGGTAATACTTTGAATATATGTAATCTTTAAAGAATGACAGTACAGTGAGTGCTGATTTAGGAAAAAAATGTAACCTTGGAGTTGCCAGTGTGTCCCAACCCGTATCCAGTTTCTTACTTTTCTCAGGTAACCACTGTTCTAATTTTATAATACCTTTGCTTTTGATATTTGTGTTCCATATCTATTGATGGCTTTTATTTATTTTTAAATTTTTTTTATATCAGACAAAATAGACTTTATTTTTATTTTTTTTTTCAATATATGAAGTTTATTGTCAAACTGGTTTCCATACAACACCCAGTGCTCATCCCAAAAGGTGCCCTCCTCAATACCCATCTTTAAATTTTTTTTTAATGTTTATTTTATTTTTGAGACAGAGAGAGAGCATGAATGGGGGAGGGCAGAGAGAGAGGGAGACACAGAATCAGAAGCAGGCTCCAGGCTCCGAGCCATCAGCCCAGAGCCCGACGCGGGGCTCGAACTCACGGACCGTGAGATCGTGACCTGAGCTGAAGTCGGACGCTCAACCGACTGAGCCACCCAGGTGCTCCTATTGATGGCTTTTAAACTAGAAATTGTTTGAAGCTTATGTGGAGAGAAACACACAAAATACTCTGCTGCTTGCTGTTTCCATTCATCATTGTGTTCTGAGATTCATTTAGGTTGTTATGTGTAGCTAACATTAATTAGCTAAGCATTAATTTATTGCTTCATGAGATTCCAATGCATGAATATGCCTGGAAGAATTTATCTAGTCTTCTGTTGCTGGGCATTTGGAGTGTCGTCAGTTTGTGCTGTTTCTAACGGTCCTGCCGCAGACATTCTTGTTATTTACGTGCAGATATTTCTCTAGATCAGGGTTTCTCATCCTTAGCACTATTGACCTCTTGGTCCAAATGTGGGGGGCCGGCCTGCTTACTTGGCAGCATCCCTGGCTTCTGTTTGGTGGACACTCATAACACCCCTCCTTCCCAAGTTAGGACAACCAACCATTGTCTCCAGATGCTCCAGTGAGGAACCAGTGCCCAAGATCAGTGGTTGGCAGACTTTTTCTGCAAGGGGTCAGATAGTAAGTAGTTCAGTCTTGTGGGCCCAGTGGTCCTTGGTCTCAACTAATCATCTATGCCTCTGTAGGACAAAAGCAGCCATAGGTAACCTGTAAATAGATGGGTATGGCTGTGTCCCAATAAAATTTTCCTTAAAAACAGGCAGGCAGACTAGATTTGGCCTGAGGCCATTATGCGCTCTCTTGCTGTAATCTACATCAGTAGGGAATATATTTTATATCCTCACCCAGTGCGTGTAACTCATATGTATACTTGAAACAAAAGTTTCATGAAATCGTCCTTACCCTTACTGTATGTGGTACAGTTCCGCTTTTTAAAATGTCTGGTATATCCACTAAATTTATTTCAAAGCCTCATCAATGAGTTTTGACTAACAGTTTGAGAAATTTAGTTTGCTCAGTCATAGAGATACACACATCTTTCACTGGACCAGATAGTATCTATACTTATGTACAGCATTTCAGATCCCTTTTAGAAGGAGGCAGGGTATAAATAAATACCACACTGTGTATATGTTTTTATTTCTAAAATATAGATTAGGTCAGTCACTCCTGGTTAAAACCCACAATAGCTGGTGTGGCATTGGTGTGGCCTGGCGTGACGTGTGAAGTGTTTTCTAGTCTGCCTCCAGTCTGCTTTTCTAAGCTTCTCTTTTATTACTCACTCTGTGCTTCCTGGGCTCTAATCACTTGGAATCTCTCTTCCCAAATGTATCACGCCTCTCTCCTTCCAAGTGTATTTCATCCAAGTGAACGCTCCTCTTTTACTTTGCCTTGTGAATTCTTTACCCTGCAGGGCCCATTTTGAATGTTGTTCCATGCATTCATTTAACCTACTTGTGAGCACTTGCTGTGCCTCGGATTCTGCCCCAGGTGGTGGTGGGGATTCAGCAAGGAATTGGGCAGGGTACCTGGGGTCTTGTGTGTGGTGACAGATACTAAAAAGGTAAACAAGATAATTTAAAAAGTGAGAAGGGCTGAAGAAAACAAAATAGGGTGAAATGACAGTTGGTGTGGATGGGAAGGTAGGGAGAATCTGAGAAGTTGCTCTTTTAGCTGAGATTTGAATGGTGACACAGAGGCAGCTCAGCGCTTCAGAAACTTTCTGCTTCCTTCCGGCTTCCACAGTTTCCCAAGGAATCCACAGATGATTGCATTGTTCCCCTCCAGACAATATATCATTTATCTGGTTGCTTGCAAGATTTCTACTTTGTGTTTCCGTTTTTAAGTTTGACTGTGATGGGTCTGGGCATAGATTTCTTTGTGTTTATCACGCTTGGGGTTCTCTGAACTTCTGAATCTTGAGTTTACATCTGTGAGGGTTTGCTTTCGGATTCTCTATTGTATTCCATTGGTGTATTTGTCTGTCTTTATGCTGGTACCACACTTAAAAAAAAAAATTACTTTGGCCTTGTAATATGTTTTGAAATCAGGAAGTCTGAGTCTTCCAACTTTGTTCTTTCACAAAATTGTTTTGGCTGTTTGGGGTGCCTTGAGATCACTTGTGCATTTTAGGATGAATTTTTCTATTTTTGTAAAAAACGCCATTGGGATTTTGATAGGGATGCATTGTGTTTATACATTGCTTTGGGTAGTATGGACATCTTAACAGCCCAGTAAATAGATTTCTTTAATGAATGTGCACTGAATGTGGCTGTTAACACTGTACAACTCTGATGTAGTTCTAGGTTTATTCTCTTGAATATTCCCAACATCTAAGCGTGCTTTGCAGGTGTTCCTAGTGAATCAGGTCCTTCCCTCAAACCTGTTTTTAGACTCAGAAATGTTGGGACCACTTTCTGACTCTAATCTGAGAAGGAGAAGTGCTGATCACTGTCATCTTGGGAGTTCCTGGGTCCAGGGTATAAGGAGGAAAAGCTTTGACTTTCTATACTTCTATACTTTCTATACCTTTCTATATTTGTATTTCGGCCAATTTTGTTTTGTTTTCGTGACTTCTTCACTTTTCCGTGCAGAGATGTGATAATGGATCATCATGTTTCCACCATCAAACCTCGAAGGATCCAGAACCAAAATGTCATTCACCGCCTGGAACGCCGACGGATCAGCTCGGGCAAGGCAGGCACCCATTGGCATCAGGTCCGAGTATTCCACCAGAATGTCTTCCCCAACTTCACGGTCGTCAATGTTGAAAAGCCTCCTTGTTTCTTGCGTAAATTCTCACCTGATGGACGCTACTTTATTGCTTTCTCTTCAGACCAGACGTCTCTCGAGATCTATGAGTACCAGGGCTGCCAGGCAGCCGAGGACCTACTGCAGGGCTATGAGGGGGAGATCCTGTCCAACGGCAATGACCAGCGGTCGGTCAGCATCCGCGGCCGGCTCTTTGAACGCTTCTTCGTCCTGCTGCACATCACCAACGTGGCCGCCAACGGTGAGCACCTGAACCGGGAGTGCAGCCTCTTCACTGACGACTGTCGCTGTGTCATCGTGGGCTCAGCTGCCTACCTCCCGGATGAGCCGCATCCTCCTTTTTACGAGGTGTATCGCAACAGTGAGTCCGTGACCCCCAACCCCCGGTCCCCTCTGGAGGACTATTCCCTCCACATCATTGACCTTCACACCGGCCGCCTATGTGATACGCGCACCTTCAAGTGTGATAAAGTGGTCCTGTCGCACAACCAAGGGCTGTACCTGTACAAAAACATCCTGGCCATCTTGTCAGTGCAGCAGCAGACCATCCACGTCTTCCAGGTGACCCCTGAAGGCACTTTCATTGACGTGAGGACCATCGGCCGCTTCTGCTACGAGGATGACCTCCTCACCGTGTCAGCTGTCTTCCCTGAGGTGCAGCGGGACAGTCAGACGGGCATGGCCAGTCCTTTCCGAGATCCCTTCATCAACTCCCTCAAACACCGGCTGCTGGTGTACTTGTGGCGCCGGGCGGAGCAGGACGGGAGTGCGATGGCCAAGAGGCGCTTCTTCCAGTACTTTGACCAGCTGCGGCAGCTGCGCATGTGGAAGATGCAGCTTCTGGACGAAAACCATCTGTTTATCAAGTACACTAGTGAGGACGTGGTCACCCTGCGGGTCACGGATCCATCACAGGTATGCGGTGCTCTCCTGCTCTTTGCTCCTCCCATCCCCTTGGGAAGATGGGAACATTTCTGTCTTTGCCTATAGCCAGCCTCTCCGAAATTGGCATTTCATGTAGTCTTGAGTTTTTGTTTTCCTAGGCCTCAAACTCAAAACAACTCCATTTTTCTCTGGCCACGTGTATTCATTTGGACAAACGGGAGCTAAATCTCAAGCCATTGGCATGTGGATAGTCACCTCTGTCATTATTACCCTGATTCTTCTGCAGAGCATTTTCAGTACCCCTGAGATAGAAGCCCAAATGCTACAGGGTTGAAGTTTGGACTGCCTGTGGATAATCCTGCCTTGATTTTGTGAGGCTGTGATTAGTGATCTGACTGCTTTAGTTCTAGGACTGAGAATGAGCCCACCATACCAGAAACATTTTCTAAAAATTTAGCCTCTCTTTCCTGCCCAGATGGTTAATGTCAATATACTTCTTCATAAAGCCTTTAGAAGGTAACTAATAGGTAAGCTCATCTGGCAGTTAAGTTTTATGACTTTACTCTGACCTTGCCCATGCATAGATTGTAGGGCAGTGAAAAGATTAAAAGGAAGCCAGAGTTTCTTATCCCCCAAGTGAATCATCAGGACTTCAAGTATTAGGGTTTTTCACTTTGGATAAAAGATCTCTTTAGGGGAGATAGCTATTTCTCAGATGGGAATAAAATGGTGTTAAGGGCACAGAAACCTGTAAGACTCTTGGGTTGAAACACCATGTTGAAATTCAGGGTATTTTGGGCATTTCTCTTTGAGAGGCTCTCCACTTTAGTGTTGATCAAGTAAGATACCTACCTTTCTATACCTTTGCCCCTCTGTTCTATTTCCAGAATCTCTCCTTAGATAGGAGTTTGGGAATTGAGAATAGAGAGCAAACCAGTAAAGCACAAAGGGGGCTGAGTCTGGTATCTCCCACTGACTTGCAGTTGCTTCTATCATAGGAGAGACTGTATAGGGCATTGTTTCCTGAGACCTTACCAGGCATCCGTGGTAAAATGTTTTCCAGTATTTTTCTTCTGAATCATAGCCTGTGTATTCTTCAAGGTGGCGGGGAGGGGGAGCGGTGAGTAATAACGGTTGGATGTTACTTTTTCTGGATTCTTCTTCTTCCCTATTAATGATGAAGTCACCCGTTGAGCCATCACGAAGGAGCATCTAGTGTATCTTATGTGTCATGGGGGGTTGGTAGTGAAGCCCTTGACTTCTGTACCCTTCTGTCTTGTACTTCCCAGTCTGCCCTGGAGGCAAGCCTAGTAAAGGTTTGTGTAATTTTATATTCATATAATTGTGATGGATCCTGGTGAAGTCCTGAAATGATCCAAATGTCCACGTATATAGAAAGGACATGACTCAATCTTTTATTTAGGTTTGAGCTATAATTACCTTTTTCTTTTGGAAGGACTAAGTCATCTGTGGTAGCTGCATTTGAGATTATCCTTCTTGCCTTTGCTAAAAAACATGACCTACTTATTTCCGGTAGCTGTAAGAAATTGGAATCAGTACTGGAGCTCGGTGTTTTGCTGACAGAGGTTGTAACTTTAAACCCAGTTTGCCCTAGTTGTCCTCCCACCTCCTTCCCCAGTTTAATTTGATAGGTTTCAATAAAGTTAATGAGTAAAAGGCACATGTACACACAAAGCCTTGCTAATATTATGGGTATTATTCTCAGGTTACCCTCCAACCTCTTTAATTTACAGCCGTATTTAATTTCCAGGTGACCGAAAAAGTCATGTAATGAAAGCTCTGGAAGGACTAATGACTAGTAAAACAGGTGGGCCACGTGGCTCCAGGAATTGGTGATGGAGACTCAAAGTCAGTCATAGGAGGGGGAGTACTAATCCTAATGTTCTGAAAACTTCTAGAGTCCTGTTGGAAGCCTGCAGATTGATTCACACTGCCACATTCATTGTGACAAAACCCAGGGATTCCTGGAGCTTCCTTGTTAGGCAGAGCAGAGAGCACTGGTTGTTTAAAGGAAGAGGGCCTGTCCTCCAGAGGCCCATTCAGAGAAAGCAGTAACCCTGCCACCTGTGGCATTTGAATGCTTTTCAGATGTCCCCTCTGATCTTAATTGCTACAGATCTCAAATGTGTCTTACAAATGCTCTTGGCTGAAAGAACATTTGTGAAGGAAGAAATGGAAAACGCGACTCTGATTTTCCATTTGTTCAGTGGCAGTTCCCTGCTTGGTGACAACTTGCCTGGGCAGTTTTAGGACACAGTGTACTTAAGGTGTCTCTCTGCATGTTAGAAATCTTAAGAGGGAAAATAAATGCCCCTGAATTGGACTTTCAACTGTACGTATACAAGAGAAAATAATTTGCCAACAGGCAGCTACAGGCTACCAATTACTTTCTCAGCAGGAGGGAGAATTAAATCTGGCATTTTAAAAAAGTGCTTTTTATTTCAGGGTGGGTTGGAGAGCAAGTCAGGAATAATTACTAGGAAGGAAAAATGTTGAATTTGCAGTCTTAAATGAAAGATTGAAAACCTTTCTACACACATACGCGGGCCAGCTCAGTAATTGTAGCAGCAGATCCAGTGGTAAATCCCGCGACACTGGCCATGACTGATGGCCCTGGACTGATCAAGTCCACCGAGGCCTCCTCCTTTCCCAGAACCACATGCAACCACGTTGTTGTGCTAGTGCAGGAGTGGAAGGGTTCGCTTGTTTTCCTTGGGTAGTTTGAATTTTCAGCCAAGTGAGAAGTTTCCAAGGCATGGCCTCATACCCGCTGTCTCAAAGCTCTCTCTGTTCTTCTGCAGGCATCTTTCTTTGTGGTGTACAATATGGTGACAACAGAGGTGATTGCTGTGTTTGAGAATACATCCGATGAGCTTTTAGAGCTCTTTGAGAACTTCTGTGACCTCTTCCGTAACGCCACCCTGCACAGTGAAGTCCAGTTTCCCTGCTCAGCTTCTAGCAACAATTTTGCAAGGCAGATCCAGCGCCGGTAAGCTCTTTCAGGCTTAACAGGCTTAATCTCTCTAGACAATTCACTGGTGTTAGGCCAGTAGTTGCTTCCTCCAAAAAACTCTTCCTGTATTCTCTCCGCCCACCTTGGTTTGGTTAGGTCTGCCTGTGGTAAACCCTTGGGTCACCCTGACCTTTTCCTTTCTGTCTCCCAGCACCTGTGGAATTACTAGTACACTGTCTGTGATTCCTCCCAGAATGTATGTGAGCTACGGAAAGATAGAGACTGTGTCTTTACTATTTATTGCTGTGTTCTCATGAATACGTTTATTATATGTATTGCATTTAAGTATTTGTGGAGTGATACGACTTAAGGAAATAATTTTAAAACTTCTGGTTAAACAGGATACGATGTGTTGAACACATGCATTTATCTCTGCTTCATCCCCAAATCCTATTAAAGTGACAAAAAGAAGTAAAAGGTGTAACTTTAACAAAAACAAAGAGGATGGGAAAGGAGAGACATTAGAGGCAGGAGATGATTGGCGACGGGATAGGAATCAGTGTTGGGAGCTGAGAAGCTAACTGATGAGTGGTAACTGACTTGACACACTTCAGAGAACAGAAACAAGACTGCAGAGCTTAGCCATCAAGAAACAAGTTGCCTTGCACCAGAGAACTCTGGAAAGGGTCAGAGAATTGGAGGCCCTGGGTACCTCTGAAGATACCTGTAATGTGGGCTTAAACTCAGAGGATTGGCTGGAGGCCCTGGGTACCTCTGAAGATACCTGTAATGTGGGCTTAAACTCAGAGGATTGGCTGGAGGCCCTGGGTACCTCTGAAGATACCTGTAATGTGGGCTTAAACTCAGAGGATTGGGTGAAGTTCTTGCAAGGAGCAATCAGAGGGCTCCTGGTGGCTCAGTCGGGTAAGCGTCCTACTCTTGGTTTAGGCTCAGGTCATGATCTCACGGTGCATGAGATTGAGCCCCACGTTGGGCTCTGTGCTGACAGTGTGGAGCCTGCTTGGGATTCTCTTTCCTTGTTTCTCTGCCCCTCACCTGCTTGTGTGTGCTCTCTCTCCCTCAAAATAAATAAGTAAACTTAAAAAAAAATTAAAAAAAAGAAAAGGAGCAATCAGGCCCTTTAGACCCTTTCTCTAAGCCTACTTAGCCAACTGACTGTGTCTTCTCCACCTCCGCAGAAGGCTGGAGGTTCAGTCTCCTGAGAAACGGAACCATGTAGGCCCTGGTTTCATGTTCATGAGGCATAGCTGAGAGTAGGGATGAGATTGTCATGCTAAAAACAAGAATTGAATGAAAGCCAACAAACTGAAAGGTAAGATATGACAGACAGGCTTATACTCCTTATGCAGGAGATTAGAGATTTTTCACTAGGGAAACTGACCAACCCAAAGAAGACACCTTCAGATACTGACATTTACAAACACCTAGGTCACCCAAAGAAGACACCTTCAGATACTGACATTTACAAACACCTAGGTCACCCTAAATTAATACCCCCCCCCCCCCCCCCCATCATCAGACAGGGTTTTCTCTGAACCAGAGCTTCTGATATAATTATCTGAGTACAACATTATTGTGAAATGAATGGTTACTCTGGGCCAAGGGCCCAAGCTGAATCCTACTGTAGTCAGTGCCTCATTGGATGCCACTTTAAATTGCTCCCCCAACCTTGGCCAGTTAGGGAAAAGATCTGCTTTAGGTTTCAAGATAGATCACACTGGAGTGAACAGAAGAATCAGAATAAGCATTACTGCCACTAGGAAAAAGGAGCAGAGTAGGTACATTAATGCAGTGGCATCATCTTTATATAAAAGGATAGTAATCAACTAGAAATGGGTATTGGTTTTCAGACAACTAACTTGCCTTTTCCTTTTTCTCTGGTTCACACAAATTTTCTGCCTTCTAAGCATTTCTGTTCAGTTATGGAAGGATATTTGGAGACAGAATGTGGCTCAGATCGTGCTTTTTTCTTTTTGGAACAAATTTCCTTCTTTTAAAATTAACTTTAAAATTAGGCAGATCATTATCAACTAATTACAAAGCTGGGTACAGCTGGCTGAGTGAAAACATCAAAAGAAGTCACCAGAAAGAAGGTAAACTCCCATAAGGGCAGGGATTTTTGTCTGTTTCATTCACTGCCATATCCATAGCACCTAGGCCAGTGTCTTTCATGTGGGAGAAGCTCATTAGGTATTTGTTGAGTGAATGAAGTCACCCAGTAATTAGAGGAAGCTATGTTTTGTTTGTTTTTTTTTTAATTATTTCAGAATGCATCTGGAATTAAGTGAAATTTTAAGAAGTCCCGGGAGAAATAAAGTTTGAAGAGAAAGGTGGTGTTCTAGCTTTGTGATTCTCAAAATGTGGGATCATACCACCAAAAGATTTTGAACAACTGTAGATGTCCTTACATATTAATTTTTAAGTTGATCTTAACATTTTTTTGCTATTAAATTTGAATAATTGCAGAAGATGCAATTTTCAGTGTATATTAAATACTCGTTTTTAAAAATATTATAAGCTTTTCTCCCCCATCTTTATTGAGATACAATTAGCATATAACATCATATACATTTATGGTGTATAACGTAACACTTTTGAACATAGCCAGGGAAACCTAGTTGCAATAGTAATTTGGTGTTAGGATTTGATATAAAAAGTAGAGAGCAAGTTATTCCCATACTGTTTGAAATTTCACATTGTTTCTTCTTGTCTTCAAATTCGTATTTGTATCCTAATATAACATTTTATATGAATTGTATCCTAATAGATCCTAATATATATTCCTAATAGATCCTAATATATTTTGTTAGCCATCTTATCCTGCTTTGCTGCATTGAAAGTACAATGTGTATATAAATTGGAATTATTTTTCATTTCTTGTGAACACATGCCTCTAAATGCTCAATTTTACAGTCTACAGAAATAGTGTAAGACAGTTTCCCAGTAGTGAAGACAGTTTCCCAACTTCCAGGTTGGCAGGACCTTTCAGTGATGTGCTGGGGCTGGCTTGTACTGGCTCACGAGGGCCAGTTGTTAAACATGGCAGGAATTTTTTGCAAGCTATTGCTAAACGTGGTGATTATTAAAAATTAGTTATTTCCTAACTATTTTACTATTATTTATGGTCTTGAGTGTATTTGTGTCTATCTCCTCTGTGTGGTGAAAATACTGTATATTCTCTCTCTCTCTCTGTATATATATATATCTATATATATCTATATATATCTATATATCTAGATAGATCTATCTAGAGATAGATATCTAGATATCTATCTCTAGATAGATCTATCTAGATAGATATCTAGATATCTATATCTAGATATATCTATATATAGATATATATAGATATATATATACTCTGTACTGAAAATCTGCTGCTGCTCATCTTTCGACAATGCCACATTCACTGATGTCATGTTGGTACCTTGAAACTGACCACAGCAGTAGGATTTACAGCACAGAAATTGGCAAGCGCTGCAAATCATGGCTTCTTTCCCCAGATAAATACTTCTTAAGTCTTTGTTAGTGTATCACCAGCTCCACCAAGTACCCAATGGAAAAAAGACCTGTATGGAGGCATACCATCATGAAAATTTGGAACATTGAGGCCAAAGAGAAAATTGTAAAAACTTTCAGAAAGAACATACATTTCACATGTTAAAAAATAAGTTAGCAGAATGGTATTGCGTTTATCAATAATAACACCGAAAGCTTGAAGCCATTAAAATCATGCCTTCAGAAGTCTGTGGAAAAAAATGATACCGAGTCTAGAATTTTCTATCCAGTAGGGTGGAACAAAGATTTTTTCAGACATGTAAGTTCTTGAAAGATTACTTCTCATGTACCTTTTCTAAGGAAGCCTCTGGAAGATGTGTTTTCCACATAAAACACAAAAGTATGGTACAGGAAATAGTCTGAAACCAGAGAGAAGCAAAGAGCACTCTGACGATGATGGTAAAAGGGAAGTTCTGGGGGTGGCAGAATACCAGGTGGGCCAGCTGGGGGCAGGAGGGTAGAGGGTTCCAAGAGGCAAGTGTCCAGGGCCAGATTGTAATTGTTAGGAGGTCTGGTGGGTTTGAGTGGATCAAGAAGAGATTGTTAGCTCTGTTCCAGTAGACTTGTCATTGTGGGCCTCACGAGGGTGATAGCTGAGCAGAGCTTTTGAAGGAGGTCAGGGAGCAGGCCATGTGGATACTGGGGGGCACATTATCCCCAAAAAAGGTAGTATAGTTCTGAAGGTCCTGAGGTGGGTCTCATGCATTTGAGGAACACCGGGGAGGCCAGAGTGGCTGGGCTGGGGTGAGAAGAAGCCCAGTAGTTGGAGACGTGGTCAGAGGTGGGGCCAGACACCTGAGGCTGTTCTGAGGCTTTGGCTGTAACTGCAGATGAGATTGTGTAGCATTTGAGCAGAGGAGTGACACATTCTCACTTGTTATTTTACCAGGGTCACTCTGGCTGCTGTGTTGGCAATGGACTGTAGGAGGGTGGGGTAGAAGCAGGGACACCAGTTAGGAGACTGGTGCAAGGATTCGCTAAATATGTTTCCTGCCACAGGGCATATATATTTATATATTTACGGACCTAGAAGCATGCCTGGCGTATACTAGGCTGTTGGTAAGTATCTGTTGATTGAATAACATTGGCTTGGATCAGGGTGGGAACAGTTAACCCTTGAACAACTTGGGTTTGAACTGCATGCGTCCACTTACATGTGGACTGTTTACAGTAAATACAGAACTGTAAATGTATTTTCCTCATGATTTATTTTCTTAATAACATTTTCTTTTCTCTAGCTTATTTTATTGTAAGAATACAGTTTATAACACGTGTAACATACAAAATATGTGTTAATCCCCTGTTTGTTTTCTGCTGGTAAGGCTTCCAGTCTGCGGTAGGCTATTAAGTTTTTGAGGAGTCAAAAGTTGCATGCAGAGTTCTGACTGTGGGAGAGGTTGGTACTCCTGACCCTGTGATGTTCATGGGTCAGCTGTAATTGTGTGCTCAACGTATTTTGAAAATAGAACCCTGAAGATTAGTGGAGGATGGGGTTTGGGCCGTGGAAAGAGCAAAGTCAAAGACGATTGTTAACGTTTTTGTCTTGCAAAAGAGAGTTACTCTCAAACTGTGATGGTGAAGCTGTGGGTGAGGTTCAGGGGAGAAGGTTGGAGGTTCTGTAAGTGGAGAGGTCTGGTAGTTTCTCAGGAAGAAGTGTCAGATGCTTCTGCCAGGCCAGGTCTGTATCTCCTGAGAGAGAAATCAGCTTCTGGAGTTAGCAGCATGGAGGTCATCGGTGAGCTCCATGAGAGTGGCTTCGTGGGATGGTGGGGAAAGCCTCTCTGGGGTGGGTTTAAGGAAGAGTGGGAAGAGAAGGCTTGGAGACAGTACCGGAAGAAGTGTTCTGAGAGTTTTGTTGTCAGGGAGGGCTGGAAGATGGTGCCTGCACTGGAGAGGGTGAGTGGTGGTGCTTTTATTATTTTGTGACTGAGAGGGGGGGAAATGGTGTGTTTGTGTGCAGATGAGACTGTGTAGCTGGGGGGGAGCTCACGGTTTAGGAAAAGGTGGGGAAGAATTGATGTCGCATATGAGAGGCGATGGGACCTAGCGCCCAAGCGGGGAGATTGGTCTCACACCGCAGCACAGACAGTAGTATAGTGCAGATCGCCGATGGGGGCCTCACAAAGTTCTCTTCTCCTTGCTTCTGTTTGTCGGAACAAAGCAGGAGATGCCGTTCGGTGAGGGTGGGCCTGGTGGAGGTACGAAATAGGCATCAGAGGGAGTGGGAGGGCTGGCTGGACCGGGGACTGCAGCCTGAGTGCCTGCAGCAGGAGGGCCCCACGACGTTCATGGTTATACATTTAAGTGAGCGTTGTATGTTTCCCTCCAGCCGTGGAGAACCCCGAGCAGATACAGGCATGGAACGGGCAGAGTTGAGCTTGACTAGGGCTGTAGGTTTTCCAGGGAAGTGCCACCAAGCGAGAGAAGGCCGAGGTGTGGAGGACGAGTGCAGTGGATTAAGTGTGGAACTGAAGCATGGCCTGAGGAAAGAGAGAGGACACAGGATACGATCAAGGTGTGGCGTGACAAAAACTGGTAGAATCAGTGGACTGTAGGTCTAGGGAGTAGAGGGAATGGGCTGGAAAGATAGGAGAGGAGGAGGCTGGAGAGAGCGGTGCCTCACCCTGATGTTACAGAGAGGTCGCAGTCATGGGTAATGGTGAGAATGAGGGCTGAGGCAGAGAGGAGGTTCAGGAACCAGGGGGCCATGGTGCTGGAAGGATAATCTCTACGAATTTAGAAATCCCCACGAACTGAGAGAGGCATAGCTGGACAGAGTGACGGTGAGCCAGGATTTAAACGCTGCAAGTTGTCACAGGGAGGACGGCTTCATCTTTCTGTCCGTGGGGAGCGTGGCGAGTGGAGGTGGTGGTGCCGCTGGAAAAGCACTGCTTTCACCGTGGGCCGGCCCCCCGTCACTGGGAGCCAGTGAGCCAGGCAAGGCCGTGGGGCGGGTTGTGAGAGGTCATGCTGGATCTTGGCTGACAAGGAGCTGAAAACGATGATTCCTGCTCCTTCAAAAGGAAAGAAATAAGTTCTCTTTGGCCCAAGATTTAATTTTATGACTTACACTGAGGTGGTGAAAATTACTGTCAAGAAGAGTAACGGAAAAGCAGTATTGATAGCTAGGCTCATAAACGAGGTGTTAATGTGCATCTAGAATCACAGGTTAATGGTGAAGACAAAATACAGAACCCATCTCATCAGTCTTTCTGGTCTCCTCAAAGTCAGGAACGTTTAAGTTTTTAAATTTGTTTTATTTGGTTTTCATGCCATTAATTTCAGGGATGAGATGTCATATTTTGTCCCTGGACTAAATTATTTTCCCTTTGTATTTTAAACCATATGATATACTTTGATGTAGAGATTAAAGAAATACATACTGATGGTTGACATTCTTTCTAAGAAACTGTAGGAAAGTGAAAAAGAGTAAAAACAAAATGTGATTACACAGGCACAATTATTTTGACATATTTCTACCAGTCTGATTTTTTTTTAATGTTTATTTTCGATAGAGAGACAGAAGGTGAGTGGGAGAGGGGCAGACAGAGAGGGAGACACAAAATCCGAAGCAGGCTCCAGGCTCTGAGCTGTCAGCACAGAGCCCGACGCGGGGCTCGACCAACGAGATCATGACCTGAGCCGAAGTCGGATACTTAACCGACTGAGCCACCCAGGCACCCCCACCACCAGTCTGATTTTTAGGACTAATTCTTTTCTCTGTTTTTTTCTTTCTTTTTTTTAATCATACTGTGTAGACATAGAGCGTAGCCTGTTTCTTTTACTTACCATTATGATAAATGTTTCCACTGTTACTATGCAGTCTTTGAAAATTACGGTTTTCCATTAGGTTCTTAATTTTCCGTCAATTTATTGCTATCATCAGCAATGCTTTATTAAAGGGGCAGAGAGATTTTTCTAAGTATGGGATTGCTTCCTTAGGGTAAATTTCCACAAGAAGAGAAATGCTTGGTCAAAGGGTATTAAATTTGGTATTCATTACAAGTGTGAGAATTTGCCCCATGGTTGTTGTTATTAAAAATAAGTGAGGGGCGCCTGGGTGGCGCAGTCGGTTAAGCGTCCGACTTCAGCCAGGTCACGATCTCGCGGTCCGTGAGTTCGAGCCCCGCGTCAGTCTCTGGGCTGATGGCTTGGAGCCTGGAGCCTGGAGCCTGTTTCCGATTCTGTGTCTCCCTCTCTCTCTGCCCCTCCCCCGTTCATGCTCTGTCTCTCTCTGTCCCAAAAATAAATAAAAAACGTTGAAAAAAAAATTAAAAAAAAAGAAATAAGTGAGATGTGCGACTGTGTCCGCGTTACAGTTCTTCAGACGCTGGTGTTTCTGCAGGAGCACAGGTAGCTAGCTTGTAAACTTTGAACACAGAATGAGTAGTTCGTCCAAGGTTTTTTTTGTTTTGCTTTAATGTTTATTATTTTTGAGAGAGAGAGACAGAGAGCAAGCAGGGCAGGGGCAGAGAGAGAGGGAGACATGGAATGGGAAGCAGGCTCCAGGCTCTGAGCTGTCAACACAGAGCTCGACATGGGGCTCGAACTCACAGACCGAGAGATCATGACCTGAGCTGAAGTCGGCTGCTTAACTGACTGAGCCACCTGGCCCCCCCCAGAGTTTTGATGGAAGGTTGGCTTATAACTGATCCCAAGGAGAGTCACAGAGAGGCCGCTCTGTTCTACAGGGTTCTTTGCTCTCTAGAACTCTTGATGCAAACCTAGGCTATTATTTGGGGGAAGTAGAATTGAATGGAAGTGCTGTCACAGAGTAGTCACACTCCTTTTAAACTTGTTTGGAAAGTCTTTGTTAACTCTTCTAATGTAATTTAATGTTCCTATTGCGAATTTTTTTCTGTTTCTGAGAATATTTGTAGCCGGGGCGACTGGGGATGTGTGAGAGCTCTGACTTCCTGCATTACCTAGATTTCTGTGTACAGAATGAGTTGTTTTTAGACATGTCTTATCAGCTTAAAATCCAGGGCAGCTTGGTGTGTCCACTAACACAGCCTTCCTCACTGGTGCTTTATTTTAGGTTTAAAGACACTATTGTAAACGCCAAGTACGGAGGGCACACGGAGGCAGTACGCCGGCTGCTGGGGCAGCTCCCCATCAGTGCCCAGTCTTACAGCGGTAGCCCCTACCTTGATTTGTCTCTCTTCAGCTACGACGACAAGTGGGTGTCCGTCATGGAGCGACCCAAGACTTGTGGAGATCACCCTATCAGGTACACCATCACTGTAGCCTCAGGGCTACGGGTGGCCCACCCTCTCTCTCTTCTTCTTGGACATCATTTCACTGTGACTATGTCCGCTTGTACTCATGGCTTCAGTTGGAGGGACAGGCTGTTTCTGTAATGTGGTGAGTGCTTTTGATCATGTACTTACTAGTCTCAGTAGTTCTGCCCTTTGCTTCTCCTGAAAACATCCAATTCAGATGAGTTTTTGTTCCCTTTTGAAGGTATCCAGGGTATAAAACCACATGCCATTTCATAATAGCAGTAGGTTGAGACTTTCTAAATTTATTTCACTCAAATCATTTTATCTCCCATGTTATCTAGTAGAAAAGCCAGCAGAGATAGTTTGGGGAACAGGCAGGTTTTGGAGAAACTCCGGCTTCCTCACTTGAAGAAATTCTGGAATGTTGATACTGTATTGTTGCTAGAAACCTGAGACTGACCTCTTACAGGCAGTCCCTCCCTCACAAATGTCCTCTTCACAGAACCCCCCCCCCCCCCTTCTCTCCGTTGGGAGCTTGTGTTGTTCTGTGTGATGTATTGGGTACTAGGGAGAGGATTGGGCACCACCGCCACCCGTGAGGTTATTTCGGGGGAGGTATGTTCTGGAACCCTGGGCTGGAGAGTGGAAGCTCTTTTTCACGTAGAAACATAGAAACAGTGGTAGCTGGTATTTCACAGTCCGGCTTCATTGTGTATTAAAGAGGCCTGTGTAACATATGCTGTACGATTAATCACCATTCATGGCGTTTCCTTTGGGAAATTTCAGTCAGTTTCCAAAAAACAGTTAACCTTTTTTTTTAATTGCAGAACGTTTTAAACATAAAAGTGGAAGAGTGTAATGAACCTGCATGCACCCACCACCCAGTCTTTTTTTTTTTTTTTTTTTTTTTTTTTTTTTTTTTTGCCCACCACCCAGTCTTAACAGTTGCCATCCCATCCCATGGTCAGTGTTGCTTTGTTTTTCCACCACCACCACTCCCCCTCGCCCCAAATGCCACTCTTGATATGATGAAGCAAATCCCAGATTTCATAGCATTTTGCTCATATATATTTTAGTAATGTCTAAAAGAGAAAGACTTACAAAAATACAACCTCAATACCATTATTCTGTCTTAAGAAAATTATCAAAAATTTATTAAGACCACCCAATACCTAGTTTTCACATTTCCCTGTTGTCTTGTAAATATTCTTTTATGGTTCCACGTGTTCCCATCAGGATCTAAACAGGGTTCATACATTGTATTTGGTTGCTTCTCCCTTAAGTCCGTTTTATTCTATATGTTCCGCTTCCTTCCTCTTTTCCTTGCAGTGAAATTGTTGAAGAAACCATGTTGCTTGTCCTGTAGTGTTTCCCACATTTTGGAGTTTGCTCACCGCATCCCTGGAGTAGTATTTACTATTTTTCTCAGTCTCTCATATTTCCTGTAAACTGGTAATTAGATTTAGAAGCTCAGACAACTGGCTTTGCTTACAGGCCCTTTGTGTGTTGGGGACTATGTGGGTGAGGTGAATGTGGTTTTCACGCATAAAAGCATATCGTGGGCCTCATTTGATATTGTCAACTAGTGTGAGATACACTCCCCTCCTTTCTGACCTGCCTCTGATTTGAAAAGATTAACCTAAGTGACAAATTTGGAAATGGCTATTGCCCCTGACTACAGGGGTTTTTCACTTATTTTTAATTTAAAATGAGAAATGTAAGGATATTAGAGGCACTGGAAGAGGAAATGCTGTGACTTGAACACCTGTATTGTGTATTCCAGTCTCGTCTCTGTCGTTCTGCAGGTTTGCACGTGCCAAGTTGTCATCCTGGTTAGCGTAATACTTTGTAGTCGGCTTGTATTTTATAAATGTTTTTCTGTGTTGTTACATAGTCCTCCAAATAGCAGTCCTGATGACAGCATATTGTTCCCTCAGTTAGATGCACCACAGTTGATTTAACTCTTCCCCTGTTGCTGAGCCTTTATTCTCGGTCTGCATTTTTACATTAGAGCTTTGATAGAGTAGCCGTCTTTATTCACATCACTATTAACTTCATTTGGATTAAATTCTGAGGATAGAAATTCTTGGAAATGGGATTATGAGTATCTTTATGGGTACATATGTTTGTTTTCCAAAAGGGAAATTACAGAGCTCTCTATTTCAGAGCTCTCATTTTTCTGGAACTTACCCTAATTCAGCCCCAACCCCCCTGAACATCTCTAGTTCCTGATTCCAGAGGACACTTACTTTGCATATGGGAAAATGTATTTAAGTATGGGGATGAATGGAATTATTCGATGAAAAATGTCAGACTAGTTAGTATTTTGTTTTCGGGTGTGAAAAAGAAGAACCTTTCAAAAGAGTTTGTTCTTAACAACTCAAATATGGGTCTAGATCGGAGCCACTAGCTGCATGTGGCTGTTAAGCATTTCAGATGTGACTAGTCCAAGTTGACATGTGCTCAAGTGTCACACATCAGATTTCAAAGACTTAATACAAAAAAAAAGAATGAAATAGCTCATTAATATTTTTTTACATGAATTATAGGTTGAAATGATAGTATTTTGGATGCCAATATTGGGTTAAACAGAATATTTTATTAAAATTAATTTCACCTTTCTCTTTTTACCTTTTTTAAATGTGACTACTTGGAAATTTAAAAGTGTACACGTGGCTTGCATTTCATTTCTAGCTCTGGTCTAGATACTCTTGGGGCAGCGTGTCTGGAAAAGAGGAGGCTGTAGTTAAGGCTGTAACTAAGGGTTATCTTGGGAAAGAGAAAGGAGCCAGTGACTCCGGACAGCACAGTAAAATTCACAGCGACCCCGTGCATGCAACGAGCAGCTCGGACAAAGGTGGTTTCGCAATTGTGATACCCTGAGGCGGATGTAAGAGGAGATCCCGTGAGTAAGATTGAGTTAGAGTTGCCGCGTTCCTGTGCTGAGCGGATTGCAAAGTGGTGGTGAATATCTCTGTACCATCCTCTCTTTCTCTCCTTGTTCCGTTTAGGTTCTATGCCCGGGACTCTGGTCTGCTCAAGTTTGAGATCCAGGCAGGCTTACTGGGCCGCCCCATCAACCACACAGTGCGGCGCCTTGTTGCATTCACCTTTCACCCTTTTGAGCCTTTTGCTATTTCCGTGCAGAGGACTAATGCCGAGTACGTTGTCAACTTCCACATGCGACACTGCTGCACGTAGGTGCCTCACCAGAGCCCCGTTACCTGGTCTTCCGAAACGTTGCCCCCTTCTTGTCTCAGTGGACTCTGAAGCAAAAGCTCCTGCCTCCCGGCTTTGTTGGTTCCAGATGGTTATACCTCAGTTGGGGAGAGCCGGAGAGAGGAGCGAGGGGGGCCCAGCCAAGTGGAATTTTTATCGTATCCAACTACTGATTGATTGCAAGTCCTCTGGTCCTTTCCCTGTGGGAATGCCCAGCATTAATTAAGTCCAGTTAGTTTTTGTTCTTTTTTGCATTTTACTGCTATATGAAGATGACAGCATCACACCTTTCCCCCCCTTCACGTCCATTCTTTGGCATTATGGCATGCGGTCTGAAGTGGGTACGTCTTTGCTCACGGGAACTGTGTCCATCTTTCCATGCAGCCGACAGCAGGGCTATCTTTATATAAAGAAAACACAAATAAAGCCTTGGTATTTTCTTACTTAAATATATCCTGTTTGCTGACTGCCTTCTGTCCCGATCGCACCGAATACTTTTTACATTTGTGGTTCCAGGAGGGACTGTGAAAGGGACTGGAGGCCATGGCTCCAGCAGCTGCCCTGGGGAGAGCGGAGTGGTATGTGCCAGCACGGAAGACCGTTATCTGTCAGGATTGTCGTCTTCCCTGGGGTTTTGTCCTGGTAGTCGTTACAGCTGGAGGGGCCGGGCATAAATGCACATTGTCATGTGGAAGCACGCTCCCATCTGCACGGTCTGTGTCATGCAGGTGGGAGAGTGATCCGTTCTCTGGGGCTGTAGCGGATACAGACACTGTGTAGCACGCACGGCAGTTGGGTCGTGAGAGCTGGCAGGCTCCACGTGTCCCTAAAGAGATCAGACTGACTGCTCCTGGATGGCCCGGCTGTCACGGCTCCTCCGAACACCTGCTGGCCCCCAGCCAGCCTCCTTCTGTGCGGTCTCAGCCGGTGTCCTCCGGCGGGCTCGTGAGGCTGCTTCTGTCTCATCCGCACAACGTATCCCCCGCTTATGAAGTCTGCTTGTTTAGTAGCACCTGACTTTGAAAGCAGCTTGAAATGTTGGATTTCAGAGCAGGTTGTGGAGTCACGGATGCGAACAGATGGATTCCGTATCCCTCCGCCATCCAGATCGACCTCCCTTGGGAACATAACAAATGTGATAGGAGATACAGAGTCCCACCAAAAACAGTTCAGCTAATTTCCTCATCCTCAATATCGAACGGCTGCATTCATTCTCATTCAGCGTGCAGCACAGGATTTGAGCGCCAGCTATGGGTCGGGTAGATGCTGTGCTGAGATCTGGCGGATGAGACAATTAGACCAATAAAGAGAATTATAATGCAGAATGGCAGAAGCCCCAGTAGTGGTTCTCTGGGAACAGTGGAGAAGGATGAAGGAGAGGTGGAGGAGGAGAGCCATACTGGGGAAGGGACACTGGAGCCGGACAAACGGGAGTCTGTTGTGTGGACCAGGGCAGGGGACGTTTCGAGGAGAGAGCCAGCATGCACAAAGGCGCGGAAGCGTGAACAGGGTCGTCAGGGCCGTGGAACGGTAACGAATACGGCTGCGGCACAGGCTGAGGGGAGGCCAGGGGAGTGTGACCGAATCATGAAGAGAAGTCTTGTGTGTGGTGTTAGGGTTTGTGCGGTGGAAGACGTGATCCAGATTTCACAAAGACTGTCTTTAGCAGTCTGGAAGATGATTTGGAGGCGGGCCGACAAGCCAGTGGTGGTAATCCAGAGGAGAAGAGGAGGGTTTGAATGACCTCACTGGGCTTCTGGAAGGATGAAATACTGAGGCATTCTCCTAGATTCTTCGTAGGTCATGACAAAATCAGGATCCCAAAGCAGTCACACGTTTGTGGGGACTCAACCAATCTTCCGTGGTTGAAGCCCTTCACCTGCAGCTTTCTTCTGTGCCAGGTTGCTTGGACTGTACCTGAGGGACTGGGGAGTGTGGAGTCACTCGGGCCGCGGTGGGAATCCCCGCCCTTCTGCCCATAAGGTCTGTGACCCTGGGCGGTGTCCTAGCCTTTCTGAAGCTTAATGTGTACTTCCTGTCGCCTTACTCCTCCATTCTCCTGGTCATATCTTCTATCTTCCATCTTGTCTAACTCCCCAAGCAATTCTCATACGCTTTCCTGCTCTGTTTACTCTCCCACTCGCTGAAATTGCCGTTTGACACCATTCCTCTTCCAAAGCCCACCTTCCTTTTCTCCCTGATCACCTTGCCACCCGCTTCCAGATGGAAGCGGAAACAATCACGTGGGGGAATTGCCTTATCTTTCTTTCACCATGTCAACCCCATGACTTGTGTCTATGTTCCTTGCCTGCTTTTCCTCCGGAGTCCAGAACCCTTGCTTCCCTAAAAGGCCAACTCCTCCCCGTGCTCACTGAATCCTGTCTCTTCTAGACTTCTCAACTTCTTCACTCCTGCAATTATTCTTTACTGTATCTTCCTCTTGATAGGTCATTTCTACTAGCACATTAGATACACTCTAGGATGTTCTTTTTTTCTTTTATCTTTTTTTAAAGATTTTATTTTTAAGTAATCTCTCCACCCGACAAGGGGCTTGAACGCACAGCACTGAGATCAAGAGTTGCATGATCTACTGACTGAGCCAGCCAGGCACCCATACGATCTTCTTTATCTTTTTTTTTTTTTTAATGTTTATTTTTGAGAGAGAGAGAGAGAGACAGAGTGCAAGAAAGGGAGGGGCATAGAGAGGGAGAGAGAGGGAGAGAGAGGGAGACACAGGATTTGAAGCAGGTTTCAGGCTCTGAGCTGTCAGCACAGAGTCCAATGTGGGACTCGAACTCACGGACCGTGAGATCATGACCTGAGCCGAAGTCAGACTATCAACCTACTGAGCCACCCAGGTGCCCCAGATCTTTTTTCTTTAAAACCTCCTGCTTTGGCCTCTTCTCCCTCTTCAGTTACTGCCCACCTCTCTGTTACCCTTCACAGAAAAACTTCTCAAACGAGTTGTTTAAATTAAATGTTTTCACCCCACCACGTCCTATTTTTCCTCAGCCCACTCCAGATGGGTTTTAGTCCCCCCTCCACTGACACGGTACTTGTCCCAGCCACCAGGGACTCCATGTTGCCAGTTCACACACCTCTCATCCCTTTTGTGCTCAGCAGCCCGACATCGGGCATAATTCATTTCTCTCTCTGTCAGGAAGCACTTGCTTTTCTTGGTTTCCGGGACAGTACGAGTTTCTGGTTTTCTTCCTGCCTTGCTGATGGTTGCTCGTTAGTCCCCTTTGCTGGCTTCTCGGCTCTACCTTTAGATGCTAGAGTGCGCCAGCCCTTGGCCTTGGATTCTCTCCTCATTTCCTCTGTATACCATTTCTTTAATTGATTTTGTCCATTTCCCTGGTTTTATATTCTAGCTATATGCTGATGATTCGCAAAATTATAACCCCAGCCCTGATGCCTTCCTGGACCTCCAAATTCATATATCCCATGGCTTACCTGGCATCTTCATTTGAATATCTAATAGGCATTTCAAAACCAGCATCTCCAAAACTGGGCTCTTGAGTCTCACTCCCCACCTCTAACCCATTGTTTTCCTCCCACAGTTTCCAGATGGCTTCAGCGTTTACCCATTTACTGCAGGCAATAACTTAGGAACTATTTCCCGTTTTCCTTTTTTCCAGCCCCCACCTCTCCCCATAGCGCCCACATATCTGACTTTGCCTTACCAACCGTGGTGATCCCTTACTCCATGTTAGTGACTAGAACTAGGTCAAGACCAGCTGGCAGAAAGGGTTAGTTTACGAATGTCGTGTGACTTCTGTCAGGTCAATGATACTGTAAGGTAGAGGTTTCTGGAACTGTGGGGGAAACATTTCTCTTTTGAAAATGTCTGTGAGGAACCATGTGGCCCACAGTTCCACAGCCCACCACCCAATGATCCTATTCAAAAAGAATCAGCCAGGGGTGCCTGGGAGGTTCAGTCGGTTAAGTGTCCCACTTCGGCTGAGGTCATGATCTTGTGGCCTGTGAGTTCAAGCCCCACATGGGGCTCTGTGCTGACAGCTCGGAGCCTGGAGCCTGCTTTGGATTCTGTATCTCCCTTTGTCTCTGCCCCTCCCCTGCTCATGCTCGCTCGCTCTCTCTCTCTTTCTCTCTCTCTCAAAAATAAACAAATGGTAAAAAAAAATTAAAAAAAAAAAATTCCTTGAGGAGGGAGCTGAACTGGATGGCAGAGTAGAGAGGAAAGAACCCGGATCGTAGATAACGTAGTTGGTTGGCTGGATCACTCAACCCTATAACCCATCCTACATCTGGGTTTCCGGTTCTGGGAGAGAGACAATAAGCTTCCATACTGTTTAAGCCACTTTGAATTGATTTGTTGTTGTTGTTGTTGTTTCTTATAATTGAAAGCAAATTAATAGATGCAAAGAGAAAGGCAGGTACTCCGTGGAAAGAGTCAGGAAATTCCTGCTGGCTGGGTATCTTATTAGGTTGGGTTTGAAAAGGCCCAGTTATGACTCCTGTTCTCTGATTTCAGTAAGATTCCTGGCTCTCTGATAGCCCCCTTCAGCCATACCTGTACTGGCCTGGGTGTTTCTTATAGCCAAAAGGATGTAACTAAAATGAGCGATAAAGCACTGAGCTCATTGAGCACTTGAGCCATATGAAGTTCACAACCCCTGTGTGTTTATATTAACTTTGTTTCTAAAGGATTTTAGGCTCCTCTCAGTAAATTCTAGTGCCTTCTTTCTACAGATATCCAGTGAACTTCAAGAATCTTTGGAGAATCAAGCTCTTTGGAACCAAAAATGTTTAAGAAAAGCAGAGACTTCAGGGGATTTATCTTTCAGATCTAAATTCTTGCCTGGAACTCTCTTCTCATCCCTGTTCTGCAGGGGCTGATGTGTCAGTGATCAGGGCCAAGCCGTTCTGGGCCTTTGAGAGAAAGGCTCTATTTAAATTTGGTCTCTTTCATTCAGAGTCCTTGTAGAGAAGCACAGTATTAAATCAGTGAAAAGCCTAAATTAGATAATTTTTAAAAGAACGGTAGCTTCATTATTTTTCAAGTACACAGAGTAACTGCATCTCAGCCATGAAGTGTTCCTTTGTAGAAACCCTTGGAGACTTTTCTTAATGAATGGATTATAATTATTGGTAATCAGCATAACGGTTCTCTGCAATACGTGCTTCGAAAGGAATTGAGCATATTAGATGATTTTGATGTTCCAGAGGGCAATTTTGTTTACAACATCAATCTGCTCAGTGTATACCCTTTATAGCTATAACCCTCTGTTGTTTAAAAAAAGAAAAAAAAGAAAGCAAAGAAAGGAAAAATTCTGAAGACTCTCTCCATCATACAACATTTGATTACCAGAGGCAGAAATAACATGGGAGGATAGAGAGATGCATAGTAGGACTCATTCTTTACCCACATTGTCCTGACAGAACTATGGGAACAGGTCAGGCTTATGAGTAGGGCCTGTCCCTGTCACCTGCTAGCTCTGTATCCTTGGGCTTGCTTGATAATAAGAATTTTACCGAGTTTCAGTTTCTCTGTAAAATGGGGTCACGTCTGCTCGGCAGGGCTGATGTGAGCAGTAAATGAGTATTAGTTGAAGCTCTTCATACAGGAAGTAGCCAATAAATCCTAGCTTCCATTCTCTCCCTAGATTTCCTGGCCTGTGGGGGAGGCTCCCCCCCGCCTCAATGTCACAGAGACCGCATCCAGCCCTGGTGGTGCCTCTTTGTTCCTTGCTGATCCAGAAACACAAGCTTGCGCCTTCTCTAGGCCCAGCCCCTACACAGGACACCGGTGGCTTTTGAGGGGGTGCCATTCTGCCACCACAGTCTCTGTTCTGAGAAGACCAGAACATCCCTAACCCTCTTTGCGGCCAAATACATTGGATTCAAAGGAGCCTTGTTTGCTGACAGTTTGTTGTCGTTGATCATGAACGTTTACTAAGTGCTCACTCTGGGGTCAGGAGCTAGTAAGCACCTTATATTGGAAGGTATTCCTTCATTTCATCGATTCTGAGATGCATTTTTCAAAATTGGAGTGTATCCAATATGGGGATCTCGTCAGTGTCAGTCGGCAACCACAACGTCACCGCTGTCGTCGCCTGTGCGGGTTCACACTGAGCATGCTCTTCACGTTGTCCTCATTGCTGTTGAGTAATGTGCATTGGGGATACCACATGTGTTAAATGTCCATGCTCTTTGAAGTGTCTTCAAAAAGAGTATCCTAGGATTTGGTGTTGAAAGGTTATTTTATATACAGAAAGGTGCGGAAGCCGAGCAGTGTGGTTAATTTTGGTATCAGCGAAGCAAAGGTTTGCCACTGAAGGAATGAACGTGAGGCCACATTTTTTTGCAGAGCAGCCACCGAGTGCTTTTTGGAACTAAGAGAGAAAGATAACCGCTGGCAAACGAAGTTTTACTGGCATACTGAGTTTCGTGGAAAAGGACCGCCTGTCACACAACCAACAAGGCAAGTGAAGGAAGGGGAGACTGTCACAGGCCTCGGAATAAATGGAAGAAGTTGTAATGCAACGAGAGGCCTTGTGTGACCAATTCATGCAAAGCGCAGGACTAATCATTAAGGTGTGAACTGGTCAGAAACTTCCTGCTGACTCTGAACAGAAGCCGATTGACTTCCAGGGGCACGTGATTCAAAATAGGAAGAAAATGAAAACTAGAGCCTAAGTCGAATGAGAAATACTAATGACACTGGATGTTCTTCAGTGTCCCCCTAATACCTCTAAATCCAAAAAAAAAAATAAAAAAAAGGCCTAAAATGCTCTTTGAATATGTATATGTTTTAAGGGTACTAGTAGGGTTTGTTTTAACTCGATACGGTAAGACACACAGAGATGGAAATGACTGTCATGAAGGAAGAAGTCTGTTTTACCTACACGTCTCTAGAAACGGGGCAGGGCATATCAGGCCCCATGGGGAGGCAGCTGGGTCAATCGGGAGGTCGAGGAGCCAGGGGAAAATGTGGGTGAGAGCCTTTATTGTGGTTTCTACAACAGGCAAGGCAGGCTGAGAAGGCTTGGGATTGGCTAATCTGAATAATTTCGGTGAGCTCTGCGACATAGGGGCTGCCCCTAGTTGTCTGATACCTGGCTCTGAGGTGATTAGGGCAGCTGGATAGTGGCCCAGAGTGTGAGAGCACCATATAGGAGGTGGTTGGGGCATTGGCTCCGGATTGGTTGGTGTGTGTGTAAAGGCACACTCCCAGGGAGTTGTTTGCTGTCTCTAGGAGTTAGCTGACCCTGGGAGGGGCAGTTCCTGTAAGGTCAGTGAGGTCCTAATAGGTCAAAGCATCAGAAAATAAAAGGTACGGTTAACACAGTACAAAATGTCCTAAGTACTAAGCGTCGTCATGGTACGATTATCTAGGTTCCTTTGTTAGTGCCGCATGGTTGGTAGCCCGCTTCCAGGATGTCCTGCAGTGATCCCGCCTCCTCGATTCATGCTTTTGGGTAGTTCCCTCCCACATTGTATCTGGGTTGGTCTGTGTGACCAAAACGACACAAGCAGAAGTGTGAGTGTGTCACTTTCAAGCCTCGGTTTATAAACGGCATCTTGGGGCCAGGCTTCTACATCCACTCTACCCGCCGCCCCCCCCCCCCCCCCCCCCCCGCTTCAACCACTCACTCTGGGGGAGACCAGCTGTCCTGTCGTGAGGACATTCGGACAGCCTTCTGGAGGGACCCGCTTGGCTTCTTGCTAATAGCCATGTGAGAGAGATATCTTGGAAACGGGTCCTCCGGCCTCAGTCAAGCCTGCGGATGACTGCAGCCTCATGAGAAACCCTGAGCAAGAACCACCCAGCCAAGCCACTTCCAGATTTTTGACTCTCAGAAAGCCTGTGAGATAAATGTGGTTTTAAGCTGCTGAGTTTGGGGGGCAATTTGTTATGTAACAATATCTGATGAACACACATAAATAATGGCGTGTTTTGCAATATGACACCTTATATTTGAAAAAGGCCATATTACCCTCGTTTTATAAATAAGGAAACTAATCTCTGAGACGCTAAGTGATTTGCCCATCATTACTAGTTAATAGCAGGTAAAACTAATCCAGCCTGTGTCAGAATTCACTTAAATCCTGGATTTATAGAGATCTAAACTGGGGTTTCACTGATTACCAATAACATTCACAGGGAATTCTTACGATTCAGTGCCTCTGTATCCACTCCCTCCCTTAGAGGGGGATGACCAATAAGGATATTTTTTATTAAGGTTGAAAATCCACATATTTCTCCCTCTTAACACTAGTATGTTGGTTGGCTTATTTGTT
This sequence comes from Neofelis nebulosa, assembly GCF_028018385.1. Classification (NCBI taxonomy): domain Eukaryota; kingdom Metazoa; phylum Chordata; class Mammalia; order Carnivora; family Felidae; genus Neofelis; species Neofelis nebulosa. The sequence continues at coordinate 7,469,806 of NC_080788.1, forward strand.
CATTTATGTATTAAAAATGTTTTGAGGACCTGCTAAGTGCCAGGAACTAGGAATATAAGAATTCGTGTCATAGCCCCAACCGTTTCTGGTCTGAAAATGTTTCTGAATACAGCCGTACCTCAGAGATAGTGCCAGTTTGGTTCCCCAGCACTGCCGTAAAATGGATATCACAATAAAGCAAGTCAAATGAATGTTTTTGTTTCCCTGTGTGTATAAAAGCTGTATTTACACCATGCAATAGTCTGTTAGGTGTGCAGCAGCATTATGTCTAAAAAAAACAATGCACATACCTTAATTTAAAAAATGTCGCTAAAAAATGCTGCCACCTGAGCTTTCAGTGAGCTGTAATCTTTTTGCTGGTGGAGGGTCTTGCCTCAATGTCGACGGTGCTGACTGGTGGCCGCTGAAGGTTGGGGTGGCTGTGGCAATTTCTCAAAATAAGACAACGGAGAAGTTTGCTACATCAATGGACTCTTCTATCACAAGCGATTTCTCTGTAGCTGGTGATGCCATTTGATGACTTTTTCCCACAGCAGAGCTTCTTTCAAAATTGGAGTCTTCTCAAAACCCGCCGCTGCGCTGTCAGCTGAGTGTAGGTAATATTCCAAATCCTTTGTTGTCATTTCAACAATCTCCTCCGCCAGTAGGAGGCACTGTCTCAGGGAACCGCTTTCTGTGCTCTTCCCAAGAAGCAACTCTTCATCTGTTACAGTTTGATCGTGAGATTTCATCAATTCAATCCCATTTTCAGGCTCCGCTTCCTGTTCTCTTGCTGTTTCCACCACATCTGCAGTGACTTCCTCTCCTGAAGTCTTGAACCCCTCAAAGTCATCCAGGAGGGTTGGGGTCAATTTCCTCCAAACTCCTGTTCATGTTGGTATTCTGACCTCTTCTCATGAATCATGAATGTTCTTATTGGCATCCAGAATGGTGAAGCCTTTCCAGAAGGTTTTCAATTTACTTGCCCAGATCCGTCAGAGGAATCCCTATCTGTGGCAGCTATAGCCTTACAAAATGTATTTCTTAAATAATAAGACCTGAAAGTTGAAATTATGTCTAGATGCATGGGCTGCAGAATGGATGCTGTGTCAGTAGGTGTGTAAACAACATCAGTCTCGTACATCTCCATCAGAATTCTTGGGTGACCAGATGCATTGTCAACGAGCAGCAATATTTTGAAAGGAATCATTTTTTTTTCTGAGCAGTAGGTCTCAACAGTGTTTGGGTTTGCAGTATTTCGTGTACCATGTTGTAAACACAAGTACTGTCCGGACTTTGTTACATCACTGACAGAGCACAGGCAGAGTAGGCTGAGCATAATTCTTAAAGGCCCTAGGATTTTCAGAGTGGCACATGAGCACAGGCTTCCACTTGAAGCCAGCAGCTGCATTAGCCCCTACCAACAGAGTCAACCTGTCCTTTGAAGCCAGACATTGACTTCTCTCCAGCTAAGAAAGTCCTAGATGGCATCTTCTTCTGATATAAGGCCGTTGCATCCACACTGAAAATCTGTTGTTTGGTGGAGCCACCTTCATTAACGATCACAGCTGGAGCTTCTGGAGAACTTGCTGGAGCTTCTACGTCAGCACTCGCTGCTTCGCCTTGTAGTTTCATGTTATGGAGAAGGTGTCTTGTCTTCCCTTAAGCCTCACGAACCAACCTCTGCTGACTTCCAACCTGTCTTCTGTGGCTTCCCTACCTCTCTCAGCCTTCACGGAAGTGAAGAGAGTGAGGGCCTTGCTCTGGATTAGACTTTGCCCCCAGGGAAGGTTGTGGCCGGTTGGATCTTCTCTGCAGGCCACGAAGACTTTCTCTTTGTCAGCAGTGAGGCTGTTTCTCTTATGTGTGTGTTCACTGGAGTAGCACTTTTATGTCCTTTAAGAATTTTTCCTTTACATTCACAACTTGCCTAACTGTTTGGGGCAAGAGGCCTAGCTTTTGGCTTCTCTCAGCTTTCAATATGCCTTCCTCACTGAGGTTAATCATTTCCAGCTTCTGATTTCAAGTGAGAGATGTGTGACTCTTCCTTTCACACAGACACTTAGAGGCCACTGTAGGGTTACTAATTGGCCTCATTTCAATATTGTTGTGTTTCAGGGATCAGGGAGAGTGAGAAAGAGGGGGACAACTGGTTGATGGAGCAGTCAGAACACACGACAAAACAATTATGTAACATCAAAGATCACTCATCACAGATTGCCACAACAAATATAACAACAATGGAAAAGTTTGAAATATTGCAAGAATTACCAAAACGTGACACGGAGACTCAAAGTGAGCAAAATGTTACTGGAACAATGGAGTCGACAAGCTTGTAGACATGAGGTTGCCGTGTAAAATCTGCGGTGTGCGAGAGATCCCGTAAAAGGAGGGGTGTCGTCGTGCCATCGGGGAAGCTTCCAGATAACCAGTGTCTGAATGCGGAGGTGGGAGGAAGGAGCCGAGGGGTGGGTTGTGCGGTGGGAGCCCGGGCTTCTCTGTGTCCTGCTTTATTAACTCTGATGATGGAGTTCCGTCCCCCCCAGGGAGCACTTACAGTTCCGTCCCCCCCCAAGGGAGCACTTACAGTTCCGTCCCCCCCCCCCCCCCCCCCCCAGGGAGCACTTACAGATCCACAGGACAGCTGCCTGAAACTGCCGCCTGGCCCTGCCAGCAGAAGCCTGCCAGCAGAAGCCGAGTTCCCAGGCCCCATGCTGTGCGTCCCATTCATCGTCCTGAGACCAGAGAGAGATCTCCTGGTCTTCAACTACTGTGTGTCTTCCAAACTTAGTATTAATTTCCCAGGATTAGGAGAGGAGACTGTCACTTCGCTTTAATTAATTGTTGAAAGAACAGAGAGGGGTCTATATTTCTGCTAAAAGGAAAATTTAAAAAACGGAGGGAATGGAAATATTCTGAATGGGGGAACCCAGAAGTAAAATAAAGGTGGTTTTCAAACTCAGTTTCTTCTCCCTCATCTTTAAGGGGTTTTTTGGGGGACGGGGGGACATGTGTTATGAGGTTTGAAGTCTGTCCTTAAGGAGGGATATGTTATTGAAAATAAATTACCTTTAGATTGTTTTTCACAGTCAGTTTATTTTGTTTTATTTTATTTTTATTTTAGAGAGAGAAGAGAGCGTGAATGGGGGAGAGGGGCAGAGGGAGAGAGAGAATCTTAAGCACGTTCCACGCTTAGTGCGGAGCCCAATGTGGAACCTGGTCTCACAAACCATGAGATTGTGACCTGAGCCAAAATCAAGAGTCAGACACCCAACCGACTGACTACCCAGGCACCCCTTCCACAGTCAATTATTTTTAAAGAAATGTTTTAATGTCATTTTGGTTAAAATTTTTAAGAATATAGCTTATCTGAAAAGTGATTATCAACTCAGGGTAGGTTACAGATAAAATTGAGGTCGTGGGCATGTTAGAATCTTGACAGAAATTTTGAAAAAATTAGTTGAGATTTTTATTGGGAGAATGAAAAAGTGTGTAAGTTTTCACATTATAAATTGCAGAAAGTTAAAAAAAATCTTATCTGATGAGGTTATGCGGAAGATGGATTCATAACTGAGACACATCTCCCCCAAATCTTGGAGGGACATGAGATTTTCCTGCTTATCAGATAGGGGGATTAGCTTTGGAAGGCTGAAGAGCATTGCATTAGATAAATACTGGTTTTCAGGGCTCCTGGGTGACTCAGTTAAGCATCCAACTCTTGATTTCAGCTCAGGTCATGATCTCACAGTTGGTGAGATCGAGCCCCACACTGGGCTCCACACTGAGCATGGAGCCTGCTTGGGATACTCTCTCTCCATCTCGGTCTCTGCCCCTCCCCTGCTCATGCTCGCTCTCTCTCTTTCTCAAAAATAACATTAAAACAAATTGAACATATACAAGTGGAAACTTTTGCATAACAATTATCAAAACAAAATCACATGACAAGTGACAACACATTTACCAAAGGATTGATTTTTTTAGTGTAAAACATTTTTAAAATATAAAAAGATGAACAATCCCCAGTTAAAAATGGGCAAAGAATCTTATTAGCAGAGTGTTCACAGAAAAAATACATACACGTGGTCAACAGCTATATGAAAATGTGACATTTATGGCACAAAAACAGACACTCAGATCAACAGAACAGAATAGAGAACCCAGAAATGGACCCACAAACGTATGGCCAACTAATCTTTGACAAAGCAGGAAAGAATATCCAGTGGGATAAAGACAGTCTCTTCAGCAAGTGGTGCTGGGAAAACTGGACAACGGCATGCAGAAAAATGAACCTGGGCCACTTTGTTACACCATACACAAAAATAAACGCAAAATGGATGAAAGACCTCAATGTAAGACAGGAAGCCATCAACATCCTCAAGGAGAAAGCAGGCAAAAACCTCTTTGATCTTGGCCGTAGCAACTTCTTACTCAACACGTCTCCGGAGGCAAGGGAAACAAAAGCAAAAATGAACTACTGGGACCTCATCGAAATAAAAAGCTTCTGCACAGCGAAGGAAACAATCAGCAAAACTAAAAGGCAACTGACAGAATGGGAGAAGATATTTGCAAATGACATATCAGATAAAGGGTTAGTATCCAAAATGTATAAAGAACTTATCAAACTCAACACACAATAAATAAATAATCCAGTGAAGACATGGGCAAAAGACATGAATAGACACTTCTCCAAAGAAGACATCCAGATGGCCAACCGACACATGAAAAGATGCTCCACATCACTCATCATCAGGGAAATACAAATCAAAACCACAATGAGATACCACCTTATACCTGTAAGAATGGCTAACATTAACAACTCAGGCAACAACAGATGTTGGCGAGGATGTGGAGAAAGAGGATGTCTTTTGCATTGTTGGTGGGAATGCAAGCTGGTGCAGCCACTCTGGAAAACAGTATGGAGGTTTATCAAAGAACTAAAAATAGAACTACCCCTACAACCCAGCAATTGCACTACTAGGCATTTATCCAAGGGATACGGGTGTGCTGTTTTGAAGGGGTACAGGCACCCCCCCCCCCAATGTTTATAGCAGCAGTATCAACAATAGCCAAAGTATGGAAAGAGCCCAAATGTCCATCGAGGGATGAATGGATAAAGAAGATGTGGTGTATATATGTATACAACGAAGTATTACTCGGCAACCAAAAAGAATTAAATCTTGCCATTTGCAACTATGTGGATGGACCTAGAGGGCATTATGCTAAGCAAAATTAGCCCATGAGAGAAAGACAAATATCATAGGGCTTCACTCATATGAGGACTTTAAGACACAGAACAGGTGAACATAAGGGAAGGGAAGCAAAAATAATATAAAAACAGGGAGGAGGACAAAACATAAGAGACTTAAATATGGAGAACAAACAGAGGGTTACTGGAGAGGTTGGGGGGGGTGGGCTAAATGGGTAAGGGGCATTAAGGAATCTACTCCTGAAATCATTGCACTATATGCTAACTAATTTGGGTGTAAATTTAAAAAATAAATTTAAAGCAGAAAAAAAAGAATTAAAAACAAGAAAAGAAACAAAATAACCTATAAAGAGAATATATGATAGTGGCATCCTATCAATAAACCATTATGACTTACATAAAAAAATGACATTTTTCACCCATCAGAATAGCGAAGGTTAAGTGTTTGATGATGCCATGTTGTCAAGAGCGTAGGGTGCTCTCCCCTACTGTTGGGGGAGTAAACTGATTGAAACTTCTTGAAGGACAAAAGAGCAGTGTCTTCGTAAATATTCATATTTTGAAAACCCAGTTAAATTCTGTGCATTAGGACAAAACATTTGCATATGTGAGCAAGACATATGCACAAGGCCATTTCATTGTAACTTTTCCACTGTGAAAAAGTGGAAACTACTTGATGTGCATTGATAGAGGACAGACAAAATGAATTACAAGCTCTGTCCATAAAATCGGAGCTGATACAGCTGTGAAAAATAATGAGGCAAGTCCATACATATTGATTTGGAAAGCTCTTTGAGCTGTAGTAATTGAACAACTGTATTTAATGTGAAAACATATTTTTTTAAAAAACTGAAAAAAAATCTGTGCTGAAATTGAGGTCACTATAGATATTAAATATATCCATAGTCATGGAGTCATAGAACACTTTTGAAAACATACTGAAGACGCTATTAACAATAATTACTTCTGGAGAGCAGACGTGGGGGCAAGGGAATGTGGACATTTACTCTCTAGCTTATTTCTTTTATCTCTGTAATCCTTTAACTGTGAACACGTATTACTTAACATTTTTAATGAGTTTTGTTCAATTTTTAGTTGGGGTACAAAGCACAAACCATCAAATTTACCAGCGTACTTATTTACGTGCAGTTCAGTATTGCTAAATATATTCACATTGTTGTGCCATCAATCTCTGCAGTTGGTTCATCTTGCAAAACTGAAACTCTGTCCCTATTATGCAATAATTCCCATTTCTCCCTCGCCCAGCCCCTGGCAACCACCGTTGTGCTTTCTTTCTATGAGTATGACTAGTTACATCCTATAAGTGGAATCATACGGTATTTGCCCTTTCCTGGTGTCTTTTTGTGACTGGTGAGTGTCACTTAGCAAAATGTCCTCAAGGTTTGTCCATGTTGTAGCCTATGTCAGAATTTCCTTCATTTTCGGGGCTTCCGGGTGGCTCAGTTGGTTAAGTGTAGACTCTTGATTTTGGCTCAGGTCACGATCTCACAGTTTGTGGGATTGAGCCTCGCGTCAGGCTCTGCACTGGCAGTAGGGGAGCTTGCTTGGGATTCTCTTGTCTGCCTCTCTCTCTGCCCCTCCCCTGCTCATGCTCTCTCTCTCAAAATAAATAAATAAACATTAAAAAGAATTTCCTTCATTTTCAAGGCTGAATAATATTCCATTACATGTACGTGTATACCACCCTTTGTTTACCCATTCACCCCTGTGTGGACACGTACGTGTTGCTCTCGGCTATCGTGAATAGTGCTTCTGTGACCATGAGTATACAAATATATCTTTGAGATCCTGCTTTCCATTCTTTTGGATATATACTCAGAAGTGGGATTTAAAGAGTTAAAAAAAAAAAAAAAAGCGTTTAGCCAGTGAATTCACCTGTAGCAGCTGGGATGGTATTAGGTAGGCACTCTGTGGGCTAGTTGAGCCTCATAGTCTGAAGCCAGGATTTTCTTTACTAGCCCCCGGGGGCTCGGCAATTTCATTGCAGCCCCCTGAGCCTTTTCCCTGTACAGCCAGGAGGGGCCTTAGCAGGATGGTGAACCTGCTGCTCCCTGCCTGCTCCTGCCTGCATTAATTCAGCACATTTCTATAGCTCCCTGAAGAAAGAGGCTGCAGCAGCATTTAATTAGCAGCCAGGAACATGCTTTCCCAAGGACACGACTTATTTCGCAGCCAGCTGTTGCCAGTGGCTCCCTAGCAACATGCAGTGCTCACATCGGATTGCTTCTCTCCAGACAAGTGGGGGGTGGCGGTTGGCCAGTCCACCTGCTGTCACAGCCTGGGGTGGGGGCATGGGGCAAAGGGTCCCTGGGTCCAGGGCTAATTCTCTAAAAGAAGCAAATGATCTGAACCTGTTATTCCTGCAAAGCCAGATGTGGTGCTAAAACCTCATGACCCTTGAACTGCCCACCCCACCCATCCTTCGAGTGCATGATCAGAGCAAACAGCAAGAAAATCACCAGCTGTAACACAGGTAGAGCAACATGGTCTAGAAAGGTCCATTAGGATTATGAAGTGCAGCTGAGAGACTTTGGGGAAGAGAGATGATCTCACCCCATAGTAAGCAGAGCCTGCCTTTCAGAATGGACTTGGGGGTGCCCTGGGAGCACCCCATCTTGGACAAGGGCAAAAGGAAAGCTTCACTCCAACTGGCCCACTAACTGCTCTGGGTTTCCTGGGGCTTTGGGAAGAGGGCATGGGGAGATAGAGGTCAGTGGCAGCCACCACCCTGAACCTGAACTTGCCATTCCTTAAGGGGTCTGAGAGGTGGCTGCTCAGCAGCCTGACTTGAGGCCTGGTTCCTCCCAGATGCTTCTTCCGCAGAGGCCACAGACTGGACGTTTTTGAGATGAGGTGCTGCTCAGTGACACGCTTTATGTAGCATACGTGGTGTTTTTACAGTTTTGAGGATTTGTAAAATAGCCATGTTGCCATCAGGAGGCCCACAAGCTGGCTTGTGTAACCCCACTTTGCCCATCCATCGGCCGTTGTGTGTGTGAGCCCCACGCCTTTCTGCACCCACAGTGGTGAGGGAGGCTGCACCTGCAGGGCCCCCCTTGTATTTACTCATTGTTCCACAGACATTTCTTGAGCTGCTTCTGAGTGTCAGAGCTGAGCTGGGCGCTGGGCTGAACAGACCCAGGGAGACAGGCTGCGGGATTCCTTGAAAGCAGCTGAGAGACAGACGGGTGCGCCAGGGGCCTGGGAGCAGACACCCTGGGTGCCTGACCCACACGGGGCCGGCCTCTGGCAGAGATGCTGCCTGAGCCCAATTCCAAAGGAAGATGGGGGTTAGCCTGGTGAGGAAAGGGGAGAGGAGGGGAGAGGGAGGAGGAGGGGACCCCGCCAGAGGCTGGAGTCACAGAGCTTGGCCTGTCTGGGGACTGGCACAGCAGACCTTCAATTTCCCAAGGCCAAGAGCACCTGAGGGGGTGGTTCTGGTGAGGGCTTGCACTTGGCCCTGAGGAGTGTCATCGTGAAACCATGTGTCAGATTTGTGTTTCCTGACCACTCCGGCTGCAGAGTGGATTTGACCTGGTGAGGGCAGTCAGGAGGTAGGGAGGTAGGGCTGGGGAACAGGCTGTTGAGGTGACAGAGGAAGTGAAATATCTGTGTAAGGGCTCTTTGGGGTCCTCCCTGTCACACCCCAGGCGGGGAACAGAGCTGCCTTCATAGGTGCAGAAACCCTGCAGGGTGGGCCTCCCGTCCTCTGCGTCCAGCCTGCTTCTCACGGCTTCTCCTGCCCACCCAGTTCCTGCCTTCTCCCACCTGACTAGCTCCGTACATCTGGCGGCTGACCCTGGAACGTCAGGTGGAGGCTCGGCGCCGTGTGGCCCAGAGTCAGCGCTCAGGCCGTGACAGCTCCTGTTGGATGGCAAAGCCGGTTGAAAACTTGGCTTCTCTCCAAGTTGCTGCCTCTCAGATGAGGGCCATCTCTGTGCTTGATCCGGCCCCGGTCCTGGGCCCACCCAGCACACTTGACCAGGCCTCTGTGCCCTGTGGCCTGTGGGGGGTAGTCAGGAGCACTGGAGGACTGGCAGTGACCCAGGGGTGGGGAGGGGATGAGCAGTTGTTGTACGTGGGGGCTGGGGGAAGAACAGGTAAGGATGAGTTAGGCAGGTGGGACGGGGCGGTGCCCGACCAAGACCAGGGACCCAGGAAGAGGCGGTTGTGGAAGGGAAAGTACCAGACACAGTTGGCAGGCTGTGGGACGCCCAGTGAGGCATCCACAGGAGGGTGCGTAATGAGCCTGGAGAACCAGAGCTCTAGCCTGCAGGTCAGGATCGAAGGGCCAAGATCACCCAGGGGAGTGTTCTTGTTGAGAAGAAAATACAACAACAATAGCTAGACTCAATTGATGGGTCACTGTGTGCCCAGCATGGTATTTAAACTACATGTTCATTAACTCCTTAAATCCTCACGACAACCTCATGAAGCAGAAACTGTTGTGGTTGGCACTTGGAAGACCAGGAAGGAGAGATTAGGAGGCATTTCCGGATCACTCGGCCCCTGGCCCTTGGTCACTGGGTGGGAGAGTGGAGATGGGAGCCTGAGTGGCCTGGTTCCAAAGCTTGTGTTGAGAACTGACTGTCCTGGGCTCCACCCGTGACTGCCTTGCTGTGCAATCCCACCTCTCTAAACAGCAGCGCCGTGTGGGAAGTAACATTACTCCTGTTTTCACAGGAGCCCATCGAGGCCCGGAGACTTAACTTGCTCCAAATATCACACGCAGTGCATGGGAAAGTCAGGGTGTGAGTCCAGTTCTCTCGAAGTCCGATGCCTGAGCTTCTCTCCTGCACGGCCAGGCCAGACAGCGAAGGAGGTGAGGACCCCATGAAAGACCGAGGTGGGAGTGGGTGTTCAGATGGCCTGAGTGTAGGGGAGAGTGAGGGAGGGACAGAGCTGGAGGGCAGACTCACCCGGCACTCCCGAGGGAGGGAGTCTAGTGAGGGCTGAGAGTGTGGCGTCTAGGATTCTGACTCCACCCCTTCTCAGCCTCAGTTTCTCCACCTATAAATATGCACACGAATACTAATGTAAGGGTCAGGAGGATGAAGGAGGAGACCGCACGCCCGACGCGGTGCCCAACACACGTGGCAGAAGGCACCCTCTTGGAGTGGTGGGTGCGAGGGAGGGTTGGAAGGGTTGACCGGGCATTTTCACGTCCTTCTGCCCATGAGAGGGAAGGCTTCGCTTTTCCCATTTCTAGAGAGACCATGGGGGACGATGACCCTTGGTTCTGGCTTCCCTTCCAGCTGCTTCTTATTGATGAAGTGAGAATAGGAAGCCATCACCTCAGGGTCCCCCCACTGTGGAGGCAAAGGCCGGCTTGTCCCAGCCCGCAGGCACCTTCTAGGTGCATGCTTGGTGTTGTGTGAGCCACAGAACAACAGGAAGCCTGGCTCGGGGGTGGCCGTGCAGAGGGAGGCTGTGGAAGATGGAGTCTTTCTTCTCCAGGAAAAACAAAGCTGTGGCTGGACTCGGTGTCACAGAACTGAGGGCAATCTCACACAGCACCGAATTCAGAGCCTCCTTCCGTTCACTCTTGAGTGAGGTCGTGGGCTCACCCCCACGGCTCTGCTTTTCATGCCATCGAGTGACATTGTCATTTCTTTGGCTCCCGCGGCATTTGGACCTCTTCTTGGGTTTGCGGGATCCTGCACTGCACGAGTCCCAATCGGGAGCCAAGACCAGCCCCCTGGCAGGGGTGTCACGGCTGAGGCTCTGCCCGCCCCCTGGCCCCGCCACACTTGTGGGCAGCGACTCAAGTTTTACTATCAAAACTGCTTGTTCCAAATACAGTGCACACCGTGAGTAGCATACGATTATGGAGAATCTGGATAATTACTGCTGGAGTAACGAGGATTAGGCAAAATAATTCCCATTTTATAGAATGGGAAAGTAACTAAGAATAACATGGGGGTGGGGCGCCTGGGTGGCTCAGTCGATTGAGCCTCCAACTCTTCATTTCGGCTCAGGTCATGGTCTCATGATTTCGTGGGTTTGGGACCTGCACTGGGCTCCAGGCTGGCAGTGCAGAGCCTGTTTGGGATTCTCTCTCTCTCTCTCTCTCTCTCTCTCTCCCCCTCCCTGCTCACGCTGTCTGTCTCTCTCAAAATAAATAGATACACTTAAAAAAAAAAAAGAATAACATGGGGGTCTCTGTGCAGACCTTTCATGTTATAGTCTTTCTCTAGATTCTTAAGTTCCCTCCGTGGGTGTCAGGATACTTTCTGAAGAGGGTTATAAAGCCGTTGCTTTGGCCATCATTATTAGCACGCACACGAACAGAGCTGATAGCCCTGCTTGAGTTAAAGGGGATATCTGCTGCCCAGGGGGCCTTCTGGAAGGTCAGAGGGAATGCAGGTGAGCTAAAAACAGCTGCCATTTTCTTGGGCGCTTCAGCCAGATGAAATTCTTCCTGTGTGTTAACTTAGTGAGTCCTCTCGGCTAATCCTCTGAGCTTCCCGAAGTGCCTACTGTTGTTGTCTCCATCTTATAGATGAGGGACTCAGACACAGAGAGACTGAGCAAGTTGCCGAAGGTCACAAAGCTGGAGCTGGAATTCAAATTGGACTTCAGAGTCTGCAGCTAAGTCTCTCCCTAGTCCCTGCGTGTGGCGAGGGGCCCTGGGGAAGGACGTGGGGTAGAGGAGGGCACGTGGCGTGTCTGAGACTCCCACTGCCGGCAGGCGACTCTGAGGGAAGGATGGAAAATCCCCAACAGGGCCATAGATGCAAGCCAGGGGGACAAGGAGAGATGCTCCAAGGGATAAGGGCCTTTAAAGAGAGCCATGAATCTCTGGCCAGGGAGGGCGGGTGGCAGATGGGCAGCCATGGGGCCCAGCCCTGACCAGCTGTTGTTTGCAGAGTAGGGAGAGTGGGTGGTGACAGCTGGATTAGGTGTACCCAGCAACCTCAGGGACAGTCAGGTGGAGAGGCACAGAGCGCGTGCGGCACGCGGAGTGGGCCCTTCTGGCTGGCTCTTCTAGTGCCTCCCAGCCCTCGGAGCTTAGTGCTTGCTAATCTCTGTCCTCACGGCAGCAGGAGGTGACAGGGCCATCGCTCAGGCCGTGGCATCTCCCGCCTCTTGACGGCCAGGGAACCTTGGATCAGAGAATCTTCTCCGTTCTAGAAAGTAAGATGTAAATCTCCAGTGATGGACCCAGAGTCCGTAACTGGAGTGAACCGTCTCTCCTGGCCTGCTCTCAGCTCTCCTCTCTTCCCCGGCCTCTGTGCCGCCTCCAACTTGGTCTGCTGATTTCATTTGTTTTGTCTGCCCTTGTGTTTCCTGCCTCATTTCACAGAGGGGTTGAAGCAGCTGTCAAAAACGCTTTCAAAACAATAGGACAATAAATATTTGCATAACTCAGGGCCAGAAGAATTCGAGGGGGAAGCCACCAGAGGTGTGTGTGGAATGCTAGGACCCCTTAGGGACCCCTTTCCAGATCACTGCTTCTTACACTGTAAAGCTTAGAATGAATGACATGCTGGGCATAAGTTTTAGTATTACATTAGCAGTCGATTCGTTCAGTAAATATTTGTTAAGGACCTACTTAAAAAACCACCCCCCACCTCCTAAATTCTTTTGTCACATTTTGGAAACATTGCTGTGGTGCCCTTTCCGAACCAGACACTGGCGAGTGTTTTGAATCACAGGTAACACTGTGGAATCCACTCCTGAGTATTATTGTTCATCTAGTTGGTAATCCAGAGTCTTTCTACTTCTTGTTTGGAAATGTTTCTCCGGAAACATTCTAGAAAACCACTTAAAAAAAAAAACAACCCAGTTTATGTGATGCTCTCCAACGATTCTCATGGCATCTTTCTGGAAAACAGCTCAGTCAGCATCCGGGTAGTACTGCTCAGCAGTGTGGAGCCGGTCGGGGCAGCCCCCGGGGAACTGAGGTAGAGGCCAGCCCCCCACCCAGATGCTGGCTTAGTGGCCTTTGTTCAGTGAGTGGTTGTTGAGTACTCCTTATGTGCGCGCTCTCTCTTCCACCCTGGGTCCCCCCAAATCCACAAACCTTTACGTTCACGGAGTTACATTCCTGCCCATGAAGCAGAATCTAAACAGGGAAACTAAAACCAGAGACATCATCTGGTTTAAGGTTTAAAAAGATGACTCTGGCTGCTGGTGGGCACATGGGTTGTGCTTGAGGGAAGGGGTGATGGGGAACAGGGAGGCCCATCAGGAGGCCAAGACAGCGGGCCGGGCAAGAGCAGGGTGGTAGCAGACATGGGGAGAAGCGGTCAGAATGGGGTCTGTTTCGGAGGTAAGGCCACCGGGACCAGCTGATGGATGTGGTGTGGGCGTGAGGAAAAGGAAGCAAGGCTGCGTCCAAAGATTTTTGGCCTGAAGTGGGCCCACAGTGTATCAGGTACCTTAGGTAAGACAAGGAGAGGGAAAGAGTTTTATTTTGGCCATGTGAGGTCAAGATGTCATTTCAGTGAAAAGAAAAAAAACAGATCTATAATTTTCTAGTGATCGGTCACCACTTCACTGAGTGTGGTCTGGACATGCAGGAACAGAGGGGATGGTCCCAAAGGGATAGGCTGTCCCACGCCTCGATCGGGGGCAACCCGGACTCTTCTGGAACACCCCCCGCCCACGGCAGCTCGCTCTTGTACATTCATTCATTCACTTGGCACATGCAGCACATGTTTATTGAGTGCTGTGCTGAGTGTTTTCCATTTGCCCCTCAAAGGCACATGTTTATGACAATCTAAACGGACAACATGTCCACTTCTGTTCCATTTAGTATTTTAACTTTGTTTTTTTAATGTTTGTTTATTCTTGAGAGAGAGAAACAGAGTGCTAGCGGGGGCGGGGGGGCAGAGAGAGAGGGAGACACAGAATCCGAGCAGGTCGATGCTCCCAGCTGTCAGCACAGACCCTGACATGAAACTCGAACTCACGAACCGCGAGATCATGACCTGAGCCGAAGTCGGATGCTTAACTGACTGAGCCACCCAGGCGCCCCTTAGTATTCTAACTTTTGAAGAAACGTGAAAGCCAGATGAATGAATGGGTCTGTTTATAAAATATAATTAATAAGGCCCACGAGGCCAGGCCCCTGTGACCCAGGCTGGTGGGAGGCCACTCAGGCTGCCACCTTCCTCTGCCCCGGGATGTTGTCATGCCTCTGACAGAGCCCTGCTCAGAACCACCAGGTGCACCCCAAACTCCTCTGCATGGCTTTCCTTTGGGTGGTCTCATCTCCCTTTCAGTCCTTCCTGTCAGCATTCCCAGCTTACCCCTGCCCCAGCACCCCACTCTGTGCCATCCTCTCTCAGGGGGCACCTGGCTGGCCAGCGCCCTTTCCCTGTTTCTCTTCAGTTATTCTGCTGTTCCTTGTTACCCCCCCCCCCCCCCCCCCCCCCCCAGTGATGCTCTCCACCGTCACAGCTGCAGAGGTCCAGCTCAGAGCCACCTCTGAGCCTTCCTTCCCCGGTCGCTGCCTGCTCCTCCTCCCAGCCCCAGCCGGCAGGCCTGCTTTCTCCCCTGTGCTTCTGCAGTGCTGGTCCTTTGACGACCGGAAACCCCGGTCCCATCAGGAAGCACCACTGACCTGTGCCTGGGAAGCTAGACTTCTTCCGTCACAAGGTATGGAGGAGGCAGGCGGCTGTGTCCCCATCACTCACCAGGCTCTGTGCACAGTAGAGACTGCTGGCTGTGATCCTCGAGGTTCCTGAGTGTGTCTGACTCACCTTTGTGGCCCCCACTCACCTGGCCTGGTCCCGCTTGTGCGGGACAGTAAGGGGGCTACTTCCTGCTGCCTTGGAATTGTGATAAAGGCCCGCAGCTGAGGACAGTAGATGCCAGGTTCCCTCACAGTCTGCAGCTGTGCCCTTCAGCAGGCCAGGGGTCCGGTTACTGCAAAGGCATTGTTACCAGGAACTTGCTCGAAAGGCAGACTCTTGGGCCTTATCCAAGACCGACAGAATCAGAACCTGCATTTTAACAAGGGTCTCCTGGAGAGTCACGCACACGGTCCTGGAGGAGGACCAGTCACATCCACGTGGGATGTAATAAAAGATAGCAGAACCAACCCAATAACTGTCCCCCCCATCCGGGCAAAGGAAGAGATTAGAAATTCAAAAAAGTGTACAGTCACGGGAAACAGAAACTACTCCGGCTGCTCTAAGTTGAAAAGGATTTGTTACTGGAAATTAGGTGTTTACAGTGCCTTTGGAAGGGCCCAGGCATGGGTGACCTCAGACCACTGTCTCTCCTTGACCTAAGGATGGGGACCCCGCCCCTGCCACACCACCCCTCAACACCTGCAGAACTGGAAAATGTCTAGTATCCCCCTAACCAAAGCAGCGGGGAGGGGATGGCCTCATCTTCCTTCCGTATCTTCTACTCGGTGACACCTTATCTAGGACCTGGACTGGGCTTTGAAGTCAAGGGATGGGGGGAGCTGCAGAGTTCAGGGTGCCTGTCGGAATAGGAGGGTGCGGTCTCGTGCCTTGGCGGGAAGCGTGCCCAGCTGCGGGAACCCTGTGAACCTGCTCCACGCCACCTCTAAGGCAGGGTCTTACAAGAAGGTTCTTGGGAGCAACCTGCTGATGTGTCTCCAGGAGCTCAGGTGGAACATATATGTGGACATAGAGAACAGTGTCCAGTCTTGCTTCCTGCCGGAGAAGCCGGGCGGTGGGAGGCTGGCGGAGCAGGGCAGGGGCAGGGGGGTGGTGGCTGGGTAAGCCACGCTGCTGGCATCTGGTAGGGCTGGGCTAAATGGGGCATCCCCAAGGTTCCTGCAGCTCAGTGGGCACTGGGGAGAGAGCTGGGCCTGAGCCACCGTTGCTGGTACCCCATTCATCCGCCGGGGCCCAGGGGGGTCCCTGCCATAGGAGGCTGGGTGCTGAGATGGTGGGAGAGGTCAGTCACGGGGTGCACATGCTTGTCGCTGAAGCAGTCGTGTTGGGGTTCTCTGAGGAGCAGACTCTGTGACAGCCCTGGGTACAAACTGTTCATTAGGGAGTGGCCCAGCATCGAGGCCTGTGGAAGGGAGGGGAGGAGCAGGGTCGAGCAGAGGTGGTGCAGGCCCCACAGCCTGGAGCTGAGGGGGCCAGGTGCACACGCGCTCACTCGTGTCAGATAGGTCGTTGTGGGTGGGTGTGCCTTTGGAAGGGTGTGACTGGTTCAAGGCAGCTCTCTGCAGGCGACCCTGAGGCTGATGGAGCTCCTGGCAGCTGGGCAACCCCCTTCCTTGAGGGGGTCTGGACAGCACAACTCCATGCCCACCACGGGCCCAGGGCTGAGGTCCCTGCATCGGTGGCTGGGTGGATGGGGCTGGTCTCCAAAGAGCCCCCATGGACCTGTACAAGCGCCAGCCTGTCCTGTGGAGGTGTGAATGCTAGCGTCGGCCAAGAGAACCCCAGACAGGAGGACAAGGCACTCTCTAAGCCCCTCGCCCCCACGTTGCATTCCCCTCAACCCTGTGCTCGGGGGAGTGGAGACAGGCTGCAGACACAGCGTGGAGGGTGGGGGAGAAGCTCTGGGCTGCCATGAGGTTGAAGTTTTGTTATGGGTTGGGCTGGACTTTGAGTCTCTGAAAGGGAGTGGTAACTATCCAAATGGAACTTACTCTTTTTTTGTTTTTCAGTTTTATTTTTATTTATTTTTTAGAGACAGCGAGCAAGCAGGGGAGGGGCAGAGAGCGAGAGACAGAGAAAATCCCAAGCCGGCTCAGCACTGTCAGCACAGAGCCCAATGTGGGGATTGAACCCTTGACCGTGAGATGATGACCCAAACCCAAGTCAAGAGTTGGATGCCTGACTGAGCCACCCAGGTGCCCCCAAATGGGACTTATTCTTACAATTAAATAGGGGATGGGGACTAAGGAGGGCACTTGTCGTGATGAGCACCGGCTGATGTATGGAAGTGCCGAATCTCCATATTGTACACCTGAACTAATATTACTGTATGCCAACTAAAAAAAAAAAGTAACCAGGAAGCCATGGAATCTTCCTGTGATGGGGTTCAGGGCTATAGAAAAGGAGGTCTGACATAGTCGATTTGAGGCAGTGATGGGAGAAAAAGGAAACCGGACCCTGTTAGACTCCATCCAAGTCCAGCCCGTTCCTGAACCTGTCCCTCACCCAGGGCCTGCACAGAGCTGGGCATGTCCTTGGGGGGTCTGGAGGGTGGGTGGGCCTGCACTCTGTGGGTGTTGCATCCTGGGAGGTCCCGGAGCCCACGTGGTGACCCAGTTTCCTGCCTCTGCCAGAGCGACTGAGCTCTGATTATGGGGGTGTGAGGGCTCTAAATGACCGCAAAGTACTTTTCAATCAGACAGGAAATAGGCGAGAAATGCATTTCTGTTAGTGCCCCCATTATCCCAATCCCAGCAGGACGAAAACATGTGCCTGCTCCCAGGGACAGTTGTCTGGATCCCCTGACTGTCCTTCCTCCCCCAGAAGCAGCTTTGTCTTCAGCTCGCGCCACCGAGGGGCTGGAGATGGGTCATCCCAATGGCTGAGGCTCATTTTCAGAGGGCCCGGGAAGTAGAGGCCGAGAAGGGAGCCCCTTCTGCCCCCCCCCGTGCAGGGCCCTCTTGGGGTCCATCTGTTCCTGGGTGCCTGTGAGGAGCTGGGGCCACTGCCGCCCTCCAGGTCCCTTCCGTGAGACATTACCTGTGACAGCTTGGTGCTTCTCGGCCCTCTTTCATCCGGAAATAGCAGTTTTGCCTCCTGGACCTCTGTTGGATGAGCCCTGCCCGACCGTCTCAACTGCTGTTGTTTTCTACCAGATTCTCATCTCATTTCTAGGGTGACAGTCCGCTCCTTGCCTCTGCCAGCTTCTGGTGACCCCAGGTGGTCCTTGGCTGTGGCCGCATCCCTGCCAATCTCTGCCTGTGTGGCCACCCGGCCTCCCCTCTTCTGTCTGTGCAATCAGACGCTGCCTCCATTTTATTTGTTTAATGTTTATTTATTTTTGAGAGAGAGTCAGAGTTGGAGAGAGAGAGGAATATTGCTTTTATTTCAGAACAATCGTATGGAATATGGGGGCTGTAGTGGTGGTGAGAGACAGAACTCAATCAGGGGAGGGGCAGAGAGAGAGGGAGACACAGAATCCGAAACAAGCTCCAGGCTCTGAGCTGTCAGCACAGAGCCCAACGCGGGGCTCGAACTCACGGACCGTGAAATCGTGACCTGAGCTAAAGTTGGTCTCTTAACTGACTGAGCTGCCCAGGCGCCCCAACGCTGCCTCCATTTTATAAGGATACATGTGATCTCATTAGGGTCCATCCAGATAGGGTCATCTTCCCATGTTAAGATCCTTTGGCACATCTGTAAAGACCCTATTTGCATATAGGGTGACAAGTGCGGGTTCCAGGGTTGAGATCTGATACCTCTGGGGACCATGATGCAGCCCCCTGCAGCCTCCCTCTCTCACATTATGCTCTGAACAGTGTGCAGTTTATTGCAGGCTGTCATCTCCGCACTCTGCCCTTGGTTCATGCCATCCTCTGCTCGACACGTCCCCCTCACCCTCACCCTCAACATTTGCCTTCTCTTACTCTTCTTTTTTTTTAACGTTTTTATTTTTGAGACAGGGAGAGACAGAGCATGAACAGGGGAGGGTCAGAGAGAGGGAGACACAGAATCTGAAACGGGCTCCAGGCTCTGAGCGGTCAGCACAGAGCCCGACGCGGGGCTCAAACTTACGGACCGTGAGATCATGACCTGAGCCGAAGTCAGACGCTTAACTGAGCCACCCAGGTGCCCCATGCCTTCTCTTACTCTTATCTTCAGCTCAGATGTCACCTCCTCTAGGAAGTGTTCCTTGATACCTACTGTCACACATATGCTCCCGCATGCACGTGCTTGTACACACACACACACACACACACACGCACACACAGGTGCCCCTGTTCTGTGGTAGCACCAGTGGTATTACAATGGTCTTTTCCTCAAAGCTGCTTAGGGCAGGTACCAGGTTTTAGGCATATTGTGTCTGAGTGTTGATAGATTTTCAAGGAAGGAAGGAGGGAAGAAAAACCCTTGAGGGATAGACTCTTGAGTCATTTGGCTTTTTAATTTAATTTTTGGCTGCAAATTTTTAACAATCTGGCTTAATCTACAGTTGAGTGGATTTAAGGGAGCAGGAGGACAGGTGATTGGCTCCTACAGAACATTTTCTGATTAAAAAATCACAGGAAAAAAAAAAGCTTTTAAAAAGTAATAATGATGATGGCAGCAAGCTGGACCCACACCTGTGTTCACCACCGTGTTCCCAGCCGGTGCCCACACTGCCCAGAGCTCACGGGAGGTGTCAGAGGGACGCAGGCACCCTGGATGAGCACCTGCTGTATACAGCAGACACGGTGGTCTTAGCGAATGCCCCTAACAGCCCTGGGAGGTGGAGAGGCTGAGGTTCAGACTGAGGCAGAGCTGGTCTCCAACGACCGAGCCCTTCCCACCTCAGCAGGCTGGAAGGGACGGGCAGCTGGAGGAGCCTGAAGGCCCCTGGGAGACGGGATTAGGGGGAGAAGGGCTAAATGCATTTCTGGGACACACAGTCAGGCCTCTGTCACACCCCAGAGGATCTCCCCCAGTGTGGCCACTAGTGTGTCAGGACCTGGGCCTTCCATGAATGAGCTGTGGGCTCCTGGGATGCCGGAGCTGCGTCCCACTCATCCCCTCTTTGACCTGAGGGGGACCCTGAGGTCTGGAGGGGGTGGGGTGGGGAGTGTGGCCTGACAGCCTGTGTGCCGAGTCTGTGCTCATCTGGGTCTAGATGACATTTGTTCTGCCGGCCAGGGCCCCCTGGACACTAGGCTGCCCCTTCGTTGACATTTCGTTTCCGTTCAAGGGGATTACGCAAATCCATGGTGGTTAAGCCGCCACGGGGCACTATGGAAACAGAGCACTTCGCTCTGTCTGCCCCCTCCTTCCAGCCCAGCAATAATGACACAGAGGCTGGCTTCTCTGGCAAGACTTGTTATGCTAAATCGCAGAGCGTGTGCACAATTTAATTTGAACCCAGGCAGGCAGAGGGGAGAAGCCAGATTAATTACCACAACACATTTCTGAGCCAAGTCAGATGTCTTCCCTCAAATACCGGACCACCTGCAGGATGGGGGTGGGGTGCGTTACAGGGTCCGAGTGGGTCAAAATATCCATTAATGATGTTGTGTGCATACTTTAGCAGATAATTTATATATAATGTCTAACTTCTCAGCTTTTATACATTTTTTTTTTTTTTTACAAACCAGTCTTTTATTTCTATTTTATTGTAGTTGGTTCATTAATTAATCTGAACAAGCACCAGTGTTTACAAGGCACCCTATCCTAAGGATGAAAAAGATAAAAAGTGAAGACTCCTCTCCGCCTGTTTCCCAGTTACCGTTTCTCTCCCTACAGAGACACTGCCATTTTGGGGTATGTCTTCTCAGGTTCTTAATGCATATACATTTACGTACACCTAGCCTGCCCTTTAAAAAATGTTTTTTTTTACTGTTTATTCATTTTTGAGAGACAGAGACAGACAGGCACAAGCAGGGGAGGGGCAGAGAGAAAGGGAGACACAGAATCCAAAACAGGCTCCAAGCTGTCAGCACAGAGCCTGACACAGGGCTCGAACCCGTGAACTGCGAGATCATGATGTGAGCCGAAGTCAGATGCTCAACCGACTGAGCCATGCAGGAGCCCCATATCCTGCCCTTTTGTACGAAAATTAGTGACTGTCCTATGCACACTGTCCCCTGGACCCTTTTATCTTTCACTCAGCGATACATGTTGGCTTGTTTCAGGGTTAATGCTCCATTATGATGGATGCACCGTGATGTCTTTTACTGGCCCACTATTGATGCACATTTTGGTTGCAGTTTTTGGCCTTTGCTCACGGTGCTTCAGGAAATCTGTATCTTTGCATATACTTGCCACACCCATGAACAGGATCTAAACTGCACTGTCCAAGGTAGTAGGTACCACCAGCACGTTTCTATTCACGTGTCCGTTAATCCGAATTGAATAAAACCCCAAATTCAGCTCCTTGGTCATGCTACCCACATCTCAGGTTCTCAAGAGCCACATGGGGCCAGTGGCCAACAAGCCAGCGGGGGGGTGGAGCATTTGTATTGCACAGGGACAATGTGCTCTGGGACAGCGCCGCTCGCTCCCCAGGATGTATTCCTCGAAGGGAATTCTGAAGCCAAAGGTCTGTGCATCTTAAGTGTTGACAGATACTCCCAAACTTCCTTCTGAAGAGGCTCTAGCCATTTCTAGTCCCCCCAGTAAGGGCTCAGAGAGGAATAGTGCTTTTATTTCACTTCAGAACAATTGTATGGCGTGTGCGGGCAGTGGTGGTGGGGTGGGGGGGGGGGGGGGCGGGGGAGAAACGTTCCCTGTGTGCTGATTGCAAGGACGTTCTGTTTCAGTTGCTGGTGACCATTCAAGCATTGCTGTCCCCAACTTACAGTGGGCACGCCTGTCACAGGGAGCCCCACGCGGGCTGCCTCTCCCCTGAGGCCTGGCTTCCTGCCACCTTGCTGAGGGCTGCCTCTCCCCAGCTCCAAGCCACTTCCCTCTCCTCCCCGAGGTCTGGGGCGCCTCCACACCCCGACTCCTGGCCCGCCACTTCTCAGGGGAGAGTGCGGGTGTTCTGGCACGCTCCCTGTAGCCACGACACAGACGTTACCAGGATCCTCTGCCTCTCTCCCCACCTCCCACGCTCCCCCAGCCACTCTCCCTTTGGTGGACGGTGACCTCCGAGTTGCCAGATCCAGGTGGCTGTTGCCCAGTCCTCACCTGGCTAGAGCTCTGAGCCACAGCCTGCACTTTGTGCCTTGGCTCCCAAGACACCACACCTGCTGCCTCTCTGACCCCCCTCGCCCGCCCCCCCCCCCCCCCCCCCCCGAGCTTTGCAGCCTTGTCCTCCTGGAGCATTTACAACTCTTACAACTCAGCCTCCTGCTTTCCTCATTCTCTACTTTTTTCCTGGGCAGTCTCTGCCCCACCATGGCTTTGATTAGCATCATTTGGGGAAGGAAGGTCATGTATTTTAACTCCCATTTCCTGCTTGCTGGTAAGACTGAGCATCTCTTCATGCTTTCTGACCTTTTATATTCCATATAAAAGCAGGTTAGAAGCAGAGCAGACCTTGGACCCAGATTCTGTCCGTGCAGACCCGGGCTATGGTGGGTCCCTGTCCCTGCCTCCTCCAGGCATGACAGGCCCCTTCCATTTGCACCCCTCCCCCCCACCCGCACCCCAATCCCAGTGCACAGCCTGCTTTCTGCTTCGGGACTCCCGCCACCCCTCCCTTTCCTCCCTGGCCCCCAGAGCTCCGCTCCCCCAACCCTGCACCTCACACACACAGCGGTGGCCACGGGAGGGGGTTGCTCTTCCTCTTCTCTGGGCCACTGGGCTTCGTTTAGGGACCTTTGCTCTCACAGCCTTCTTCTGTGTCCCCTTCCGACTTCCCTTTGTGGCTTCAGCATTAAGACGGACAACTCTGTCTGCAGCTCATAGTTTCCTGCCTTAAACCTCTGGGATTCTTATTTCCAGTTGATCTTAGACGATGCCTACCTACCCAATTTCATCGCCGGTAAACAGCGAGCGTTAAAGTTCCTAATGTTGGAGTTCCTTCTTGTCTCCTGTCTTCTCCACACCCACCTCCCCTTCTCCGCATCTGCTGAACCTACCCTTTATTCTTGGTGTAGCCACAAGGTGTTTGACTCCTTCTGTAAGCTTCTCCCTCCGTTTGTCCTCCTATCCGGTCTGAACCCCGGGGACCACCCCCTCCATGCCAACCAAGCTACACCCAGTAACCCGATGATCTCTGACCCCTCCACCTGGGCTGTGTTGCCTTGCCAGCTTTCCATCCTAAGGACACAGTCCGGTCCGGTGGCTTCTCTTGCTTGCCATCTCCCCCATAAAGCCCTCCCTTCCGTCCCTGAAACTGAGGGGGCCATTCTTACACTCAAACACCGAGACCATTCATGCCTCTTTTCTGGAACTTCTTTCTGATTTGGCCCCGTGTCTGTCTAGCTTCCCCAGACTGTGAGCTTCATGCAGGACGGTCATGGCATTTCTGTTCCCCCGGTGCCCAACCTGTTTGTGCAAAAAAAAATAACCTATGTTTGCTTAATTCGGTTGAATGGGTAATTTCTGCTTGGGGCTGATACTACTCAGATTTAAAAAGCAGTGTGTCTATCCACTAGAGGAAAAACGAATAGAGAAAAATAATAAGGGAGCCCAGGGGAAGGTATATATGCGTGTTTTGTGGGTTTTTTTGAATGGACGTGTCAGGGCAAGGTTGCAGGCAGAGGTAATTGGAGAATGGTTTTCCTTAACGTGCAGGGATGTTCTGCCAGCGTCCAGGTGCTCTAGCGTGAAGCAGGCTTATTTCGGCGGTGACGGTACATGTCAGCGTCAGGTGATGACCTTGGCTGGAAAAAGGGAAAACACTGGGTCTCTGCGGAAAGGAGAGAAGTCGTATTTGCCTTTCTGCCTGCGTGGGAGCAGAGAGGCTTCCGTGACGGAGCCAGTCCTGTGCCACCGGCTCGGAGCCGGTTGGAGCAAAACTGCAGGTGCCTCATAGAGAGCCCGGGGCCCTGCTGCCCGGAAACGAGGAAGTCGTCACACAAGCTGATGCCGACACTCTGCTGGTGCAGAGTGGGGACCCCCCGCCCAGCTCTGCCTGTTCTCTGCCCCCGGGAAGGTGCGAGCACACGGCCCACCTGTGTTCTCAGGACCGTGGGGCCCAATGCTTGGAAGGGTTTGCAGCCGCAGGGGACGGGGCGGCCAGCAGTTCAGGTCAATGGTTAACTGCCTTACTAAGTCAGACTTGGGTGCAGGCGCTTTAGTCTTCTCGGGGGTGGGGGGAGGGAGGGGTGGGGAGCAGGTCTTTGAGAGGTCAAGACCATACTACAGTTTAAGAGAGCACCGGAGCCTGGCCTGGCCTCACAGAGCCTGCACACCACGGCGTGCACGGAGCGCTCACACCAACGCGACGTGCACCCTCCAGCATACCCTGACCGTGGGCTCTGGAGGCAGTGCCAGGCATCTGTTTCTGGACCCAAAGCCATTGATCCTTTAGGGCCCCGGTGTCCTGTCTGTGCTTGCAGGCTCTCCTGGGCGTGATCTTCCTGTTCAAAGCCCCGCTGTGATTAAGAGAACGTTTTCTAAAACTAGTGTACAGAGGACTGCTCTTCAGGAAGGATGGGGACCACCACTGTGGCCTGTGAGGCTGAGCCTCCGGGACCGAGGCTGCGTTCCCCGCGGCCAGGTTCTGGGAACCGTGCTTCCCCCTGCCCCTGGCAGCTGCGGGTGGGAGGGCTTCCGGCTCTTGCCAGAATGGGAACGCGGCCGTGTTCGTTCCCTCAACCCCGCCCACACCTCTGTAGAGAACCTTCGTTAAACTTCTCTCTTAAACCTTTGGAACCATTTGTTTCTTGCTTGGGCCCTGCCTGATAAACCGTCCGACGGTCCTCTGCCCACCTGAATAAAGGCTAAACCCCAACAAATCACAGAGCCGTTCTCAAGGGCTGTGTGAGCGCTCGTTTTTTTCATGAATCCTGTTTACATGCTTTTGCTGAGACAACAGAACACTTTCCAGCAATGGCCTTAACCCGACAAGCCTCCGGTTGGGTTTCTTCAGTCAAGGGTCACAAGTCAGCCTCAGGTCCTTCCGAGGACAGAAGAGAAGGCAGTAGGGAGACAGTTTTTCCTTCTAAACTCACACCCAGCCTGTGGTCTTTCTCCCCTCTAACGCCGCATATCACAGGTGCTTTCCTGTTTGAGACAGCGCCTGTGGATGAAGTCCTAGGAGTTCAGGCAGATGACATTGCTTGGCCGGCTGGGCCCAGATGTGGGACTGCACGGCGCCCACCTCTCTGTGCTCGGCAGGCCCTTCCTGCAGCCTTGTTCACATGGGAGAAACGGCGTGTGTGGACGCTCTGGACGCTGGCCGGCTGTCCAGGGAGGCCGGGTCCCTCCTGCCGGGTCTCCAGACCCCTCACCCTCGGCTCCCATGTGGTATTCTGGGGGATCCAGAGCCCCAGGGTCTCTAGACCCCTCACCCTCAGCTTCTGCGTGGTATCCGGGGAGCCCAGAGCCCATCAGCGAGCAGCCAGTCCTGCCTGGGGCTCCCAGGCTGAGCCCACTGGTGTCCACACCTTCTGGACTCCCCACCAATTCCTGCTCCTGCCCACCCCTCCACCCACCCGATTTTCTAGAGAATCCCATCTTACACCCCTCTATCTCTTCCCTTTAGGGTCCCCCAATCTTGGGTGCTGGGGATGCTGAAGGGCTTGGGTGGGCGTCAGGTGACTTCGCTGTGGGGAAGCTTGGACCGTCCACAGTTACGGAACCTGAGCTCAGGCAGGGTCCTCCACCACGGGCGCAAACTTTAGACGTGTCTGCTAACAGTGGGATCTTCTACTCCCACGATACTCCAGAGGTAGGAGGCAAAAAGCCCTCGGTTTGGGGCCCGAAAGGAAATACCTGAAACCAATGAGGAGGCTATCTGATACACAACAGCTCAGACTTCCCTTTTCAGCCTCTGTCTAGGCTCTCACCTCCATCCACGATCACTTTCTCACTGTCAGAAGGCAGCGGGGAACGCTATTTGCAACTCTGGAAGAGAGCACACACGAACCACTGCAAGTGTGGAGACATTTTTATTTTTGCAGAGCAGAGGCGGCATTTCCTGGAGTCTGGGCATCAGCCACCCTGGGGCTCCTCTTGAGTCACTTCTGGGTACCGGTCTCCAGTCGAAGGAACAAGTGAGAAGACCACATAAGGGGGCAAAGCTCTGTCTTACTCCCTGAGGGTCTCGGGCAAGCCCTCCTCTGGAGAGAGCTCTGACAGTGTGCTTTCTACGAGGTCCAGCTGGAGGCAGGACTTGAGGTCACGTTCAGGGGCAGGCTTCCTTTCCGTCACAGCCTCCGAGCCTTCCTGGGGCGGCAGCCGTTGTGCGGGATGGGAGTGTTGTCTGTGATTGAGATCACTTCCAGGCCCCCCATGGTCAGTCCCTTGATGGCAGACTAGAAGGGGCAGAAGGAACAGTAGAATGGCATGGTCCCAGAGACGGTGACCCAGCATGTCCAGACGGGCCTTGGAGAGGGCCGGGGTGGGGCTTTCATACCTACAATCCTGACTCTGATCTCTCCCAAAGGACTCCCGACCAAACCCCTTAACCACGTCCTCGATGCTTCCATTTCTCTAGGTGCACCGACCACTTCCCACCGTGTGCTTTGGAATCTGACAACTAAGAGTATCTGTAAACCCCAACACCCTGTAAGCATTACGCTTTTGTTGTTTCCTCTGCCTGGAACGTCCTCTCTCTCCCCCCACACCTGGCTAATACCTTGCTATTCTTGAAAAGTCAGTAAAGATGTCACCTCTGGGGAAATACCCCGTGGGCGCCCAACACGCTGGGCACAAGCTTTACCACTGCACCTGCTGTCTGTGCCGAGGGGTCCGTCTGTGACAGCCCCCGGGGAGCACCTTTCTATTCCCAGTGCCTGGCACACAGCAGGCACTCAATAAGTGTCTGATGAGTTAAACTAATTGATCTGGGCATGCTTTTGAGAAGCTTAGTAGGTTCGAAGACCAGAAAGAAACTGAAGCCCTCATGGAAATCCACCACAGGGTTTTCCCAGTCTCCTGACTCTGTGCTCAAGCCCCATTTCTCTCAGGAAGGAAGCGCACACCCTGCGGAGACCCCAGCTCACTTACCAAGCGCCCTGGCCCCAGGCCTTTCACGATCACTCGGATGTGGGTCACGCCCTTCCCGGCAGCTTTCTGGAGAGGAGGAAAGAGTGTCAGTGCTCCAGGGAGAGAACTGCTCCATCAGACCTGTTGCTACTGCTATGGACCAAGAGGGTTATGAGCTCCAGGGAAGAGGCAGAACACAGGGAAGGCAGCAAAGGCCACAGTGCAGGGCAGACACCGGCAGAGAGCATGGAACTTGTGAAACCCTAGGTCAGCACTGCCACCTGATGGAGATTTCTAAATATCGCTTCCGTGTTCTCAGGGGAGCGAATGCAGATTTTTAAGGTTGAGCCTAAATACTAAGTAACCCACTTAAAAAGTGTATTTTAAATTTTAAGGGTTATCATTGGAAAGTTTCTTTCCTGATTATAAAGCCTGTTCATTATAGAAAGACTGGAAAACACAAAGAAGTCCACTCAAGACCTCCACGCAGAGGTCACTGTTAATGCTGGCATATTTTAGTGTATACAGTCTGTCCAGTGGTGGACACTTAACACATTCTGATGGTCATTTATACATAGCAAAGACTATTTTGGGGCATCCAGCTTTGTTTGCAGGCTGAAGTTTTCCTTCAGGAAATACTTCCAGTTTGGCAGAGTGTGAACCTTTGTAAGGCCCGTGCTATGGCAGCCCGGGCACAGGCCGTGGTCCTAGACCAATTACTCTGAGCGAGGCCCTCACTCTGGATCTTAACTGGCTCTTAAAAACGTGGGTAATACTGAGCATCTTCTGAGGAAGGATCATGGAAGCAGAGTGCCCGCTGTAGAGCAGATGGTCAATAAATATACAAATAGGCGCACACTGCCAATTTGCTTCTAGAAAGGTCTGCAGCAGTTCACAATCAGATTGGTACTTGAGAGAAAAGAGGTCCCTTCAAACTGCCCCCGATGTTAGGGTATCGAACAGCAGTTGGCAAACAGCACTGCTCCTGGGGGACTAGTTCAAGGAGAAGCTCCCTCCCAGGGATCAGGCCTGCACAAACCAGCACACACCGCAGGGGGCGCCAGAGAGACACACGCTTACCGCGGCCGCAGCTATGCCTGCTGTTTGTGCGGCGATGCCGGTGCCCTTCTTGGCATTCCGGAATCCCTCGGTGCCACAGGACGCGCGGGCGAGGGGCTGGTGGGCGGCAGAGACCACCTGGATCTGCGTGCTGGGAAAGCAGGGAGGCACACAGGACACAGCACTGGTCAGGGAAATAACACTAAGCCAGGCCCTTGCACGCCTGGTTGAGAAAGAGAAAGGCACTCGACTGCTTGCCCTCTGAACTTGTCAGATGAATGTTCTGAACTCCTACAGGAGGCGTCAGGAAGGGTCCCAATCACCCCCTGAACCCCATCAAAATCTGACACGTCACAGAATCTAAGGACAGCTCAGGTATGGACTGCATGTGTGTGTCCTCCCCAAACTCATGTTCAAATCCTAATCCCAAATGTGACGGTATTTGGAGGAGGGGACTTTGAGAGGTGAGTAGGTCACGAGCGTACAGCCCCCGCGAGCAGGGTCAGTGCTCTGTTTTATAAAAGGGACCCCGGAGAGCAACCTCACCCCTTCCATCGTGTGAGGACACAACGCGAAGCCGGCCACCTGTGACTCAGAGGAACTCTCACCGGAACCCCACCGCGCTGGCTCCCTGATGCCCGACTCCAGCCTCTGGAACTGTGAGGCATCCACGTCTGCCGTCTAAGCCCCTGTTTGTGGTGGTTTTATTAGGCCGAGCTAACACAGGCTGCACAGTCTGGAGTGGGCAAGTGTCATCCAGAAGGGCGGAACGTTTCCCTCCTAGTGTCTTCCCTGTGGCCAGTGTTTAGACTTGATATCCCTGTTTGGCTTTTTTCCCTAAGAAGTTAGATGTTTTAGATCAGGTAACTTAAAAAAAAACAACAACAACAAAAAAGGCTTTTGTTAGGGGAAGTTTTAAATATACACAAAAACAATAGAAAAGTATATGAACACCCTTGGGCCCAACACCCAGCTTCAGGAATTACTAACTCATATCCAATTTAGTCTCATCTATAAATCCTGCTTCCACTCTGGTCTTCCCCCACGATGGGTTATTTTGAAACAAATCCGAGACGCAACATCTCATTGGTAAATATTTCAGTATTTAGTTCTAAAAGATAATGACTTTGAAAAAATCCCACAAAACCATGATCATACCTTAAAAAGTGAGCAATACTACCATATTGGATAATTTTTTTTAAGTAGGCTTCATGCCCAGTGTTGAGCCCAATGTGGGTCTTGAACCCATGACCCTGACATCAAGACCTGAGCTGAGATCAAGAGTCGGACATTTAACCAACTGAGCCACCCAGGCGACCCTCCTGTTGGACAATTTTAATGCTAATGACACTCTGTTCCATGACCAAAAAACTTTTTTTTAGAGAAGTGAAACTTTTTTTATAGTCATCTCTAATTGACTTCAAGAAATAGCCATGGGTGCCTGGGTGGCTCAGTTGGTTAAGTGTCCGACTTTGGCTCAGGTCATGATCTCGCGGTTCATGAGTTCGAGCCCTGTGTCAGGCTCTCTGCTGTAAGTGCAGAGCCGACCTCCCTCTCTCTCTGCCCCTCCCCTGCACACGCGCGCTCTCTTTCTCTCTCTCAAAAATAAACATAAAAAAAAAAAAAAAAGAAATACTTAGACATACTTATTTCCCCTCGGTCAACACTGCTCTGCTTTCTGGCCTGAAGGGGCTCAGGGGACCCTAGGCGGCCCCGGGTTCGGACAGTCTGTTTGCTGGCCTGGCTATGACCCTGTTGGCCCGGCTACGAACTGCCATTTCCCCTGGCAGGGCTTCCTGGGTTTTCTGTACTGAACAGAGCGCAAGAGAGCTGCCTGTCCCCGACACAACTTCAGCAGACGGACAGGGTGGGCCACAGAGGCTCGAACAAGCACAGCTAACCCACGTCCTTATTAGCCTGAGAGGGGGAGCCAGAAATCCGGCTGCTCTCATTTTGAGCTTATCAGACGAATGCTGGGTGAATCCTGCAGCGTCTCACGTGTGCCCCACGCCCCATCCCTGACCACCAACAGTCTCCCGTGTGGTTCTCTGAATCGCGTCATGGGCAGGCTGAGACCAAACAGTGACCCCACCTCCATGTGGGGGCCTGGCCTGCAAAGCTGTCCTCAATGTCAGCAAGGCTTCTGTTGCCATTACACAGCCAGGAAGTTCCTGGGCACCCACCCGTCAGCCACTCAGAATACTAGTCTTGTCACATTAAATCACTATTCTTGTTTAGCCCTACAAGGTGAGAGGTCAACGCACAGTGGCCCAAGGCGAGTACTTCAAAGGGACAATGCTTATTTGGAGATTGACATTTTGGTTAGTTTGTAAATAAATTGCATACTCTTCAACCGCCTCTCTCATTTATGTATCACCCATTCGCTGTTCCCCATTGCACAGTAACACTAAACAAACACCTCAATAAACACTCTCTCCAGCTCTGGAGCAGAACCAGGAAATACTACTCCCAAGAAAGGCAAAGAAAGCTTATCAACGTAGTATGCCCAACCTAGTTCACACTCTCGTGAAATCTGAATAAACTTTTTTTGAGAGCGAGAGGGTGCAAGTGAGTGAGGGGCAGAGAGAGGGAGGGAGAGAGAGAGAATCCCAAGAGGGGCACAGAGAGAGAGAGAGAGACGCTCAATCTCACCCGATATGGGACTCGAACCATGAGACCGTGAGATCATGGCCTGAGCAGAAGTCAGAGCTTAATGACTGAGCCACCCAGGCACCCTGAATAAACTTTATATAAAGACAGAGGTGGATTCCCCCCAAAAAAGGAGGGAGGAGTGCCGGGGGGGGGGGGGCGTGTGCATCAACACTGCCCTGTGGAACTCGGCCCTCCCTCCCCGCCGGGGTTGCCCTCCCCCACGAAGGGGACAGAAGCCCCCACGAGACCTGCCCAGGCGCTCCTACCACTTACTTGTTGTAGGATGCTTTAATGTGTGCGATCGGGATCTCCTCGAATTTCTTTCCTGCCCACCTCAGAGGGCTCTCCTGTCCTGGAACTGGAGGGTAAATGCTGCAATTAAAGAAACACTTTAGGTGAATCCTGATTTTTTTGTTTTAAGACAACAAAAAACAGCAGTCTGCCACCCGGACCTGCTCCTGTGGCAGCTGCCCCCAATCCGTCCAGTGCCACTGCCGTTATGGGTGAACACCATGCTTCAGTGGTCTTTTCTTGTGTGCTGACTCTGGACACTCCTAGTGAGTTTCTGCTAGGAAAAGAGAATTTCATCCACGCTCTTGACCCTCCCCCATCCCTTCTTGTACGATCGGATCTCTATTTTCAATTCTCTATGGGCCACTCTCTGCAATTAAAAAAAATAAGGTAAAATCTCTATTTCTGGTTTTAGGTGGCATCTTGACTCTCTATTTAATAAAAAAAAGACAATATAATATCATTACTATTAAAAAAAAAAATCAAGCCAGTATCCCCCACGAGAGACATCAGCATGCCTTTTCTGTAAAGGGCCAGATAACAGACAATTTAGGGTTTGCTGGCCATGAAGTTTCTGTTGCAACTACTCGGCTTTGCCGCTGGGAGTACAAAAGCAGCCACAGACCACGGTAAATTAATGGGTGGGACAATGTTCCAGTAAAATGTTATTTATGAAAAACCAGGAAACTGGCCAGATTTGAGCAGGGGCCCAGTTTTCCAAGCTGGTTGAATAGCAGAATCACGTGGTTGTGATGCCTAGGCCCCACGCCTGACTTCTGGAAGGGGCCGAGAATCTATTTCTAAAATATCCCTGGTGAAGCAGATACAAACTCAGGCTGAGAGCAGTGACCTAGACGTTGTGTGGGGCTCAAGTTCTTTCTCTAGCTCAGTCGAATCTGTCCTCTGGCCATCTCTAGGTCAGTACTCTTATTTGCAGGTGGAGACACGGAGGTACAAACAGGGGAGCAGGGTGAGCAAGGGAAGCCAGGCTTTGGGCTTAGGAGACCTGCCTCAGTTCAAAGCTCTGTTCACCATGCTGTGCTTTCTTTGTTCAAACACACACAGCTGTGACTCAACATTCCAGACCTGAGTAAACCTACTGCTGTATCCCGCCTACACGCAGGAATCAGACGGTGTTTGTACCTCCCACAGCCTCCTGAAATCCAGTGGATGCTGGGTTAGAAAATACTCTACTAGAGGATCACGGTCCTGCCCCGGAGCCCCACCTGCTTTCCTAGATAGTTTCAAAAAACAAAACAGAAAATAACACAACGGTATTCAAGAGTTACAAGTGTGCTCCCTCCTGCTAGGGCAGACTTTGGAGGTGATTCAGCCCCTCAGCAGGTCACTGGCTTTTCAACCTACAAGCCAAGACGGATGTAGAATGTGGATGAGGCTCTGCGATGACATCAATGTTTAAAACATCATCATTTCCCCTACTGACTTGGGGTCCAAAAACTTAAAGCTACCCAAGATTGAACGTACCAGTGCACTGCCTTTTTTTTTTTTTTTTTTAACGTTTATTTATTTTTGAGACAGAGAGAGACAGAGCATGAACGGGGGAGGGGCAGAGAGAGAGGGAGACACAGAACCGGAAGCAGGCTCCAGGCTCCGGGCCATCAGCCCAGAGCCCGACGCGAGGCTTGAACTCACTGACCGCGAGATCGTGACCTGGCTGAAGTCGGATGCTTAACCGACTGAGCCACCCAGGCGCCCCGTGCACTGCCTTTTATACACAGCAAGGGTTCTCAGCTAGGGAGGGTTTGGAATGTGAACCATTTTAATCGAAGGCACGGACAAGATCGGGCCTCTAAGTCAACCAGGTCCACTGTACAGATGAATGAGTGGTTCACCGCAGGGAAGCCCAGACAAAGGAAAGACAAAGCCTTCGGGCGCCGGTCTGCAGCCTCTTCACACCCGTCCTCATACCAGGGAGAGGGAGAGAGGCCTGCACACACGGCGTCTCTTTGGAAGGGTGAGGACTGAAAACAGCCGCTGCTCTCTCTGCTGAAGGGCTGGAAAGTGGGGGCGGGGGGGGGGGGTCTGACTTCCACTGCAAGCACCTGAGGCATGGGTGTGTGCTGGGCCCTGCATGCCACCAACCCAAACTGACCCTGACAGCCTGGCAGGTGCTGGAACCTGGGCAGGGGAGTCTGCAGTTCCGCTCCTGGATAAAGAAGGCCTGGCCTCCTGCTCTTCAGCCCACTTTCTCATTGCGGCTGGAGACGATCTTTTTTTAAATGTAAATAAATGTAGAAAAACGCAGAGGTCATAGCTCCTGGCTCACCACTCCTATCATAATTGTATATATGGTATATACGGCTTCTGCTTCTTGACCTCCTTTTCTCCAGTGACGCTGTGTCCTCTATCCTAGCCTGGCTACTTACTCCTGTGGTCATACCTGGCCTTTGTCATTACCACGTCTGCAGCCTCATCACCTCGGTTTCAAGCACCACTCAGGCCACCGGCTGCAGGCACACCCGCAGAACCTCACGCCGGGAACCCTTCAAGCCCACTGATTCTCCCCACTCGTATGCTTCCTCCCACCAAGGCCTTCACTTCTCTCCTGGCCTCCAGTAAATTCCACCACCGGCCAATCATTACAATCACTCCCTTGCGTACCCCTTCAATCCTCTGCCTCCTCTCCATCGTACCCTCCTGGCAAACCCTAACCCCGGCCGACCCATCTCTGCAGCCATTCTGAGCCTGGGCGTGCATTTGCACAGCTGACTAGAGAAAAATACACACTAGTGTCGACTGGCCTCTCCACGTTTCATGGTTTCTCAACTTTAGCACTAGTGACATTTTGGGCAGGACAATTCTTTGTTGTGAGGGGCTGGCCTGCACGCTGTGGCGTGTACAGCAGCGTCCTCGGCCTCTACCCGCTGTCCCTCCAGTGTCCTGAGTTGTGACAATCAACAATGTCTTCAGATACTGCTAAAAGTCCTTTTGGAGGCCCAATCGCCCCAGTTGAGAGCCGCCGCTTTATTTTAATGACTTCTGACATCAAGTGGGCCCTCAGCACTGCCTGGCGACCGGCTCTGTATGCATGTCCCCAGTTCAATTATCCTTCTTCCACTCTCCTGGATGATGCTTTATACCTTCCTTTGTCTCCTTCAACCTCCGCCTGCTTTCTGT
Organism: Neofelis nebulosa; assembly: GCF_028018385.1. Taxonomy (NCBI): domain Eukaryota; kingdom Metazoa; phylum Chordata; class Mammalia; order Carnivora; family Felidae; genus Neofelis; species Neofelis nebulosa. Next base: position 7,503,826 of record NC_080788.1, read on the forward strand.
TTCCTCACAGCCAGCTGATGACCTTGACAGGGAAATACAGGCAATCAGAATTTCTGCCAGCTTCCTCTACCAAACATCTGTGCCCACAATCTTTGCCTTCTCTCCTCTTTGGATGCTCCACTTGTGTTAGCCTCTCAAGGACACCACTCCAGCAACGTTTCCACCCCGTATCCTTCCCGTCGGTAAAGCATGCTGTCATTTCCCCAACCTAAAAACAGACAAGAACCTCTTGATCCCAAAGCCTCCCGGAGCTACTGCCCATCTCTTGATTCCCTCTTAAAAGAACTGACTGTACTTGCCGTTTTTTTCCATCTCCTGCTCTCCTTGAACCCACTCCAATCAGACTTTAGCCCTATGACTCCACCAAAAATGCTCTAGGCAAGGTCACTAACCAACTCACGATGTTAAATCCCATAAGCAGATCTGCCGTCAATACAGTGACTTACCCTATGGACAACATCTGACACAGCTGATCTCTCTGCCCCTAAACTACATTAAAAAAAAAAAAATCCCTCTAGGTTTTCTCACTACTCTGTGGAATGTCCTTCTTTGTCTCTTTTGCTGGTTCTTCGTCATCTCCTAAATTTCTAAACATAAGAAGACTCCAGGTTTCAGTCCTTGGACCTCTTCTCTTTACCTACACTTATACTCTTGATGACCTTGTACAGTCTTGTGGTTTTAAACACCATCTATACGATGAATCTCCTAAATGTGTGTCTCTAGCTCCAGCAGTCCCCTGAACTCCATTTCTAAAAGCCTACACTGTATCTCCATTGGATGTTAATTAAGCACCTCAAACATAACCACCCAAAACCAAACTCTTACAATCTTCCTGTCTTAGGTACAATTCCACCTTTCCTGCCGTTTAGGCCAAAAATTTTACAGCATTCCTTCATTCCTCTCCTTTTCTCACACCTTACACGGACACATCCTGTTGGCGTCACTTTCTGTGTGTTCCACCCAGACAGCTGTCATCCTGGTCCAAGCCACCATCATTTCCTGCCTGGATTATTTCAATAATCTTCTAATCGCTTACAGGACTCCTCCCAGTTTCCATCCTTGCTTCCCCATAGTTCAATATCAACACAGCAGCCAAAGGGACTCTTTGAAATGAAGAAACATCATGTCAACCCTGTACTCAAAGTTCTCCAGCGGCTTCCCAACTCATTCAGTGTCAAGACTGAAGTCCTCACGAAGTCCTCCAAGGCCATACAGATGCAGCCCTGCATGCCTGCTGCACCACTCACCCCCTTCCCCCATCTCTTGCATTACTCCTCACTCCACACTGACCTTCCTACTCTTCCTCCTGGACAACAGACACACTCTCGCCATGTCATGTCCTCGTGTTGTATATATTTCTTATTTATTGGTCCCCTATCCATTAGAACTTAAGTTCTATGGGGGCAGGGTTTTGGGGTGTTTGGTCACTGATGTGTCCCAACACCTCAAACAATGCCTGATGTTGCTGAAAGACTCCAGCAGGATCCTGGCTTAAATTCTTTCAGCAGCTCAGGGTGAAAGCCCCACTGTTACAGAGAAGACCTCAGCATTCTTACTCCTTCTTTTGCTGCCCTCCTCTGCCATCATTCTCCCCCGCCCCTGAACATACCACGTCCTTTCATACCGATGCCTTTACACAGAATATTAGCTTTGCCTAAAATGATCCTTTTCACATTGTCCAGTTGAACTCCCGTTCAATTCAGTTCTTAGCCCCATATTATCTTCCTGGCAGAACTTGCCTGATTTCCTCAGGAGCGGGGCATCTCTTCCTTCACACTTCCAAGCAACCATTTCTTACCTCCAGTACACTACTGACCACGTTATGCTGAAAATTCTTGCACATCTGTCTTCCCTAGTACTCTGGGAACTGCTTGTGCGGAAGAATGATCTTTTGTATTTGTGTTCTCAGCACCTAGCACAGTGCCTGGCACTAAACAGGTTTTCAGTAAACGCGTGTTAAATGCATGTGATGGCACACAGGGGTGGTGGCACTGATGGAAAGCAAGGTGCCAATCCCTAGGGCTCAGCACAAAAGCCACCCTGCACCAACGCAACAATCTACACCACAGCCTAGAGCCTCCTGTCCCCCCAACCCCCCGCCCCGCTCCCCCGCTTTCTATTTTGTATCCGAGCCCAGGGAAAATTGTTAGTCTGCCGGGATACCCCTCAGAGGGAAACAAGGTGACATCTACTTTACACCTCCGACATTCACTCATTCATTCATCAGACTGTTAACAGAGCATCCACTTTGTGCCCAGGCGCATCTCATGTGATCCTCACAGCGTCTCTCGGTATCCTTTCCATTCGTAGGCGAGAAAGCTGAGTCTGAGAGATTAATTTGCATAAGGTCCCAAAGATGGCAAGTGGCAGAGTTGGGGATTGACTGGTTCTCTGACTTTGGTCGGTGGAATGGGTCTTCCGTGGGCTAGACTTAAGTGGCGCTCACCTGAAGCTGCTGCGGCTCGGAGCCGGAGCGGCCGCCTTCTCCTCAACTTCCTGCTTGGCCGCCGCATCTTGTAGCTGCCGGGCGCCGGTGCGGATGGTGGAGGCTGGCGCCCCAGCCACGACCCTGCGGGGAAGGAAATCTCGGTGAGGTCCAGGCCTAACGGCTACTGCAGTCCGGACGGCTCAGGGACACGGGCAGCAGCGCAGTCGCGGGGGTAGAGGTGGGTTCGGAGGGGGTGATCATTCTTACCCGGGCGTCGGTGACCGAGCCCAAGACCACAAGAGCCAAGACCCCGTCTTTCGAACCACCTGCATGACTTGAATTGACCCCTGTCAGCTCCCGTCCGCGCGACCCCGGAAACTGGCGTAGCTGGAGCGGCGCCAGCACCACGAGCGCTTGTGGGGGGGGGCTTAGAAGGAAAGTCATCTCATTCCTCTTCGAAGGGTTCATTAAAGATTTTTTTTGTTCCAATTTAAATACTCCGCAATAACCTCAGTTTATAGTACCAACTGGGAGTGTCTTCCCTTTTCCCTAATCGTCTAACATGATATCTTCGCTCACCTCCCCCCCATATTGGAATGGTTCGTTCTAGTAGGTCCCGGGACGGAGCTCTTTCCGTCTTGCCGCTGCCGCGCTGCCTTGTGGGAGCATGGGATTGGCCTAGGATGCCGCGGGGAGCCGCGGTACCTTGTGGGAGAGCAGAAGAATGGCGGCGCCCGTAAGGCGGACTCTGTTAGAGGCGGCGAAGGGCTGGCGGCGGTTCGAGGGGCACTGGGCCGGTAGCCTTGGCTCTCGCAGCCTAGCCCTTGCGGCCGCACCCTTGAGCAGCGGGTCTCCATGGCGCTTGGTGGGCGCGTTGTGCCTGCAGCGGCCACCGTTGGTCTCGAAGCCGCTGACCCCATTGCAGGAAGAGATGGCGGCTCTGCTACAGCAGGTAGGATTGAGGCGCAGCTCACGGCTTCTAGGAGGTTCTTGGGGGAACCAATAGAGACACGTGGGCCTGGGTTCCATCACGACTCCGGCACCAGTTACTCCGAGTGTCCTTGGGCAAGTCTTATCTCCTCTCAGAACTTCAGGGTATTTACCTGCGCACTGGTATCTACCTTCCTTGGTTGTTTTGGTGCATAGAAGGCGTTCATTAAAAGATAGTTTGTTTTCCTTGTTCTTTATTGTCACGTTAGGCAGCTCTTGGAGAATGGTTTCCCTTTTCATTGCACACGCTAGGTATGCGGTGGTGAAGAAGACGGACGTCTCTCTCCTAGATCGTCAATAATTTAGAGAGGAGAAAGTCTGATGTGATGTTTTAGGAGAAGGCAGTGGGCACATCGCTAAAATGGTGCAATCAAGGCTGTCTGAGGGCCAAGTGAGAAAACAAGGGCAAGTATTCAGTGTAGTGGCTGTGAGGGGCTTAAATCCCTTCAGATACTGACTGAAGGTGGTTGTTTTTCCCAGAGTCTGAGATGTTTTGCGTCTTGGCTACTGAGAGTTCGAAACTTTAGTTTGTGCTTTTTACTTGGTTTATTAGTTTATTCTGCAAACACTTTATTAATCATTTTATAGATAATCCATTACCACCTGCTTTGTACAGACACTGTGCTAAGTGGTAGGCACGCAGTAGTAAGTAAGACAGACATGCCTTTGGTTTTCAGACTATTCAGTCTAGCGGAGGTGGACCAAGTCGGTAACCAAATAATCACATGACTGTATAACTGCAGATCTTGTTAAGTGTCATAAAGGAAGATACAGGATACTGTAAAAGGTTTAACAGGGGTATCTAATTTGATTTTATGGGCGGTGTCAAGGAATATCTCCCCAAGAAAGTGATATTTAAATTGAAATCTGAAGGATAAGCAGGAATTTCTTAGAAAAACATGAGGGACAACATTCTAGGAAGAGGGGACAGTGCCTGTACAAATTCTGTGAGGCAGGAAAACCCATGATGAGATTTTGATAGAAGACTGACAGGACCGGAGCATAGTAAGTGGGCAGGAAATGCCTGTCCCAGTTTTCTGTTCTTTGAAGCAGCTTGACCTTCAGTCACCTTCTAACATTGTAGCAAATGTAGCCCAAGCCCAAAGTGCAGGTGACCTTTCTTCTTTGGTTCTTTTTCCATGGTGTTTTGATTGTATGTCTGGTTATGATGAGTGGTAAAGTTCTTTGTCAAGCGTGCTATAGCTCTGTTTTCTACTCTGCCTGTGGTTTTCTTTTTTTGTCCTTTTAATTTTCCCAGATTGAGGTAGAGAGAAGTATGTATTCAGACCATGAGCTTCGTGCTTTGGATGAAGCCCAGCGACTGGCAAAGAGGAAAGCTGACTTGTATGATGAAGAAGCAGATGAACAGAATGTACTGTTGGTGCAGGATTTGGAAGATGTATGGGAGCAGAAATTCCTACAGTTCAAACCTGGAGCTCGCATAACAGGTTTGTGGTCTTTTCAGGCCAGCAAGAGACAAGGGAAGGGGGTGGTTAGGTATTTTGGTTCCCAGACAGAGAACATTTGCTTAGCCGTTACTTTGTGTTGTAAGTAACAAGTAATTGCAAAACTTCTTTCAGGTTGGCGAAGAATAAATTATTTTCCCTGTTCCTCACATCTATGCTAATATCATTTTTAAAGGCCTTTGTTATTTTTGAGCGGGAGGTAAGGGTGCTGGTGGGATAGCCTCTTCTCTCTCAGTTGAACTTCATGAATGTTACCTGAGTTTAACTCCAGTTTGGGAGTGAGAATGGGAGGGAGATTAAACCTTTCCCATTAGTTTCCTGTGTTTTATCTGAAATCCTTCCTAAAGCAGAGGATTGAGCTCTCTTATCTTAGTTCATATGTGAAGACCGAAGAACAGAGAAAGTTGGGCCTAGTGAAGTCAGTAATAGTGTCAAACCCAGCGAAGTTGTGGTGTTTGAAGTAGTGTGGGTGTAGCTTCTTTTCCAAAGGCTCAAAGAACTTTGTGTTGTGCTCCTCAAAGGAGAAGTTCAGCTTTTGGTCTTCTCTTCTTACATTGTAGTTTTCTCAAGATTGTGAGACCCTGCCCTGAAAGAGGTACAAATTAGATGCGTCAGGGTTGTAATTTGGTTGTAAGAGGACAGAGGTTGTGGCTTCGAGGTACAGTCTGCCTCAAAGGAAGATTGTAAAATTCTTTTCTCCTTGGTTCTGGCAGATCACAGACTTCTTGTCTTTTTTGACCCCCTTTTCTTCACAGAAGCTGATGAAAAGAACGACAGAACCTCGCTGCACCGGAAGCTAGACAGGAACCTTGTTCTATTGGTCAAAGAGAAGCTTGGAGACAAGGATGTGTGGCTACTTCCCCAGGCCGAGTGGCAGCCTGGGGAGACCCTCCGAGGAACAGCTGAGCGAACCCTGGCCACACTGTCAGGTGAGTTCTCTGCCCTCCTCTGAACCTCACAAGACTCCCTTCTGACTCAGTCCCAGGCTGACTTACGAGGATGGCTTTAAGGGTTGGAGGTGGGTCATTGATGGAAACTTTGATGTCGCTAAACATTTCAGCTAGAAAGAATTCTTATGTTTTCTTTTCTTACTTTATATTATAGCACATCGGTCTTATTGATGGCAGAAGAAACAATTCTTTCTTTCACTTGTAAAATGTATTCGCTTTATTGAACTCTATATATTTTTTTTCTACTCTTTGTGTGGGTTGAATTTTTTCCCCCCTAAAATCTACATTTTCATTCTCTAACTACTAACATCCACATGGCAGTTGCTTCTTTTCTTTTTTTTAATTTTTTTTTTCAACGTTTTTTATTTATTTTTGGGACAGAGAGAGACAGAGCATGAATGGGGGAGGGGCAGAGAGAGAGGGAGACACAGAATCGGAAACAGGCTCCAGGCTCTGAGCCATCAGCCCAGAGCCCGACGCGGGGCTTGAGCTCACGGACCGCGAGATCGTGACCTGGCTGAAGTCGGACGCTTAACCGACTGCGCCACCCAGGCGCCCCGGCAGTTGCTTCTGAAGGGAAAGGAAGAGGTCCATCTACAGGTTTGGATCTTGAAGTTTCAGTCAGTGGCCCTTTTCTTTATAAAGACTCTGAGGGTCTTAGTGCCAAACCAGAAAGGTTGGAGAAACTGCTGGCTTGGCCGAGTGGATCTTGTTGTTTGGCCTTCACCTCGTCTGCGGAACTCAGGAGTGTGGTTGTATGTCCTTCCTCTCCACATGCCTCTGTTTCCGTGGGCCGTTGTTGCAAAGTGGTGCTTCTTCGTGGTTGCCCTTCATCAGTAAATTTAACAACTGCTTTCGTAGCTGAAGAGCGGAGAGCTTCATCTTCTCAGTAAGACTCGTTGTCTTCCCAACAGAGTATAAAACATTCATCTTCAGGTTTCCACGCTTTTACGTATTCCACAGGGATGGATTGTTCTAGTACTTTTCCTGGTTTCGTTGGCCCAGATCTTTTCTTGAGCCCACTGTTGTGAAATACTTTATCGTAGTGGGTAGCTACGACGGATCCTGCCGTCTTGGTGGGTCCTACTCGTTGCCTTCGGTGGGATTTCTGTCTCCGTTTGGAACACCAGTGAAACTAACAGTGCACAGTATTTGCAGGATCAATATCTACAGTAAAATGGTTTTCAGTTTTTACACCACTGAAAGGTTCATTATTTATTGTTCATAAAACAGATCAGGAGTTGCTGTTTGGCTTTCTCTTTTCCCACGTTTTTGATTATTTTAATCTGGATTTCTTGAGGAAGTGGATTTTCTTTAATCTCTGCATAGGATGGATGTTTTCCTGATCTGCTTTGTGTAGAGTTATCTTTTCCTCTTTTTTTTTTTTTTTTTTTTTAAGCTACAGCATTGTGCTGAGAGGCTAAATGACATGAAGTGTCTTTAGCTCTTTCATATTTAGAATATGGTCTGTCACAGATTCACTCTTTAGCCCATACTTCAGATCTTGAAGAAGTACTCAGCCTTCTAGAACCTCTGTTTCTAAGTCACTGTGTTCTAAAATTAGCTTTGAAGTTTGAGTGTCTCTTTGAAAATGAGGACATTTTTCATTTCCTTGGCTGTCTGCTGTCATTTTGAGGAAGATATTTTGGTGGCTCAGTATTTGACAGACTGTATTATCCTTGATGAAGCTGTTTCCCCTCAGATTTAGGTTCTGCCTCAGGGCCCAGCACAGAGGCAGCCAATTGAAAAGTACCCAGACTTTCTATGAAAGAGGCTTACTTGCTTATCTTCAAATAGTTGGCTTGAGGGGCAAGCATTCAATTCAACACAAATCTAGGGGGCTGCTCAAATACCCCCTGGGGACGCTGGCAGGCGCCATTCCTATTCCTTCTCTGCTCCCCCCCCCCCCATTTAAAATTTTAGTGTGTACTTTCAAAAGTGAGAATCCTGCCACGCTCAGCTTGCACCTCTTCTTATCCTGGCAGCCTTGCTTACTGGCCCGACACTTAACTCAGTTACCCAGCTAGAAACCTCAGAGTTCTCTTTGGCTTCGGTCTGACCTCCAGAGCTTCTTGAGTCCTGTCTGGTCTGAATATTCCTCTTTTTATTCTCACAGCCTTAGCTGTCACCCCTTTTGCTTCTCACCAGATCAGGGGTTCTCAGCCTTGGCACTGTTGACATTGGGGCTGGGTAATTCTTTGTGGGGGCTGTTCTGAGCGTTGTAGGATTCAGTAGCATCCCTGACCTCTACCTGCTAGATGCCAGTAGCACTCGCCCATCCCCCACTCCCCCTAGTGTGACAGCCATGACTACCAAAAATGTCCCTAGATGTTGCCACGTATTACCTGGGGAGTCAAGTCATGGTGGTTGAGAACCACTGCACTGGACCTTTGAAATAGTTGCCCAAAAAGTTCCCCCTTGCTTTCATGTCTTGCTCTTCAGTGTTGCCAGAATGAGCGTTCAGACACAGGTCCCTTGTCCCTTCTCTGCCTGGGTTTCCCATAAAGGTTCAGACTTTGGAGCATGGCCCACAAATCCGTTTGCTCTGGTCCTGAGGTTGCCGGTCTTCCATCTGGCCGCACATCGCCGTATATTCTGAATTCCAACCCAGCAGACCTTCTGCGTTCCTCGAATAACGTGGTCATGTGTGCGTCTCTGTTTTGTGGCATGCTGGTCTCTGACCGGAGCGGTTTACTCCTCCCTGGTCTGACTGCTCAATTTTGAAGACTCAGCTTGTACATTGTACCTTCCGTGGTAGAACCTTCTCCAAGCCCCTTGGTAGACAGAGCTACTCCTCCTTCTAGGCTTCCATAGAATTTGTGTGTGCCTTTATTCATTTTATGCAACAAACATTTACTCTGAGCCTGCCGTTTGTCGGATGCTCTTCAGGCAGTGGGGTCACAGCGACGAACAGGACACTACTCCAGCTCTGTGCAAGCTTGTGTTCTAGTGGAGAATACGCCCTTTCACTTCCTCCATCGCCTGGCAATTGTTTATCGACACATTTCTCTCCCCAGCTAGAATTCTGACTCCCTTGGAGGGACGGACAGTATCTGTTCTTCCCCATCATCCCAGCTCCCATCAGGTACCTGGCTCACTGCTCGCGTGTTTACCGAGGATGTAGATTTGGCAGGATCGGTTCCCAGTCACCTTACTTGCCCTGCCACCGGCACAAGCACGTGCTAACGAAGCAGCAGCCCCGTCGGGCCTTCCCCAATCTGCAAGAGAGGGGGTGAGACAGAATGGAGTGGGTGGGGACCTTAGCTGTGCTCCCATGTCCTCAGCTGTCACCTAGGAGGTGGCATCTGGGTTTCTCGCCAGGATCACTGTGTTCAGATCCTCTGCTTCTCTCACACAGTCATGACTGATGCTGGCTCAGCTCTGCCTCCTGTGAGCCACGTGGACAGGCTTCCATCTCGGCACCCACTTTCCTCCTTTTAATATTCCTGTTGCAATAATTAAATGTGAGGGGAAACGTATAAAAGAGGTACTGACATTAAATGGGTGCATAACAAACAAAATGTGTTGATTGCGAAGTTATTAAAATGGTAAATAATACAAAATGATTAAAGTGGCGAAGAAAAGCTCACGAAATATAAAAGTATATGTACGTGTAAAAGTCGGAGTCCATTTATTTCCTGCTTGTTGGCACCTCCCTTCCCAAGTCCTTCTGCAAGATGGAATTCCTAGAGGTGGGCTAAATGCTCAAGGATGGCCACTTAACTATTTGATAAGTACGACCCAGTTGTCTGCAGTGTCCGTAACATTTGACCTTTTCAGGAGTGGTGTAGTGGAGCGTCTGTTTGTCTAGACCCCACCAACATATGTAATCATCTCTTTTTAATTTTTGCCTATCTTAGTAAAACATCTCTTCTGGATTAGGGTTTTTCTGATTGCTAGTGAGATTGACCGTGTTTTCAAGTGTTTATTGGCATTTCAAGTGTTTATTATTTGTGAGTGCCTATTTAAACTTTTTTAATGTTTATTTTTTAATTTTTTTTTTTTTTTAATTTTTAAAATGTTTATTTGTTATTTTTGAGAGAGAGCGAGAGAGAGACAGAGCACGAGCATGGCACGGCAGAGAGAGAGGGAGACAGAATCTGAAGCAGGCTCCAGGCTCGGCTCTGTCAGCACAGAGCCCAGTGCAGGGCTCAGATGTCATGAACTACTAAATCATGACTTGAGCCGAAGTTGGATGTCCAACCGACTGAGCCACCCAAGCGCCCCTATTTATTTATTTTTGGAAGAGGGAGCGAGACAGCTTGAGTTGGGGAGAGGCAGAGAGAGAGGGAGACACAAAAGCCAAAGCAGGCTCCAGGCTCTGAGCTGTCAGCACAGAGCCTGATGTGGGGATTGAACTCACTAACCAACTGCAAGATTGTGACCTGAGCCGAAGTCGGATGCTTAACCTACTGAGCACCACGGCTCCACTGTGAGTGCCTATTTAGATTCTTTGCTCATTTTATAATGAACCGTTTCTTTTTTCATATTGTTTGGCTTATATTTTTAATCTGTTTTTCCAGATTATAGAAAAATAATACATATTCATTGAAATAAGTGAAAAATTCAGGAAAGTATAAAGAAACTTTCTAATAACTCCATCACCGGTAGATACCCATTGCTGACGTGTGTGTGTGTGTGTGTGTGTGTGTGTGTGTGTGTGTGTGTTGCAGGTGAGCTCACCTCATACATAAATTCCTCATGTGATGCTAATAGTGTTTTTTGTTTGTTTTGGTTTTAGTATTGAGAGAAGCAATTCATTATATATGGTGCCTAGTAAATGTAATATAGGATAAGAAGTAATTTTCTGTCTCAGAGCAGTTATACCATTAACACTTTTTGGTGTATCCTGTTAGAAATCACAAGCACAGGGGTGCCTGGGTGGCTCAGTCGGTTGAGCGTCCAACTTTGGCTCCGGTCATGATCTCTCAGTTTGTGGGTTCGAGCCCCACGTCAGGCTCTGTGCTGAAAGCTCGGAGTCTGGAGCCCTCTTCAGATTCTGTGCCTCTCTCTCTCTCTGTCCCTCCCCTGCTCACACTCTGTCTCTCTCTCAAAAATAAATAAACATTAAAAAAAAAATGAGAAAACAAAAAAGAAATCACAAGCACATACATATCCTCTCCGGTTTTTGTTCTCCACGTAGTAGGAACACGGTTCCATGCCTCCGTTTTCTCAGCTCGTAAGCATCTCTGTATCAGCGCGGGAAGCCATAGCTTACGCTTTCTGACACCAGCCAGCGGTTTCATAATAGGCTTGTACCGCAGTTCTCCTTACCAGTCTGTTGCTTTTTACAAATAAGCTGGAGTGAGCATCCACTAATACTCGCCTTTGCTCATGTGCGCAGAGAAGCCATCTGGGGGGATCAAGTTCTAGAAGCAGAGTCTCTGGATGAAAGGGTACGCCTACTTGAAATTGATAACTCTCATCAAAGGTGACGGTTAATACTAATTTCTACCCTGGCAACATACACGAGAGTGCTGGTTTTTCTCTTATCCTTGACAGGCAGCGTATAGCTCAAATTTTTGGGACTTGGGTAATAATGACACGTTGTTGTTTGAATTTACGTTTCTTTAATTGAATAAGACTGAGCATCTTTCAAAGAGTTTATAGGTCAGTGATATTTATTTTTGTGTGGAAGGTCCTGTTTATATGCTTAGTTCATTTTTCTTCTAGATTTGTTGGCTTCTTCCTCATTGATCTCTAAGTACTTCTTACACCTGAAGATATTCTATTGTGGAGCGTGTCAAAAATATTTTTCTCAGTGTGTCATTTTTATCTTTCACTTTTATGCTTTGTTTTTCCTGGTAGAAATTTTATGTAAATACATAGTTTTCTGTTCTACGGATTTTTTGAATTTTGTGTCTTGGTTAGGGTTTTCCCTCTCGAAAATGATACGGAAAGTATCCCACAGTTTTTTCTAGTACTCTTTTGGCTTCTTTTTTCATTAATGAAAAATTTGAAGAGACAGAACAATTCAGGAAGTATTAAACATCCGTGATCCAGAATGAACAATGCTTTTATGAAAGTTAAATGTCTGTTGTTAAATCTTGGATCTGTATGGTGTCAGTTTTGATATGAGGACTGAGATTGGTGGAATCCAGCTTTATTTTTCCTCTTCAGCCAGTTCTCCAGATGCCCTTTAGTAATTAATGCTTGGTTGGGGTTAACCCTTCGTTATAGATTGCAGATAATATCTATCCATCTGTCTTTGTCTTTTAACTTTGGTTATGTTTTCACCCTACGGAAGTCAAATTGGGTCTTTTTCATGCTTTTCAAGTAACCCTCCCTTTAAGAGGCTAATGAGCTTTGCTTTACAGATACCAAGTGTTTTGGTCCTTCATCAGCAGACAGTGGCCGGGCTGAGTCTAGAAGCTTGGTGCTGTGACTCCAGGTAGTGGCATTTGAACTGCATTGCTGACTTCAGTTTGAAGGCAGTATTCTGGCAAGTGTGATGGACCCAGCGCATCTGGAGCCGGAGCCCGAGGCCACGGGCCAGGAGCATTTGGATGGAGACGGGAAGAGGCTCTTCAGGAATGACCCTCATCCTTACTCCTCACTCCTCACTCCTCACTCCCAGGGATTGCTTTTACCTCTCATGGGAAATGGCTCTCACAGAGACCCCCTGTGACTTGGGGAGCCAGAGTGAACAGGTGGGTGTGTCCTTATCTTCCAATTCTGTTTCTTCCCCATCCCCCCCTTCAGAAAAAAAAGTGGAAGCCAAGTTCCTGGGAAATGCCCCCTGTGGCCACTACAAGTTCAAGTTCCCTCAGGCAATGCGGACCGAGAGTAGCCTCGGGGCCAGAGTATTCTTCTTCAAAGCACTGCTCCTAACCAGAGGAGACTTCTCCCAGGCCTGGAAGAAGGGCCAGCATGTCTGGGTCTGTAAGGAAGAGCTGGGCGACTATTTGAAACCGAAGTACCTGGCCCAGGTTAGGAGATTTCTCTTGGACCTCTGACGAACAGTGCTGCTGTGGACAGTGCTCAAACAGGCCTGCGACCAGGGCCTCAAGGACACTATGTGCTGGCTCCGTCTTTGCAGGGAACATCGTGCAACCAACTCAGAAATAAACGAGTTTATTCTTGTGTGGGTCTTGGCTGATTTCTCCTTTGAGAATGACTGGCTTTTCCCTGTGAAGAGAGGGCCGTCTCTTAGGGCGCCTTTCGCTTGTGTCCAAGCTGATAATTGAGTGTTGCGTTACTTCATAGTGAATCAGCTGGCTCCCTGGGCCCAGAAAGAGAACCCAGGGAAGGAAACTGAACTTCTAAAAGCCTTGAGGTCTGTGAAAGCTTCTAGGCTCAGGCAAAAAAAGAAAAAACGAGTTCTGTGCAGTGTCTTAGCCTCTATCCATTTTGTGTTTTTCTCCCTTTGTACTTGATATGAAAGTCTAGCCTAGGAAATAATTTCTTCCTTTGTTTTTTTCTTTTGGTTTTTATTTTCTTTTTTCATTTTTTTTAAACATTTTAGATTTAAGCAGAATTTAATCATATCTGTTCTGAGACAGTCATGTGAATAAGCAGGTTGGACTTATCTCCCTTTTATCAATGGTGGGATCTTGGCCGCACAGGACTTGGCCCCAAGTCTTAACGGCACTGAGGGTGCAGGAGGAGAATGCTGATCTCTTGCCTCTGCGTTGGGGCTCTTGATCCCTCCCTGTGTTGCTTGAGTCATCACTGGTCGCTGGCACACGGAGGGCACCCAGGGAACATTTGCTAAACGAGTGGAAGAGAGGGAGCGTCTCAGGCCTGCCTGTGTCTGCACAGGATAGTGGTTCCACTAGCAAGGCTCCCTGGCTCCCAGTCCTGGCTCCCAGCTCCCTGGTTTCCTCTCACACAGCCTTCTGGGTTGAACAGATGGGCCCGTGTGATGTAAGCTAGCGGACTGGGATTTCTGTTTCTGCTTCAGACATAGCCTTGTGTTCTTCCCCGGGGTCAGGGAGATTGCTTTCCGAGGTCAAAGTTGAGGTGTCTCCTCCTGACAATGCCCTCCTTCCCATGTACCTCCTGCACGTGCTCTTTCCCCTCATTGCAGATGGAGATGTCCCCTAGCTGAGGCTTGCTGATTTCATGGGCAGTAGTGCCACCCTGGGAGTGAAACCTGGCCACCAGGAGAGGGTAAGTCCAGACAGGACCAGGAGTGCATTTCTCTTTCTGGGATTTGGAGTGAGTTGTAGAGGTGAACATATTTGCCACCTCAGGGAACTCCAGCCTAGAAGGGAAGGGATCCCCAGGGTGAGGTGGAGACTGTTTTTAAGACCGTGATGTCATGATTTATATGTGTGTGTGTGTGCGTGTGTATAAGAATGTATATTTTTGTTCTCTGTACCTATTCCTTGCACAGAACTCCTATGCAATTAGTGGTTTTGAGAGCAATCAAGTTGTCTTTTGTTATGTTAACGAGGTGAGGTTTAGAAAGCCCCTTGGTAACCTAAGGATGGGAGCTGATTGCTGGGGAAGCCAACCTTGTGACCGAGAGTTGGAACTTTTAGTCCAACCCCGTGACCTAGGAGGGAGAAGGGCAGGAGTTGGAGTTCAATCACCAGTGGCCAATGATGTAGTCAGTCTTGCCTATGAAATGAACCCTTCATAAAAATCCGAAAGGATAGTGGATGGTCTTCTGACAGCTTCTGGGGTTGGTGAGCACATGGGAATTTGGGGAGGGTGGTGCACTCCAAGACAGCATGGTGTTTCTGTACCCTTTCCCGTAGCTTGCCCAGCGCATCTCTTCTATCTGGGCGCTCCTGAGTTAGGTCCTTTGATAATAAACCAGTATTCTAAAAAGTAACGTATTTCTTGGAGTTCTGTGAGCCAATCTAGCAAATTAAGGGAACCCAAGATGGGAGGTCCTTGGAACATCTGATTGAACCAGTTGTCTGGAAGCACAAGTACCTGGACAGGAGATTGGCATCTCAGGGATTGGAGGGGGTGGGGTGGGGTGGGGGAATCTGGTAGGATGGAGCCCTTAACCTGTGAGATCTGATGTTCCCTCCAGGTAGATGGTATCAGAATTGAGCTGAATTGTAGGACGTGCAGCTGGTGTCTGAGGAATTGCTTTGTGTTGGGGAAAAACTCACACGTTGGAATTGGTACCAGAATCTTAATGACTGTTCTTAAGGTGCTCCGTTTTGTTATAAAGTTGCTTCTTTAATGGGGAGTAACATATATACAATTGGTAAATAGAGAAATGGTGTCAGGATAACCCAAAATTAGGTTAGCTCCTATAACATTTTCCCCAGAGCATTAATATTTTGAAGTGTTCAGGGACAGGATTGAATTACCTTAAGAAAAAAGCTACGAATTATATAGAAGTGCCTTCTTTTATTACGAATAGTGGCTGGTTTAGTAGCTTCAAAAAGCACTATTAGCGTTTCCACCGTGTTAGGCTGTCTGGGGAAATGGCGCGGAAAGAAAGATGGTGGGAAGGCATCCCCTTTGTTTTACAAAACTGATGAGAAAGCCCTTTCCTGGATCATGTTTTTTATTTTGATGGAAGTAGTCTCTGCACGTCAGGAAGAAGCATGAGGCCGGGGAGTAAAGGTGCGAGGACCCAGTGCACACGCCAGTGGGAGTTTAACTGCAGCGGTATCACTGGGTTTGGTTCTGTTTTATTTGTGCTCTGGCTACAAAATCCCATAGCTTCTGCGTGGTCTGCCCTAACCCCCTTTCCCCAGAAGCCTTGTTATTTTTGGAGTGTGATTTTACAAAATGCAAGCTTTTTTGGCATTAGAGTTGAAATGACTGTGTATGCTGAATGCCAGCCTGAATCTTCCATTGGCTGCCAGACATGACCAGAAAATTGTTGCTAGTGTATCCTTAGGGACAAGATCTCCAGGGAGCCAAGAGGTGGTATTCTCTGTGTTTTAGGGGATGAGCACCTTCCAGGAAAATGGTAGGAGGAAGTTAAAAGTAAGCTGTGGGTTTTGGGGGTTAGGAGTTGTTTGAGGTATGTTTGTGCACCCTTAGAAGAAAATGCCACTTAGAAGCGAGAACGCCCTTAGAAGCCTCTCTGGAAGTTGAGCCCCGACCTGGTCATTGCTCCCCAAGTGATTTCCAGTCACTTCATTTTTGTTTACCTTTGCTGGTTCTATGGAGGAAATATTACCACTCTTATAAACTTGTTTTCCTGGTAATTTATCGTCACGAGTAAGTTCCTCCTGTGCCTTTCCTGCTTCTGTACTTAGCACTTTATAGGACAAGGAGTTGTATGTCTGGCTCCAAGACCTAACTGAACTTCCAAATCCCAGGACAGAGACTGCCTCATGGCCACACTTAAAAAAATATATTTTAAGTGAATCAGCCTCCTTCCCCTTAAGTGTTGAACTTCCTCCTGGGGGTCAGGAAACCTGGGTTTGGATTTGTCTTATGACCTGAGGCAAGTGTCAGCCAAGAAGGAATTCATTGAAAATTTAAGCAAACAGGCATTTTATTTGGGCAATTAGTTCTGCAACTTGGGATACACAGTCTCAGGTCAAAAACCTGACTGTGTCCTGAGGAAGACAGAGGGGCGGAGTGAAAAAGGGGAAAGGTCACAAGTATAGCTCTCCTTCAGGTCCTTTATGCAAAACAGGGATTAATGCTAGGTTAGCTGGGATTACTTGGGTTAATATGCAAATGAGGGATTGAATTGGTTCTTTTCAAAGTGAAGAGTGGGGTGATGAGTAAGTGAAGTCCCCGCTGAGGGCTTGTAGCTGGCAGAAAGTTCCCAGTTTCTCCCATGAGGACGGGCCTGCACCTCGACCCTATTTCATTTTTAAAATGCTTGTTTTGTGAGAGAGAGCGAGCGTTGCACAC
Organism: Neofelis nebulosa; assembly: GCF_028018385.1. Taxonomy (NCBI): domain Eukaryota; kingdom Metazoa; phylum Chordata; class Mammalia; order Carnivora; family Felidae; genus Neofelis; species Neofelis nebulosa. The sequence goes on from NC_080788.1 coordinate 7,520,448, forward strand.
ATGAGCAGGAGAGGGACAGAGAGAGAGGGAGAGAATCCCAATCAGGCTCCGTATCACAACCGTGAGATCACAGCTCAGCCTGAGCCAATATCAGGAGTTGGACACCCAACCGACTGAGCCACCCAGGCGCACCCCCCCCCCCCCCCCCCCCCCCGCCGACCCTATTTGAAAGGACGTTCTCTCAGCTAGGCTGGCTTGCTCCATCCTGAAGTCTACACAAGTCTCTGTTGACAGAGTGGAGAAACTGAACTAGTGTCTGTACCCACAGCATCCGTTTCTGTCTAAACCAGTAGGGCAGGCGTCATTATCCCTGGTTTATAGATGCGGAATGAGACTCCAAGGGGCTGGTTAATGTGTGTAGCGTGACTCACTAGTGCATCGTGGGATCAGAGCCTGAACTCCGATCTGTGCACCAAGCTAGTTCTTAAGTTCTCTTGACTTTACCTTTCTCATCTGTCAGAGGAAGACGGTATTATTTCTCAGGTAGTGTGATACTTCATGTGAAAATACTTAGCACTGCGCACGGCTCGTAAACACTAAGTAAGAATGTTTCCCCTTTCCATTGTATTTAGGCTCCTGAATTCTCTGGAGCCCCCTGTGTCCTCTTTAGCTTTTGTAGCTCCCATTTCCTACCTTGTCCAGGTGCTACCTTGGGGCAACCAAGCGTTTCTGACCTGTTTGGAAAGGGACATGGGAAATTGGAGATTAATGGATTCCAGTAGCCCTTTTCAAATTGGGTGGGTCGCACATGTGACTGGTTGGGCATGCCAGCACTGTCCCACCCGGGCCAGGAAATCCGGAGCTATTGCTAGGCGCTGGCCTGTGGGGCACCAACAGAGTGGACTTGGGGGCCCATCCTCTTACCCCAGCAGGGGGAAAACACAGCTTAAAAGGTCAGCAACCCAGTTATTAAGAGCTCACGGGTCACTAAGCTGCAAGTACACACAGCAAGATAGAGGCCGTTTGCCTAAAATCTTGGGGTGGCCTTGTACCCCCCTTCGCTGCGTTTCCTGGAAACCTGGGGATAACCCGTCACTGCAGGCTGTCAGTCACCACCCCCACCCCCCACCCCACCTTGGAATGTCAGTGCTTCAGACCACAGGAAGTGAAGGGGGGGAATTGCTCTTGTTTCCAGGAGAGGTGTCCCGTATACACGGGCTCAGGGATAGGTCCAGACAGCTGAATCACTGCCACAGCCCAGGGCCTGAAGCTGGAGGTGCCCTGTGAGTCTGGCTGGGGACCGCCAGGGAGGCACTAGTCCAGAGCAGGGGATAGGTGCGCGCGCACACACACACACACACATACACACACACACACACATCAGCTACCTTGTCTCAAGTCACCCTCAGATGGGCTGAAGGAGACAGCAGCAGGTTTTGTTTGGGGGATCCGGCAGTACAGACACACCACTGGTTGCTGAGGAATCAGATACCCAGGCCCCAAGTAGCTGCTGAGCGGTTGAAGAAGGGGCTTGAGGGGAGGGGAGCGGGGAGAGACCCCCAGGTTCTCCTTTGGCCCAGAAGGGGGAAAATGGCCCTAGTACAGTCAGATGAGGACCACTGAGGACAACAGGACTGGTGGACGAAATTGGGAACATCCTGGAAGTACAGGGTTTGGGAGGACACCTCCAGGTCAGGAAGTCTTGGGGTAGACGGGGCTGAGGAGAGGTGGAGTGGGTGGAGGGGAAGAGGAGTAAGGCAGGGCTTTGGGATTCAGCTGGGGTTGGATCTTCTGCATGAGCACCACAAGGTGGCAGAATTTGCTTGACAACCACTTTGTCCCTCAATCTCCCTGCGCCTGGCCTTAGGCTACTACCTGGGAGAGGCTCCTTGCCCAGGCTCTGCAGAACCCCCAGTGCCATGTCCCCTGGGATCAGGGGGGTAGCCTCAAGCTGACATGCAACCGGCTAGCACAGATGTGGGGCATGTTCTCCCACTCTGCCTCACTGGATTCTCCTGTCACCCACCCCTACGTGGCAACTTGTATTCTCACCACGTTTTGATCAGCAGAAAAGCTTGGGGAGGTGAAGGGACTCTGTGAAGGTCTCGTAGCCAATGTGTGGTGGAGCCATGATTGAACCCACAGCCATGCTGCCCAGACAGTTACCTTTGCGTCATCTAGTTCCCGCATCTGTGGCCCAGGGGCAGTCTGCTGCAGACCCGTGGAGCCCTGGAAAGGCCTGAACTGGTGTAGTTTGGGAGAATATGGAAAGGATTTGGAGTTGAGAACAATGAGACTGCAGAGGTTGAAGCCACTGAACTCGGAGAATGACAAGAGTCACGGTCCTCAAGTTTGCATGCTACTTCTACAAGGGAAGGTGATCAGTCTCCTTTGGATTGGAGGTGGTGAGCTTGAAATGCAGGAGGAGGAATTTTAGGGAGACTACAACATGAGAAGAGTTCCTTGACATTTAGCCTTATTAAACATCAAAGTGAATTCCAGAAACATTCCAGTGACCGTTCAACAAATATTTCTGGAGGGGGTGGTTTGACTGCCAAGCACCGGGAATAAAATGTTGATCAAAATACTCTTGGCCAACGTTTTCTTGATGGTTTAGTGCTGCGGGTGGGGTTCAGGAAGCAGATTCATCCACCAGCGAAGGGAAACTGCCATGGGAACACGAGTGGTTGTTACCCAGCCTGATCTGGGGCAGGGAGGGCATCCGGGCCACACACGATGAAGCTGAGGCCTGAAGAATAAAGGCATGTGAGCTGGGGTGGGGGAGGGAGTAGCGAGCAGGTGCCCACAGAGGCCCTAAAGTTCTGTGGGGCTGGAGGGCAGTACATGTGGGTGTTATCTTACAGTGTCTTAAAGACAGCTTAAGAGTTGCATTGTTGGAAGGATGTTCATTACTTCCATCCTTCCAGACAGGAGAATGGGTTCCATGATCTCTTATTACAGTGAAGCCACATCCATCCTGGGGGCTGGAACTGTAAAGTCAGTGCACAAATCATGGACAAAGTTCCATTAGGAACTTTCCTTTAGAAAGAGGTCACATTAGGGGAATCCAACACGGCTAGTGTTTCTTCCAGTAATGGAATCAATTATGGTTGATTTGGTTGAGCTTAAGATTGCCCAATGGCTTGTGTTTAGGGGCTAGGTCAAATAAAATACTAGGACTCCTGTACCTCTTGCCAACGGGAAATTGAGTCAAGTGTATGTCTCCTGAGGAGAGGCCCAAATTGGGGCAATTTGGAAGAACACAAAAGGGATTTAGACTCACATTCAGTCATCAGGAGGTGCTCCCACAAAGCTAGGCATTCAGGATCCAAGGTGGTGTTTCCTCACCCATCTCAGGCTCACTCCAGAGCTGTCAGCACAGAGCCTGACGTGGGGCTCGAACCCACGAGCTGTGAGATTATGACTTGAGCTGAAGTTGGACACTCAACTGACTGAGCCCCAGTAATTTTAATTTTTAAAAGTCAGGTGCATGTGGTTCGGTTCCATCGTATTTATTTGGTTCCCAATTGTTTCCGTAGCTCCCTGAGCAATCTCCTGGGCAGTGACTCATTATTAAACAACAAAACTTGTGTTTTAACTCATACCCCAAAGAGGCTTGGCCTTAAAGGTGACAAATTAGCACTTTCTTTTTTCCTTTTCCTTTTCTTTTCTTCTCTTTTCGTTTCTTTTTTAAGAAGAGAAATTTGCATTTTGGAAAAGTTCTTAAGCCAGCAATGGGAGTGCTTAAGTGATTAAGGTAATTCTGGCCTCAGCCTCTAAGACTATGGGGCGACTGTAGCGATGATTGTAGATTTTATGTGTGGCACACAAACTGGCGGAAAGCAGGTCCCAAAGCTTCACTGAGCTGTGTGGTTCCATCAATAAATTAAGAATTATTTTTTGCTAAAAAAAATTACGTGTCCTCTAGTCCCACCTCATATACATCCTTCTCCGAACACTGTCCTCCTAGCCTTTTTGTGTGCATACAAGACAATGAAAATTTTTGCCTGCATATCCATCCCCGACAAAGACACACGGCCACCTTTCCTCCCATGTCCATTGAGAACATTTCTGTATACTTCCTTCCTCCTTCCTGTCCCCACTTCTCACCAGTCTCTCACACAGCCACACATACCACACCCTTGAACATCATGCCACACAGCTTTCAGGATTCACATCACACATACACACAGCTTTGAGTGTTCACAGCACACACACACACACACACACACACACACACACCCAAGAGCTTTAAATATTCTTATCACACATACACATACTCTTGAATGTTCACATCACACACAAACCCTTGGATGCTTGCTTCTATTACACATTATACAAAACCTTGAAATCCATCTGATGCACACACACCCTCGAACAGTCACACTAACACACACACACACTCTACACACATGCACACACGCACCTTTGAAACTGATAATGACATGCACATTTTTGAGCATTCACATCACACACAGACTTGAGTATTCACCTCACATGCTTGTTCGGGTCATTTGCCTGTTGCTCTCAGATCTGCTCCTCACCCTTTCCCTGCTGTGCTCTACAGTGTGTGTGTGTGTGTGTGTTTGCATGCGTGCAAGCGCCTGCACACACGCATGTGCTCATTTGCATCGAGGCAGGTGCTGCCCCCTGAAAATTGCATCTTCCAAGCCTTCTTGCCTCTGGGTTCCAGTTGGGTTTGTCCAGTAGGAGGTACTGGTGAGAGATGGGAGGGTAAAAGGGATGGCCACGTATTTCTCCATATTCTTTGCCTTGGTGGTATTCCCAGCATCACTTCTGTGGACTCCCTCCCACTAGCAGCCTCCTTGTTGATCCCAGTTCCTGCAGGATGGCCAAGACTCCAGACAGCACCCCCTCCTTCCCGTGTCCCTCCATTCATCTCTGGGTGGCTTCACCCTCCCCTGTTTTTGTTCAGTCTTTCCAAACACTTGTGTCAGTAGTCACCTGTATTACAGTCCCTCTTCTAAACTACCTGGCACGGACGACTTTTCCCTACCTGGACCCGACGGCTACTCGGCTGGTGTCCACATGTTAGGATTTTCTCTGCTGTGGCCAACAGATTTTCTTCTAACTGTGCTCAGATCTTTGTTGGATCAAATCCTGGCACGGAGTAGGTGTTCAGTATTTGTTGAATGAATGAGCATGGCGGTCTCTCCTCCCTGTTCCAGGGTTTTTGGGACAGAGCATGTTGTATCCCTGAGCTAAGTGGCTCAGGGGCATCTTCAGCCCTCTCTGGGCGATCACAAATGACAGCAGTGAGCCCGGTCTCATGGGATCCAGAATATCTCAGCCAGGGCCCATTTGGAGAGTGGAGTCATGGAAACTTTCAAGGAGCCTAATGTGTAACCAGATTTTGCATCAGCAGGCTAGACATGGTTTCAGAAACAAGGGGACTCTCAGTGCCTGTGATAAATAGAGAGGATGGAGGTGTCTCTCTTTCTCTAATGGTTTGGGTGCACCGACCCCCAAATCTAAATTCCTCGTTCTGAAACTGGGGCAAGGTGTTCTTTGTTTTAGCTTCCTTGCTTATGGAATCATGAGGAACTGTCACCCATCACTTAACTCCTGTCTACAACTTGTCAAAAGAACTGCCTGACCTTGAACAAGTAATATGCCTCCGTGCTAACCTCGGCTTTCCCATCTGCAACATAAGGAGGTTGGATTCACGATGCTGCTCGGGTTGCCACGGGCTGGTGGTTAGGTGTTGGTGATTGGGGTGGGTCGCAGGCAGTACATGCGTTGTCCACAGGGAGGCTCTACACGCAAATGCATACACAGCCCCGGACTCTGGGGGCCAAGAGCCCGTGGTGTCCTTCCGCCGAGCCTCCCTGCGTGTGAGTGCCTCTGAGTAGCCATCTGCCTGTTGCAAATTGACTTAAAGCACTGAAGGCCAAGGCAAACATGCAATGATATGGTGAGGCAGAAGTCACCAACTAAGGCATTAACACATTCGAGTGAGCTCATGAGGATTAGGCAGAATTATGAAGAGTTTGTGGGAACCCAGGGGAGGGAAAATTTGAAAGGGAAGACAGAGCCAAGGAAAAAAGTAATAATGTCAGCATCCAAACACTTTCACAGGTATTTGATTCAATTTAACATATTTTTGCTTTGAGCCAACTGTTACTCTACATCCTCTGTTGCCCAGTGGCCTACAATTATGTGGGCTTTACAATGTGCCTGAGGAAGGCAGGGCCGTGTCAATATTCCTAATTGACAGACGAGGGGAGCCGAGAGCTGGGGACACGAAGTGGCACGACCCTTGTCACACACCTGGGAAGTGGCAGAGCTGGGGCTCCAATCCAAGTCCTTAGGAGCTGCGAGGGCCACCCCTGGGAACTGGGCACAGTTAATAGGGTGGTCGCGTGCCTCAGGGCAGCCTCGAGTGGTTCTAGCTGGTGAGCAGCTCCTGACATGTGACAGGAGGTGGCGCTGGCCTGACTCTCACATGGAGCTCTTTGACGCTTAGAGTCGTGAGGCCCAGAGGAGGAGTCTTTTGTCTTGAGCCTCACAAGAGGCCAGAGGCAAAGGCCAGAGACCCCTGGGGCTTTTGTTTAGACACCATGTGGAGTCTGCCAGGCCTCAGCTTGAGATCCAGGACCTTCTGGCAGCCTCTGAGAACCTAGGGTCCTCTCCTCTTGTCCTCAAATTCCAGGCTCTGAGGAGCCAGCATGACCATGGTGATGGGCTTTCCTCAGCCCCCTGTCAGGGCTCTTTGGTCTTCATGACCCCCTCCCAGGAGAGCAGGGATTACCCAGCACACCACGGCCTGTGGAGGTAGAGAGGAGCCAGACTGATGGCTCTGCACAGCTTTCCCTGGGATTACAAGATAAGGCATATGAAGGAACATTAGCTCATCCAAGTTTATGGATTTTGTGGAAATCAAATTGTAGTAATCTCCCTGGCCATCTGGTCTTGGCGCCATTAGCCAGAATTCCCAGAAACCTTCTCAGGTCCCCACGCAGGGCTGGGGCCAGGGCTGGACAAGATCGTTGTGCCCAAGGCCAGGCCAGGATTTTCCAAGGGGCCTGGATGGGCCTCTGCACCCAGTACCTGAGTTGGTGAGGGGGAAGGCAGGAACGGGGCAGCTGGAGCTCAGGCAGGGATGTGGATACCCATTCATTGCCTGTAATACTGTGTGTGGATGGTCCACCTGTGTGTGCAGTGGAAACTCATTTTAGAAGGGATCATTGGGCACATTTCTGGGGTTGGGGAGGCTGGAGGGGGATTTTTCTCAATTGGATGCAAATATCTCCCAGCCTCCTTAAGGGGTGCAGCTTGAGGAATGGAGTGTGCTTCCGGAGGCCCGGGCTTTCCCCGCCTGTGAGGAATGGGAAGTCAGATTTTCTAGAGCTAGTAATTTGGGCTCTGCTTCCATGGCTGACCGAAAGCCCAGAGCCCACTTAAGCTTTTGAGGAAAGAAGAAGTGAAGGAGGGCGTGTCCCGTACAGGTGAGGCCTATAGACTCTGGCTCCAAACGGTCAGGTTTGAACTCAGCTGTGTTTCAGTCAGTAGCTGAGCGGCCTTGGGCAAGTCGTTTGACTTCTCTGCACCTCCGTTCTTCATCTGCAAAATGGGAATCTAAATAGGACATACCCGTGGGGTTGCTGTAAGGTAAGTGAAAGTATGTATTTAAAGCACTTGGAAGATTGCCTGGCACCAGGGTCCGTGAGTCCAGAGACTGTCCCGAGTGTGGGGTTGTAGCTGATACTTAGTCCCAGCAATGTGCTGGCCAACAGGTGTTTGGAGGTGTGGGCAGTCGGTGGGGAGTGCTGTTTTGTACTACTCGCCGATTTCTGTGGTGTAAACACTCCCACTGTGGCCGGTGTTGAGCCGCTACTGTGGTGTCACTGAATGGGGAATTGGGAAGAGGTGCCCACATCTGGCTCTCCGGAGGTGACGGGAGCTAGTCACAGCACAGCCCCGGCCCGGCACCACTGGTGTGATAAGCTTGGTTAATAAATACTAGAAAATTTTCATACCGGCTGGTAAATAGACCCTGACTTAAGAGACCTCCTGATCTGTTAGCTCTGGCCTCTCCCTCAGGCTCCTCCCAGACCTCCCACAGGCCCATTAACTAAAAGAGTTCCCATCACTTGGTCAAAATCTGTTCTGATAGGTCAAGCCTGGGCCAGACCAGGCGGCGAATTAATCGAATATCACAAGTCTGCAACCAAGAGGTGCCCGGCCAATGAGCTGAGTGGCTCTGGCTTGTGGACTTGATGCCCGGGCCCACCACTGTCTTCCTTGTCCGACTTCCTGCCCGTAGTGTTCCCCAGCACACCCACTAGACAAAGACGGATCTCTGTGTCTGGAGGTTGAACTGGGCTACAGGGAGTGCACATTTCTCTTAAAACAGTTTGTGCATGATTTGCTGAAATGACTGAAAAATGCAGTCCATACGAACTGCTTCACGAGGTTGGAATGAAAATGCTGTCACATTTCTTTAATTTCTCCAATTAATTGCTTGAGCAGTCTTTATTATTCAGAAGTTCAGGTTCTCCCTTTAGAGGCCTCCTGCCCCCATTGAATTGTTGGCTCCGTATGAAGGACGGAGACCTACTTCCAAATACCAGGCAGAACAACAACTAGAGTCTGAGTAGCCTGCTCGCTGGCAGTCTGGGTGGGTGGTGGCTGTGGTGTCCTCATCCAGGCTCCCCTCCTGAACTTGTGTGCTAAGGTGCCTGGATCTGGGCCCAGTGGGTAGTGGAAGTGAGTGTGATGTGTTGGGGGTGTGCAACAGAGAGTGGTGGGGTCTGTGGTGAAGCGGCATGTGCACTCCCTCAACCAACTGTGGCCAAGTGTGGGCTCCGCGTTGCCAGATTTTCACATGCTTTCAAAAGAAACAAGATGTATGCTGGGTTTTGCTTTTGAGACATAGTTTATGTACAATAAAGCGAACAATATTTATGATTAATTTTGTACTTTTTAATTTTAATTTTTTCGTCATGATAAGTATGCTCTTTTATCCCCATCATCTATTTCAGCTATCCCCCCGCCCACCTCCCCTCTGGTGACTATCCGTTTGTTCCCTGATAAGATGCATTTCTTGGTCTGTCTCTTATTTTTTTCTTTGCTCATTTCATTTGTTTCTTAAATTCCACATATGACCTGTTTTGCTTAATACTCTGTAGCCCCATTCATGTTGCTGCAAATGGCAAGATTTCATTCTTATTTATGGCTGTGTAGTATTCCATTGTATATAGAAACCACATCTTCTTTATCCATTTATTAGGGGACACTTGGGCAGCTTCCTTAGTTTGGCTCTTGTAAATAATGCTGGAATAAACATTGGGGTGCATGTAACCCTCTGAATGAGTGTTTTTGTATTTTTTGTGTAAAAAATCATACCCAGTAGTGTGATTACTGGATCATAGGGTAGTTCTATTTTTAATGTTTTGAGGAACCTCCATACTGTTCTCCTGAGTGGCTGCACCAGTTTGCATTCCCACCAACAGTGCACAAGGGTTCCTTTCTCTCCGCATCCTCGCCAACACCTGTTGTTTCTTGTGTTGTAGATTTTAGCCATTATGATAGGTGTGAGGTGATATCTCGTGGTTTTGATTTGCATTTCCCTGATGATGAGTCATGCTGAGCATATTTTCAGGTGTCTATTGACTATCTGGATGTCTTCTTTGGAGAAATGTCTGTTCATGTCTTCTGCCAATTTTTAAATTGGATTATTTAGATTTTTTTGGTACTGAGTTTCAGGTCTCACCTTAGGTCTTTAATCCATTTTGGATTTATTTTTGTGTATGGTGAAAGAAAGTGGTCTCGTTTCATTCTTTTGCATGTGGCTGTCCAGTTTTCCCAATGCCATTTGTTGAAGAGACTGTTTTTTTCCCGAAAATGCACAAATTTTAATGAATTCTTACATATGTATACATTTTACATTTGTAACCACCATCCATATAAAGATAGGGAACATTTCCATCTCTCAGAAAGTTCTCTTATGCTCCTTTCCAAGTCAATAGTTTCCTATTTCCCACCAAAGGTAACCACTGACTTCGATATCCATAAGTTAGTTTTGTCTTATATTGAACTTCCTATGAATAAAATCTTAACAGTATGTGGCTTCCCAATATAATACTTTTGAGATTGTCCATCTTGCATGTTATCAGTAGTTCATTCCTTTTATTGCTGGGTAGTACCAAATGTCATATTTTATTTATTCATGCTCTTATTGAGGGATATTTGGATTGTTTTTACTTCTTGCCTGTTGTGAATACAACTGCTTATGAACCTTCGTGTATAAGTCTTTTTTCTGGACATATGTACTTTGTATGTGGACATTTGTACATATGTATGTATGTACATATATTAATATATATATTAATATGTATCTACATAGAGGAATTGCTAGGACATTAAATAGGTCTATGAAACTTTGTTAGAAATGGACAGTTTTCCATAAAAGTTATATCAACTTACATCCTCATTAGCAGTGTATGAAAGTTCTAGTGGCTCGACATCCTCACCAGCACTTTTGGCTGTTCCAGTGGGTGTAGAGTGGTACCTCATTATGGTTTTAATTTGCATTTCCATGATGAATAACGATATTGAGCACCTTTACATGTATCTATTGGCCACTCAGTGTTTTCTTTTATGAAGTTCCTTTTCAATTCCCTTTTCTCTTTTTTAAATTGGGATGAGTTATTATTATGTTATATATGTATTTATGTATTATATATATTTATTCTCTATTCTTCATATATTTTGAGTACAAGCCTTTCGTCAGATATGTGTGCTGCGAATATTTTCTCCCAGTCTGTTGCTTACCTTTTCACATTCTTCATAGTGTTATTATTTCATTCCTTAAATGTTTGGTAGAATCTATCAGTGAAGGGGCGCCTGGGTGGCTCAATTGGTTGAGTGACCGACTCTTGATTTCAGCTCAGGTCATGTTCCCAGGGTCATATTATAGAGCCCTGCGTCGAGCCCTCCATTGAGCCTAGTGTCAGGCTTCATGCTGAGTGTGGAGCCTACTTGAGATTCTCTGTCTCTGTCTCTGTCTCTCCTTCTGCCCCCCCTCTCAACTTACACTCTTTCTCTCCCCCCACTCCCCAAAAAAAGGAAGAAATAAAAGAATCCCTCAGTGAAGCCATCTGGGCCTGAAGTTTAATTTGTATAAGGTTTTTAACTACAACTAACAAATATGGGATTTTCTGTTTCTTTTTGGATGAGTTTCATAACGTAGTGTTTTCAAAGGATATTTTTTATTTCTTCTAAGTTGTCAAATTTATTAAGATAAAGTTCTTAATTGTATCCTCCTATTATCTTTTCAACATCTTAAGGATCTATCATAATACTCTCCTTTTTATACCTAATATTGGTATTGTGTTTTTATCTCCTTCTTGGTAAACATTAACCAATTTTATTAATTTCAAATAACATACATTTTTGCTTTGTTGGACTTCTCTGTTATTTTCCTCTTTTCTATTTCATTGAATTTTTGCTCATTTATTTTCTTCCTTCTATTTGGGTTAATTTTTTTTTTAAAGCTTTTTGAGGTAGGATCATTGACCATTGATCTATACATCTTCATTCTTTCCTAATAGATGGCTTTAAAGCTATACATTTTCCTCTAAATGTTGCTTTACCTGCATCCCACAGATTTTAGTATGCTGTATTTTCAGTTCAAAATATTTTCTCATTTCCTTGAAATTTATTTTTTGATTCTTGGAGTTGTTATTATTGTGGTTTTAAAGAGTGCTACTTAATTCCTACATATTTATATATTTTAGGTTTTGTTTTGTTAATGATTTCTATTTTAATCCACTGTGGTCATAGAACATACTCTGTATGATTTTAACCCTTTGAGGCTTATCAAAACTTGATTTATGTCCCAGCATATAGTTATTTTGGTGACTGTTCCATATGAATTTAACAAAAGTTATATTCTGTAGTGTTGAATATTGTTTTCTGTGATATTCATTAGGTCAAGTAGTTGATAATATTTTCAAATCTTTATACTTTTTTTTTTTAATTTTGTAAGCTTCTTTTTTTTTTTTTTTTGAATTTTTTAATGTTTATTTTTTTTGAGAGAGGGGCGGGGAGGGGCAGAGCGAGGGAGACACAGAATCTGAAGCAGGCTCCAGGCTCTGAGCTGTCTGCACAGAGCCCAAGATGGGGCTTGAACCCATGAACTGTGAGATCATGACCTGAGCTGAAGTCAGATGCTTATCCGACTGAGCCACCCAGGTGCCCCAAATCTTTATACTTCTTGACTTTTTGACTAGTTATTCTATGAAAATATTCATCTATGATTGTGGATTGTTTATTTCTCCTTTTTTTTTTTATTTATTTTTTTTATTTTTGGGACAGAGAGAGACAGAGCATGAACGGGGGAGGGTCAGAGAGAGAGGGAGACACAGAATCGGAAACAGGCTCCAGGCTCCGAGCCATCAGCCCAGAGCCTGACGCGGGGCTCGAACTCACGGACCGCGAGATCGTGACCTGGCTGAAGTCGGACGCTTAACCGACTGCGCCACCCAGGCGCCCCTATTTCTCCTTTTATATATGTGAGGTTTTGCTTCATATAATTTGAAGCTCTCTTATTAGGTGCACATGCATTTATGATAAGTCTAACTGATAAGTGGACACTTTTATCATTATAACATGTTCCTATTACTCCTAGTGATACTCCATGTTTTGAAATCTATTGGTCTGATATGAATACAACTATACCAGCTTTCTTCTGATTAACCTCTATATGGCATGTCTTTTTTCATCCTTTTACATTCAAACTATGTCCTTATATTTAAAGTTTGTCTCTTGTAAATGGAATAATTTGAGCTTGATTCTTTATCTAGACATTCTTTTTTTTTTTAAATTGAAGTGTTTCATGTATTTACATTTTGTATAATTAAGGCTATACCTAGCTTTAAGTTTGCCCTTTTAATATGTGTGCCATTTCTTTCTTATATATTTGTTCCTCATTTCCAGCTGCCTTTTGAATTAACCAAGCATTTTTAACTATTCCATTTTATTCTTTTTTTGAGTTTTAAACTGTACTTTCTCATATTCATTTTATTTTATTATTTTTTAAATTTAACTTTATTTTTTATTTTTTAAAATTTACATCCAAATTAGTTAGTATATAGTGAAGCAATGATTTCAGGAGTAGATTCCTTAATGCCCCTTACCCATTTAGCCCGTCCCCCCTCCCACAACACCTCCAGGAACCCTCAGTTTGTTCTCCATATTTATGAGTCTCTTCTGTTTTGTCCTCCTCCCTGTTTTTATATTATTTTTGTTTCCCTTCCCTTATGTTCATCTGTTTTGTCTCTTCAAGTCCTCATATGAGTGAAGTCATATGATTTTTGTCTTTCTCTGACTGACTAATTTCACTGAGCATAATACCCTCCAGTTCCATCCATGTAGTTGCAAATGGCAAGATTTCATTCTTTTTGATTGCCGAGTAATACTCCATTGTATGTATATACCACATCTTCTTTATCCATTCATGCATCGATGGACATTTGGGCTCTTTCCATACTTTGGCTATTGTTGATAGTGCTGCTATCAACATGGGGGTGCATGTGTCCCTTCGAAACAGCACACCTGTATCCCTTGGATAAATGCCTAGTAGTGCAATTGCTGGGTTGTAGGGTAGTTCTATTTTTAGTTTTTTGAGAAACCTCCATACTGTTTTCCAGAGTGGCTGCACCAGCTTGCATTCCCACCAACAATGCAAAAGAGATCCTCTTTCTCTGCATCCTCGCCAACATCTGTTGTTGCCTGTCTCATATTCATTTTAAATGTCTGTTGTAGAAATTATAATAATCATCTTTAATTTTTCATATTTAATAAATAATATATATAATCAGTATTATTACATTTAATAATGCAAGAATCTTAGAAAGTATGATTCTTTTTACTTTACCTCCCACCATTTGTGGTATTTTTTCTTCTTTTTTTATGTTTATTTTATTTTTGAGAAAGAAACAGACAGTATGAGCAGGGAATGGGCAGAGAGAGAGAGGGAGTCACAGAATCAGAAGCAGGCTCCAGGCTCTGAGCTGTCAGCACAGAGCCTGATGTGGGCCTTGAACTCAGGAACCATGAGATCACAACCTGATCCAAAATCAGATGCTTAACTCACTGAGCCACCCAGGTGCCCCTGTGCTATTTTTTCATGTATTTCACATCTGGACATGATATAAACCCCACAGTTCAGTGCTATTATATCTTTGCTTTCAATAGGCATATATGTAGTATATGACTGCCAATATTTACCCTTTTTTTGTACTCTTTATTCCTTCCTGAAGATCTGGGCCTCCATCTGTTTCTCAGCCTGAAGAGCGTCCTTTAGTATTTTTTTTTAGTGCAATCTGCTGGTGATGAATATTCTCTTTTGTTTTTCTGAAAATGGCTTTATTTTGCTTTCATTTTTGAATAATGTTTTCACAGCATATAGAATTATAGATTGACCATTTTTTCTTGTGGTGTCTAAACAATGTCATCCTATTATTTTTGCATTCCATTGTTTGCTGTAAACAGTATTTACATTGTTGAGACATTTGCTGTAAATCTTATGGTTATTCCTTTAAACTTAATGTCCCTTTTTTCTATGGCTACTTTAAAATTTTCTCTCATCTTTATTTTTCACTGGTTTTACTATAACTTGCTTAATGGTACTATTTGTATTTACTCTCTTTGGGATTCACTGAACTTCCTGGATTTGTAGGTTGGTATATATCACAAAATTTGGAAAATTCTGGCCATTATTTCTTCAAATACTTCTTTTGCTCCAATTCTCTCTTTCTACTTCTTTTTGTATAATTGTATTTGTATACACTGTCTTTTTCTTTTTTCCCTGTAGAACTTTGATGCTATATTCTGTTTTTAAAATTCTTTTTCTTTGTGCTTCAGTTTTTTAATTTTTCTCATTGACCTATTTTTGAGTTTACTGATCCTTTCCTCTACTTTATTCAGTCCATTATGAAGTGATTTCATTTCAGATATATATATATCTTTTTTAGGTCTGAAATTTCCACTTGATTCTTAGTTAGAGTTTCTGTTTCTCTCATGAAATTCTTCATCTTATTACCCATGATGTTTATACTTTACACTTATTTCTTAAAATGTTTATAAAAATTCTTATCTGTTAATTTCATTATCTAGGTCATCTATAGGTCTGCTTCTATTGACCATTTTTCTGTTGCTGAGAGTTGTCATTCTTTTGTGTTCACTGTAATTTTGGATCACAAACTAGATATTGTGTGTAAAAAGACAGTAGAAACTGAGGTGAGTAAGGTTTATCCCCAGAAACACGATGTCCTTTCTTCCTTCAGCAGTAAAATAATGGTTTAATCACCATTGGTTTCAAATGCCTTGAGAATGGGATGATGCTTCTCCTTGGGATCTAAATAGTAAATGATCATAAGCTCTCTCTCTGATTTCCTTTCCTGCCTTCACATTTTCATTCTGTGGGAGATTCTTGCTCTGCTCTCCAGCCCAGATCACATGCTGCTGTGCACGTGACAAACATCCTGTGGGGGAGAATTGGTGGGCAGCAAGTGCCATCTCTATGTGAGGGCTCAGTCAGAATCCAATCCATCATGCCAGGCTTTATGGTCATTATGAGCTAATCCGATTTCCTCTTAATTCAGCAAAGTACCCCTATCTATTGCAGATTTGCTTCTCTGCCTGCCCATGTCCCCAAGAATAAAAGCAGCCACTAGTCTCTGTTCACTTATTAAAGGCTTGTCTCTCTTTAGAATTTAGTTCATGTAGATTTCTTTGCATCCTTAGCTCTTCGTTGGGTTTACAAGATACGATTTTATGGTTTACCTGATGTTTTCTCGTTGTTATGGTAAGAGTGATGGTATTTCCTGACCTTCTCCATCTTAACTGGAAGCCCGGATGATTGTTCCTTTAGTGTGAAATCATCTCATTTTCAAGGTAGAAAAAAAATTGCAATATTTAAAAAAATGTTATGAAGGCTAATGGAAATACTTCTGTGAGCTAGACCCCTTCTAGCCTACATTTATAGCTCTGATCTAAAATTATATATTGATTAAAAAATCATTGATGGAATAATTATAAATTACTATAATATCCTACTTATTTCCCTGAAAAATAGTTTGAGGGTTTTGTTAAACTCTATCATGCTTAAGTTCTTCACATCATTCACAAGTGTTATGATGGTGAAAATGGTAAGAATTGGCTTGATAAATCTGCTTGTGCTGTTGGTGCTTGAGGTTGATAGTGCTTCAATCACTTAAATCCTTGGATCACAGCAAGCATTACCTTGAATACAAACAGGATGGGATCTCCCGGAGTGAAGAGGAGAAGGAACTGAAGTTGCTAGGGGTGTGTGTGTGTGTGTGTGTGTGTGTGTGTGTGTGTGTGTGTGTTATGTGTTGGTGGGGAGCACTTGGAGAAACTAATTAGCTGGGTAGGGCTATCCAAATCACCAAGTCCAATGTGTTGTATAATCCCACAGACCCGGAAAGAATGCAAGGCCATCCTTTCTACAAGTCTAGTGAAGTCAGGAAGTCTGTCAGAAGGACCCAAAGGGTAGAGAATGGCTCTAGGGGCAGGGACTGATGGGAAGTGAGCCATACCCAGTATAACAAACATACTTCATTCTAGCAGATCTCACCTGCTATTAATAAAACCATGTTATTTTTATCTTCCTCATTGTGAAAGGTTAATCTTATTCTTCTCAAATATAACTTTTTTTTTTTTTAAATAGACTCCACACCCAACATGGGGCTTGAACTCATGACCCTGAGATCAAGAATCACATGTTCTACCAAGTGAGCCAGCCAGGCATCCCTCAAATATAACTCTTAATGAGCTCAATGACCGAGGTCTTGAAAGAGCATATTATTCTCCATGATTTGAAATTCTACAAAAAGTTTTTTTCTTTTGGGTTTGTGATCATTGAGAAAAACCCAGGAACCTGTCCTTTTGAATATGGAGGGCAACAGGGGGAGTCAGAGGTGAATAGTGTCTGAGTTCACTGTGACACTCATTATTTATTACACACTTCCTATCTTGGGCCCAACCATGCTTATTATAGCTCAGGCCGCTATAACAAAATAGCATAGACTGGGAGCTTAAACAATAGACGTTGATTTCTCATAGTTCTTGAAGCTGGGAAGTACAAGTTCAATGTGCTGGCAGATTTGGTTCTTGGTGAGGGGCCCTCTTTCTCACTTGCGGATGGCGGCCTTCTCGCTGTGTCCTCATAGGGTGGAGAGAAGATGCTCTGGTGTGTGTTTGTCCTCTGATCAGGGCACCAATGCCATCATGGTGGCTCAATCCTCATGGCCCCATCTACACCTGATTACCTCCCAAAGGTCTCACCTCCTCATACCATCACACTGGGGGTGCCACTTCAACACATGAATTTGGAGAGGACATAAATGCTTTTTGTTTGGCCCGTAACACTTACTGATACTTATCAATGGAACGTCTCGTTGTCTAGCAGTTCTGCAGCGTCTTCTCTTCTGTTTCTCGTTTTCTCCCCTCCACCCCCAGGCCTCTGCTCACCTTCACTTCCCCTGCCTCGCCTCGTGTCAGCGCTAGCATTTATTTCGCTGCTCCAAGGTTGTAGAAGCAGTTACTCTGTGGTTGCTCAGAGTTGCTACATTTGGCTAGCCATCTTTACCCTCCTTGAGAATTAAAAACCTTCAATTAGTCAAATGAATGCGCCAACACACAAATTTTGATTAAGCAGATAAATGCTCAAAAACAATGCAATTCTTGTGCATATTTTTATGTACTACATTAAGAGGAAAAAAAGTGACTTGCTTAGCGAGGCACTTTGCAGAAATTCAAAGGTTAATTTAGGAGATTAAGTAAATACTCGGAAATGCGTACAGTTCTTATCAACACTTTTATATACAGTTCAAAATAGGTGACGCATATTTAATATCAATGCTGTAAAAATTCTAAATTTAATTTGTAAGTATTAAGTCAACAAATGCTCAGAAGCATATCAGTCCTCTCAAAGGCAGTCACCAAATGGAGAGACATGTTTTCCAGTGGCTGGAGTCATTATTTTAAAAATGTGTGCTCAGCGGAATCTTGAGGAAACAAACCTTTGGATTTTATATGTCACTAAATGGGCTTTATAACTCAACCTTGCCCTGGCCCCAGCCTCAGTAGAGGCCTGAAGGGTGGCAGGAGGTGGGGGCACTAAGAGAGGATCCATTAGGTCACTTGGCATCACAGAGTTCAGCTGAGTATTTATTGCTGTCCCCAGGCCACATGACATGGCAGCAGGACCATCCCTAGGGAAGGAGGCCCTGTTGGCCAGCTTGGTGGGGAAAAGTGGTTTATCATGTCTGAATCTGTCTGGGCTGGGGCGGCAGGGACCCAAACTCTGGCCCTTGTGTCCTGTCTTTGGTCCTCTGGCTGACCACACTGTGGAGGGGAAAGAGCCCATACTTGGGGCTGAGAAATCCTGGGGTGAGATCCTGCTCCAATACTCGCTAGCTGGGCAAGTCACTTAGAGTTGACAAGTTTCTTAGCTTCACTGATCTTCAGTTTTCTCATCTATAAAACAAGGCCAGTAATGCCCATTTTTACTGGGTTTTTAGATAACGGATACAAGAGAGCTTGGGAAATTATTTAAAGGTTGCAGACAGTGCTAATGGTGACTACGTCCACTGCAGATACTCAGTTCAATTCAAGAAGCAGGTGGTAAGCACTACTGTTTACCAGGCGGGTCCTGTATTATGCACTTCAGGTGTTAGAATGATGAGTAAGAATCAGCTCTTGGGAGGAGGCTGCGACGTGTCAAAAGTAGCGGTGATGGAATTCTTTTCCACGTGGATTTATGTCTGCAGTGGAAACGCACTGTTAGCAGTATGTCCAGTTCGGGTTGCTGCTCAAGCATCCATTCCCCATTTTTCTTGTAATGGCATTTTCCCATTTTCCTCTGAGGGTTTACTTCTCTCTCTCTTTCCACTTTGAGTAGACTCCATCCCCAGCCCCAGGGGTGGAGCATAAAGCTGTGGCTTGAATCATGGGTACATTTCATTCCCCTGCTGACAGTAATTGCTTCAGGAACCGGCACATAACTGAAGGCAGGCTAGTCAGATTGAACTCTAGGATTTTTATTGGTTTCAGTACTGGGGAAGTAGACTCACACTGTCTTGTAGGCCTTGAACCTAGAAGTATGTGGTGCTGGAGGCACTGTAGTCATCTTGTGGTAACTGTCAGGAGAGCCCTTCTGAGAATGGATCTTATCCAGAGAAAGCAGAGATGGAAGGCCAAATTTTGGTGATACTCTGAGCGCCTGTATCCAGCCATGCCTGAAGCTAGCACTAGCCCTGAATTTTTGAACTTTCAGTTACATGTATTGCTAAATTCTCTCTGGGGCTTAAGACAATTTGGGTGGGGTTTCTGTGCCTTGTGACAGAAATGACCCTAACTCACACTAGAATACCATGAAGACTTGCCAGTAGGCTCCCTGGAGACCCTACAGAGAAGACCACACAAACCAAATATTTCACTTCATGTGTGCTTTCTACTACTCTAGCTCCTCTCTGTACATACCCATACCTGCGACCCGAGGTAGCATCGGGACCTTTTGTTCTAGCTTTATTGAGATATAACTGATGTAAAACACTGTGTAAGTTTAAGGTATACAATGTGGTGATTGGATCACCACAATAAGGTTAGTTAACCCATCCTTCACCTCACATACTTCCCTTTTTTGTTGTGGTGGTGGTGAGAGCACTTAAGATCACTTACTCTCGCTCACTTTTTCAACTTTCAAGCATACGATACAGTATTGTCAACTATAGTCACCAGGCTGTACGTTAGACCCCAGAACTTACTCATCTTATAATAGGCAATATGTACCCTCTGACCAACATCTCCCATTTCCCCCACTCTGTAGCCTCTGGCAACGGCCATTCTACTCTGTTTCTATGGGCTTGGCTTTTTTTAGATTCCACATATAAGTGAGATTATGCAGTATTTGTCTTTCTCTGTCTGACCTATTTCACTTATCAGGACACCCCCCAAGATCCAACCATGTTGTCATAAATGGTAGGATTTCCTTCTTTTTCACGACTGGCCATATCTTAAAAAAAATTTTTTTTAATGTTTATTTATTTATGACAGAGACAGAGAGAGAGAGAGACAGAGCATGAGAGGGGAGGGGCAGAGAGAGGGAGACACAGAATCTGAAGCAGGCTCCAGGCTCTGAGCCATCATCACAGAGCCCGACGTGGGGCTCGAACTCACAGACCGTGAGATCATAACCTGAGCCAAAGTCGGACACTCAACCGACTGAGCCACCCAGGTGCCCCCAACAACTGACCATATCTTTCAACAGCAGGATACCAGGCCGCTATTCAGCCACATGTACATGACAGCGATGCAGCTCCTTGCTCCCAGATGGCACCAGGCCTGAAAACTCTGTCCAGTTTACTGCCCTCTTCCCTCTCTCTTGTAACCAATTCTTGGACCCGACCTCATGCAGGGACGCTTTTCTAAGCAGGGGAAAGCATGAACCATCTTCCTTTTTACACACCACCCCTCTAACCCTGTCCAAGATGACCCTCCACCAAAGAAGCTGCAAGGGCAGGCCATAGAGGTCATCTAGGTACAAAGTGAAGAAGGACCTTGTCCACCTTCACTTGGTGAGCTAGTTTCAGGGTCAGGACAGGCAACCAGGTCTCTGCATTTCTAGTTCAACCCTCCTGCCACCACTGTTAATAGCTTTTCTTCCTTTACATTCTGTATTTTTACATCGTGACATCTCAGATGCTTTTAGATTCGTGTGGCGTGTACTGACATTTATGCCCCTAGGGAGCGGGCATGGTATTGTTTGGTTGGGTCAGAAGGCCACCTCTAATTTGGCATTCTGCTCACGTAAGAGTACAGCAGGGGTTTCTGACGATAGACTGAAGATGGGGAGGGGGTTATTTTTGGGCTTCAGGTCCGGGTGGACCAAACGTCAGGCTGTCACTGGGGGACAAAGATTAGGTCTGTGTGAAGTGTGGGTAGATGGCTCCAATAAGGAGCCAGTAAGGGTCCAGCTGAATTCCTCACCTGCCGTAGGGACTTCCTGCTTTGGATTCATTGCTCCTCTCTGGGAAATGGGACTGATGCCTCGCTCTCATTTCCTTGATGGAGAATCTACTTGAGCTCAAGCTCTCCCAGGAGATGGTGAGGATTTTGAGAGCTGGAGCCAGTCTGTAGTGGACATGTGAGTGGGTTTGTGTCTCTGCCTCTGTAATCTACTTATTCATCTCATGGGGCTCCTAGTCGCTGGAAGGGGCACCTCATTTGTTCCATGCAGTCTCTCTCCCTTGACCTTAACTGATTAGACCAAGGGTGGACACGTGACCTAAGGTGATCACATCGGCTCTCAAGAATTTGAAATGAGGACTCTGAGGGGCTGAGTTGATGAGCTCTGGGGCGTTGAGCCGGGGAGTCCTGCAGAGTCCAAGCTTGAGTGGGCCCGGCACACGGATGCCCATGGAAAACCTGTGTTGGGGGTGAGTCTGAGCCATGGTGGCTAGATGAAGCTGTAATACAGCGAGAACTGGACACACAGTGATGACACTAGAAACAAGAGAGAGGGAGGCAGTGAGAAGCTCTGAATGGGAGGAACGATTTTCCAGCTCCTGTGAAAAAGACTCACTTCCTGCTTGGTACTTCCTTGAGTTTTCTTGATCATCCTTCAATAAAACCCTCTAGTAGTTGAGCTTAGTCGAGGCACTTCTGTTTCTTGCGGCCAAATGCTCCTCAATTAGGACAGCATCTCACACCTCCTGCACCCCCAGCTCCTTGCAGCAGACCCTGCCTGTTTGCCAAAGGCAAACGTGCGCCTCTGAGTGCCGTGTGGCTGCGGCGGAGGAGCCTCGGTAGTCCGGTGGGCCCAAGGCGGAGACTCAGGGTGAAGACACAAGTGCTTCTTAACTGGACAGGGGAGGCCAGGGAAGGCTGAGCTGTGGATGCGTCCAGGATTTCCTGTGGAAGGCTTGGTTTCAGTGACAGAAAGCAAACAGCTCTAGCGTCCTCTCCAGAACCACATGGGACTGGAATGTTGCCGGTCTACACTGTTCTTACCTACGCTTTTAGAGCCCCTACGGCCCCCTTTTCCTGTGATTGGAGTTCTTCATGTTGCTCCCAGCCCCCCTTAGCTCCTGATTGGTCTTGTCTCTATTCTTTGAGTCTCAATCAATTGCACTGCTACTCTTTCCTCCTCTTCTTCCTCCTCCTTCTCCTTTTCTTTTGATGTTGAGATCTGTACACCTAGCAATCAAAGAGTCTATAATACAAGGTGGCAGATACTCTCTGCTTCAGCCCCGTGTCCTCGGGGCACATCCTACCTCCTGATCTCCAGGAGTTGATAGCCAGCCCTCTCATAGGACTGTGACATTGGTCTCATGTCTTGTTCTGTGCCCTGCATGGGATAGGTATTTAGGCAGCATTTGTGAAGCTGAATTTGGGGGAATATACTTGATATAATTGGATGCTCTTCTAGGGAGACTTAGACAGTCTGAGGGGAGCTGAGGAGCTTCAAGGCCTTGGGGGAACAGGGAGGAGGGGGCAGAGGTTTGAGAAGCCAGGATGTGGTAGGAGGTGGAAGCAACATATTTTGTCAGGATAGTCCAGCTGCTGTAGTAGAGAAGCTCAAGGTTGCAATGTCTTAACACAATAGAGGTTTAGTTTTTGCTTAGATCGCAGTATTGATGTGTGTCTGACAGGTGGCCTCCCATGTGGTAATTCAAGCATGCAAACACCTTCCATTTTGCAGCCCCACCATCCCCTAGGGCCTCAAAGTACTCTCTGCTGGGTTGGGATGCTCTATATCCAGCTAATAGACAGGGGAAGGGAATGAGAGGGAGGCAGGGAGGGAGAGACAGAGAGAGACAGAGAGAGGGAGAGAGACTTATAAGGGGGGCTCTGGTGGATCAGCCCTGGAAGTGTGTTATCTTATACTGCTGATCACATCTCATCGGTGAGGCCAAGAGATAAGGGGTAAAGGAGCAGGCTGCCATTGAAAAGAGTTTGTTGCCCATAGTTGTCAAGTTTGTTATGCCGCACCTTGGGGACCACACAGGGAAGCAGCAGGGTCAGTGAGGAGGCAGAGGGAGAGTGAAAAGCCTTAACTGTATTTTTCATGGGGAGGGGGATGGGTGAGGCAGGGTAAGCTGCTTTAGAATTGGCTACTTTGAATAGTTTTAGGGGTTCAAGGTATAGGGGCTGACCCTAGTTGTCTAATACATGGCCCTGGTGTGATTTGGGCAGAGAAATAATGTCCTGCAGTGTTAGAGCGGAGAAAGTAGGGGCTTGGGTTGGGCTGGTTAATTTTCAGGTGACAGACATACTCTTGGAAGAGTTGCCTGTCTCTAGAAATCTGGTAAGTCTGGGAGGGCAGTTTCCCCAGCATCTTAAAACTCCAGATGTGGAAACATCAGACTAAGGAGACATGTTTAATTCAATGACACAGTTGATCGTAAGAAAGGCAGGGAAATGTAATCTAGCTGTTTGCCCAGGGAAAAGAGATCAATTTTGGGGAGCACACTGAGTGTTTATACCACAGCAACTTAATGAAGTGGAGAGAGCTTCTGGTTTGGAATCCAAGACTTGGACTGAACTCCTAACCCCAGGACACGATGCTGTGTGAGCCTGGACCAGTTACTTTCTCTGGAAGAACAGAGGTTTCACCAGCTTTCTTTCGAAAGGGGGAGATAATCAGAGCTGCATTTCACTGCAGTTGTGAGAATCAAGTAAGATGTCACATAAGATGCTTTTGGCAAACTCCGGGGCACTGTTCAGATGTTAACTGTTATTTCGTGGTCTTTCCAAATTTGGGGGACCCACGGTGGCTCTTGGACCTGGAACTCTGTTGTCTTTCATGCACAAGGCCCGCCCCCGGCCTGCTTGGGGTGGGCCAGAAAAGCAGCTGGGGTGACCTGTTTCCCCAAAGCCACATGCAGAGGCTCAGAGGGTCTTTACAAGGATGGCTCAGGATTAACAGATGTGGCTGGGGGATTTCGTGCCACATCCAGCTGGGAACACATGCAGCTCAACAGGAAAGATGGTGATTAGTGACTCTGCCAATGCTTTTTAAAAACGATTCTTTTCCCCATTTTAAATCAGTACATGCTCATTAAAGAAACAGGGTTAAATATAGAAAAATACAAAGAGTAAGTAAAAGGCATTCCCGGTACCACCACACAATCATTGGTAACATCTTGTTTCTGCTTTTTCCCCGCCTTTTGGTATTTTTCTACTGTGAAATGGCTTTTAATTCATTTATTCTTAATCAAAAATTCATTTTGATACATTGTATATACAAAATTCAAAAGTTACAGAGGGTATGCAGGGAAACAGAAGCCCCCCGCCCAGTTCCCTTCCTGGAAGGCAACCTCAGTTACCAGCCCTTGTGCTTCCTTCCAGAGTTAATCAGTGTATATGTAAGTATATGCACGCCTCACATTTTATTTTTAAAACATGTTCTTGCACGGTCTACACCCTCTTCAATAGCTTGCTTTTCCACGTAATAGTAATATGTCTTAGAGAAGGCTCCACATCCGTTCAGGGGAGCGGCCCGCCTCATTCATTTGAAAGGCTATATACTATTCATTATATGGATTGTTTCATGATTTATTTAACTAGTCTGATATTGAAGAGTACTTAGTTTGTTTTTAGTCTTTTACATTTTTAACGATGCTGCAGCGAATACATATGTCATTTCACACGTGTGTAAGAATATCCGTAGGATAATTTTCTGCAATTGCAATTGCTGGGTTAGTGACTCCACACATTTTAAATATTATGGTTTACTGCCTCTAGAAAGGTCACAGGCAGAGAATGAGCGTTAGTTTCTTCACACCTTTGCTAATAGTCTGTTATTAAGCTTTGTCAGCTTGGCCAACCTGATAGGTAAAAATGGTATCTCATTTAAAATTTCACATCTTGTTATGTTTAAAATCCATTCCACTTTGGTTATTGGTAGCTTTTGTCTTGTCCACATTTTCCTGTTGGAGTGTTGATCTTATTGATTTGTAGAAGCTCTTTGTATATTGAGGGATTGGCCTTTTGTCTGTGATTCACGTTGCAAATGTTTCCCTCAGTTTTTACTCTTCTAATGACTATTTTTCTCATAAAGAAAATATTTATTTTTGTGAAGTTAGCGTAATAGTCTTTCCTATCATAGTTTCTGGGTTTGTATCATACTTTGAAAAAGGCCTTTCTCCCTCCAAGAATGTAAAAGTTTTTCTTTGTGATTTTGTTTTATGTATATGAATTTTTCTTCCATCAGGGATTTATTTTGGTGTAAGGACTAGGTTGAGATCAAACTTTTCTTTTCCAGGCAGAGACACAGTTTATCCCAACATCAATTGTTAAATACTATATCCTTTGTTCTACTGATTCAAAATGTTATGTTGACCTTGTACTATATTTTTACCTGTATTTGGGTATGTTTCTGGAATCTGAAATCTGTTTCACTGATGGATTCTCTAAAATAATAGACTGAGGGAGGAGTGATCAGGGAAGGTCTATGCAAGAGTATGACATTTCAGGAAAGGCCGGCAGGGCTGTTCTGGTGGAGGAAGCAGCATGTGCAAGGGCCCTGAGGCAGGAAAAGAGTGCACTGGAAGAACCAAAAGAGAGAAGCCTGGTGCGGCTGGTCCTCAAGAGAAGAAGCACATGGAACAGGACAAGGCTGGAGAGATGGGGAGGGGCCTGATTAGTCCTCATGGCCATGTGAAAGCTTTTGTACCTATCTTATGCAATTGGAAGGCTTTGAAGGGTCTTAAGCAAAGGGGTGACATGATTTGGTTTATGCAGGAACTTAAAATCTCTTTTTAAAAAAGGCTTGGGGCCCCTGGGTGGCTCAATCAGTTAAGCATCTGACTTTGTTTGACTCAGGTCACTCTCATGGTTCTTGAGTTCAAGGCCTGCATCGGGCTCTGTGCTGACAGCACAGAGGATCTGTGCTTTAGATCCTCTGATCCCTCTCTCTTTCTGCCTTCCCCTGCTAGTTCTGTCTCTCTCTCTCTCTCCTTCAAAATAAACAAATAAACTTTAAAAAAAAAAAAAGGCTTAAGACATTTGTTGAATGAATAAAGACAAGTGGTGTAGGTTTGTTTTGCAAGACCTCTGAGGCATGGGGGAGGAGTGCCCATCTTTCTTTACTCTTGGCGTTTCTCACATCGCCCCCAGGCCCTCTTCCTCCTCTGCTTCATTGTGCTGAACACAGTGAGACCAGCATATTAGCCAGTAATTAGCTTTTAATTAGAAAAGCATGTCTTTGCCTCTACGAAGGGACAAATACCTTTAAAAATGGAATCACTTTAATTGAATAAATCTTTTACCAGATAGTTTTGAAAATTCTAGTCCTTTCATTAGAAGCCCCATCAAGCAAAGCCATTTGAAAATGCTCGCTTAATGTAGCAGTCACTGGAGCATCATTTTGAATATATTGTTTTATCACAAAGGGGAATCCAACTCTTGGCCAGAACAGTGCTCTTGCCCTGATGCTCAGGGCCTCCCTTGCAGGTTCCCTGGAGTAATGCTGCTCCAATATAGTCCTGGACCAGCAGCAGCACCACCGGGGAGCTCGCTGGAAATGCAGAATCCCAGGCCTCACTGCAGACATCTCGAATCAGAATCTCTGGGATTGGGTCCAGGAAATTGGTGTTTGAAAAAACTGCCCCGGAAATTCCTAGGTATGCTCAAGTCTACATACGGAGCTCCAGCCTATTGGATAGATGGCCACAGGCAAAGGCATTCTTACTGAGCACTGGTGATCATGTGTGCACTCCACAAACAAGTGTGGAGGAAGCCCGGAGTGCCAGGCACTTCCTAGGGACTGGGAATACAAGAAAGTCTCTGTCCTCTAGGAATTCAGTCCAAGAGAGAGGGCTTTTTTGCTTATTTGTTTTTTGTTTTTAAGAGTGTGATTTGAGTCACTTACGAGGCAAGTCCAGGATTCTGTGGAAGTGTAGAGAGGTGTGGCTGAGGTGGGTATCTGTTGTTTTCTCACTCGACATCAGACCTCACTTTTGGGGGATAGCTTCTTATGTTTTGGGAGAACCACCTCCTTCTCATCCTCAATGTTTAGGTTTCAGAAAAAGCTGAGCCCATGCTGGGCCCCCAGGATGGTCAAAGCTCACAGCCAGGTCACAGGATTGCTGTAGTGATGGACAAGTCTACCCTCCAGAGCCCGCGAGAGGCAGCGAGCCTTCGGCGGACTTCCTGGAAGGAGGCTTCTCTCCGCTGGACGTGAAGGTGAGTGGGTCGGACGTCTAGAGCTGCTACAGCCCCCTCGTGACTCCGAAGAGGAGACTGTCTGAGTATTAAGACAACCATGGAGGAGAACAGAGAGAGCCAGGTGAAAGGAAGGAGTCACCCAAGCTCTGGTGACATTGCTCAGGCCCTTGCAACCCAGCTGGGCCTGGAGCCATCAGACTGGGGAAGCCAGTTTGGGCTGGGTTCTTACTGCCTCCAATTAAAAGAATGCTAATTTTCAATATCGGGACAAAATGATAGTACTGTGGCTTAGTATTTATTTCATGGGATGCTGAAATGCTAGTGTGAATACTGGTACTTTAAAATCAAGTATTTAAAATTCATTTTTAAATAATCAGTGACACTAAAACCTTAATACCTTTCAAATATAAACTATGTATAAACAGATTACAAAACGTCAACCAAGAGTATTAATTAAAGTATGAACACAGAGAATACATTATTATTCTGCTATCATTCTGATATGCGCAATTGCCCCCCACGAGCCCCCGCTGCTTCCTTTCTGCCCTCCTGTCCTGGTCCTGCTCACCACTCCCCACTGGTCTCCTGTCGCCCCTGTGTGTGGTTCAGGCTGCCCTCGGCCGCTGGTCCCATGTGTGGGCTCTGTCTCTCTTTGTTCTCTCTGAACCCTGTCTATACCTTTGTAAACAGTTCCTTTATTGAACTCTTCTCAATTAGCTAGTTTGAGTGTGCCATCTGTTTCCCGATACATGTCTCAACCCCGAAGCCAAAGCAGTCACTGAAGAACGCTACCTGATGGGCATCTAACTACCTGGAGGGGGGGTTGGTCGGGGAGGGCTTCCTGGGGGAGGAGCTATGTGCGCTGCTTTGGGGGAACGAATGGGAATTAGGCAGGTAAATGGTGATGCAGCTCATCCCTCCAGACTGATCCCTGGACTCACTGCCTCCGGGAAGCCTTCCCTGATCTGGAGGAGCTGGGGAATGACAGGGAGGACATTCCAAACAGAGAGAACAAGACATGAAGCCTAGGGAGACTGTACAGGGCTGAGGGCAGAGGGTTTCAGCAAGCTCTGAACGTAGATCATGAGAATGAGTGGAGGTGAATAGAAGGTGGAAGAGGTAGGCAGAGTCCAGGATCCCACTTTGCCCAGGATATGATGCTTCTCTAATATCTGGCTAGATCAAGGATGATAATGAGCCACCCACGGGATATGGACCACATCTTCTGTTTGGGTGTTTGAATTGGTGCTCATACAAGATGGGAGTGGATCAGGTTGTGGTTGGCCCATGGATTTCCCCAAAGCTCAGGAAGATCCTGGGGGGACACTTAGTCCAGAAGATTTTTCTCACCAGGAGGAGAGGACAGGGAGTCCTGTTGGTTCTGACCCAAGGGCTTGGCCAATGAGCTCAGATGTTTCTTGATGGCATAATGTGCCACTTAATATACACATGGGGGGAATCAGCTAAGTCTGGGGGATACTCTTATCAGCAAACCATGCCAGAAAAAAACAGAGTCATCCTGAACAACGGTGGTTAATCAATGGCCTTGAAAGGTGGCTTCTGGCTATGTGCTCAGACACAGTGCTGACCTTGGTTGCTGATGGCTTCCCAGGACAACCAGTGACTCCCTGCCCTCAGCTGTGCAAAGAGGTGGAGACCCAGTTGACCTGAGAATTGGAGGGGCCCTGACCCCTCCAGGACACCCACTCCCATGACACCCTAAACCCAAAGACAAACAGTGTGAATGCTCAGGTGTGCTCACCTGAGAGACTCAGGGACACCCCAGGAGACTTCTCTTTGACGTGTGCGAGGCAGCCAGCCGCATTAAAACTTGTGATGGGGCCAATGGGGCTAGAAGAGGAGAGGGAAAGAAGATCACCATTTACTGAGTCCTTACTATGTGACAGACATAAGCTAGGTTCTCGTAAACACCTCACAGAAACATTGAGAGGTAGGCATTATTCATGCCTGTTTTACCGATGAGAGTAGAGAACAAAGAGATTAAGACGATCTTCTATGGTCACCCATCTAGTAAAGGTGAAGCTGGGGTTTGAACCCAAGTCCCCCTGGCTTCAAAGGGCATACATATCTGTTCTACGGAAGGTATTGAAAATTGATATTAAGTGGCCCCTCTATGATTTAAGAGCTGGACAGTGTGTGCAGAGCCTGAGGCTGGTCCTGGTCTCACCGGCTGGGGATGCCGGGCAAGGCCTTGACACGTCCCGTTCTTCAGTCCAGCCACTACAGCCAGTGATGGATCCTTGTGGGCACCTTCTCGCTGGACCAACAGCAGAAAAGCATCCATTTGGAGGTTCTAGTGCAAAAGCCTCCAGAACAGATTTTAAGGAATGGCAAGCTTTTCTGTGTCTTCTGTGCTTGTTTCCTCATTCCCTGGGTGCGGACAGAGTTGCTCCTGGGCGAAGTGCAGTATCGATTCTCCCTTGCGAATGTCTTAGGAAAGGCTGAGAAGTGGACCGGCTTGTAGACCATTGTCATTCCCTCGTCTCTGCCTTCCCCTTCCAGCCTCGCTCTGCACGCATCGGCCCTAGTGATTTCCAGGGCCATGGCCAAGGGTTTGCCGACCTCTCTGTGGTTTGGGGCTTGCCCTGTGCCGTAAACTGGCACCGCCTAAAACTGGCCTGGAGCCGTTTTCTCTTGCCACTTTCCGTGCCGCGTGCCAGCTCGCTCCAGATCGTCCTCGCTCCTGAGGTTCCACTTCTGACTTTGCAAACTCAACCTTCCTTCCTTCCTCAACTCCATTTGGAGCGTTGCTTGACCGGTTCTGCCCCTGACTGCCCGTGCCACCCTGCTCCCGGGACCCTCCAGCTCAGTGCAGTCCGCGTGCCCCTCACTCCCACCAGGCTCACTGTGGCTCAGCAGGCAGGACTGGAAAGGATACGGTGGAAAGGGTACAGTGCCCCCTACCGGGACAGAGGCGTGGTTGTGCTCAGGGGCTGGAAGTGGGGACAGGATCAGATACGCCTGCTCTCAGGTCTAGTTTACCAACTTCACCGGGCCAGTCTGGGAAAGTCGGTGTGCACTTTGGGTAAGAGAGTTAGTTGCCTCTGAGAAGAGTTCTAGAACACTGACT
Organism: Neofelis nebulosa; assembly: GCF_028018385.1. NCBI lineage: Eukaryota > Metazoa > Chordata > Mammalia > Carnivora > Felidae > Neofelis > Neofelis nebulosa. Next base: position 7,550,704 of record NC_080788.1, read on the forward strand.
CTGAAGAGGGCCTGAGGGATTTACTCCAATGTACCCCTTTCCTAGATAGGAAAACTGAGGTTGAGTGTGTTTGATGCCCTGGCGATTGCACACAACTCGTTTTTGGAAGAACTGGAGCCAGCATTCAGGCATTAGATTTCCATTTTGATGCTCTTTGCCCCATATTACAGGGAGAAGCAAATTTTTCTTCGAATTTAAAACATTTTTGCTCTGAGAGGGATCGTCATTTCTTAATGTCAGTCCCGAGCAGAGGAACAAATCGAAAAGAGCATCCTATATAGCAAAGAAATGACATGCCAGGGAGTTTGCTACGTGCTTTTGGAAACATCTCGGGGAGATCCCACCAATGACCTTTGAGGCAGGTTTTTCCTGTGTCCACTCTAAAGATACAGAGAAGTGAGGTGTAGAGAGGACAAATGACTCTGAAAGTGACCACTCATGAGGAAGAGAGCTGTAAGTAGTGGCTTGTTTGCTTCAGGGTCTTCCCCTAATGCCACGCTACCTTTTAAAGTGTGTGCATGCAGGTATGTGTGTGAGCACATATACGTGTGTGCACACTTGCCCAGATGCAGGCAGGTGGAACAGAAGCCCCGGATGGAGTGGATGGTGAATGTCTGTCCCGGGCCGCCTGATGGAAGAGGTTGAGGATGCTGATGTTTGGAAGTTCTAGGATGACCTTCCCATTAGATGCCAGTCTAGGCTGGCGCATCAGGAATGATCTGAAAGAGCAGCGTGGCCAGCCACCCGGGGGGGGGGGGGGCGACCAGGGAAGCCTCTGTCCTGAGAGGGGCTGGAGCAGATGGCACAAGGGGCCCCTCCTGGCCCTGAGACATTGCCATGACTGTCACAAGGTAACGGAGATCACTGGCGAGCGACAGGACTCTGGATTTTCTCTCGGCCGGCGTGGGTGGGCACGGGGGGCGTTAGTGAGCACGGGCACGTGGCCTCCCGGTGTGAGTGTGTGTTCAGGAGTTGACAGGAGCCATTTGGCTGTGGGCCTCACACTCTCAGAGGGCTTCAGATATGGGCTCTTGATATTATCCCCAAATGAGGTTACACTCGCGGTCCGAGATACGCTGACAAGATGGAGAGGAGAAGACATTCATCACACGGCTCTGAGCACATTGCGTTACCAAAGTGCGCTGCCTGTAGTGGCCTGAGAATTAATAGTTCATAAATCCTATGGTTATTTTGTGGATAACACAATTATTTTGCATTTAAAACACATGATGATAATTTGTTAAATGTTAACATTTAGAACAGCTACAAATATGGGGACTCGGTTGCAGCAATTTCTCATTCTGTAATATTCTGGAAGCCTCAAAGCTGCACATGGCCTGGGTCTCTCATGACCTCTGAGGACCCCCGAGTGTGGATGTTCATGTTGTTATGATTATTTGTGTGAGTACCGGTGAAAGTGTGTGTTTGTGAGCTGGTGAGGGGTGTGTGTGTGTGTGTGTGTGTGTGTGTGTGTGTGTGTGAGTATGTGGGAGGCCGTGTCGTGAGAGAGTGTATTTCTGGGTTGCCGGGGGACCAGGGAGGGCCCCCAGCCTATGGGGACAGGGGGAGGGGAACTGTCAGCCCACTGCCAACCGAAGACGTCAGGGACATAACTCGATTTGATGATTTGGCCTGAGTAACCCTCTCAAAATAGAAAAATCAAGGACCCAGCGTGGAGGCAGCCTGTCTGGGCTTGGGCTGGTAATGAGGACTAACAAGGGTTGATGGAGCCTGGGAGCAATGGGCCGAGATGGCCCCGAGCAGCCTGGCACCCTGGGCCCTGCAGCCATCCAGGGCTCCCCGCCTGGCCTAATGCTATCACCCACAAAGATCCTCACTGATAAGGGCCATGAGAAAGGGAGAGCAGCTTTGCAGCCACAGCAGGACGGCCTACAGACACCTGACAGGAAGCTGCCCTTGTGGGTTGGCAAAGCTGAGATGCCTAGATGGAACTTTCTGGAGGGTGCTTGGTCAAATACCCACCGGGACAGGGGGCCTTCCCTATCCTTTAAGGGGATATCCTTGAAGGGGCTCCTGAGTGGCTCAGCTGGTTAAGCGTCTGACTTAGGCTCAGGTCATGGTCTCGCGGTTCACGAGTTCGAGCCCTGCGTTGGGCTGGCTGCTGTCAGCAAAGAACCCCCTTCAGATTGTCTGTCTCCCTCTCTCTGCCCCTCCCCTGCTCATGCTCCCTCTCAAAAATAAATAAACATTAAAAAATATATCACATAAGTAACATGTTCGTTTTAGGAAACTTGGTGATATAGATTATCATAAATTGAAAAAAACACCCAGCCTTACCCAGACATCCCTACTGTCCACACTTTGTTGCATAGGATTTGGCATTGGGGGCTGGAGGGGGGTACTCCACCAGGAGGAAAATTACCCTGGACATTTCCTTAAGGAATGTGTTGCATTAGCAGTGGACATACGACCTCTTAATCCATACAACCCAACCACTTTCTTCTGGGATGGAACCAGATCACTGTTTTGTTGGTTGAGCCCCAGAAAAAGTAGCTGGCTTGCATTTAGGGGACAGATAGCATGGAAAATACACGTCGTGAAACATTCTAGTCACACTCAGCATGGGGGGATGCTCACATTCTGGAAGGCAGATGGGAACTGAGAGGGACTGAAATTTCAGCAGCCTCGTGTCCCCATCTTAGCAAGGAGGGTGGCAGATCACAGGTACACTATTGAAGTTGTTCTATCTCTTTCTCCCCTGCCCCTCCCCCACTGTGTGGCATAGGCACAGCATTGAATTCAGAGAAATTGAATGCATGTATGATGTGACTCCACTATATATCTTTTGAATCTTTGTCTATGCATATGAATACATCTGTGATTGTTTGATAAAAACAGGATCATAGTGTATGTGCTCTTTTCAGCTGTTATATCCTGGATATCCTTCTATATAATATCCATATTTTACTTGACCTCCTGGTATGCCACTGAAGAGATAATACCATCATTTGTGTAACTATATAATCAATCCTTCACCGCAGGGCATTTACTTTCAAACTTTTTGTGTTCCTAATAATTACCGCAATAGATTTCCTTCTGTAGGAATCTTTGCTTTTTTACCCAATTATTTTCCTAGAAGAAATGTTTGCATTGAGGAATTCTGTGTCAAACCTATTTACTGTGTAAGCCTTGGGTGGGAGCCCACCTGCTATTTTCACTCTTATCCCGGAAAGGGGAAGAGCTCAGAAAAATGTGATCACAGCCTAGCAAGAGGTGGATCGGCCCCGTCTGTGGGTGAGGGGCGTGGGGACAGTGGTTCCGATCTAAGCTCCTCTGTTTGTCTTACCTCTTCCATCTGCCTCAATTTCCCCATTATTAGCAAATGGGATGAGCTAGGCTCGGGTCATCCTTGGTTTCCTTGGAGCAATAAAGACGATCCATTACATAGGTAGAGTGCTTTACAGATTTCGAGTCAGTTTTAGAAGTTGTATCCTGTTGAATCTTCAAAAGGCAGGCTTTGTTAGGTCTTCACTTGGCAAAGAAGGGGATGGTGGCCCAGAAGAGTTAAGGGAGATTCCCAAGTTCACAGACAACAGAATTGGCAATGAGGGCCTCTGAATTTTAGTCCAGCAAACGGAAAGTGCTGCTGGGATCACATGGTGAGAAGCGTCAGGGTCTTTGCTTGCAGGCTTGCCAGTCGCTATCCCGTTCGTAGCCAAAGGGAGCAGCCAGCGCTTCCTGTCTGGTGGACAGCTGCCATTTCTGCTGCCCACCATCCATTATCTTTGCTTTTAGTTACATCCTGAGTGGACTTTGAGGGCTACCTTTAGGTTAGTCATTGCGAACCCAAAGCATATGGCACATTTTGTGGGGCCATCCCTCAGCCGCACTGCTGGTGACATAACTTGCGTAGGCTGTTGCTTCATTCTATGGCCAGTTGTTTTTGGGTGATAAAATATAAGGGAGGAGATATATGTATGGGAGAAATCTCTTCTTCCCTTCGGACTTCATCCTGTTCTCAGCATTCAGGGTATGCACATTACCCAGGTCTGGCATATTCTGTCCCCTTGGCTGTTGCCGTTGGTTCAGTGATGTGACCCAAATTGGATCAATGAGATCCAATCCGTGGACTTTTTTTTTTTTTTTTTTGGAAATAGAAACTCTCTTTCTCCTGGATTGGAGCTGCCAGAAGCCGCTGTGGGGGGAGAACCCACATGAAAAACCCAGTCCAAGGAAGTCCGGTGCAGAGGAAAGCAATGTCTGCAGGTAGAGATGGATATAGCAAGATCTCGATTATTTTCTCATCTGGAAATCCTGCAGATGCTGTGACCTTCTGCTCGGCTCCTACAAAAGTACAGATTGGCCCTCCACTGCACCTCCTTCTGATATAGCTCCTGCAGATCTGCCTAAGACCTCGTAATAACTGTAACCTCACTATTGTTCCCTCTGCTTTCTAGGTCTCACGCGAAGGTGTCTGTTTGCAGGAAGCTAGTCTCATGTCTGTACCTTACTTAAAAGGGAGGCTGGAAAGCACTGTTTTTTGATTATATCTTAGAAAGGCAGAATTTGTAGTGTGGAAGTGTTCAAAAGTTACAGATGTCACTATAATCCACTCCTTCACCCCTAGTGTCAATATGGGCCCTGTTTTCATACTTACATTTCCAACGACAGCAGTAACGGTAACCTGTGCTTGCCCAACATCATACAACTATCCCTTATGCAGTGATGATCCACTTCCCCAAAGGAAGGACCCAAAGTTTCATTAGTTGCTGATTCCAGAAACAAGTGGGTGATAGGCATTTCTCCTGTAGTTCTGCCATATTAGCACATTGATATTCTGTAGCCTGTGGGCTAAATTGTAAACAGTAGAGAAAAGGGAGGAGGAAGAAAAAAGAAAATTTGTTGAATATACATAGATATGTACGTGATAAAGCAGACAGAGAAGCAATTATGGATAATTACTGCAGAACTTATGTATGAAACTGGCCACAAGGTTGCAGCTGGTCTTTATAAATGTCCTTTCTCTGCTACCGATTCATGTTCTCTTTGTCCTCAGCAGAAGAGTCCGTTGGCTATGATTCTTTATCCGGAGGGGTGACCCAATCTTCATTCTTGGGGAATCTGAATACTTCCTAGCTCTGCCTGTATGGGGTTAGAAGTTACCTTCTGTTAACTTTTATCACCGGACATGGCAATTTTAGAGGTGCCCCAGGGAATCCCTTACGGTTTACAGAAATAGTCCTTTCTGCCTACATGTATGGCAGCAGTCTACTTTGATAATCTGGATCAGTCATTTTGTCCAACAGGGCATGATAAGTCTCCAATGTCCGGGTGGAAGTCTCTGGTTCCAATTCAATGGATCCATTATTTTGTCTCCTGGTAAAAGTATCCCTCCCATTGGTTCAAAGACCTTTAAACTTGCAAAGCCCAAAGTCACAGAAAGCAAAAATTTAGCAAGTGGTTGATCAGGTAACATAATGAAGGGAGCTACCCCTACTTTTACCATTGTTTCTTGGGGTGAGACAGTCATCATTAACTTAAAGAATAGACTGAATTTTGTAGGACAACACCTCAACCTCACCAGATGTCTGTCTGCTGATGCCATCACGTCAACAGCGCATTCCTCTGTCCTATAAGGCCAGTTACTTTGGGACAGTGGAATACATGGAAAGACCAGTGAATATTACACACATGAGCCTGTCACTGCAATTAACTCGCTGTACATGAATTCCCTGGTGATGAGCAGTGTTTAAAAGGTGTCCAGATTTTGAATAAGGCATTCAGTAAGTCCATGAATTTTGTGATTTTCAGAAGCATGGTAGGCAAGGAAGATGTATTAGTCTGCTAGAACCACCATAAAAACATACCCCAGACTGGTGGCTTAAACAATGGAAATTTATTTTCTCACAGTTCTGGAAGCTGGATGTCCGAGACCAAAGTGTCAACCAGTTTACTTTTTTCTGAGGCCTCTCTCCCTGGCTTGCAGATGGCCGTCTTCTCCACGTGTCCTCACATGGCCTTTCCTCTGTGTTCACCTATCTCTGGTGTCTTTTTGTGTGTCCAAATTTCCTCTTCTTATAAGACATCAGTCACATTGGATTAGGCCCACCCTAACAGTCTTATTTTATCTTTGTCACCTTTTAAAAGGCCCTGTCTCCAAACAGAGTCACAACCTGAGGTACCGAGTGTTAACAGCTTCAACATATGAATTTTGGAGATACACAATTGAGCCCAAACTGGAATAAGTATCTGTTCCAGTAAGAACAAATTAGTGCCCCCTCCATGGAGGAGAGACTGCAATGCAATCAGTCTGCCCAAAGGTAGTTGGCTGTCTGTCAAGGTATGTGACTTGTCCAGGGATCCCAGGTGGTTATTACCACTGGCAAGTTGTGTGCTTACCAGTGTCATTTTCTCAATCAGGGAAAGTCCTTGTTGAGCCCATGCATAATATCCATCTCTGTCACCACGGTCATGTTTTTTATGAGCCGTCGAGCAATTAAGGGTGGCTGAAGGAAGAGGCCTTGATATCCACAGAACAGCTTATTTTATCCATCCTTATATTATGAGCTTCCTCTTCAGTAGGAACCACAGAGTATTCTCATCCTGTGCCCATTCTGAGAGGTCCATCCACATGCCTCTTCTCTAGTACTTGTCATCAATCCTTCAATATTGTTAGCTCCAAGTCTGCTCAAACCATTAGCCACTGCCCATGAGACCTAGACGATCCCTATTCCAGGGCATCTCTCTTTCCATACACAGCAGAGGCTGAGATGTGCCCTTAAAAGTCTGCCTAGTGGGGGAGATTTCTTTTCCTTACTGTTCTATACTGTTCTTTTCCTTACTGTACTGTTCTGTTCTTTTCCTTACTGTATCTCTATGTGGAGTGATAGTCCATTTTCATCTGATGCCCCCAGAGTGTGCGGAGCTACCTCAAAATCAGGTACTCGTTTTTACCTTTATAGTCAATTGCTCATTTGGAACACCTCTTTTTTTTATGTTTATTTATTTATTTTGAGAGAGAGCGAGCGCACAAGCAGGGGAGGGACAGAGAGAAGGAGAGAGAATCCCAAGCTAACAGTGCAGAGCCTGATGTAGGGCTTAGTCTCATGAACCATGAGATCATGACCTGAGCTGAAATCAAGAGTTGAGTGCTTAACCGACTGAGCCACCCAGGTGCCCCATCATTTGGAGCACCTCTTAAGGCTATGGCATGGGTTGAATAAAGGATGGAAATGTGGAGAAGGTAGATACCCTGGGAGATCATGCAAATTTCTTGTGTCTTTTGGATCAGCTAAGTTTATACATTGCATACCACTTCCATCTGGTCATGAAGTGTTTTTGGATCCACCCTAACACTGGTTGGCAATCTCTAGTTCACGATGGGCAGCTTAGTTGCAAGGCCTCCAGTTTTCTCATGGTTGGACTTTCTGCCTCTGCCAATAGCAAGCCATGAACGGTTGAGGTGACATCAACAAGATGGCGTCACAGATCCTGACTTTGCTCTCCCTCACAAGAACAATTAACAACTATTCATGGGCAAGACACCCCTGAGAGAATCCTAGAACATGGGGTGAGGCTGAGGCACCCCTGCACACAGAGATCTAGCCAGACTGCAGGAAGGGAAGAGGAACGGCAGCAGGGAATGGTTCAGCACCTAATAGAGAGGTCTCCTAGAGCCCACAGTCCTTCCAGTGGGAAAAGAGCACCCCTGGAGGACATCCAGCTCCCCTAACATTGTGGGTTGCTTCTTGGGGTCTCCACTCCAGGTGTGCCCCATAGGGATGGCAGGGGATCCTCAGGGCTCCCCCTGGGAATCTGACTGTGCTGGAGAAGCAGAGGGTTGGAACAACCCACACCGAGACCTAAGCAGACTCGGTTCCTCCCTGCAGAGCTCAAGTAGTGTCCTGACCAGCACTTTGCTCATCTGCAGAACGAAGTCAGTGGTGCTGTCTGACCAGGCACCTGTAGCCCGCCCATCTGAATAGAAAGGCTGACAAGAACACATGGAAGCCACGAAGTGTAATCTGCCCACTGAAAGGGCATGGCTTTGTTTCAAGACTCCAGCTGCCTCAGCTGTGGTTCCCTTACTGGGGTTGGCTACCGGCTCCACACAGCTCTCAGTCAGCCACAAATCTGCCAAGACATGCAGGCCTAGTGGCATAGTTTTGCACTTCATCCAGAGCCTTCCACACAGCCTTCTCTTGCTTTGTATTCCACACAAAGCAGGCAGCCTTGTGGGTAAGTCTTACCTGTTTCAACTACACTGTCATGAACTGGTGGAATAGCTGAGGTGGGACTCACACCCAACTCCGGTCACCCTTACTTCCACAAGCCTCTACCTTGGCAGTGGACCAGAGCAATATTCTGTGTTGCTAGAGATTAGTATTAGCTCAGAGCCAGGATCAAATAATCCCCCAAAGTCCTAAGAGTTGTTTTTTCTCTAGTGTACAGTTATGCTGAAATGTATTTTATGTCCCTTTGGTAACGTTTGATGGTATGTGCTTTGATGTTACCACATAATTCTTTTAAAGGATACCCAATCTCCTTTTCAATCAGAAAGCTCTGGCTCCTTGAACTGATTTAGGTCTGGGAGTCTCTATAGTAGTGATGTAGTGAGTCTCTAGAGTGGTGGCTCAAATCAATCTTTTCTGCTTACTAAGCCTAGGGTTTCTTGTTTTGTTTTGTTTTTTGGTTTTTTGGTTGGTTTTTGTTGTTGTTGTTGTTTTTTGGTCATGCACATTAAGTAAAACTTCGGTAGCCCATTTAATTCAGTCATAGAGATCTAATTATCTCCAAACATCCCTATAGGTAAAACCAATCCGTTTGTTATTTTGGCTCTGCTGTGTATTTTGGGAACTACTCTACATTTGCTTGGGTAGTTGAGTACACCTGCTAGATCTTTGTTATTCTAAGTTTCCATCATGTCACCTAAATTAAGGAGATCATTATAATGGCAGCTTTTCCTACCTTTATACTTTATCTACAGTGGATAGCTACTAACGTGCTTCTAAAGGATGTTGCTGCTCTTTGTTGACAACATATTTTTCAATACTATGGTGAAAAGATTGTCTTCTGGGCCCTCGTGTGGGTTATTTTCAGGGTAGGAATTGTGAACATATGAGAAATCTGCTCTTATAGTCTCATCTCCGCAGCTTTTAGGGTTCTTTCCTCTATATTATATCAAGTTCTTTCTGGCATTTCAAATTCACATAGGCTACTGTTGACTCTAGTTTTAGTCCATCAACCAGGCAAATAAATGGAATCCTTCCCAGTTGCTTGAGTCAATATTTTGCATCCAGAGTCTCTAGTAGGTGTTCACACATTGAAAATTTAACCTAATCTAAAATTAAGTTCCTCTCTCCCTGTTCCAGGTCCACGAGGCTCCATTCCCACACATGTTCCTCATAAATATTTTTTTAATTTAAAAATTAACATACAGCAAAATGAACTTTCTTGGCGTATAATTCTATGAGTTTTAATACACATATAGATTCATGTAGATACCACCACAATCAAGTCACAGAATAATTCCATCACCCCCAAATCTTTGTACTACCCCTGTGCAGTCTTAACACTTCCCCCACGCCTAACTCTTGGAAACCATGGATCTGCTCTCCATCATTGTAGTTTTGTCTTCTGATGATGTCATATAAGTGGAATCGCATAGTATGTAGTTTTTGCAGACTGGGTTCTTTGGCTTAACACACTTGAGATTCATCCACATTGTTGGTGTGTATCAGTACTCTGCTCCTTTTTATTGGTGAATTTTCCATTGTGTGGATGTGCCAGTTTGTTCACCCACTCAGCTCCGAAGGACATTCTGGTTGCTTATAGATTTTGGCAATTATGACTAGAGCTCCTCTAAACATTCATGTGAGGGTTTCTGTGTGAACATAAATTTTCATTTCTTTAGGGTAAATACCTGAGGAGTGGGATTGCTGGGTCATATGGTAGGTGTATGTTTAACTTTATTAAAAAACTGTTCAAGTGTTTTCTGGAGTGAATACATTATTTTGCATTTCTGCTCACAACGTATGAAAATTTTACTTCCTCCCCACTCTTCCCAACTTGCTTGATACTGTCAGGTTTTTATTTTATGCCCGCCTCTCTAATAGGTGTGTTCTAATTTGTGTTTCCTTAATGGTCAATGATATACATCTTTTTTGTGTGCCTATTAGTCATCCATACATTTCCTTTGTCCAAATGTTTTGCCCATTTTGTTTTATTATTTTTTTTTAAATAGGCCTCATGCCCAGCATGGAGCTCAATGCAGAGCTTGAACTCATGACCCTGAGATCAAGACCTGAGCTGAGATCAAGAGTTGGACCCTTAACCAACTGAGCCACCCAGGCGCCCTGTGTTTTGCCCATTTTAAAATTGAGTTGTCTGGTTTCTTACTGTTGAGCTTTTAAAGATATCTGTATTCTGGAAAGAAGTCCTTTGTCAGATACATGATTTCACATATTTTCTTCTAGTCTGTAGCTTGTATTTTCACTCTCCCAACAATGCCTTTCAAAGAGCACAAGTTTGTGATTTAGATGAAGTAAATTGTTCTTTACGGATCATGCTTTTGGTGTCAGATATAAGAAATCTTGGTCAAACCCAGGTTTTCTCTTATGTTTTCCTCTAAAGTTTTATAGTATTAAGTTTTAGATTGAGATCTCTATTCCACTGAAAAAAAATTTTTTTGGTATGTTGTGAGGTTTAGAATGAGGTTAAAAATTTTTTTTGAGCACGAATTTCCAGTTGTTCTAACAAAATTTGTTGAATGAGATACTTTCTTTGTTGAATTGGTTTTACATCCTTATTAAAAATCAGTTGTCCCAGGGTGCCTGGGTGGCTCAGTCGGTTGAGCGTCCGACTTCGGCTCAGGTCACGATCTCACTGTTCGTGGGTTCGAGCCCCACATCAGGCTCTGTGCTGACCGCTTGCTCAGAGCCTGGAGCCTGCTTCAGATTCCGTGTCTCCTTCTCTCTCTGCCTCTCCCCTGCTCACTCTCTGTCTCACTCTGTTTCTCAAAAATAAATAAATGTAAAAAAATTTTTTTTAAATGTTTAAAAAAAAGTCAATTGTCCCTATATGTGTGTTGATTTCTCATCTCCCTGTTCTGTTCCACTGACCTATTTGCCTATCCTTTTACCATTATTCCACTGCCTTGATTACCAAAGCTTTACAGTAGGTCTCCAAGTTGGGTAGTGTGATTCCTACAACTTTATTCTTCTTTTCCAAAATTGTTTTGGCTATTCTAATTCCTTTGCCTTCCGTATAAACCTTAGAATTAACTTGATTATATCTATGAAAATTTCTGCTAGGATTTTAAATGGACCTGTAGATCAACTTGATGAGAATTAATACCTTTATATTATTATCTTCCAATTCTGCTGTGGGTCATCCATTGAGTTTTAAAACATTTCATTTAAACCAAACCAGGGGCACCTGGGTGGTTCAATTGGTTAAGTGCCCAACTCTTGATTTTGGCTCAGGTCATGATCTCACAATTCGTGAGTTCAAGCCCCACATCAGGCTCTGTGCTGACAGTGTGGAGCCTGCTTGGGATTCTCTGCCTCCCCTTCTTTCTGCCCCTCCCCCATGTGCTCACTCTCTCTCTCTCTCTCTCTCAAAATAAATAAAGTTTATTAAAAAAAAAGACTATTAAAAAAACCAAACCAAAACCAAAACAGTTCACTCAATTCCCAATCCCTTGAAAGATATGAGAAGAAATAACAGATGCCCTCCTGTCAGCCTTGAGGAAGCAAACTGCCATATTGTAGAGATGGCCATGTGGCAAGGACCCAAAAGCAGTCTCTGGGAGCTGGTCATGGTCCCAGCTGACAGTTAAGAAAATAGAGACCATATCACATGGCCGTAGGGAAATTAATTCTGCCAATAACCTGAGAGAGTGAAAGTTGATCTTTCCCTAGTCAAGCCTCCTAAAGAGGATATAGCTGGCCAGCACCTTGATTTCTATGAAGTCCTGAGCCGAGGGCCTAGGTAAAATATGGTGGACTCTTGATATACGGAAATTATGAAATAATTAATGTTTTAATGTTAGTGGCTGTATTAAGCCACTAAGTTTGCGACAGTGTATTACATAGCAATGGAAAACCAATGCAGTATACTAGCACGCTTACAGAATTTTAGAAGGTCCAGGATCCAAGCTTGAAAGCTACAAAGCCAGAATCGACACAACCGGGAGGTATGTCCAACCATACGATGAAACCGTTATAGCTGCAATCCTGCTGCTGCTTTCATCTGATGCACAGCATTTATGAAACCAAGGATCAAACACTGTGAATAAAAGCTGTCTGTTCTGGCAGGGCTCAGATAACATGTTATTATGATGTTGTTTTCTCATCTGTGAAGTAGGAATAGTAATGGTAACTACCTCAATAGTTATAGGATTAAGTGAAAGAAAAGCTTTTAGAGTATTTGAATAACACATAGCTCTCAATATTCTGTATATGTTAGCTATTATTATTATTATTATTATTATTATTCATAATTGACTTGCCCAAGGCCACAAAATTAGTAAGAAGCTGAGTGGAGACTTAACTTTAGGCCTGGTACTACCAAAATTTGTTCTCCTCTTCTTCATCCATTCTTGACTTCAGCAGGAAGAGTGATCCAGGAACCCAGTTTTTAAAAGACTTTGCCCATTCCCATTCTTGGTCTCTCTCAGGAGAGAAAGATTCACTTCAGAGATACAAAGGAAACCCTGCATAATGGAGCATGAATATTTTATAAATTGGTCTTCACTGAGTAAATTGAAGGGTCATTAACATACTCATTAACAAGTGCAGCACTTTGTTTGGAATTCTGAAAATGATTGGACAGTGCACAACCAAATGAGCTCATGAGGACTTCTTGAAATTCCCTAGATCAGCTTTCTTGCACTCACAGTATTCTTTCTCACTCCTGACTTCTGCCTTTGATGTCATACACCATGTTCCAAATATACATCTCTTTTTCTCTTTTACTAATTGTCTGGAAGTCTTCTCTGCCTGTCACTGGGAGGAGAGGGTGTGAAAATTTGGAACATCTGCCTTTACATACGCATCTGACATATGTGTCTGTGTGTGGGCACGTGCATGCGTATGCATGAGTGGAGAGCAACGCAGATGGTTAAATGAGGGTGTTATAGGCCCTTAGAACTCATGTAAAGGAGGGGAATTCTGACCAATAAGGTACAGGTTGAAGGGGCTAGTGAAGCACTATGCACACCTGGGGGTAAAATGATTTCATAGTATCAGGGAGAAATAAATTTAGTCATATGCAGGAATATAATTATTATAAAATAAAATATTTTAAGTCGAACTGTTAATTAAGAAAATGAAAAATTGAAAAAATTAAAGGCAGCAGTGATCTGGGATAATATCTTCAAAGGGTCATGGATGGCCAGTGGTTGTGGAGAGGTCTTTGAAGCCACATATGTAGGCAAGATTTGAGCAACATCCAGTCAATATAAACCTGAGGTATTAGTCCCAGCCCTTGATTGTAAATAATAGAATTTACTCTGGCTAATTCAAACCAAAATGGATTTATCTGCAAGGATATTGACATGCTGCCCAAATAAATGACAGATAATCTAAAGGCTGGGTTTCAAGTAGTAAGATATATGGACAACTGACTAGAATGTTTCTCAGTTTGTATAATAAAAATATTTCAAGAGATTTCTGGCTTCAAATGGAAGAGGACCTTATATCAGATCAACTTTCCCAGTGACAATAACTTAAAATTCTTGGAAAATACAAAAAATAATTGTTTGAAGGCACCATAGAGTGACCAAAAGCAGGTAGAAACTGGAGGGGCTACAACCCATGGAAAAAGGGAAACATCCTAGGTGAGATGTGTTTTTTTTGTTTTTGTTTTTGTTTTTACTTGAGAGCATTCCCCAGTCTGCTTAATGTACAAGAGCTCGTATAGAATTCCAAATGGACTGAGGAGACAGAGGTTGGAGGTCAGGGCTGCTAAATGGCTGAAAATTGAAGGGTGATATTGAGGAAAAGAGAGAGTTATGTGAGAGCAAACCCCTAAATCTGCATACAGTCTGCTCTCAAATTCTTGGTTGACCCCTGAACTGTGAAGACACAGGGCAAGACTCTAAGGAACCCTATAAGAAAACTCTAGGGAACTTCCTATAAGAGATATTACAGCAATTCCCCAGTTCTGTGGATACACAGTTTAGAGTTCAAGTTCTGCCAAGTTAAAAGAGTTTGACAAATGCCTCAGCTTTTCTATTAAAATGTCAAAGGGTAAAACTCTAGGCATAAGGGCCATGTACAAGGACTATGGGCTGCTCCTTGGGAAAAATGAAAAACTGAAAAGACCTATCCTAACAAAGCTTAAAATAAAGCCTCCAAAAGACCAAGGTTATCTGCCAGTAGTTTAAATGCTTGCTAAACAAAAATTAGACATGAGAAGAAATAGGAGAATGGGACACATAGTGAAGAGAAAAAAGTCAATAGAAACAGATCAAGAGTTGCTCTAAATGTCAGCTTTAGTAAATAATACTTCAAAATAATTGTAATTAGTATGTTAGAATCTATAGTAAAAGATGATATAATGGTGATGAGAAAGAGAATTAAAAAAATTTTTTTTAATGTTTATTCATTCTTGAGAGACAGAGAGACAGAACATGAGGGTCAGAGAGAGAGAGGGAGACACAGAATCCGAAGCAGGCTCCAGGCTCCAGGCTCCGTGCTGTCAGCACAGAGCCCGAGGCGGGGCTCGAACCACATACTGTGAGATCATGACCTGAGCCAAAGTCGAATGCTCAACCTACTGAGCCACCCAGGCTCCCTAAGAAGGAGAATTTCAAAACATATTTGAAAACTATAAAACAAAACCAAATAGAAATGCTAACACTACAAAAATAAAATATTAAAATCTATTGGATGAGATTAAAAGCAGATTGGACAGAACAGAAAAGAAGATGAGTGAACTTCAAGACAGGCCAATAGAAATGATCTGAACTGAAACAAAGAGGGAAAAAAATGAAAATAAAATAATAAGGTCTCAATAACCTTTGTAAGGAATATTAAGGAGTTTAGAAAACATGTACTTGGAGTCCTGAGGTGGCAGGGTGGGGATGGGGGTGGGGGTGGGGGAGGCAACAAAACCAAGAGCCCAAAAGCATAGGGCAGGAAAAATATTTGAACAGATATTGACCCAAAATTCCCAGTTTGATCAAAGACAGCAATTTACAGATCTAAAAAGGAGAGCCAACCCCAAAGGAGGTAAATATAAAGAAAATCACACATGATCAAAATGATGAAAGCAATAGATAAGTAAAAAGTCTTAAAGGCAACCCGGTAAAAAGTCTAGAGAGGCAGCATACAGGGGAATGATAAGAATAACAGCTGACTTCTCATAAAAGTCATTCAAGAAGAGAATGTAATGACATATTAAAATCTATCAACTTAGGATTCCATGTCTAGTATAAAAATCTTTTGAAAATGAAGACAAAATAAATGAGAAAAATGAAGGCAAAAAATAAAGGTATTATCAGATAAATGATATCAGGTAGAAATCTGAATCTATGGGAGAGAATAAAGAATGCTGAAATGATAAATATATGGGAAAAGATTGTTTTCTTAAATTACTTTAAAAGTGAGTTATTTTTTAATGTTTTTATTTTTGAGAGAGCACAAGTGGGGGAGGGCAGAGAGAGGGGGACAGAAGATCTGAAGTGGGTTCTGCACTGACAACAGCGAGCCTGATGTGGGGCTTGAACTCATGAACCGTGAGATCGCAACCTGAGCAAAGTTGGATGCTTGACTGACTGAGCCAGCCAGGCTCCCCAAAAGATAATTCTTTAGCATAAAAATAACAACCATGTACTATGTAGAAGGGAAATATATGACAACAAAGGGGGGAAAGTAAATGGAACTTTACTGTTATAAATTCTTATATGTGAAGTAGCATAACATTAATTCAAGGTACACTGTGATAAATTAAGTATGCATATTGTAATTCTATGAGAACCAAAAAGTAATGCAAAGAGGTATGGCTTAAAAGTAATGCAAAGAGGTGAAAGAGACAGAATGGAATACTAAAAAATTTGATTAACTCAAAAGGCAGTAGGAAAGGGAAAAACAGAGAAATGAAAAACACAGGGACAATTGCAAAAAATAGTAAGATGATAGAACTAAATCGACCGTATCAATACATTTGTCAAATGTACATGGACTAATCCTAAACACTCCAACTAAAAGAGATCATCAGAGTGATAAAAAAAAGTAAGACCGAACTATATGCTGTTTATGAGAAAACCACATTCAATCTAAAGACAGACAGATTGAAAGTAAAAGATGGAACAGTATATAAATTGTAGACACTCAGCATTAGAAGATGCTCTGTTAGTATATCAAGATCAGACAAGCTAAAGAATATTACAGATAGAAGAGGATCATTTAATAATAATAAAAGGTCTCGTTCATCAAGAAGATCTAATAATCTTAAATGTGTACCCACCTAATAAGAAGCTGGAAAAACACATGAAGCAAATATTGATGGAAATAAAGGGGGGAAAAAGAGATCAATATTTGTAGTTGGATATTTAATATCACCGCACTGTAATTCGAGAACCATAACTAAAACATAAGTAAGTGTATAGAAAATTTAAACACTATGAACTAACTTGATCTAACTGATAATTGTAGAACAGCGCATCCAACATCTGTAGAATGTACAATCATTCTTTTCCAGTGCATATGGAATGTGCACTATACAGAACATATACTGGGCCATTAAACTAGTCTTAATGAATTTCAAAAAGCAGCAGCACTATCAACAATAGCCAAATTATGGGAAAAGCCCAAATGTTCATCGACTGACAAATAGATAAAGAATATGTGATATGTATACACACACACACACACACACACACACACACACACACACACAATGGAGTATTACTTGGCAATCAAAAAGAATGAAATCTTGCCATTTACAACAATATGGATGTAACTAGAATGTTTTATGCTAAGCGAAATAAGTCAGTCAGAGAAAGACAAATATCATCTGATTTTACTCATGTGGAATTTAAGAAACAAAACAGATGAACATAGGGGAAGGGAAGGGAAAAATAAAAACAGAGAAGAAGGCAAACTGCAAACCATAAGAGACTCTTAAATACAGAGAAAAAACTGAGGGTTGCTGGAGGGGCATTGGGCGGGGGGATGGGCTAAATGGGTGATGGGCACTAAGGAGGGCATTTGTTGGGATGAGCACTGGGTGTTACATGTAAGTGATGAATCACTAAATTCTACTCCTGAAACCATTATTACGCTATATGTTAACTAACTTGGATTTAAATAAAAAAACAATGAAATAATACAGAATGTGTTCTCTGATCACAGTGAAATTAAATTAGAAATCAGTAAGAACTGGGGCACCTGGGTGACTCAGTCCGTTCAGCCTCTGACTCTTGGTTTTGGCTCAGGTTTGGCTCACAGTTTTGTGAGTTCAAGCCCCATGTCAGGCTCTGCCCTGGCAGCACCAAGCCTGCTTAGGATTCTCTCTCTCCGTCTCTCTCTGCCCCCACTTGTGCTGTCTCTGCCTCTCTCAAAATAAATGAATAACTTAAAAAAAAGAAATCAGTAACAATAAAATATTTGGAAAATCCCCAAATATTTGGAAATTAAACTGTATTTTTAAGAAAGCCATAGGTCATGGAAGTCATCACAAGGGAAATTTTAAAGTACTTTGTATTGAATGATAATGAAAACAGAACATGTAAAAATTTGTGGGATAAAAATAAAGCATGATAGCTTGAAAGGCTCATATTAAGAAAAGGCTTAAAATCATTTATCTGGCTTCCACCTTAAGAAACTAGAAAAAAGAAAGTAAATTAAATCTAAAGTAAATAGTGTAAAGGAAATAATAAACATAATTGTAGAAATCAATGAAGTAAAAAGAGTCCAAGAAAATGGAGGTAACAGAAGAGTTAGTGAACTTGAAGACAGATGAGTAGAAATTGTATAATCTGAAGCAGATAGAGAAAAACGACTGAATAAAACATAGACTAGAGCATCAGGTACCCAAGGGACAACATCAAAATGTCCAACATCTGTAGAATTGGAGTCCCAGAAGGAGAACATGGGGCAGAAAAGGAAATGTTTGAAGATACAAATGGCTGAAAATTTCCATTTTGTGAAGACATAAATGGACAGATTCAAGATCAGTGAATCGCAAGGACAAATATAGGCATGCCTCATTTCATTGTGCTTTGCTTTATTGTGCTTCACAGATATTGTGGGTTTTTTTTTTTTCTTTCAAGATGAAGATTAGTGTCAACCCTGCATTGAGCTTCTGTTGGTGTCATTTTTCCACCAGCAGCTGCTCACTTTGTGTCTCTTTCATATTTTGGTGATTCTTGAAATATTTTGAACTTTTGCTTTATTGTATTTGTTATGGTATTCTGTGATCAGTGGTTATAACTCACCTAAAGCTCAGATAATGGTTAGTATTTTTTAGCAATAAGCATCACAGGTCCTTATGGCAATGAAATCAATAGGAAAAGCAAGAAGTCACTGGGTAGGGGGAGTAATTGACTCTGATTGTCATGGGGGCCAGGTTTGCTCTTACATAATGGGGACAGGGAAGAGTATTTCAGGAATTTAGATAATTCACTGGGGGCATATTTTGGTGCCACTGTGCTTGTGGGAAACCCTAGCAATGGTGGCTCTACAAGGTTGGGGCAACTAAGGATTCAGACTCCTTGGGGGTAGAAGGTCTAGGTCACTGCACCAGGCAAGCAGAAATGGATCCTGAATGAAGTGATGGTGAGTATCAGTTATAACAACTCAGGAGCAGCTGCCATAATGCAGATGTAGCAAGTTTGGCCTACTAACCCTCTTTAAGTCTTTTTAGGAGATTGAAAACTGCTGTCACCTTGAAGAACTGGATTTCATCTCACTTCTTGGGATGAGTTGAAGGTATCTTTTTCTGATATGAGATACCTGTTATAAATTGGAATGAGTAGATCCAAAAGGCACAAGGGGTGGATTGTACTGGACTCTGGTTGTATGCCACCCCAGGCCCATGTGGCCACAGCTTCCCTCTTCCTGGGCCTTGGTAACTTGCCTTGTTCTCCAGTCAAGCAGAGTCAGCAAGAGCCTCACATGTTGTTACAACAGTGAAGCCAGTTCTCTGGCTGTGTCATCACTACCACTATGGATGGAGGATCCTTGAAGACAAGACTGCATAATGATATTGACTGCTGTGCCCCAGATCCCCAGAAGCTTCTCTAGAGGTTTCCTGGGGAGATCAGGTCACACATCTTAGAAGAGCAAGTGGATAAATGCTTCACAGAGTTGACTTTGACCAATGGGATATGGGGGCCAGGAGGGAGTCAATAGATACATTATTTTCCATTCCTCTCCACAAATGAACCAGGAAGAGGTGCGGCAGAGCAACTGTTAAGATCTGAAGGTGACCATCAGGGAAATACAAATCAAAACCACAATGAGATACCACCTCACACA
Organism: Neofelis nebulosa; assembly: GCF_028018385.1. NCBI lineage: Eukaryota > Metazoa > Chordata > Mammalia > Carnivora > Felidae > Neofelis > Neofelis nebulosa. Next base: position 7,570,152 of record NC_080788.1, read on the forward strand.
GGTCAGAATGTCTAAAATTAACAACTCAGGAAACAGCAGATGTTGGCGAGGATGTGGAGAAAGGGGAACCCTCTTGCACTGTTGGTGGGAATGCAAACTGGTGCAGCCACTCTGGAGAACAGTATGGAGGTTCCTCAAAACATTAAAAATAGAACTACTCTACGACCCAGCAATTGTACTACTAGGAATTTATCCAAAGGATAAAAAAATGCTGATTCAAAGGGGCACATGCACCCCAATGTTTATAGCAGTGCTATCAACAATAGCCAAATTGTGGAAAGAGCCCAAATGTCCAACAACTGATGAACGGATAAAGAGAATGTGGTATATATACAATGGAATACTACTCGGCGATCAAAAAGAATGAGATCCTGCCATTTGCAACAACATGGATGGAACTGGAGGGTATTATGCTAAGTGAAATAAGTCAGTCGGAGAAAGACAGATATCATATGATTTTACTCATGTGGAATTTGAGAAACTCAACAGATGAACATAGGGGAAGGGAAGGAAAAATAATTTAAAACAGGGAGGCAAACCATCAGAGACTCTTAAATACAGAGAACAAACTGAGGATTGCTGGAAGGGGAGGTGAGTGTGTGTGTGTGTGGGGGGGGGGGTTAAATGGATGATGAACATTAAGGAGGGCACTTTTCAGGATGAGCACTGGGTGTCACATGTAAGAGATGAATCGCCTGGCTCTATTCCTGAAGCCAAGAGTATACTGTACGTTAACTATCTTGAATGAAAAAACAAAAAAGATCTGAAGATGACCTGAAAGACTAAAATATTGGGGGGCGCCTGGGTGGCTCAGTCAATTGAGCATCCAATTTTGGCTCAGGTCATGATCTCACAATTCGTGAGTTCGAGCCCTATATCCAGCTGACTGCTGTCAGTGCAGAGCCCGCTTTGGATCCTCTGTCACCCTCTCTTTCTGTCCCTCCCCCCTCTCTCTCTCTCTCACTCTCTCTCTCTCTCTCTCTCTCTCTCTCAAAAATAAACATAAAAAAAAAAACAAACAGGCTGACCTATCAGTAATCATTTGCGTTTGCTGTGAAATGTGGTGTGCTTCTTAAATATCCTCTTTTATTTGCTCCCCCACTTTCCCTGCCTCAGTCTCCTTTTCCCTGGTATTGCACTCTCCAACCAAATGTTAGTAGGTAAGCTTTCCTCCCAGGCAGGATCTCTTCTCCAGGAGCCCTGGGTGAAGACAGATAGTAATAACAATAGCGCGTTGTTGAGGAGGGTGTTGATGTGGGTGTGATGAGGGGGGTGAGTGTGGTGGTGGGGGTGCAGAGTGATGATGGTGTGGGTGGTGTTTGTGTGCTTGTGATGGGTTATAAATTATTATAAGGACGATGGCAGCCTGGCAAGTCAAGGGTGTGGTGGGTTGTATAACTATGTAACTCCTGTTTGGTGTCCTTCTCTTTAGCACTCTTCGCTGGGGAAGGATTATATATCCCTATCTTTTTGAATTCTTTTTTTTCAACGTTTTTTTTTTTTTTAATTTATTTTTGGGACAGAGAGAGACAGAGCATGAACGGGGGAGGGTCAGAGAGAGAGGGAGACACAGAATCGGAAACAGGCTCCAGGCTCCGAGCCGTCAGCCCAGAGCCTGACGCGGGGCTCGAACTCACGGACCGCGAGATCGTGACCTGGCTGAAGTCGGACGCTTAACCGACTGCGCCACCCAGGCGCCCCCTATCCCTATCTTTTTGAACCTCAACATGGCCATGGGACTGGCTCTAGCCAATCAAGAAGCTCTAGAAGCCAGCAGGTGCTTCTGCCAAGTTCACTTTCCTTCTTCCCTGGTGATCGTCAGCCTCCAGGAGTGACTGCTCCTTCAGCCTGGTTCTTGGGGCAGAACCATAACTGACCTGGGACAGACATGCTGCAGGGGTGGGAAATAATCTTGTGATCGAGAGTCAAGGAGATTTTAGGGAGTTTGTTACCAGCGCATAATGTAGTACACCCTGGCTCTATGTGAGAGAAGGAAGTCTGTCTGAGAAACGTGCCATTCGGACTGGTGGTAAATAGGGAAAACTACCGCCTTAAAAAGTTTTACTCTCCCATGGAAAAACCTTGAGAGAAGTTTTGGGAGAATCAGAACCCATCTGAATCTCGCCCGAGGAGAAGTGAGGAAAACTGTCTTCGTGGGTGAGGCAGCTGCTAGGTTATAGCACACTTGCATGTCCACATTGCTGGGCTTCTTGGCAAGTTGAGGAGTTCTGTAGAGTTCTCAAGAAATGGATTCAAGGCTGTGATGGAGCTGGGGAGAAGAAGATGGGTCCTCAGCCTGGGGAGCCTGGCGGGGAGTCTCCCCATGTCCTCGAGTCTTGCTTGGCTAATGCAGCCCGTTGTGCCAGGAGGGAGCAGTTCTCCACTTCCCCTGCCAGCCCAGAGGCGGTTCCTGCCAACCAGTAGCTCAGGCTGATTCTCATTAATGCCCTCTATTTACAGGTAAACCGATCAACTATGGAAAGCACGGTTTTCTCATCTTAGTTTTGTGCTCCAGTTTTCTAGCTGCTGGTGTTTTGGGCCAGGAGTGCTGGGGAGTCAGTGGACTTGTTTTCTCTAAACTGGAAAGGGATGATCCTCAGAGCCAGCCCCCTGGTCCAGCAGCTGGGCTTCACTTAGGAACTTGTTAGAAATGCAAATTCTCGGGCTCCCTCCCAAACCTGCTGAGTCAGAAACTCTGTGGGTGGGGCCAGGAGCTGTATTTAACAAGCTGTCCTGGTGGTGCAGCTGTCCCTGCCGGCGGAGGACCAGTGCTGTGAGGAAGGATAAATAGGGTCCAGCGAGGGCTGAGGTGCTCTGCTGTGTGCAGACTTGCGGGCACTTTAATCTGTGTTCTGTCCAAGCAAGGGGCTTCTCCCTGGGTCCCAGCTCTTGTGCAGTGTGACTGGATTGTTGCAGGGTGGCTGAGTCCTAGGATGGAGTCTGTGCGCCTGTGCCCGTGTGCATGCAGAGGGAGGAAGGAAGGGTAGAAAGAGAAAAAACCAGGGCTCAGAGAGATGTGGGTCTCCTGCTCCACTCCCTGCGCTTAGCTGCTAGGGTTTACCCCGTGTCCTGGTTTCAGAGCTCTGGCCCGAACCCTCCAGCGTGGGGTCCCAGTGGTCCTTAGACAGCAGAAGTGTCTCCTGGTTCCCACTCTCTCCCACCCGCGAGTGGCTTCCTGGAGCCCAGGCTGAGTGTCAGGAACACTCTGAGAGGCACCAGCTGGCGGTGACGCTGTCACAGACGCTCCAAATGGAGTTCTTGAGAAGTGCAGCTGGGCTGTGTGTGGGAGCCTCGGAGATGCATGCATTTGGGTTTGTAAACACGGGCCTGTTAAATTTAGGGTGGGCCACGGGCCTGGGAGAGCTCCGTAGCATCTTTTGGCAACTGCTGAACATTTTGAGTGGTTTTGAAACATTGCTCATACCTTATATAGTAGGAGGCCTGTTTTAGCACAGTGCGTTGTCAGGGGGAGGAGGGAGGAGGGATTGGCACCCACCACCCTCTGTGTGCCAGGTCCTTTGCATGCACGGTCTCATTTTGTCTCTGTGCCCTCCACGAAGGGCTGGGGGCTGTTAGCTCTGCTTTATAGACAAGGTCCTTGACTGAGAGAAACATCTGGGCCCAGTGGTGTCCCAGGGAGTCCCACCTGACTTGATGTGGAGGATGTGCTTTGTTAGCCACCGGGACCGTGACTGGAGGCTGACATGACAGCGGTGAGGATGCCCTGCCCACTGTGGGGGCAACACCATCATGCCAGCTGTCATGGGGAGCTGGCGTTCCCTTGTGGTCTGCTCGTCCAGCTTGCCTAAACCAGGGTTTGCCAGAGAGAGAGAGAGAGAGAGACAGACCGAGAGAGAGAGAGAGAGAGAGAGACATCTGCCCAGCATGAATCCCATGAGATGCTCCCCAGCTCAGGGCCCCACTGGCTAAATCTGTTTCAGAATTGTCGTAAAACTATGTTCTACTCTTGGAGGTTATGAATCATGATAAAAATTGGATGAGGCAGAGTTCAACCAGAGAAATAGGACCAGGAGGATGGATAGATGGGATAGACAGACAGATAGACGGACAGACAGACAGATTTATTGCAAGAAATCGGCTTGCACAATTTAGGGGTGCCCAGGCAAGTCTAAAGGCTGCAGGGCAAGCTGGCTGTCAGGAAGGGCAGGCTGGAACCCTCGGGCACTGGGTGCAGTTTCAGTTGGGCAGGCTTTGTTCTTCTTTGTTCTTCGTGAAAGACTCAGTTTTGCCCCTGAGGCCTTTGGACTGGTTGACTCAGGCCCACCCAGATGGCCAAGGATGATGTCTCTTACTTGAAGGCAACTGATCATGGATTTTAATCTCATCTACAAAATACCTACACAGGAACACTTAGATTAATGCTCGATTGAATAACCAGGGCTTCTGTCCAGGCATGTTGACGTATAAAAACTGACCACACAAATAAACACACTGAGAAGTCCTACACCAAAGTCACTCTCACTTTGGTGAGCCCTCTGTTTCCTAAAATTGCACGAACAAGAATCTGCCAACAATAGGCGTTCCCATTTGCACCCAGTGCACCCCACAGGATACTCTGGAAACCGTCGGTCGGGGCTCTCTGGCCCTGTCTCAGAGGATCTGTGCAGTGAAAGCCCAGACAGAGCACAGTTCTGTCCTGTCTTCAGGGGCTCTAGGTCTGGGTCTCTCCACTGTGGTGCTTTGTACTTTTTGGTTTTGGTGGTCTTATTACAGGAACTGTCTTGTTTACCGGAGGATTTGGGGCAGCATCCCTGGCTTCTACTCGTTAGATGCCAGTTGTACACCATATCTCTTGAGCTGTGAAAATCGAAAACATCTCCCTACATTGCCCCATGTCTCTGCCGAGGACCACTGGTGAGGAGGAAGAAGCTCTGGGGCGGCACAGGGGCTAGCAGGCCTAGCAGCCGGGTTTGAATTCTACCTCCGTGTGAGTTTTTGTTTTCTCTTTGATTCTCTGTCACATTCCGAAAGGATCTGAGTGGCTAAGCCAGTCCGTTAATAGATCTGTGATTCCGCGGAAGTTCTTTTTACTTTGTGAGCCTCGGTTTTCACCTCTGCACTTGCCTCATCAGGTTATTGGGGAGACTCCCTGAAGTAGAGCACGCAGGGTGCCTAGATCTTGGTGGTTATTCTGGAAATGTTAGTTCCTTACCCTCCAAGAGGGAAACCGAGTTTCACAGTTAGGTTTGTGTAAGCACCGAGGATAGTGGAGTTGGAAGGGAAGGGTCTTAGCTGTCACCAGTCCTGGACGAGATCAGCTCAGCACCTGCCTGTGGTCCCAGAGCTCCAGGCTGGAGGTCATCCTCGACCATGAAGCGTGCAGCTTCCCTGGATAGCCTGGAAAAGAATGGTCAGGCGTCCCTCCTGGTTCCCGCTGCTGTGGAGTCTGGGGAGAAGGGTGTGGGGGACAAGAGGCTCTCAGGTCCCCCTCCGGGGGCTCAGCACACCCCTGGCTCCTCTCCCAGTCGCTTCTGGAGGCTGCTCACGCCAAATCATCCCTTCCCTACAGGCTGTGGTGCAGAAGCTGGAGCCCAAGCCAGAGACTTATGAATGGCACCCCCCTGTGCAGCCTAGGTCAGGCCTTGCCAGGAGGGTTGTTAATGGGCTTTCAGCCTGCGCTTTCGGCTCGTGAGCTCTGTTTCCCTGATTCACAGCCGGACGTGGGGAGATCCGCCGCACCAGCAAAATCTCCCTCTTCACTTGGTGGCAGGGGTGTGGCCGGAGGCGGTGATCTAGATACTGCCCTAGAGGCTCCACTGGGGTCAGAACCCACAGCTTTTACCCAGTCTCGGCTGTCTCTCAGCCCTTTGAGGGGGAAGCAGCCTCATCCGCAGTCAGAATGGTGATCGCCATTAGGCCTTGAGTGGGGAGGCTGAGCGCACCAGCCTTGGGCCAGAAGCTCTGGGCTCTGGCCATTGCCGCATGCCAGGTGGATGGCATGGGGGAAGCCACTGCATTTCTCAGAACCTCAGTTTGCCCACCTGTAAAATGGGGGCAGTAACAGCCTTTCCCCCGGGTGGTTGTGACTATTCACTGAGAGCTGGTTCAGAGGGGCCTAGTAAGGGCTTCCTCTGTTCTTCCCCCTCCCCCACCCCCGCCCAGCACAGAGCTTTGAGTTGGATAAGGCCCTCCTCCTTGTGTGAAGGTGTGAGTCCCAGTGGGACATCGTCCCCAAGCGTAGAGACTGGGCCACTCGGTCACCCCAGAGGATGGCAGCTTCAGAGAGGCTCCTGCCCCATCCCTCCAAAGGACATTGTCTTCTCAGCCAGAGAGAGCCTGGGGAAGTTCCTCTGTGCCCCTACTCACACCTCGGGAGCCATCCACATGGTTCCCAGGAGAGGGGCTGAGGAAGGGCAAGCCTCCTAGCATGGCATCGCTCGGTGTCTCTAGGCGGTTTATCAGTCTTCACAAGAGAGTGAACCCAGTGGCACACATCCCCCAACAGAGGTGGATCGGGCTGCCTCAGCCTCTTCTGAGGGGCTTGTTAACTACAGATTCTGGGGGCCTGCCCCAGACCCACAGGGTCAGAGCTGCTCAAGCCGCGAGGGATGAAAGCCTCTTCCCCCGGCACCATGGTCTCTGTGAGGCCACCCCATTCCCGGTGGTCCTGCTAGGGTACCAGGAGCTCTGGGGATTCACTTCCAGCATTTCTTTCCTTTTATCTTTTTTACAATTTGCTTTTAAGTTTGTTTATTGAGAGAGGGAGAGAGTGAGAGAGAGAGAGAGAGAGAGAGAGAGAGAAAGAGAACCAGTAGGGGAGGGGTAGAGAGAGAGAAGGGGACAGAGGAGCCAAAGTGGGCCCTGTGCTGTTGGCACAGAGCCCGATGTGAGCTCGAAGTCATGAACCGTGAGATCACGACCTGAGCTGAAGTTGGATGTTGAACTGGCTGAGCCACCCAGGTGTCCCCACGTCCAGCATTTCTGATTGAGGAAGTTGGCCTCGAGGAGTCCTGAGGGCCCCTCCAGCTCTGACACTCTGTGCTTTCAGGAGAAGTGGCACTCAGCTGTGTCCTGGGGTGGCTGAGCTCTTAGTGGCACAGATAAGCCTGTCCTGGAGGGTAGGCCAGAACGGTGGAGCTGAGGGGCTATTGTTCCGGGGGCCACATCTAACCCTGCATTCCAGGAGGTGACTGGGCTCGAGGCAAGAGTGAGCTCTAGCTGGCTCCGTATCAAATTCCCCACCTTCCGGACCCCACTTGAAGACTGGTGAGCTGCAGAGCAGTTCACGGCCTGTGATACACCAGGCCGTATATGAGGTGGACTTGTTCGGCACCCCTTTCCTACCCCACCTGCTTCTCCTGGGCCATTTCTTTATTCAGCAAACATTGACTAAGCACCCACTCTGGGGACAAAAAGTCACAGCCCATGAGCATCAAGGGGGCTGTAGAGGAAGCAGGCAGACTCGTAAGCCAGGAAGAGCTTTTCGGTGTCATTGGCCGTCTGACGGACAGACCTGTGCCTGGTGGGCCAGATGGCCCCCCAGGGATGCAGCTAGAGAGGTAGGCAGAGCCAGTTCAGGCTTTTCTGCCAAGGACACGGGTTTAACTTTGAGGTCAGTGCCTCCCCCCGCCCCCAACTATCCCTGGTCTGGTGGAGACCCTCCCACCGCAGCCAGTTCCGGGTCCCAATTTGGGGGTGTGGGAGCCTGGATCCACTGCCCGGTCCGAGCCGTTCCCTGGGTGCCCATCCTCTGAGGCCCTGAGCAGGCAGCTGCTGCATTAGCTGAAGACATGCTCTGCCCTGGGGGAGATGAGCGTGCTCTCCTCCTCCCTCTTGGCCTAACCCCGTCCTGGCCTCGGAGAGGCCCCTGGGGAAGGGAGCACAGAGGAGCCTGGCAGTTTAAAAGCCCTCTAATTGCTCTGTTGGTTTCTAGCACCACCCTGGGCTTCCCAAGTTAAAGAAAGTCTACAAGGCCCCGGAAATAGCTCTGATGGCATCAGGCTCTGGAGATGTGGACCAGGGCAGCGGAGGGAGGAGAGTGTTTCCTGAAGGATCCCTGGGAGTCTCCCATCCCTGTCAGCACCCCTGGGACCAGGAAGGGAGGCCTCTGGGACACCAGAAGGAGAATTCTAGAGATGGGAAGTTTTTTTTAATTAAAAAAAATTTTTCTTAAATGTGTATTTATTTTTTTATTTTTATTTTTTTATTTTTTAAAATTTTTTTTTTTCAACGTTTTTTTATTTTTATTTTTGGGACAGAGAGAGACAGAGCATGAACGGGGGAGGGGCAGAGAGAGAGGGAGACACAGAATCGGAAACAGGCTCCAGGCTCCGAGCCATCGGCCCAGAGCCTGACGCGGGGCTCGAACTCACGGACCGCGAGATCGTGACCTGGCTGAAGTCGGACGCTTAACCGACTGCGCCACCCAGGCGCCCCAAATGTGTATTTATTTTTGAGACAGAGACAGAGTGTGAACAGGGAAGGGGCAGAGAGAGGGAGACACAGAATCTGAAGCAAGCTCCAGGCTCCGAGCTGTCAGCGGAGCCCAATGCGGGGTTCAGACTCACAGACCGCGAGATCATGACCTGAGCCAAAGTCGGACGCTCAACTGACTGAGCCACCCAGGCCCCCATAGAGATGGCAAGTTTTAGGAAAGGGGATTTGGCAGAAGTTTTTCCAGGATTCTGAGTTTTCTTAGTGCATTCAGAAATATTTACTGAGCACCTGCTGTGGCTGCTTGTTCTAGATGGTGGAGGTCCACCACTGAACAAAATGGAGCATGGCCTTCCCTGCCCTTGCAGAGCTCACACTCTGCCTTGGGGACACAAAAGAAGCACGTGTGCAGGTGTATATGTGGTATGTTGTCAGGGAGTAGGACCTGCAAGAGGAAAAATAAAGCCAAATTAAGAGATAGACAAGGGAGGTTGGTTTTAGGCCCAGGAAGACTTTCAAGCAAGTGACCTTTGCCCCAAGATTGGAGGGAGTGAAGGAGTGAACGAGGCAGGTGGCAGGTGGCGGGGGAAGGGCAGAGAGGCCAAGACCCTCCCCTCCCCTCCCCTCCCCCACCCCGCCCTGCCCCAGCGGAATGTGCACCATCTGTTCAAGGAAGAGCATGAGTGTGGGGAGAGGTGGGGAAATGGGGTTAGCGAGGGAGCCAGTGCCAGATCCTAAAGGGGCTCGTGGAAGAGATTCTGGGTTTGGATAGAGGGACGGTTGTGGATTTGGTGATGGCAGCTAAGAGGGTACCCAGGTGTGGCTTTTGTTTCTGAACTAAGCAGGAAACACCAGGTGAGATCAGCTGCTGAGAGTGAGGGGGACTTAGGGAGCAGGGGATGGAGGGATGTGGAGAGAAGAAGAGGTATTCAATGATCAGTTCAGAGAGTGAGAAAAGAAGTTTCTAGAGAAACATGCTAGGATTGCTGGGCAGCGCTGAGGATGCTTTGTGGTCTTGAATTTAGAGGAACACCAGCCTCACCATGTGGTTTGCTTCGTTGAGTGACTAAGAAGGGTTGGCCAAGGGCTCAGCAGTAATGCCTGGGGATGTGTGTGTAAATGAGTCGTGTCCCTGCCCTCTGGCAGTGTATACCTCTGCAGGGGAATTAAGTCAAGATAACAAACAGCTATAAATCAGACCAATGGGACCACGCAGGGAGGAGCGTTCAGAAAGATGCAAGGGGCTTTGGAAAGAGCTTGATGAAGGAGCAGACTTTGGGGACAGCAGACCTGGTTTGTAACCCCAGATTCGCCACCCGTGGGCTGGATTGGATACTGTGAGGCAAGTCACAGAAGCTCTCTGAAACTCAGATGTTCTAAACTGTAAAATAGGGATAATCCTATTCATCTAATAAGGCTGGGGCCATGATTAAATAAGGAAATATAAGTAGATGTTGTGCGGAGCAGGAATTTAATGAATGGCAGCCATTGGCATTCATTTTTGAGAGCAGGAGTTGGCAAATTGTTACCATTCTACTGACAGGTTTGTACAGCCCAAAGGCTAAGAATGAGTTTTACTTTTTTATTATTCTTTTAATGTTTATTTATTTTTGAGAGAGAGACAGAGCGTGAGCAGGAGAGGGGGAGGGGGGGGGAGAGAGAGAGAGAGAGAGAGAGAGAGAGATAGAGAGAGAGAGAGAGAGAGAGAGATAGAGAGAGAGAGAGAGAGAGAGAGAGAGAGAGAGAGAGAGAGAATCTGAAGAAGGCTCCAGGCTCTGAGCTGTTAGCATAGAGCCCTATGTGGGGCTTGAACTCACGAACCACAAGATCATGACCTGAGCCAAAGTCGGATGCTTAACGGACTGAGCCATCCGGATGCCCCTGATTTTTACATTTTTAAATGGTTCGGAAAAAAAAAAATCAAAAGGAGAGTAATATTTCATGACACGTGAAAATTATGTGTGAAATTCAAATTTCGGTGTCATAAATAAAGTTTTATTGGAACACAGCCATGCCCATTTGTTTATGTGTTGTCTATGCTGCTTTTGCTCCACAACTGCAGAGTTGAGTAGTTGCTTGTGACAGAGGCCATTGGGCCCAGAAAGCCTAAAGTATTTACTCTGTGGACCTTTACAGGAAAAATTTGCCAACCTCTGATTTGGAGGAAAAGAGGTTGCCCTGGGAACTCAGAAGGATTTGCTGTGGGTCTGGCCTTGAGTGCTGAGTAGGATTCCCATGGGCGACCTCGGGTGAGGGGCTGAGGATAAGGAGGCCGGAGGTCTTAGATGTGTTGGATTCTAGTGGAGGGTGGTTACTGTAGGCAAGTGAAAGAGAGCACGAGCAGAGACAGCTTGAGTGGAGGAGCGACCTCCATCAAGAACCAACTTCTCTCTTTCCCAGAGGAGCAGAAGAGAGGAGGGCCCTCCCGCCAACAAGGGCTGTGTGTTTTGGGGGCAGGGAGTTCCTGGTCGTGGGTCCTAGAGCTCGTCTCCTGGGAAGCAAGGTGCAGTTTCTTCTTTTCAGAATCAAGAGGGAGACAGGATGAGAACCAAAGAAACGTTATAGGAAAAAAGGCACAAGACCGTGTGGATCAGGTCGGCAGCAGCCACGGGCAGCAGGCTTCTTGCTCTGCAGCAGTCCGCCATTTTTCTCTTGCTATAGCAGTCCATCCAGCCTGTCCCCACTGTCCTCCAGCCTTTGAGGCTACCCATGTGGCCACTCAGCAGAGGACCCCAAACCCGAGCTTGAACAAACCAGGCTGCTGTCCTTGCTCCCTGCCTCAGTCTTTCTGAGTTCCCTGGACTTTCTTCACCTCACCGCCCAAAAGGAGTGTCCCTTTCCCTGCTCTGTCCCTGCTTAGGCTAAGCCTTCCACCCGTGCATTGATCTCATCCCTTCTTGGCTCTTCTGGGCTCTTGTTCTGTTGAGGATATATCTTTCTTGTCTTCTCAGTCTTGTGTCCACTGGCACTTTTCCCTTCCTCCTCTTGTTGGGAAGGTGACTAATATTTAATGAGTTCTTATTATGTGCCAGCAGGTCTGCGAGGTGATTGCATATGCTGTTTCATTTGCTTCTGACAAAAGCCCGGAGGTAGAATATCAGTCAGGACTTTTAGTTGCGGTGAAAGAAACCCAACTTAAACTAGCATAGAGGAAATTGGCTCACGTCACTGGGAGGCTTAGGGATGAGCTTCAGATATGGCTAGGTCTAGCTCTTTATTTTTTTTTTTAATTTTTTTTTAACGTTTATTTATTTTTGAGACAGAGAGAGACAGAGCATGAACGGGGGAGGGGCAGAGAGAGAGGGAGACACAGAATCGGAAGCAGGCTCCAGGCTCCGAGCCGTCAGCCCAGAGCCCGACGCGGGGCTCGAACTCACGGACCGCGAGATCGTGACCTGAGCCGAAGTCGGACGCTTAACCGACTGAGCCACCCAGGCGCCCCTAGGTCTAGCTCTTTAAATAGTGTCCTGAGGAATTTCTTTCTGTATTTCCCGGTTCTGCTTTTTTCTGTATTGGTTTCATTCTCTGGCAGGCGTGCCTCACATGGTGGCAAAGGTGACCACTGCCAGCTCTACATTTCCATTCTGTCTTTGTAGCAGTGTCCTCAGCAAAAATCCCAGGGCTGACTCTCATTGGCTTGGCCTGGTCACATGGCCTTTCCTGAGCCAATCACTATGGCCAGGCTGTTGGCTGTACTCTCACTGCCAACCCAGGGCAATCTGCCCTCTTACGGTGATGGGGGTGCCTGCCCCGTCTAAACTACGTGGATTTAGAGTGAGAAAGATGTGGTTTCCTCAAAAGAAAACAATGGGGTTGACACCAGAAGATGGGAGAATGGTTTTTGGATAGGCAAAAATGGTAGTTGTGTATTAGAGATAGATATTGCAACCCCCATATTATAGATGAAGAAATTGAGCCTAAAAGAGATTAAGTGGCTTGTAACAGGTTAACACAGTTAAGATTTAGCAGAGATGCAATGTCAATCCACATTGGGCTCACTCTTCATTCTGCCTTGATTCTCAGGCTTGACAGGGGACTGCAGGAAACTTCAGCTTGTTCAGGGAGTAGAAGGGAACAGGGTAGGGAATGATGAGAAAAAAAAAAAAATCTGGTCTTCTGGAATAACCAGTGAGAAAAAAGCCACTGACTGGGTAAACCTCAGATGGACCTCAGGTGGTTGGGCAGAAGTGTTGGGAGTCACGGTTGTCTGAGGGACACATCTACACTGAAGAGACCTGGCCTCTTTAATCTGTTCCAAGTGGCACTACCTGTCTGTTTTGCCCAAAGCCTCTTCCAGCCAGTCTTAATGTTTGGCAAATGCCATTGTATTTTGCCTGACACGACTGGGCTCACAGGGTGCTTTGAACACACACAAGTCCTGGAGTTTCACAGAATGACACCAGAGAGCAGGGGAATCCTGTGACCTCCCCCCCACCCCGGGAATGATCCCTACATTGGGAGGAGCTGGACAAATACCATGCAACAAGGTATTTCAGTTCTGTATCCACCTGGAGACTTGCAAGCAAGAAGGACCCTTTGAGCAAGACCATTTGAGAGAAATGAGAATTTGCCCGCAGGAAGCAGTTTTCTGCCTTTCTAGATTGGGGCTGTTTTCTAGACAATTTGGGGTCAGCTCTGTTCATGCACATGCGTGGAAAGAGGGGGAACACATACGTTCTTTCTGAAGCACTTTATCTGGGGCCTCCAGACCATGATGTGGGGAAATAAAGGCTCTGGTCAAGACTCTGGGGAGGGGCTGCTGGGAGTTCAAGAGTTGTGGGGACACTGGGCACACCAGAAAGGGGTCGCTGAGGGAGGATGGGAGTGTGGACCCAGAAAGGAAAGAACTGAGACCACGTGCATCACCACCTCATGGCCCTGCTCTTGATCCTCCCAAGAGGCAGAGCTAGTGACAGGATCCTCAGCAGACCCTAAAGAAAGTCACGGGTTGGGTAAACGTTGTGGGAGGACTTGGGCTTGAGAACTCTGAGAACCTTAGAAGGTAACTCGTCCTTGCCTAGTGACAAATGCCCTTGGTTGGGCATCACTAAGTGTCTCCTATCACGAGAGAGTTTCCTTCTTAAATCACTGCCCTCAGTAACTCCCCCAAAATGGTCCCAGTTGTGGCCAGTCGGCGCCATGCTGGGCAGACAAGTCTGCGCCCCTTTCCACATTAGGGCTGGTCCAGGAAGCGACAGTGATGTCACGCGTCGCGAGCAGCGTCACTCCTGGTGCATGCGCGCACGGGCTTGGCGTGTGTGGGGTGGCCACGTGGATGGTTGTGCGCTCCGGCAACCCAACTGGTGGGTAAATGAGTGGCTATATTTATCTCCGCCTCCTGGGCCCAGGAGCTCCCGCTCTGTGCCAGCAACGGGAAAAACAAGCATGCCGGGAGATGCCTCACATTATTGTGACAAGTAATTAGGGGATGTGAGATGTTCAGAAATTACTTTATTAGACAAATGCTACTTATAAACCCCACGCAACAAACACTCCCGCGGCGTTTGCTTGCGGTCCCGGGACTCTGCTGCCGAGGGAATCCCGGCTCCCCAGAGCTGAAGGGCTCTCCGGGTCCCTCCGCGCGGCCCCAGGCCGTGTTCGGACAAGGTTTGCGGGGAAGGGTCTGGACTCGGGTCTCTGCTCTGGCCCTTCTACCTGTGTGATCTTAGGAAAGCCGGCTCGCTCCGTCAGGCTGCGGTTTCCGTGTCCCGGTGAGCGGAACGCTTTCTGCTGTCTGCTTCCGTAAGGGTCTTCAGCAGACCTCGCCACTGCCGGGGCTGGAGGGCCAAAGGCAAGGGGCAACGCCAGACCCCAGGCACACGGGCCTGCCTGCAGGGGCCGGGGCCGTTGAAGAGGTATTTTTGGTGGGAACAGAACATTGAGTGTCTGTTGTTGCCAGGGACTGGGACAGGCCCCGGGGATAGAGTTGAACCGGATTCTTCCTCAAGTTGCTCCCGGTCCACGGAAAAGACGGCTGGTTCCTAGGACCGGAGCTGTTGCGAATGAAAACCATAGCAACACAGAGTGGGGGTGGGGGTGGGTCAGAGAGTAGATGTTTCTGAGTTTGTGGGCCACGTGGTCTCTCACCGCTACTCAATTCTCCCCCGGTTGCACGAAAGCAGCCTGAGAACATGTGAACGAGTGTGCGTGCCTGGACTCTGACGACACTGTTTATGGATACTGCAAGTTGACCTCGGCACCATTTTCTTGTATCCTGATACGATTCTTCTGATGTTTTTCGGACGCTTACAAACGTAAAAACCATTCTCAGCTCGTGCTCCAGAGAAAAGCGTGTGGTCCGCGGGATCTGGGCTGTAGTTTGCAGACCCCTGGCATAGAGGGAAAAACAGTAGAGTCCACTGGGAGTACAGGGAAGGCTTTGTTGGGGGGTCTTGGGACGTTTCCTTCGTGGATGAGGGGGACCGCTGTGATTCCATTCCATCCCTCTACTGCTCAGACGTGCCCGATTTGCAGTGTGTTGCCACTATCTTAACCGACTGAGCCACCCGGGCACCCCGTGTTGCCACTATCTACAGAGCACACGTAGCTCTCCAGCCTGGCAGGGAAGGTCCGACCACCACAGGGCCCTGGGCTTCTCTTTCAAGTCCGCTTGATACCATTCCCGACAGAACCTCCGCTGTCCTGGCCCCCCAGAGAGGCACAACAGCCCTTCTGCCGAGGCCACCCCATCCCTCCAAACTCAAGGAGATGTGTTCCTCAAGGTACACCAGGCCCTTGCCTCTCTCCGGACCTTCCCTGGCCAGCCAGCCCTCCCCTGATGCCATAGTGATGTGAAGTCAGCCTGACCCCCCAGGAAGTGGTGCTGAGGGCTGGCCAAGGTAAAAGGGAGGCCAAGGGCATTGAGTCTCAGAGCAAAAGAGCCCTGGATAGAGGAAAAGGCCAAAAGAGGAAGCAGAGATAACGGGAGCCATGGGTCAACCACAGGATCCTGCGGGGGAGGGAGGTGGGTGTGTTGGGGGCACATACATATTATGGACAAGGGTCATCACAGGGTTCCTCCAGGCTCTGCTGTGAAAACACCTATTATGGCATATAGCCAAGGCCACAGTTTTTGGGTAGGACTGGAAAGGTTTCATATCTCAGGGAGAGGGCCTCATAGGGAATAAAGTTAACTGGATAAACCTTAAAACATCTCAATTTCCATGTTATTACAGTGACCCCAGGAAGGTCCACAACCTGGAGGGTTGGAGAAGGGTTCTTCTCCAAGCACTTGTCATAACAACCATAAGTGTTGTTCAGTGACCTCGAATTGCCCTCGAACATTCACAAGGTGCTTTCGTGTGCATTATATCATCCCATCATCCTAATCACCCCCTATTCAATGGGTATTATCATGCCCATTTTACAGATGAGGATGCTGAGGTTTGAGATGAAGTGTGAGTTGCTAGGCTTCTCCTAATGGCTGGCACTGTGGCCTTGAAGGTCACTGGGGAAGCCCCCTTTTGAGTTCCCTTTCAGAGCGTCAGGGCACTGTGTTTGCCAAGTGCTAACCAGAAGGGCTTGAATTAGCTTTTTAGAAGCTTTTCGCACAACTAGTAAGTGAAAAGCTTGGGTGTCAAATCCTGGTTCTCTGTTGCTTTCAACACCTTGTAGTGGTACTTAACTGCAGGCGTGTGTGCACCTATAGCCTTGTGAAATTATACACTCCTTGAGGGTAGAGATTGCTTTCTGCTTTGTGCAAGCCCCCCTTCGTGCCAGGGACTAACATATGAAGTGCTCAGTCAACACTCGGCTGATTATCTCTTCCCTCCTAGCCCCGATTCAACATGCGCTGCCCTTAAGTCATTCTGCTTAGGAGGGAGAGACGGGATGCTGTCATTTTCTCTCAGATCCCCTTTCCTTTGGAAGTTTTTGCAAGGAGTTCCCATACCTGACCTTGGGAACAGAGATCCACTTCTTTCTGCTGGAGCATTTGTATCCTGATGACACTCATTCCCGTGATGCATCTTTTCATGATCTTGGACAATTTAGATCTTTTCCTTGTGGTAAGGCAGGGGAGAGAAGGGGGCCTCTCACTATGCCTTATGCTTCACTTTCTCGGATGCCAATGTCTCATCTCTGCCCAGTCCCACCATCCACTGTGGGACACTTGCACTTGAGGACTTAAGCTCTCAGTCCCTCTTTGGGGCTCAGGAAGGGCTGGTCCTCCCCCGCCCCCCAGCTCTGCTTCTGCTTTCTTCCATCTAATGGTTTGCCACCTTGGCAGGAAGGGTGCCGCTGGGAGCTGGGGAGGCCCCCTCTTCCAAGTTCTCTCTCCAAGCAGGAGGGCACTGGGTTTGCTAATAGGTGTTAAATGGGAGCATCAAACTTTAATCAGCTCCTTAATGGAGTCTGGGGACCTGGGGGAGATCTCAAGCCCCGCATTATGCTGCTTGCTGGAGCCAAGCTGGATGCGGTGGTGGGAAGGCGGGATGGGCAGCTGCTGTCATAGCCAGTGCCACTGGAAGGTGAGGTGGTGCCGGCCCACTGGACAGCCACTCTCATCCAGGGTGGCAAAGCGGGCAGTGTCACCACGGTG
The DNA here is from genome assembly GCF_028018385.1 of Neofelis nebulosa. Lineage (NCBI taxonomy): Eukaryota > Metazoa > Chordata > Mammalia > Carnivora > Felidae > Neofelis > Neofelis nebulosa. The sequence continues at coordinate 7,587,085 of NC_080788.1, forward strand.
ACTCCTCTGGGTGGCCTGTCCCCTGATGGCCTCCTCTTGGTAGAAAGCAGGTTTGGCGGTAGATGTGAAAATGGGAGCACATAGGCATCAGAAAGCCCTGGCTCATATGCTGGGGCTTTTGGGTTGAGTGAGCGACTGTGGACAGGTTCTTTGGTATGGTAGCTTATTCTAAAAATGGTCCTGGACAGGCCAAAGAGACAGGCCTCCCTGTGTCCCTTCTGCACTGAGATGTCACCACTCCTCCCTCCGAGAGAAGAGTTCACTTCTCCATCTCCCTCCCACTGGGTTGGCCCGTGGCTCATCACTTTGACCACTGGAATATGGTGGATGAGTCTTCAGGTGAGTCCTGGAGCCTGGGCCTCAGGAGACTTTGTAGATTTTGCTTTCCACTGTCTTGGAACGCTGCCCCGAGACCACCATGGAAGGAAGCCTGTCTAGCTTGGTGAGGGGTGAGGGCCCATGTGGAAGAGAACCAGACACCATGCTCCTAGCCAGCACCAGCTGCCAGATTCACGAGTGAGGCACTCTTCCAGCTCCGGGGGAGCTGGCAGCTGAGTGACCCCGGGTGAGACCTGCAGAAGGACCCCCCAGATTGTAAGCCCGGATTGTGGGAAATGAAAAAAAATCATTGACGTTTCGAGGCACTGAGTTTGAGGATCTGTTGTCACTGACTCATAGATAACCGAGACGTTTGATTCCTCTGACCCTTGGATTCTCAGATGTAGCACGGGCCCGATGAGGAGCACCTTGTCACAGGGCAGGGGACGCCAATGACAGGCGCTTGGGACTGTACCTGGAAAGTACGAAGTCTGTCTGGGGAGACGTACTGTCAACGAGACTGGGAAGGGAGACTGAGGCTGCTGAGAAAGGGCCTTGACTGCCACAGGAGAGGTGACAGCAGTGGTGGCGGTAGGAGGAGACAGGAGTGACGTGCAAGATATTTCCGAGACAAAACACTGGGACTTGATGAGTGACTGGTACGAGCAAGAAGGATGAGTCAGAGATGCCTTGGAGGTTGCCAGCTGCGCTGAGTAAACAATGCTGCCGAGGAAGGTGGGGGGGCAGGTCTCAGGGTGAGATGAGCGAGTTGGGCTTTGCGCAGCTGGGTGTGACAAGGAGACACTGGGGTGCACTCGGACACGTGGATCTGGGCTCAGGGGAGGGGCCCTGGCCAGGGCTGAGGGCGTGGGACTCAAATGGAGCAGGGCCCCCTGGAACCTGGAGGGTGGCCGCCCTCGTCCGTTCCGGCCGCCATCACGACGTGCCATAGCCTTGCTGGCTTGGGAACAGCAGAAATTTATTTCTCACAGTTTTGGAGGCTGGAAGTCAGGGATCAGGGTGCCAGGACAGTCAGGTTGTGTGTCTGGTGGGGACCTGCTTCCTGGATCATCACCTGGCATCTTCTCATTGTGTCCACACGTGGCAGAAGGGCACTGAGGGCATCCACAGGACCCCCACCCTCATGACCTGATTGCCCCCCAGTGGTCCCAGCTTCTAATACTATTGCCTTTCAGCATATGAATTTTGAAGCCAGGCCACAAACATTGGGACCATAGCGATGACTCAAGAGGGCTAGGTTAGGGACACAGGCACCAGGTTTCTCCAGGGACAAAAGTAAAGTATAGCTCAAGAGCAGCCTGGCTAACCATCCCTAAAGATTTGTTACAGGCGATCGGACCACGGGAAATTCTTTGTCTGGGGAAGAAATGCAAACTATCAAGTGGTCCTCACAGGGGAGTGGATCCCACACTTCCACAGTGATCTGAGTGCAGCTAATTTCCAACCTCAGTCTGTGATCTGATTTAATTTTAGAAAGCCCATCTATAAAACTCAACAAGGAGATGCTAACTGTAGTGGCCTCCTGGCCAAAGAGTGATGGTGACTTTCCCCCCCTCTTTTTTCTACTTTTTTGGACCTTCCAAATTTTCTACAGCGAGCATTTAATACTTTTCTTGGCATACGATAGTTTTTAAAGAACAAAAAGTAATTATAAAAACAAATCAAAAGAAGAAGGTTTAAGACCAGAGATTAAGAGTTTCATTTTGAGGAGAAGGGGTGCCCCAGATATGGTTCTGCTTCCAAACACCAGGACCCCATGAAAGAGTGAAGCCCAGGGAAGACAGAATGGGGGAAGCTGGTCTCTCTCCTTGGAGCCCAAGGACTCGGATGGGTCTTCTGAGAGTCTAAGGGCAGCTGAGGAATGACAGTGACAGCATCTGGGAAAGGGTGGGTAAAGTAACCTGATCTTGATTGGCTTTTTGGCCAAGCTGGTGTTTTAGGCACTTAACTTTTTTTTTTAATGTTTATTTATTTATTTTAAGAGAGACAGGGCATGAACGCACGTGAGTAGAGAGAGAGAGAGAGAGGGAGAGAGAGAGTCTCTGGCAGGCCCCACGGTGTCAGTGCAGAGCCCGACGTGGGGCTCAATCCCATCGAACCTGAGCTGAAACCAGAGTCGGATGCTTAACCGACTGAGCCACCCACGCGCCCCAGGTACATAGTTTTGAGTTGGTCATAGTCAGCCTGACCATTTTGGGAGTTCTTAGGCAGCAGCAGATCATGTCCAAGTGACCAATCCATGGGGCTGGGCTTTTCAATCAAGAGAATGGAAGTCAACTGAGTCGACCAAGTCCCTGAGTCCTGTGGGGAGGCATGGAGGCACGACGTCTCATGTGGCAGTCAGGTGAAAGTCTGAAGCTTTGCTCAGAGTCCCGAGAGGGGGATGGGTGCCAAGGAAGCTGGCCCGGGGTCCTGGGCAGGAGTGGGGAGGTGAGAAGGGCCTGTTGAGCAGGAATCAATAGCCCACTGACCAGGAGTGGGTCCAGGAGCAGTGCCCACTGTGGAGAGGGACACTGGAGCTTGACATCCCCCCTCGAGGGCCCTCTGGCCCCCTGACGTCAGCCAGCTGGGGCAGGCTGTTTCTGTCCTCTGCTTGCCACTGGGGGCAGGACTCCTGGTGTGGCCCAGCCCTGGTTCTCCACCCTCCAGATAGCTTGGGACAAGATGTGCGAGAATGCAACCACGGGAAGGAGACTTTGAATGGAAACCCGCTTCTGTCCAGATGGGCTGTTATCCTGCTCCCCCTTGGCAGAGGGGTTCTCTCGAAAGGAAAACCCACTTATTCCACTGCTCAGGAAGGTCCATTTTATTTTGGGGGGAGGAGGAGTCATCATTTGAGTTTTGGGAGGATAAAGTGAGAAACAGGCATTGAAATAATTCGCTGTAAAGCAGATGGTTATGAGAAAGTGAGTACTAGTGTGATTACCCCTACGAGGGCAGGAAGCCCTCCCTTGCTGAGTGCCTGTTTGTCCTCCTGGACTGTCATGGTCACGTAACATGATGCAGTAACAGCTAAGCTTTGCTGACTGCTTGACTGACGTCAGCCTCCTTCTAAGCATCCCACAGAGATCATCTATCTCCACCTCGATAGTGACCTCGCCATCCTCACTTTACAGACAGGGACTCAGATGAATGAGAGCTAACTCGGCTCACAGTTCATGTCCAGGAAGTTCTAGAGGCCGATGTGGCAGCAGTAGCCTGCTCCAGAGCCTGCACTAGTAGCCAGTGCCGCCTGAGCCAGATTCCTGGCGTGCTGCATGTAGTAGGTGCTCGTGAAATGCCTGTTGCATTGAATTAAATCGAATCAGATTGCTAGTCCCAAGAAAGCCAAAGATCACAAATTCTTTGGAACCCGAATCTCTTTAAGCACCCACCACTTTTGGAATTTCGGTTACTAGGAAAAAAACAAAATAGGAGAGGAGGGGGTTGAGGGGGATTTTGCTCTTCCATTTTTGTGGCTGGTGTGGTTTGCTGTGCTCTGATCCTGCCCTTACGCCTTCCTCACTGTCTTGCCCTTTGGGGGGAAGAAAGGGGGTGGAGCCCCCCCTCCCCACACCCGGAAGGCGGGGTGGGGGCAGAGCAAAGACCAGTGCTCCCCACACTGCTAGAGCCAGTGAGGGCGGAGGCCAGACTCGGGCTGAATGCGATTTTTGTCATAGTTCCCTTCTCACCTGTGAATGCAAACCCTGAATTACAAGCCATCCGGATGACAAGCTGACATTTTAGCTCCAAACATTCTCCTATAATTAGTAGAATCTAATGCAATACAGGGAATGGCTCCATTTTACACACACATTATCGTAATGCCTTTAAATAAGATAATTGATTATGCCTCTGCATAAGAAAGCGGAATATTCGGTGTAATTAAACCCAGCATTCTAATCCTGGCTCCCTGACAGGTGATCCACGTGTCACTTCATAAACCCTTAAAGTAGTGCTCACACCCACATTCTAGTTTTCAAAGTTTATTCTAAAAAAACTTTGGAGAATTTTTTTTTTCCTCATGGTTTCTAGCTTTGGGTCTGGAAAATTGAGTGGGGTGACTACTGACTTTTTGGGTATTTCTGTATTCCTCCTCAGCTCCCTGACATCACCACACACTCTGTTTCATATTTCCTGTTAGATCTTTATTATTTTATTTTATTTTATTTTATTATTTTATTTTATTTATTTATTTATTTATTTTTATTTTACTTTTGAAAGAGAGAGAGCACAGTGGCAGGAGAGGCAGAGGGGGAGAGAGAGAGAGAGAGAGAAAGAATCTTAAGCAGGCTCCACACTCAGCACGGAACCTGATGCGGGGATCCATCTCCTGACCCTGGAATCATGACCTGAGCCAAAATCAAGAGTTGATGCTCAACCGACTAAGCCACCCAGGGGCCCCATAGATCTTCATTTTATTTTATTATTATTTTTTTAAGTTTATTTATTTATTTTGAGAGAGAGAGGATAAACAGGGGAGGGGCAGAGAGAGAGGGACAGAGGACCCGAAGTGGGCTCTGTATGACAGCAGCAAGCCCAATGCAGGGTTTGATCTCACAATCCACGAGATCATGACCTAAGCGGAAGTCAGACACTTACCTCACTGAGCCACCCATGTGCCCCGTAGATCTTTATTTTATAGACAAGGAAGTTGAGGCACAGGGAAGTGACAGACAGCACTTCTGTGACTGAGCCAGGCTTGGAACTTAGTGGTCTGTCTCACAGCCCTATAGATTAGATTTTAATTCGAGTTCTTTTGCTAAAAGTGGGCAAAAGTGTGGTCTGTTAGACAGAACGTAGGGCCAGAATCAGGAAATCTGGATTCTAGTCTTGGCTCTGAAATCCATTAACCTCTCTGAGCCTTAGTTTCTCCACTTACTTCATTGATTGATTAGGGACAAAGTTAGATCAGTAAAGTGAGAGATCTTACAATAACAGCAATCCACTGGGCAGACTCCCTGGCCATCTGGGGTGGGGGTGGGGAGATTTCTTATCTGAGTAAAGAAAAGTCAGACATGGCTGTGAAAATTTCAGTGGACTTGAGGTTTAGGGGGTCCCCAATACTGCCCCATTACTCTTGACCTCCATTTTCTGGAAGTCGGGATGGGAGTGAGTGGTACCAGTAGGGAACTGGGCTGAGAATTTCACGGGCAGCTCTGTGCCTTGCTGGTACCCGGAGATGGTGGTGTAGACACCTTGAAAGGCACAGACGCTACCCTGAATGAGTCCTACCCTCTTAGTAAGTCTCTCAAAGGTTTCATCTGGGGCGTGCTTTTGAGTGATAGCTGGTGTGTGTCAGGCCAGTGCCTAGTTGGTCTCCCCCTAAGAGGGCAGACTAGTTACTTCATCCTTATCTTCCTGTGCCCCATAGCTTCATCCCAGTACCCTTGCTAGCCGAAGCCTGGCTTCCTACAGGGATGTCAAGGCTAACATTTTTGGGTAGAAAAACACTTCCCAGTGCTGTTCATGCCTGCGTTAGTTTCTATTACATGCTTGTATTACAGCTCTGGCTCCTGTAATACATTAGCACACCTGGTGGCTTAAAAAAAAATCACAGTTGTATCATCTTATGGTTCTGGAGGTCACAGGTCTGAATTGGATCTCAATGAATTGAAATCAAGGTATTGTCAAGGTCACATTCCTTCTGGAGGCTCTGGGGAGAATCTGTTTCTTTGCCTAGAGGCACCTAAATTCCTTGGCCTGTGGTCTCTTCCTCTGTCTTCAGAGCAAGCAATGGCCAGTCGAGCCTTTCTTACTGTGCCATGCACATCTCTGATTCTGACTCTTCTGTCCTTCTCTTCCCCATTTAAGGACACTTGTGATTATACTGAGCCTACCAGGATAATCCGGGGAAATCTCCCCATCTCAGGGTCCTTAACTCATCACATCTACAAAATCCCTTTTGCTATGTAAAGTAACATATTCACAGGTTCCAGGGAGTAGGATGTGGGTGCCATTTGGGGGCTGTTATTCTGCCTACGATGATACTGTCACCCTAAGGGTAATTGTATTAGTTATCTATTGCTTCTTAACAAATTACCTCTAAATTTCATGGTTGAAACAAGAAACATTTGCTGTTTCACAGTTTCTGTTGGTAAGAAATTCAGTTACTCCTGGTGTGGGGTCTCTCACAGGGCTATAATTAAGGTCAACTGGAGCTGTAGTCATCTCAAGGCTTGATGGGGGGAGTGGGTGAGTTGCTTTCTAAGGGCAGCTGAATTCCTTCCTAGTGAGGGAGTGTGAGAACAAAAGAGGGCCCCCAGAATGGAAGCCCCCATCTTTTTATAACCCAGTACTGGAAATGACATCCCATCACTTCTGCCATGTTCTCTTTGTTAGAAATGAATGAATAAATCCACTCATGGAGAGGGGGGTTGCAAAGGGTGTGACTATTGGGAATGCGGCAGTGGGGGGAGGGAATCAAATTTGGGGGCCATTTTAGAGACTGCTTACTTCAGCAATCACACACACCACTTCCCTACCGAAGGACCAATCTCTAATGATCAGAGATTAGGCTTCTAAGATTTCAGGCAGAAGAAATCAGACTTTAGAGACCCCACCCCACTGCATTGGAGAGTGAGACAGTAGAGGTGTCGGTGAGTAGCCAGATGGCTGTAAAACTTCTTCCACCGGGTCAGTGGTTCTCCAATCTAGGAGGGCTATTACAGTTATAGGGAAGGTAAGATAAAGTGCCATGGCCTGTGACCCAAACCTGTAGATCTTTATTTAGTTGGACTGAGGTAGAACCCATGAATATGCAATTTTTTAGAACTTCTGAAATAGTTCTGATTTGCATCCAAGTTTGAGAAACTTTGATCTAAAGAGTTTACTGATGTCTAAAAGAGGGAGTTTGAGACACCATGGAATTCTTTGAAGTCTGGATCTTCCGAATGATGAAAACAAGGATGATGACAGTAACAATAATAAGAATGAATGTTTATGTGAATACTTCATTCTTGGAGGCCACTGTGCTAAGTTACTTGTCTTCTGAGCCTCAGTTTCCTCATCACAAAATGAACAAAACAGCATCAGTTCAACAGAGAGCCTGTGAAGTCTAGATGATTTAAGTAAGTAAAATGTCCAGGGCGGTGCCTGACACCTGGTAAATGCTCGATTTACACCAGACCCTTCCTGTCTGGCCACTCCTGGGTGGCCGTCCTGCTACCCTAGTATGTTAGGACTGCTGGATAAGGCTGAGTGAACCCAGAGCACCTATAAAGGACATTATAAGGGACTACAGGTCCGACAGGCTGCCTGGGAGGTCATTATGCAGGCCTGGGCTGGGGTGAGGCTGGCTATGCGGTGTACCAAGGTCCTCCATTAAAAGTCTTGGGCTAGCAGCCTAAGCCAAGAGCAGTGACTCTGGGATATTTTTAACTCCAAGTATGGAGCTGTATCTATTTCTCTTCTTAGAAGAATAATCCATGCTGGATGCAGCTGTACATCTAAGACCCTAGTCCACTTTTGTCACCGGTGAGCTCCACTGACCGTTATCCCCCAGCCATCCTCGACCTGGTAGTCTTCTCCAGAGTTGTCTGGTGGTCTGGTCTGGGGCTCAGGTGAATGTTATTCTTTGTGGGTGGGACTTTTGGCCTTCCCTGCTTAAGTCATTACTTGGTTCTTCCCATATGCCTATACTTATCTCCTCTCATAGCTCTAGATAGGAAAGGGCTGGTGACCTAAGCCATCTTCTCTGTCATTAGTAGAGAAACTGAGGCATATCCTTGTCATCTTACTGTTGGCATGAGCTTTGACTACAATTGGGAGGTTCCAAATCTCTTGGAAATTTCAACCCAGAAAAGGTAGTCATGAACTGACTTGTTTCATGTGTTCTTTTTCACCAGAAGCCAAGATCCTAGGGACTGATGACAAGGATAAAGAAGTCCTGTGGTTCTAGTTCCAAAGGGACAAAGTTCAAGATTCGAAACAGTTTTGCAATTTTGGACTTAAGATCAGCAAGAACACCCTCTAAATTCTGGGTTTGCTCCTATCTTGCTGTGTTACTTAAGGCAAGTTAGTTCACTTAACCTAACTCAGCCTTGGTTTTCTTATCTGTGACATGGGTGTATCAGTCAGTGTAGGCTCATGCTGCAGTAACAAATAATCCCAAATCTCAATTGCTTAACATAGCAAAGATTTTTTCTCTTTTCTTTTCTTTTCTTTTCTTTTCTTTTTTCCTTCTTTCTTTCTTTCTTTCTTTCTTTCTTTCTTTCTTTCTTTCTTTCTTTCTTTCTTTCTTTCTTTCTTTCTTTTTCTAGAATTTATTGTCAAATTGGCTAACATACAGTGGATACAGTGTGCTCTTGGTTTTGGGGTAGATTCCTGTGATTCATCACTTACATACAACAGCCAGTGCTCATCCCAACAAGTGCCCTCCTCAGTGCCCATCACCGATTTTCCCCTCTCCCCTGCCCCCCCCCCCCATCAACCCTCAGTTTGTTCTCTGTATTTAAGAGTCTCTTATGGTTTGCCTTCTCCCTTCCGTTTGTAACTATTTTTTCCCCTTCCCTTCCCCCATGGTCTTCTGTTAAGTTTCTAAAGTTCCACATATGAATGAAAATATATGATATCTGTCTTTCTCTGACTTAGCTCACGCTCACTTAGCATAATACCCTCCAGTTCCATCCATGTTGCCGCAAATGGCAGGATTTCATTCTTTCTCTTTGCCAAGTAGTATTCCATTGTATATATAAACCACATCTTCTTTATCCATTCATCAGTTGATGGACATTTAGTCTCTTTCCATAATTTGGCTATCGTTGAAAGCACTGCTGTAAACATTGGGGTACACGTGCCCTTATGAATCAGCACTCCTGTATTCTTTGGATAAATTCCTAGCAGTGCTATTGCTGGGTCATAGGGTAATTCTATTCTTAATATTTTGAGGAACCTCCACACTGTTTTCCAGAGTGGCTGCACCGATTTGCATTCCCACCAACAGTGCAAGAGGGTTCCCATTTCTCCACATCCTTGCCAACATCTGTTGTTTCCTGAGTTGTTAATTTTAGCCACTCTGACAGGTGTGAGGTGGTATCTCAATGTGGTTTTGATTTGTATTTCCCTGATGATGAGTGACATTGAGCAACAAAGATTTATTTCTTATTCACTTTTCATGTCCATCTTGGACTTATGTATGGCTTTGCTACATGTTGCCTTCATTCTAGGACTCAGATTGATAAAAAAATTTATCATCAGAAATGTTTCCAATTTTTGTGACACTTGGACAAAGAGAACGGGGGCAAATAATGGCACAGTGGTTCACGCCACTTCCATCTGGAGGTAACACAAGTCATTTCTGTTCATGTTTCATTGATCAGAGCAAGTCACATGGCCACCTCTAACTCCAAGGATGCAGAGAAGTACGGTCTTAACATGTGCCCAGAGAGGGGGAGATATGGAAGCATTTGGTGAACAGCACCACTGGCTCCTACAATGAGTATTATAATAGCAACTTCCCCATAGGGTTACTGTAGGGATTAAAGGGGGTAATGGATACAAAGTCACTTTGCAAATAGCAGACACAAGTGAGATGTTGTTCAGGTAACATTTGTGTGCTACTGTGTGCTGAGTGCTATGCTGGATGTTTTGTCAGAGCGGCACACCCCCAGACAGAGTTCGGGAAGGGAGTGGCCTACCTGGATTTACTCCCTCTTGGCACGCTCAGGTATGCATGTGGAACAAGAGCTCTTCTTCCACTGGGGACTTTTGGATACTGTCCAAACTATTTCCTGGGAAGGGCTTACTCTTGTGACGGTTGACCAGGGATCCCCATACGCAGGTCCCGATGTTGGTCTCTGCATCTTCCTCACGAAGGAGCGGGTAAGGCTTAGCAGATTCGAGACTGGCAGTGGGTTTTGGTCTGAGTGCCCCTCTGTATTCTTGTCCTTATGGTCTGCTCTGTGCTGGGATGCCTGCTCGTTAGGCCCTGGGAGTGGGAGGTCTTTGGTCATCTAATCTGTGGAGGGTCCTGTGATGTTACAGTTCCCCGCCCCATCAGTGGCTTCTCTGGCAGGAATTAAAAAGTCCTTTGGGATCAGCAATGTTTTGTTGACTGTACTCCTGGGCTCTCTGACTGGAATTTGGGGTTTTAAGCACCTCCTTTCTTTTGATGTGAAGAGTCTCTGCTTGAAACTCGAACAAAAAAGAGATCCCCGTGTCCTTAACGTTCTGTGTGGGCCAGTAGGCACACCCCTGGCAGTGGTAGCTCAGAACTTAGTCACCGGGTGCTGAGAACTTAGTCACCAGGTGCTGAGAACTTAGTCACTGGGCACTCAATACACACTTGTAAACAGTCTCTCATTATCACTTCACAGGATAATTCTACTGATAATCCTGTGAAACAGGTAACATTCTCATCCCATTTTACAAATGAGGAAAGTGAGGCTCAAGTAGCATATCGATCTTGCCCAAGTTTTACAGGTAGCAAGTGCCCTGGATTTAAATACAGGTCCTCAGAAACAAAGCCCACCCACTGCCTTTCACTCTACAGCTCTCTGTCATTTGCTGTATTTGCCTTTTTTTTTTTTTTTTAAATGGTAGAACGTCCTGACTACCAGAGTTTTAGTGCTAGAGGGGATTTTAGAGGTCATCTGGCCTAAATTCTTTACATTGTGGGGGAGGAAACTTGAGGACCACAGATGGTTGCTTGATGGCTCACACTGAACTGTTCATCTCACTCCTTTGCTTTTTCTATCGTATTCTAACCATGATGATAGTTTTGGGGGTTTTATTTCTGTTCATTCCCTCCCCTTTTCCTCCAACATCTCATCCTCATTTTGTTTTGTTTTATTTTTTTAATTTTTTTAATGTTTATTTTATTTTTGAAGGAGAGAGAGACAGTGTGTGAGTGGGGGGGGGGGAGGCTGCAGAGAGAGAGGGAGACACAGAATCTGAAGCAGGCTTCAGGCTCTGAGCTGTCAGCACAGAGCCCGACGCAGGGCTCGAACCCACACACCGTGAGATCACGACCTGAGCCGAAGTCGGACGCTCAACCGACTGAGCCACCCAGGCGCCCCTCTCATCCTCATTTTGTAACATCACCTCCTAGAAGCCTCCCCTGATCATCCTTCCTCTCCTGGGTTTGGTTTGGTCCCTACTCAATGCAATGCAATGGCCCCTATAGCCTTCCAGATTGAAGCATATATATACCCACTGTGTTAGAACAGCCAGTTTCCTGATGGATAACAGTGGACCTCCCCCTCCGCCTATCACCTCAAGGGCAGAAATTATGTTTGTTTTGCTCGCCACTCTGTACTTGGGGCTGGCAATTAGCTGGTGCTCAGAAAACATTCATGGAAGGAAGGAGGGAGGGAGGGAGGGAGGGAGGGAGGGAAAAAGAAAAGAGGGGAAGAAGGACAGAAGGAACCCAGGTGTGGGCTTTCTCTTGCAGGGTGGGGTGTGCCTCCTGAGGGGCTCACCCTTGCCAGGCTCTCCCAACGATCAGGGAGCAGGAGAGCCCCTCTGCTGCTTTTGTAGGCCTGGGGGCAGGCCTCTTCTCACCTGCAGCCCCCGGAAGAAGGAAGGAGCGAGGGGGAGAGAGCAGAGGAGGGTGTACGGCTCCAAGACAGGGGAAGGGCACTTAAAAATGTCACTTAGAATCCCTGAAAGAATAAGCTGTAAAAACAACCACACACTCTCTGCTGGGTGACGCAAGTCAAAGAGAAATGCAATGCAATTAGTCACTGGTTCTGAGTAGGAGGCGGGGAGGGGGCAGGGAGGCAGAAGGGAGAATGGTGATGGGCTGGGGGGCGGCAGCAGCCTCCCTCACACACTCTGCATCATCTGCTCAGAGACAGCCTGCAGAGCCCTGGGGAGATGTTCCTTTTTCCTTTCATACACCTGTGCTGGCCGGCCCCCCCCCCTCACTTCTCCTCTTTCTCTCCCACGAGGTGGCATCTTCCCCTTTGCCAACACAGTCTTAGGTCTTGAATCAGGGAGAGAAGCTCAGAGTCTGAAAGAGGAGGAGAAGGCTTGGATACAGGACCTGAAAGGGGGGAAGTCTTTGGCCCTGGGCCCACAGTTGGAAGAAGCCCACCCTCAGTTTTCCCATCTGATAAGAGTACCCACGAGCTGCAACGGATTACCCTAAACTGCATGGGTGAAAACAATACAAGTTTCTCATTCTACGTTTTTAGAGGTCAGAAGTCCAAAAGAGGTCTTACTAGATTAAAATTCAGGTGTCGGCAAGGCTGGGCTCCCATCTGAAGGCTCCAGGGCAGAATCTGTTTCTTTGCCTTTTCCTTACCCCCATCCCTTGTCTCGTGGCCCCTTCTGTCCTCAAAGTCGGCAATAGCCAGTTGAGTCTCTCACGTGACATCACTCTGACACTCATTCTTCTCCCTCTGCCCCATTTGAGGACCCTCATGACTACATTGGGGCACTCAGATAATTTCTTTATTTCAAGGTCAGCTAATTAGCAGCCCTCATTCCATATGCACCCTTAATTCCTTCTTGCATGTAACAGAGCATACAGAGATTCTGGGGATCAGGAATCTCTTTGGGGGCCATTATTCTGCCTGCCCACTGCCTCAGAATGTCATGAACATTGAATGCGACAGTCCGTGTAGCCTGGGCCTGTGCTGACTTGTGATAAGAGTTAAGCAAATTACAGCTGCTTTGCCATTATTATTGTTATTATTATTATGTGGTCACTTTTTCCCCCATTCTCTTCTTTGCTCTGCGAAAGGGAAACAGTGAGGACCTGAGGGGGGCCCTCTGTGAGGACCAGCAGGTGTGCTGGGGGATGAAAACTCAAGGGCTCCTGAGTGCCTTGTCTCTGGCTTCATGGCTCACCCCACCCCCGCCCCTGCCCCCTGCTCCGCACTTTCCCACAGGAGCTGCCCTGCTCCTCAGGTCCTCATGTGCAGGAGCCCAGGGGCCATCTCTACTCCTAGACACTGAGCACATCTGAGAGGAGGAGAAGCCCAGCTCTGTGTGTCACCCCAGCCCTGCTGCGCTCCATCCATGGGTCCTGGTTGGGGAGGTGCTCCTGGACGTGCAGAGCATTTGGAGGACACACGTCTCTGGGAAGCTTGTAGTTTCCTTGGGCTTTTCTTGAGTGGGTGGGGCTCTTCCCTCTTTCAGTTGAGTGGTTCTGAGTTTTTAAGAAGGGTGATGGCATTTGGAAAGGGCCCTGTGCAAGAGGACTTCCCCAACAAAAAGAGGTTGTGTAGGTTGTGTCACTGGATGTGGGCTCTAGAAGGAGGTCACCTGAGAGCACTTCCCTTGCACAGAGATGCCACGCACAGAGAGGTTCCCAAACGGGGAGGACAGGGCTCACAGAATCTCTATAGGTTCCTACAACTTGGAAGCAAAAACAAACAAAACCCCAAAGGATGCTTAATATTACTAATCATGCACATCAAACCAGAATGAGATATTGCCTCATACCTGTTAGGGTAGCTGTTATCAAAAACAAGACAAAACAAAACAAAACCGAAAGATAAGTGTTGGCGAGGATGTGGAGAAATTGGAACCCTTGCACATTGTTGGTGGGAAGGCAAAATGGTGCAACTGCTACGAAAAACAGAATGGAAGTTCCTAAAAACATTAAAAATAGAAATGCCATTTGATATAGCAATCCCACTTCTGGGTATATATCCAAAAGAATTGAAATCAAGATCTCAGAGAGCTATCTGCACTCTCATGATCATTGCAGCGCTGTTCAAGTCGATCCAAGTTGTGGAAACAACCTAAGTGTCCCCTGATGGATGAATGGATAAAAGATGTGTGTGTGTGTGTGTGTGTGTGTGTGTGTGTGTGTGTATGCACACATGTGCATGTGTGTGATAGAGTATTATTAAACCTTAAAAAAGAAGGAAATCCAGCCATATGTCACACCATGGAGGTACCTGGAGGATATGCTGAGTGAAACAAGCTGGACACAGGAGGACAAATACTACATAATCTCACTTATATGAGGAATCTAAATAGTCAAGCTCATAGAAACCAAGAATAGAAGGGTGGTTGCCAGGGGTGAGGGGAGGGAGAAGTGAGGAGTCACTGTTTAGTGGATATGAGTGTTAGTTACATAAGACAAATAAGTTCTAGAGATTTGCTGTAGAACATCGTGCCTATAGTTAACAATACTGCACTGTGCAGTTAAAATTTTGTTAAGGATAGGTCTCATGCCATAATATTTAAATGTCCTTACTGGAATAATTAACAAAAGGAAGGGAGGGAGGGAGGGAAGGAGGGAAGGAAGGAAGGAAGGAAGGAAAGAAAAGGGGAGGGGAGGAGAGGAGAGGAGAGGTGAGGAGAGGAGGGGAGGGGAGGGGAGCCAGGAAGCCCTAGAAGGGCATCCATGACAGACTGCAACAGTACAAGTCAAGTGAAAGCTTCTGTGACCTTTATTTCCCTTCCTTCCGCACAACTCGCCCCCATTCCTACATGTGGTGCAAGCAGTTGAGTGAATGGGGTAGAGACTGAACAAGAAGGATGGAGAAACCCAAGATGTCTTCTTTCCCACTGTGGCCTCCGGCCACTGGGAAGGGAGCCACTTAGATCAGATGAGAGCGAAGATTTTCTGTTAGATTCCTCCACACTTTTACTACATTTAAGAACTGTTAAAACCTGGAAAAAAACCCCAGAAAATATATGTGAACTGCTCAATATATCAGGGACAGAGAAAGGAGAGTAGACAGTAGAAAGGAGAAAAAGATCAAGCAAAGCTGTTTGTGTTTATAAACCACCAGATGAGGCTAGTCCGAGGAGCCGGTTACAATCATCGTGCCCTTCAGGGTCATACCCAGGGTGCATCTTTCCCTCATTCAATTATCGCCACAACACTGTGAGGGGAACGGTGGTTTTACTGTTTCACATTTGACATAACAGGCTGCCGCTTACGTGACATGCCAAGGTCACACATCTGGCGAGGAGCTGACATTTGCTCTCTGGGTCTGGCACCACATCTCGGCATGAACCACAGATATAATACGGGAGCGGGTAAGCCCGTGGTGTCACGTGACAGCCGACTTCCCTTTTCTGACCTCCATGGCCCCCTTTCTTTGCATTTCCCAGCGTTCAGAGGGGATGGAGGAGAGGGTCTCCGGGAACTATGCTGAGCTTGTCATAAGAAAGAGAGGAACCAGGAGGTCTTCTCTGCCCTCTGCCATGTGCTGGCTGGCCTGTCTGCCAGGTGACTGAATGGGCAGGTTCCTCGGAGGCACCCTGTGGTGACATCAGGGAGCTTCCGGGGGAGCTGTGGTTATAGGTGGACGTGTCAGCCCCTGTTGTGGGAGAGGCATTGTGTGGAACAGAGGCAGGGTTGCTGCTCTGGGCACTGGGGGACCTGTGGGTCCTCCTTCCTGCCCTGCATCAGCTGGCCAGGTGCCTGTGGGCAAGCTGAATCTCAGTGTCTCCATCCAGAGCTGGAAATCCTAATATCTGCTCTGTCTACCTCCCAGAAGTGATTGTCTGAGAAAATCTTCTGTGAGCTCTGTGGCAGAGTCACAGCCTAGGATGGAAGGTGGGTCAGTATCTGAGGTGGACATTGTCCTGGTTTGTCTACCACCTATCCAGACACGTTTTTATTTGGGAAAATCCGTGCATCGAGAGGAACTTGGTGAGAGGCAGGAACCAACCTGTCACTGTGGGAGGCAGAGAGTGCCACTGTGGAATCTCCTCTCCTGAAATCTACCCTCATCGTGTACACACACACACACACACACACACACACACACACACACAGCTTCTTTTTTTTTAACTTCTTTTTTTAACATTTATTCAATTTTGAGAGACAGAGCGTGAGTGGGGGAGGGGTAGAGAGAGAGGGAGACACAGAATCTGAAGCAGGCTCCACGCTCTGAGCTGTCAGCACAGAGCCCAACACGGGGCTCGAACCCACAGGCTGCGAGATCATGACCTGAGCCGAAGTTGGACGCTCACCCGACTGAGCCACCCAGGCACCCCCAACACACAGCTTCTATTGGGGGTTCCTGGGGGATGCTGCTGGAGTTGCGAACATGGACAGAGTGGTGACATAGGAGTATTGGAATCAGTCACCGGGGCCGGGCAGCTGAGGAGAGCCCAGCATCACTTGTCGTCTGTGGGTGCTGGGGTGACGGATGGATGCTCCATCAGCATGGTCCCAATCAGCTTTTCACTTGGGTGGACTTACAGGAACTCATGGCTGCCAGGCCCCTAGTGATTTGAGCCAAGTTCTCGAGGATTCATATTAGTTCTTCTGATCTCCTCCAGCACATTCCTTTCCTGTGTAAGATATGCTAATCAGAGCTGGCTTTTATTATCTGCATCAAAGGACCTGAAGGGTACAGCTCCCGTCCATAGAACTTCAGGGACAGTCACACTCTGACCCCCATCCCCACCCCCAAATCCCTCCCGAAGAGTTCCCAGGGTCCCCTGGGACTGTGGTCCGGGACCCAGTCTGCCCTGCCACTTCTCCTCCCTGCATCCCCGAAGGCTCTGCTGCTTGCATGGGGACGTCTGGTGTCTGTCCCTGTACAGCACACACACAGCCTCCTGGTCCTCCGTGGACTTCTCTTTCTGCATCACACATGGCAGAGGCCTCCAGCACAGAGGCTATGAGGTCAGCTCAGGTTTCAACAGGCCTGACTGGGAATCCCAGTTCTGCCACCTACTAACTCACATGGGTGAGCTTGTTAACCGCCCTGGGCCTCAGTTTCCTCTTCCTCCCCTATTTCTCCCCACCCCAAGACCTCACTGTCCCCGTGCTGCCTCCTGATTTACCTCACCACGAGACTTGCAGTCCCACTGAAGGCAGGTATGTTCCTGGGACCATTTTCAGCTGACTGCTGGCTTGGGGCGTAACAACTTATTTATCACAGGGCTTCTTCATAGACGGATTTATTTCCTGAGCTCACAATCCAGGGTCAGATGCTTGTGAGAGACTTTGGAACAGGCAAACCCACAATCAAAAATAGAGGACAACCAAAGGCGGGGTTTCAACGTGGGGTGGGGAGTGCGCGGAGAGCAAGGAAAGAAAAAACTTAAATACCTTTTTGAGTGGCTATGAGGTGCACGGGGCGAGTTCACCTCCCATCCCTCACTGAATCTTCATAGCCCCCCTACAAGTAATTTCCACACTTTCATGGGGAAGAAATAGATCCAGAGAAGCCACAGAAGCCACAGAAGCCACAGAACAAGCAGATGCCATAGCCAGGAATCAAAACCAGGTCTGTCTGCCTCCAAAACTCATGAGGACCTTTTGATCACAACTTATTTAAGTTTCTAGAGAAGAATTTTACTAGGTTTGGGAAAATCCATTATAAGGAGGAAGAATTTGTCACTTCGTTTCTTCCTCTCCTCCCTCAGAAACCCATTCCCTTTGAAACCAATGTCCATTTTTAATTTCCCTGTTCTCTTCCTCCTTCTTGCCCTTTGCTTTCTCTTTTCACCCTTACTGCTGTCTAAGGTTATCAAATATCCTGAGTTGAATATCACACTGAATCCAGTAGCCCAGTAGGCATTTTTCTGGGTAGGCTGGTGTCAGCTGTGGGCATGAAGCCAAGGCTGGCTGATGGGGTGAGCAGGATGGGGATAGGCTGGGGACATAGCACAGGATGTGTGCCGTCTGCTTCTCGCTGTAGGACTGGCATCCTGGAGAGACACAGGTGGAACTTCCCTCTCTGGTTTCCTGGTTCCTCTGACACTCCCTGAGCTGGGGACTGCCGGTTACATGGAGGCTCCAACAGGATCATGCATGGAGGGATGCCCGCCTGATAGTGTGCCAGCCATCAGGAAGCCTAGTGCTGTTCTTGGGCTGAAGTTATCCTGGTTCGGGCTGTGGGCAGTCGGGATGGGAAGTCTGGCACTGATTTGGCGCCCTGAGATTTCACCCATAGGCAGGAGATGCTACTCTCTAGTGTAGGAGGAAAGAAAAGTAACTAGGTTATTGATTCATTTATTTAACAAGTACTTATTGAGGACATAGTCCATACTAGATCCCTTTTTTTAGGTGCTGGAGAGTGAATGAACATGGCAGGTAAGTTCATGACCTCAAGAAACTTCACTTCCAGTGGAAGAGAGAGACAATAAACAAGCCTCAGCTTCTGAGTGGGAAGAGGGTGGAGATAAAGGGTGCCGCCGTTCAGATCTAAGACCTAAATCTCACTTCTCGCAGCTTCTTTAACCTGCTTCCTACCTGAGTGTTAATTTTCACCAATTGCAGACTGCCAGAAGCATCAAAAATTTGTGATGCAGATGATCAAAGATTTGGGACTTAAGCAAAACAAACACCTCTTCTCTCGCATTTCAAAAGTTGATGATACTGCTGTTCCCTTTGGGTTAACACCCATACAGCTCTGTGTCTTCAAAGAACGTCCATAAGACCATACCCTGGGTGGATGGATGATCTGTGGGCAAGTTTTAGGTAGTGACTTCTAGGTCAAGGTGTTCAAGGGCAGGCATTTTTCTTCCTTTTCCTCTTCTTTCTCTGTTTTTGAAATGGAAAATCATCTACGATCCACAGAGCATCCTGGTGTGCATGGGACTGTCCAGGGAGCCCTGGGCATCGTGTGGGGCCTTGACATTCTTATTCAGAGAGTTAGCATTCTTCCATGAATGGGCTGGGTCCCAGTGGTAAACCTGCTGTGTTGCCTTCAGTCACGACCTGCACTGTTAAGAGCAGCAGCTTTAGGGCTAGAATTTATTCCAAAGTCTAGTTCTTCCATTTCCTAGCTATGTGAGCTTGGCTAAGGGAGGATTGTTGAGGAGAGAGTAGAGTCTAAAGTTTGAATCCTGGCTCTGACCCTCACTTTCCACGCAACCTTATGCAAGTAGCTTATCCTTGGGGCTTTGGTTACTACATCTGAAAAATGTAAGTAAATATTCCTACTTCGCAGAGGTGTTTCAAAGATTAAATGAAAAGACACATTTCAAGCGCAAAATCTGTGTATATTAGGTGGTCAAAAATGTAATTTTCTTTTAACCTTTCCTTTGGAATGAAATAAAACCTTCTGGGATAACTCCACCCCCCATCTCATAAATGGCACTGCCATTTACCCAAATGCCCAGGATAGGAGCTACCCTTGATTCATTTTTAAAATAGCACTCCACCTTTTTCTGGCACACAATTCAATAGCAAGTTCCTTGGCTTGGCTCCTGAATGTCTCTTGAATCTGATTTCTCCCACCATCTCCACTGCTATTGTATTAGTGGTAGCCACAGTCATCTCTCCCTTAGTGCTTTAAAAACACATCCTCCAAATTCTTTGATGCTTCTCCATTGAGAGGTGGTGGTGATGTTCCCTCCCCTTGAACTTGGATGGGCCTAGGACTATGGTGACCAATAGAGTATTGCAGAAGTGATGCTACATGACTTCTCAGGATGGATCATACGAGTCTTCTGTTTGGTCCTGTTTGGATTCTCCCTTCAGATGCTCCCTCTTGACTGAGCTGCCATGCTGTGAGGAAGCCCAAGAGAGGCACATGTAGGTGGCCCAGTTGACAATTCTGGCTAAGTCCCACTTTCATAGTTGCTAGTCTTTGAAATCATCCACACTCATCTGACTTTCCTGCTGAGGAGCCAGACCTCACAGAGCAGTAGTAAGCTTTCTTTACTGTACCCTTTCTGAATTCTTGATGCAGAGAATCCGTGAGTATAATAAAATGGTTATTGTTTTAATGCTACTTAAATTTGGTCTGTTATCCAGCAATAGATAATAGATCAGAGCAGTCCCCTTGACAACTACAGTGGCCTCCCAACTTATTTTCTTGCTCCCACTAATAGCAGCCACAGGCATGTTTTGGAAACATAGATAAGATACTATCATTCTGCAATGCAAAAACCTTCCAAACTTCTTATCTTGGTCTATTAGGCCCCACATGACCTGGCTTCTGCTCTTAGGTGCACACTAGACATGGGACACTGTCATGTTGTCACATGGAAACCAGGGGCTGGCCAAAGAATATAACACAGGACACAAAAAGCACCTCTTACAGCTCAGTTCCAGAGTCCCCACTTCAAGAGCTAAGGCAGCATCTTTTGTCTTATGTGAGTGTTTGACCCTGGGCCATAACCCCAAGCCCTCTGTGGGTGGTTATTACCTTTCCTGTACTTTTTTAGTTCTGACTTTTCTCTTGATTTCTGACACCATGGCATTTCTCCTTCTTTCAAGTACAGCTCTTGAATTTTCTACATATTTGTAGTTTGATGGGGGAATTGCATCAATTCAGCAGACCATGTTGCAAGAAATCTTAAAGCTCTCACTATTTGTACACAACATGATCATATACTTAAGAAATGGACTGGAAAGTAGTTGGAAATCAGAGCATTTTGGCAAGGTGGTCAGATATAAGATCTGCATACCCAATCAAATTTTTAGTAAAAATGGTGGGTTAAGCACACTCATCTAACTTGTACTGTCCTGAAATGCCACTAAAACTACCAGTAAAGAGTTCCTTTTTTGCCATAAATCTGCAAGGATTACAGTGAGAGTGGAGACAACATCACTTTGGAAGTTAGAAAGCAGATGGGAAAATGATAGCTTTTGTAACTAACATAACAAAGAAAAGTCCTAAGAACCAATCATTTACACTGCAGCATCCTCAAAGACTCAGGGATCAGTGGCACTGGAAACTTTTGAGACTGGAGGTAGAAGGGGGAATAAAGAGGGTTGGTGGAAAGCTGTTTAAAAAGCAGTTGGAATGACAGTTTTTGCTTAATGCGTACAGAATTTCTGTGATGAAAATTTTTGGAAATAGGTAGGGGCAGTTGTTGCACAACATTGTAAATATAAATAATGCCATTGAATTGTACACTTAAAAATGGTTAATGTGGCAAATTTTATGTTATATATGTTTTACCACAATAATAAAAGAAGTAGTCAGACGTTTACAGCCCCTCCCTTTCTTCTTGCTGCCGGGTAGGAAGTTCTCCCATCCTGGCCAAAGTACAAGTGGCTTATTTTATGGACAGGTAAAAGAGAGGGTCCAGACACAGTTGAACTCAGGGGTACATACTGAAAATAGGGGGACAAAAATAACTGAGCACAAACCAAATGCTAAGACTCCCAGCCTTCTCTCCTACACCTTGCCCTCCTTGAATCCCCAAACACAGGCCTTCAACTGCATAGCAGGAGATTGGAAAACTCTTCTCTGTGAAATTTGAGTAGCTCCAGAAGAAGCTAACATTGAAGGACTGATGTTGAGGTTCCCTAGCAAATGGCTCAGCCATATCATTTGACAGTGTTGTTCACAACCAGCAAGTTCCACCAATGGGCTCAGAGCTTCCAGTCAGTGCTTTAGGCCCCTACTCTTAAATATGGCCACCAGAGATCTGAGAAAAGATTCTGATATGAAAGACTGAAACTCCAACAAGCTTATAGGGAGGCAACAGGGAGAAAATAGAAATTTTGAAGGGAGAAGAAAATGTCAATGAAAAAGGCTATCATAAATATCCTTAGAGACATAACAGATGACATTGCGTCTATGAAACAAGAACATAATGCCCTCTGAAGAAAGAATATTCAAATAACAAAATATGCTGTTATAAATGAAAATCATGGTAGCAGAAATGAAAAACTCAATGGAAGGGTTAGAAGATAAAGCTGAGCAGATCTCTCAGCTAGTATAACAAAAAGACAGAAAAATGCAAAGTAGAAGAGAAATAATATATACATCTACATGTAAATCAACCTAGGATATTCAATATCCAAATAATAGGAGTCAGAAGGAGGAAACAAAGAAAATGGACAAGAGAAAATAATTGGTGAAATAATTCAAGAAAATTTCTCATTACTTAAGAAAATGAAAATAAACCATTACTAAAAGCTTTTCATCATGAAATTTTAGAGTACTATTGTATTAGTTTCCTATCACTCTGTAGTTAATTACCATGCACGTAAGTATCTCAAGTGAACGTACACTTATGTCACAGTCTCCAGGGGTTAGGGCATGGGTTAGACGGGTCCTCTGCTTAGGGGCTCCCAAGGCTGCAGTCTATGCCACATTCCAGTCTGGAGCTTGGAGTTCTCTTCCAAGCTCATGTGGTTGTTGACAGAAGTCAGTTCTTTGTGATCATAGGGCTGAGATCCCTGCTTCCCTTCTGGCCATCAGCTAGAGGTCACCCTCAGCTCCTGGATATCCCTCAGTTCCTTGCCACACTGCCCTTTCACAAGCCCTCTCACAATATGGCAATTTACTTCTTCAGAGCCTATGGGAAAATCTCCCATTCCAGTCTAAGACAGAACCTTCTATGTATATAATACAATCACGAGTGATTAGCCCCTCACCTTTGTCATAGAATGTCATCTAATCAAGGAAGTTACCATTCCATAATCTATTGGCTAGAAGTAAATCACAGGTTCTACTCACATTCAGATTCTATAAGGGTGTAAATCACTGGGTGGTCATCTTAGAATTCTGCCTACCACAACTGTTGATCAAACAAAGCTCTTACATACCCTCAAAATACAAAAACACTAATTCAAAGGGATACATGCACCTCAATGTTTATGGCAGCATTATTAACCAAGATATGGAAGCAGCCCAAGTGTCTACTGATAGATGAATAGATTAGGAAGATGTGGTATATATACAAAATGGAATATTATTCAGCCATAAAAAGAATGAAATCCTGCCATTGGCAACAACGTGGATGGAGCTAGAGTGTATAATCCTAAGCAAAATAAGTCAGAGAAAGACAAATACCATATGATTTCACTCATATGTAGAATTTAAGAAACAAAACAAATGAGCAAAGAAAGATAAGAAAAGAAAAGAGAGAGAGAGAGAGAGAAACCAAGAAACAGACTCTTAACTATAGAGAACACACTGCTGGTTACCAGAGGGGAGGTGGGTGGATGGGGGGAAAAGGTGATGGGGGTTAAGAAGGGCACTTGTAATGAGCACTGGGTGATATATGGAAGTGTTGAATCACTATATTGTACACCTGAAATTAATGTAACACTGTGTTCTAACTACACTGAAAAACAAACAAACAAAGAAAAAAAACCAAAAGAAGCTCTTATAAATAAATAGGTTCACACAAACAATAGGAAGCAGAGTGATTCAGCCTTCTGAATAGCGGTATTGGAGCTATTGCTGTCATAATTCTGAAGTGAAATGATTTCTTACCTACAGTTCTATACCCAGTCAAGCTATCCATTGAATGTGAAAGTAGGATACAGATATTATTGGAAATAAAAGGCCTCAAATATTTATCTCTTGCACACTTTTTCTTAGGAAACTATTGGAGACTATATAAATCAAGGGAGTAGCTAAAAAAGGGAAGATATCTGATCCAAGAAACAGGAAATAAGGACAATCTCTAGCATAGTGGTGAAGGGACATCCTCCAAAGAGTAATCTGGCCACATTAGTGCCGGACAGAAGGCTCGGGAAGGGGAAATTCATCATGATGAAATTGATACAGTAGCTGAGGTGGGGGAATATGATGAAAAATAAATTAGCCAACTGGCAGGGAGTTTTCAGTTGAGCTAGGGATAAGAACACACAAAAAAATAATCAAACAGAATAAAATATAATTGTTAACTCCAGGGATATAACAAAATTATTCAGGAAAGGGAATAGAGCTACATGGCTTAGCTCTGCCTAGCTATAGGTTCATTACAGTGTAAATACTGAACATTAACAGTGTGATGATATAATTATATAGTTTTGAAAGGATGGTGTTATGGGTTGAATTGTATTCCTCTGAAATATGTTGAAGTCCTAACTCCTACTATGCGTGAGTGTGATCTTTTTTAGACATAATGTCTTGCAGTGATCAAATTAAGAGGAGGTCATTAGGGTGGGCTCTAATCTGATATGACTGGTGTGTTCATAAAAAGGGCAAATCTGGACATAGAGACAAACACACAGTGAGAATGCCACATGAAGATTGGAATTTTACGTCCACAAGCCAAGGAATGCCAAAGACGGGTGGTAGACCACCAGAATCTAAGAGAGAGGCATGAGACAAATTCTTCCTCACTGCCCTCAGAAAGAACCACCCCTGATGACATCCTGATTTTGGACTTCTAGCCCCGAGACCCACAAGACAATAAATTTCTCTTGGTTAAGCCACCCAGTTGGTTGTTCTTTGTTACAGCAGCCCTAGTAAACTAATGTGGATGGGGAGTATGTGCATATTGGTCAGGGGAAGGTTAGGGGGAAGTTAACAGATAATTTCTACAAGTAATATCAAGAAATAGCAGTAGAAACATGGTATTTAGAGATCGCAAGGTAAATACCAAAAGAATCATCTAAAAAAATGAAAAGTTGTCTGTGGCAATGGGTTAAAGAGGTAGGGGAGAAGGAAGACTGAAGCTTCATGTTTATTTTAAGAAAAAGTCTTTGAACCAGATGACTGTTCAAAGACTTTTATGTTTACCAATATAGATTGATAGATGAATACAATAGCTTGATAGATTGATAAAAGTAAAAGCAAAAAAAAAAATCCTAATATATGAGTAATCATTGACCAGAATATATAATACAGAAAAAAAGTCCCATTCACTAGGGAAATAAAACTTCTATAATGGTACCCAGGAAAAAAAAAATTTTTTTTTGAGAGAGAGAGAGAGAGAGAGAGAGAGAGAACAGGGGAGGTGCAGAGAGAGAAGGAGACACAGAATCTGAAGCAGGCTCCAGGCTCTGAGCTGTCAGCACAGAGCTTGATGTGGGGCTCAAACTCATGAACCGTGAGATCAACTGACTGAGCCACCCAAGTGCCCCAACACTGAGAATAATCTTAAACAGGATATATGCCAGACCTTTATGGAGAAAATTCTAAAATTTTACTGGGGGACAAAGGTAAGTAAAAACTGGACCCTGTCTCAACCAGTGCATGTGGAGGCAGTGGCAGATAAACTTGATAGTGCAGTGTGCAAGGAGCTATTTGACCAGGATGGGGAAGGAATGTCCCCTGTGCCTGGGGAAGTCAGAGAAGGTTCTGCAGATGATGTGGACTTCGAATGAAAACCATGAAGGATGGAGTTCTCTGGAAGATGGGAAGACAGTCTAGGTAGAGAGCAGAGCCTGAACCAATGGACATGTGTTTGAGGAATAGAGTATTTGACATGAGGGAGGAAAGTGGGCATGATGGAGGACGGGGGGGTGGGGGGGGGAGATGAACCTGAACAGTGAAGCAGCAATTAGTCATTAAAAAGCCACGTACACACAATGGGAGTGTTTGCTCTATTTTATAGGAATGGGAGCCTTTAAGGTTTTGAGGTAGCAGGATGAGAAAGAAGGTGAGGTTTGGGGCACCTGGGTGGCTCAGTTGGTTGGGCTTCCGACTTCGGCTCAGGTCATGATCTCACGGTCTGTGAGTTCGAGCCCTGCGTCGGGCTCTGTGCTGACAGCTCAGGGCCTGGAGCCTGCTTCAGATTCTGTGTCTCCCTCTCTCTCTGACCCTCCCCCATTCATGCCCTGTCCCTCTCTGTCTCAAAAATAAATAAACACTAAAAAAAAGAAAAAAGAAGGTGAGGTTTGTCTCGTGGAACAAGCATGTGGATGACTTCCCAATATAAGAGGCCACTGTGGACAGACAGCCCTTGTTACTGGCTTGACTCCTTCAGGCAGGTTCTCTAAGGATACTTCTCGGCAGCCAGCCCCAGACCTCAGTGAGTATTGATTCAGGGGCATTATTGTGTGGTGTTATCAACCCACCTGAGGAGGTAAACTCCATGGCCATGGCCAGCACTTCCAAGGGAAGAGGCCTGTCCTAGGCCCAGTGGTGTGGGAGAAGGCCACTCCATCACACAGAACTTCCTGCCTCCCACTGCTTCTCCTTCACGTCATCAAGAGGGCAGAAATACCATGCCGAGACTCTGCAGTACCTACAGAGGAATGGATAGGAGCTGTGGGTTCTTCTTCTGAGGAGCCCTGAAAGTGCCTGCTATCAGCCTTAGTACAAGGCTCCAGGGGTGCCTGGGTGGCTCAGTCAGTTAGGTGTCTGACTTCAGCTTAGGTCATGGTCTCATAGTTCACAAGTTCGAGCCCCATGTCGGGGTCTGTGCTGACAGGTCAGAGCCTGGAGCCTGCTTCGGATTCTGTGTCTCCCGCTCTCTCTGCCCCTCCCCTGCTTGTGCTCTCTCTCTCTCTCTCACAAAGAAATAAACATTAAAAAAAATGTGACAGATTATAAAAGAAAAAAATGGCGACTCTTCTTAACTCCAAGAGCTTAACAATAGGGCTTTTGAGCCAATGTTGGCATAATGTCCCTCTGTAGATGACCTTGCTTTCGACTAGAAGCAGATGGGTGTTTTCTGGCTGAGCACAGCTCAGCATCTCTCGGGCAGTGTCACATTGAGAGAGGATGAGTGGTGGTGAAGAAAGTGGCACAAAGACCTGCTTCTGTGACTCTCTGGCAATTCCTTACCTGGGCTGGCTTTCCAGGCCCTGTGTCAGTGGACCTGGCCTATTTATGTCACTCTCCACCTCATTCACCACCTCCAGTCTCTAATCCTGCTTCCTTTCCTATGGTTCTCTAAACATCTTGGATTGGTCTAACCTCAGGGCCCATACTGAAGTTTATTCCATTTTCTAGAATGTTCTTTCCCAGTTCTTCACATGGCAGCCTTCTACTCATTCTTTCAGGAGGATATTATCATGTAGAATTAACAGCGAGAACTCTAGAGCCAGTCAGGCTCGGTTCAAATCTAAGCTCTGCCACCTTGAGCATGGTAATGGCTCCACGTGCCTGATGTGCCTGAATTGTTGTGGGGATTAAATGAGTCAGTGTCTGTCAAGTCTCAGGATAATGCCCATCCCATGTAAGTTCTTGTAAGAGTTAGCTATTACTATTAGTCAATAACATGTTACCTTCACTAACCCCTGCCATTCTGTCCTCTTATCCACTATGCAAGAATGTGTGATTATTTTATTTTCTTATTTCTTATTTTCCTCTCTTCTTCTAGAATACAAGAACCATGAGGACAGGGACCCTGCCTGTCTTGTTTACTGCTGCATGCCCCATGGCTAGAGCAGTGTCAGGCACATAGCACGTGCTCAAGAAGTAGGTGTTGAATGAAGTAATACAGTTAATGAATGTCTCTGAGGCAATAATTATTTCTTGGAGGTTGTAAGTGGGTAAAGTGCTTCTGAGCTTATGTGTGGTATAACGTGGTTTTTTTCATTAAAATTATTTCCCATCTTTGCCTCCTTGTTCAGACCCTTTACTAAAATTACTGCTTCAGTCCTTAGAACAGTGAATATGATGATTTTATTTTTATTTACCTTTATTTATTTTTTAAGTTATTTTACTGAGAGAGAGAGAGAGAGAGAGAGAGAGAGAGAGAGAGAGAGATAAAGAGAGAAAGAGAATCCCAAGCAGGCTCCATGCTGTCAGCACAGAGCCCAAGTCAAGACTCGAACACAGGGCTCGAACTCATGAATGTGAGATCATGATCTGAGCCAAAATCGAGTCAGATGCTTAACCAACTGAGCCACCCAGGCACCCTGGACATGATGATTTTAAATAGCAAATTTGTAAGCTGCTGCAATCTAGACAAATTATTTTCTTATAATACTTAGGGTATATCCTGGTGTTTGGGTGTTTGCCCAATGTGCCATTTTTAGCCCTGTGAAAATCACACTGTGTCTTTTCACCTCAGAGGAGAGGGAGATATGACTTCTCATAGAGCACAGAACCCAGAAGGAGCTAAGGTAGGAATACAGATGAAAAACAACACAGCAGAGCCATCAAAACTAGTAACAGACAACTTGTAGAGCTTGTTGGCTGAGACAGCCCTTTTATTTTTGATGGAGAATAAGTTCCAAGACTCCCTTGCAGCTAAGTCTGGGCATATGACTAGGCAATGGGATGTAAGTGGAAGAGGTGAGTGCAACTACTGGGAAGGGTCCACAAAGGGACTGTTCTTCCTTTTTTGTCCTATCTGAGAATGCAGATGTGGTGGCTGGAGCTGTAGCAGCCATATTGGCTCCTGAGTAAACAGAGGCCATGCTTGCTGGAGCTATAAGAGAAAAGGAGCTTCGCTTCATGAGGATTTTGTGGAGCAGAGCTGTCATTATCCTTGGACTATTTGTCTTTCAATGCTTATTTGAGAGAGAAATATAAACTTCTGTCTTTTTAAGCCATTGTTATTCTGAATTGGCTACTACTCATCGCCAAACCTAATCTTAGCAAACACAGCATCATAATGGATAAATGCTGAATGTGATTTTGACATGTGAAATAAAAACCGGGGGCTGTCTGCAAATAGAAGGCTGTGACACAGGAAGTGCAGACAAGTGTGGGTCAAGATCAGTGTAGGAAGAATAGAAGAGGCTCAGCAGACTCCTTGGTACACAAGATAAGAAAAAATCCAGATCAGGTTAACAGATGGTTCTTTTAGTTAAATCCACTAAAACATGTCTTCAGTTATTAAGTGATAAGAAGTTAAAAAATAACACCACAGCCTTGCTAGGTAGCACAGAAGTTCCTCTACTTAAGAGAGAGGGTTACGTTCTTTGTGAGTCTGTTTGTTTGAGTCCAGGGGAACCAAGGCCCTGGGACCATTTCCACTTAATTGGAGTATGAGTCTTGTGAAACTTGAAAACCAGCAGATGCTTCTTCTTTGTGCTGATAAATATTTCCTGGGCCATCTTTTCTCCAAAGTAGATCAGTGCAGTGTACTAGGAGGTCTGTGGATCTGGGTGACACTCTCCCACCTCCACCTGCCTCCTGTGGAGCCCCTAAGCTGCCATGGTAGCTACATTTTCCACCTCCCCACTCAATGTGATGTTGTGAAGATTTGGAGGGACCGAAACTTAGGGTCCACCCCCAGTTATCCACTGAGGACCACATCTACACCACCAGCACCCCACCTTCACTTCTCTTGCTTTCTACCACTGTTTTCCATTTTGCTTCTTTTATAGTACTCACCAACATGTACACTTTTATGTTTTTGTGTGTTTATTGCCTGTTTCTCTCCGCATCTTCCCATAGTATGTATGTTTCTCAAGGGTGGGGACATATCTGTTTTAGTCACTAATGTGTTGCCAGTAGCCAGCAAGTATGTTTGGGTCGTATTAGGCGCTCAGTAAAACAGGTGCTGAATGAATGAATACACACTTCAACAACAGCACGTTCACCATGCTCTGCCGTTGGGTCCTTGAGCCAAGTCCCAGCTTTCTTCTGAATTGACATCTGGCTTATGGGAAGCCCATGTCGGTGCTCATCTTGCAGCCCCCTGCTCTCAAGCCCCCTGGCGTTTGTTCTTTCCCCTCCTCTCTTGCTGATTGTCATGGAAGTTGTATGTGCAGCGGGGCTTATACTAAGCATTCTCCCAAACCATGCCTCCTCTTGGGATGAATCACAGCGCCAGGAGCACAACAGTCCTTATTTTTTCTCTGCACTTTCAGTCTTTTATTATCTCTTCTTTCAGTTCCATTGCAATTGCACACCTTTTATTTAAAACATTTGCTGTTCTTGTACTCATTGGATAGAGTGGGATTAACCACGTTTGCAAAACTAAGTAGAACCCTGGCAAGATTGCTGCTTGCTATCAAAGGACTCTATGGTCCAAACTGGAAGGACCTTGCACTACAACTACTGCCATCTGCTGGTGGGAGGTTGAGCTGATGTGTTGCAGCTTTGTCTCCATGAAAGTTTGTAACTTGGACATTCATAAGTAGAGAAGTTTTCAAAATTTTTAATCTGTAATTTGTTGAATTTAATTATACTTAAGTTAAAACCAGAGTATAATCTCTTTTTAATCTCTTTCCATAGTGTGTTAGTTCAAACATTCTCATTTATCCCTTTGTGTTGAAGCCCCAATGTCTGGGAATAAAGAATTCTACTGAATATGGTCACAATTCGCTTTGTCTCAGATTGTGCTCTGCGGGGTGTTAACAGGTGCTCCTACCTAAAAAATATCTGTGATAAAAAAAAATTAGGAGCGCTGGCATACCTCGCTCTGGGATAGTCACAATGTGTATTACCATTTAAAAGGCTCTGGGTAACCAATGGGTATTATCACTTAAAAAGTCTTTTTTTAAAAAGAAAACCTAGTGTTTTTCAAACTTCCTTGACCATAGAACTCTTTCCTCATGTAACAGCCTGTGTTCCAACATTTTTGGGGACATGTTGAGATATATATTTATCAGGTAGATTATAAACGTTTCTTGGAGTCAAGATTCAGGTACAAAAAGGAGCCAAAACCATAGTCACAGCACCTCTGACAGAACACCGCCCTTGCAAAGCTCATTTCAGTCCTGGTGTGCAATACTTTAAACCAGCCCAGTTACAGAAGACAATGCCTGCTAGACATTCTGGAAAGGGTCCTCATGCTGTCTAGTTCAGTGCTACTGAACACCTTTCCCCAGCAGGTAATGTGATATCTCCACAATGGTTGCAGTTTGTGGAAGAGAAACATGAGGAAACTCCAGCAGCTACAGGAAGGCTTGAAGCACTTTCTTTGTTTTTTTTTGAGTAGGCTCATCTTGGCTTGCACATGTCTTAATCTGAGTAAAGCAAATTATTATTCACAGTGTGGGTGTGGCAGCCCAGGAGGACAATGATAGAAGTTCCAGTTTCACATTTTTCTTTATTTGGTTATACATCCTGTGCATCAAAGTGATATAGGATGCTCCCAAGTCCTTCTAAGAGTTCAAGCTAAGAGACCCTATGTTTGGAGCTCCCCTTAAATACTAATCATCACATCAGAATTCCAGAGATTGTGTGCCTATGTGTCTATGTATGTGAGGGGGCATGGGGTGAGTTAGAAGGCATGAAAAATGTCCTGCGTTTTAGGAACTTAAAATTAAAGGGATGAAAGTTTGAAAACTTTTGTGGGAATGCTGATATTATTGGGCATTTGCATTCTTACCCTTGGCAACTGGTTATGTGAGGTCAGAGTTTGCAACTATCAGCCTCTAACTACTCTGTAAGAACCACAGGGAGTCAGCTCCCCGCGAATACTGGCTGTGGATGCTCTGTAACTGAATTATTCCTCATGCCCTTAGAGTGTCCCTTAAATCTATGTAAGTGGTAGGTGTTCGTGCTGGCAATATTTCGATAGCCAACTGGCCACAGATGGACCAACCTAACAGTTTATTTCACTCAATGATCAACTCCAATTTTCTAAGCACGTTTTTAAAATTATTATTTTTTTAATTCAAGTGTAGTTGACCTAAACACATTTTTTTTAAGTTTCTGACTTTTTTTTAAATTAAAAAAAAAATTTTTTTTTTAACATTTATTTATCTTTGAGACAGACAGAGAGAGAGAGCATGAACAGGGGAGGGTCATAGGAAGAGGGAGACATAGAATCTGAAACAGGCTCCAGGCTCTGAGCTGTCAGCACAGAGCCCGACGCGGGGCTCGAACTCACAGAGGGTGAGATCGTGACCTGAGCCGAAGTCGGACGCCCAACCGACTGAGCCACCCAGGCGCCCCATAAGTTTCTGACTTTTAAGTCAACTGATGGAGTGGATGAATCTAGAGGAATGACCTTTGTATGTGTTTAATTCCACAGACAATACTTTTGGAAATCGATTGATAATTTCCTGTCCTTGGGTTATTCAATGGGCATAAATATCTTAGATATGCATTCCCAAGGGTGTGGTCCAGTTCCTTCTCAAGAGGCTGTTTTGTTGCTATTATAGTAATCAGCAGCAGCAGCAGCATTACCAATGCTTACATCTGTAAATCTGTGTTCATGAGGAATCTTGGTGGCACCGAGGGCAACCCAGTTCAAGCTCGCTTAACACAATGAGGCTTTATTGGCTCACGGAGCTTGAAAATCCGTAGGGAGAGCTGGAGTCAGTCACTTTATCTAAACAGCATCTTCCCTTCTGTGTTCATCCACTTACCCTGCTTTAATTTTCCTTCATAACTTATCATTACTTGGCATTATGTTATGTATATACTTGGTATTTGTTTACTGCCTGGGATTCCTACTGGCATGCAGGCTCCAGGTGGGTAGAGTCTTTCTTTTGTTCACCACAAAATGCCAAGCATCCAGAAATGGACATGGAATATAGGACGGACATAATGACTAGTTGTTGAATGAAAGAATGAATGAATGAGTTCATGCAGGTGCTCAAATGACATCATGGGAAATTTGTTCTGAAACATCTCCTGTTCTGCTTCTCTCTGTGTTGCTTGCATTCTTTGGAATACCTCTTCCTGTGGGGGGACAAGATGGCTCCCAGCAGAGAGGACTGTTCTGTAGTAGAACCGGCAAAAGGCCCACTGGCCAGCTTAGGTCATATGACCATCCCTTGTCCAGTGAGCATGGTTGGGGGATGCTGTTGGCCCCACTGAACCACAGAGTCTAAGGGTGGCAGGATGTAGGCTGGGAAACTAGGCTGCAATAACAAGAGTGTGTTAATTGCTTTTAGCTGCACTTTTTCAACCGATCCTTACAAAACCTTGTGAGAAAAGTAAAACAGATATTATCAACCTCATTTTACAGATGAGGAAGTTGAGGCTCATGGAGGGTATGCTTCTTCAAGCAATTAGGAAGTGGTGGAGCTCTGTCCTGACCTCAAGTCTTTTGGGGCTTCACCCACCATTCTTTCTACTATATCACATCATCCGACAGGGTAGCTTCTCAGTGTGGAGAAAATGGCATGTGGCTTGTCTTTGTGGGAGGAGCTGAAAAAGTGGGAAAAGGTTAAGAGATTTGACGAATTCCTTGAAGGGTTGTTACTTTCCTGGCCCGGTGACTTTGTTTCTCTTGGTGATCTCTCAGTGGAGCCAGCTGGTTGGCAATGGCTGGCAGTAGCTGAAAGGTTTTCCCCAGTACAAGGGGAGGGAGGACTCAAGATGGCGGAGGGAGGGAGTGGCAGGAGCAGCAAATTCTCTGAGCCTGATGACCTGAATCTGGGAGAAATAAATGGTGTCATATTTAGGCAATTCACAATCCCCTCTGAGCCATGTGGAAGCACAGTTTTATCTTCCTGCCAGCTTCGTACACATGTACAGAATACCAATTGTTAGGGAGGAGAGGACTCTCAGGGAGCATCTAGACTTAGAATTCTCAACCACTGTTTTATGGCCTGGTGAGCCGAAATTTTAGCACCTCATGCCCGTACCCTCCCCCCGTTTCCCAACTGCACCCCTCTCTCTCAGTCACGGTGGCTGGATCTCTTTCACTGTCTCATTCTGGGGTCAGCGATAGGACAGTCAGAGGGTTTACCAGGTCACATTCTAACTTTGACTGGAAGACACTGACCTGGTGGATTCACAGTTGAAGAACTGGGCCAGAAAAAAGTAAAGTAATTTGTCCAGGATTGTGTGGTGAGAAGCAGAGAGGAGCTGAGCCTTAAACCCAGGATTTTTTTTTTTTTTTTTTTTTTTAATTCAAGTTGTTTCCAGTGCTATAGTGCTTTCCAACTCTGGCTGGGTCTCACGTCAGGCCTTCTGATTTAATTGGTCTGAGGTGTGGCCGAGGCATCTAGACTTTACGAATCTCCCTGAGGGATTCTAATATGCAGCCAGGGCCGAGAACCTGAGCAGGGCCCCACTCCCCCTCCATGGGGTGGCGTGCAAGGCTGTTGCTTGCTCCAGGAGAGAGTCGAGGAACTCAGGGTAGAAACAAATTAGAAAGCATTCGAGGAGATGATAGGACAAAGGAAGAGATCTAATATCCGTATAGAAGCCTGACGAAGGAAATCAGTACTGGCTTCCCGATGCAGACTGTGTTGGGGACAAGGCCACTGCTAGCACACGGCATTTTGGTGCAAATTAGAAACACATCCCCTCTAGAAAGACTCAGCCCTGTAGGTGCCATGATTGGCAGGAGGATGGTTGCCCATCTGAATTTTATTTATTTTTTAATTTTAAAATTTAATTTTTTCACCAAAGAGGAAACTTTCATGATCAGCAAGCAAATGAAAAGGTGCCCCATGTCCATATTGATTATGGAAATGTTAATTAAAATGGTAACTCAACCTTACTGAGACCCTACTATGAACCAGGCAATATTCTAAGATTTTTCACGTAAGATGCCCTTTCACACCCATCAAACTGGCAGAACTTATAAAAGCACAACAAACAAGTTTTGACCATCAGGTACTGCTGGCAAGATGCAAATATTACTTCTGGATGGACATTTAGAGAGACCTGCACTTATATCCAAGAATGTTTTTTAACAACATTTATTTATTTTTATTTTTAATTGTTTTTCATTGATATCAGGAGGTATACACGATTCATAGTTTATTCGGCGGCTTATAATCTGTTGTTACCCTTATTATTTATTTGATGCTTACATTGTCCCAGATCTGGCCAGCAGGACTGCCTTTTTGACGTGTTCCCCTCATATTTGATCACCTGCTTTCTTTCATTTAAAAAAAAATTATTTTATTTATTTATTTATTTATTTTTCCATCATGGTAAGTGTACTCCATAATCCCCATCACCTATTTGACCCATCCCTCCACCCACCTCCCTTCTGGTAACCATCAGTTTGTTGTCTATAGTTAAGTGTCGGTTTATTGGTCTCTCTCTCTCTCTCTCTCTCTCTCTCTCTCTCTCTCTCTCTCTCTCTCTCTCTCTCCCCCCCACCCCTCTTTTTTCCTTTGCTCATTTGCTTCTTAAATTCCAAAGATGAGTGAGATCATATAGTATTTGACCTCTGAATTTTATTATTATTAAAAAAAAATTTTTTTTTAACGTTTATTTATTTTTGAGACAGAGGGAGACAGAGCATGAATGGGGGAGGGTCAGAGAGAGGGAGACACAGAATCCAAAACAGGCTCCAGGCTCTGAGCTGTCAGCACAGAGCACGATGGGGGGCTCGGACTCACGGACCGTGAGATCATGACCTGAGCCGAAGTCGGCCACTTAACCGACTGAGCCACCCAGGCGCCCCTTGACCTCTGAATTTTAAAAAGGACCCCTTGTACCCTGTGAGCCCAGTGAGCATGAGACTCAGTGAGCAGAATAAGGCTGGGGTTTTAGCCTCCACTTGCCCCCTTGGATGTGTGGGTGCCTTGTGCAGTGAACAACCTGTGCAAGAGTGAGGCAGCTCTGGATGGGGAAATCCACCCAGCTTGAAATCCCATTCAACTACAGGCCGAGTCTCTGACAACCTTTAGAACTCCCTTCCTGTTAAATTCATCTGTTGGACAGGTGGAAACTCATGGGGTCCTAGGACTCTAGTCTTTGAACTGATAAACAGAAATTGGTTGATAAAGAAGAAATGGCCAGTGTCTTTGGGAAGCTCCCAGTCTATCTGAGAGTGGATGAAACTGGGCATAATCAGAAACCGTAAGAAGGTAGAGCTGAGTAGAACTGAAGAAAAGGTGGCCAAATCCATAACGCAAGACTTAGAAAATAAGATGGCTCAAGGGAATTCGAAGATTGTTAAAAATAGAAATCTTCTAAAATATTTTTCCATGTTACAAAAGCAATCCAAACTAATTGCAGAAAATGTAGAAAATAGAAATGAGCCAAAAGAAGAAAAGCCATTTGAAATTTTACTACTCAGAAATAACCACTCACAGTTTCCTGTTTATCCTATCAGTCTCTTCTCTATGCTTATAGATACATTGAGGATACATTTATACATATCGCAAACCCGGATTATATGTATAGACTATTTTCCAGTCTTAACGGTATTCCACAAATTTTCTAAATAGTGGGTGATTTCCCTACCTTGTTATATTGCTATGGTTGCATGGCAACCCATTTAATGAGTATATCATAATTTATTTAATCCCTATTTTGGAATTTACGTTGTTTCCAGTTTTTTAATATTATAGTGTCTGATGAACATCCTTTGAGTTTTGCCTTTCACCGCATTCCTGAATGAACGCTTAGAAGTGGAAATCAGGGTCATATACATCTTGCCAAATGACTCAACAGGAAGACTGTGCCATTTTTGGCTTCCACCAGCACTGGATGAGACTGTGGGTTTCCTAGAAGCCTCCCCAATGCGGGTTAGACCAATACCTTTGACTTTAGCAGTTCCATGGCTCTAAATAAGATGAAATGGGCTGCCCTTCCTGGGATTTAAGGGCACAGCTTGAGACCCCGAAAACAGGCAGTCCCAAAGAGCTGGTTCCAGGGGTGTGTTCTCACACATCAAGGCTCAGAAATATGTTTGTCCATCCTGCGCTGAATTGTAGGTCAGAGGAAGTATCTGAGGCTGCATTGCATTTCCTCCCACCGTCTGGAGACCAGGGACAGAGTTCGTTTCTAGGCGTGGTGCTCATACGCACCCCCGCACATGCGTCTAGGCGCCAGGCACTGCCTGTGAGCACCGTGGGAGGGCCGGGGGGTGCGGGGGAGGGACATGCTTCCGCACAGGAGTAAGAAGACCTGGGAGCGACGTGGTGAGTTGCGTCCCTGAGTGTGCGGGAGGCATTCGACACACTGCCAAGTGAGGAGGATGCGGAGTTCTTTTCTTAGAAACCTCTTTCCTTTTTTCTTTTCGTAATAAGGTTTAATGTTCATCATAAAAATAATGCACATTCTCTAAAGAAAATGTGGAAAACATGGGGATATAAAGTGAAGGAGAAATCACGCAGGGGCACATCACCCAAGGACACGTCTTTTCCATCTTGTGTATGTGCGGATGTGTTTGTGTGCACAGTTGTTGTTTTTATGTAGTTGTAATCACAGTAAATTACTTTTCTGTCCTTCTTTTGCTTTAACATCATACACATTGTCCATGTCACTACATAGTCTTGATAAACATTTTTTGATTATGTAATTTTCAGTTGTGCGACTGGGCTACCATTCATTGTTCAGTACTAATATTTAGACTATTATTTCTATTTTGCAGATGAAGAAACTGAGGTCTATAGGAGATATGAGATTTACCCAACATCACAAGACAGGTAAGAGGCACAACCAACATTTCATCCATTTATCTATTATTATTCATTCACTCAACAAACATTTATAGGGCACCTGCTATTGTATCATATGCTATAAGGCCTTTGAGGAGCAAACACAATATTCCTGCTCATGTGGTATTTATAAATCAGTGGATAGTATGATCTCATTGGAGCTATGACAGAATCACCCCTTGGTTCTATGTGACCTCAAAGAAAGGGCACTTGCCCAGTGTGCGGTTTGGGAATGCTTCCTGGAGGAGATAATGTCAAAGCTGAATCTTACAGGAAGAACGAAAGTTTGGGAGCAGGGCAGAGGGCACAGCCTGTATGAAAATCTAGAGGGACTATGCTATGCTCTGGGAGCTGTGAGTAATCGGCCGTGGTGCTTGTTGGGAGAGCCTGGGCTGCATCTGTGGGTGCGAACCAGCTCACATAGTCGAACTTCTATGGCCGGCCAAGAACTTTGTTCTTTATCCTGAAGGCAGTGGGGAACCTTTGGTGCATTTTAGGGAGGAGGTGTTGGGGCCCACACTGAGGAGAGCTGGGAAGGAGGGGAAAGTATGGATTTAAGAAATAATTGGAAAGGAAGGCTAAAGGCAGACACAACTCTGCAAAGTCTTTGTAGAGGATAGGGCAGTCTGATGCTGCCACTGAGTTTGGGAATCTGTGAGGAGAGGAGATAATACACTCTGTCTTGGAACTCTGTCTTGGGTTTGTTCTGAGGTACCTGTGGGACTAAGTGGGCAGTTGCGTGGAGAGAGATGGGAGGTTTGGGTGGAATCAAGGGTGGGAGGGGAGGTATTAGGGTCTAGATGCTATTCAAAGACTGAAGGAAGATGAGAGTCAGAGTACAGAGCAGTGGTGGGGCAGCCTATGGGTAATCTGAAATCCCTCGAAACCCATGAACCCTCAATTCAGAAATCTACAAACAGAAAAAAGTTTAAAGGGTTTAAATAACTTTCTTGGGGTTTATAAGTGCTCTGAAGCTCATCCATGGTGTGGAGAGAGAAATGAAATCTAAGGCAGCATTCTGGAGGACACCAGTATTTTCAGGGGCAGGTGGTCAAAGGAAAACCTTCAAAGAAGATTGAGAAGGAACTGCTTGGGTTGGGCTGGGGGCAGGATAAAAACAGCGAGAGAATGACATTCTTCAGTTTCATAAAGAACTAGGTGATCAACAATATCTAAGAGTTAAGGTTAAGGTTGGTTTTAGGTTAGCATCAGATGAAGCTAAAGTTCAATAGGGTTGAGCACCAAGAGCAGTGAAAAGATGCAAGGCTTCCAGCTCATGGACCAGATCTCTCCCTATGCCCTCCTTCTCTTCTGTGATTCTCTGCTCAGGGCAGAGAGCACTCACCCATTACAAAGAGCCCCTCTCTGAGCGCCCTCTTTGGGAAAATTTGGTACATAAGAGTAAGAAATTGCAAACGGGCTCTGAGCTGAGACTGCGTAGTTGATGGTTGCCCTTAATTCTCTGTCACTGAATATATCCTTTGCTCTGAAGCCTTGTAATTCCTTCCACAAAAGGGCAAGTGTGTTTCTCTGCTTTCTGACTTTGGGTTCAGCCATGTGGCTTGCTTTGACTGGTTGGATATTAGCAGAGCGGATTCCAGAAGGAGCTTGGAATACCTTGTGCAGCTGGCCTTGCCCTCCTGATCTCTGTCACTGCCCTGAGAAAAACTTGGCTGGGGGGCTCCCTGCTCCCACCCCTTTGCTGACCCATTGACTCACGAGTGACAAAGTCAGGCTAGTTATGGTATGCCACCAAGACTTATAGGTGCCCTGTTTCATGGCAGCCGAGGTCTACAGTGCTTCTTCAATAAAGCTCTCCGCACTTCACAAAACCTTTCACCTGCCCTGTCATTCACCGGTCCCTTCCTCAGCATCTCTCTTCCTGACTCCCTGGGGGCATTGCTCCCCTGTCATAGACTCAGCCCCTAGCTCCAGGACTTGATCTGGAGCAAGAGGGTTTGAGGTGGCTCTCACCCCACTTCCCATTATCCAGGTCTCCTCACTTTAGAGGCAAACCAAGCATGATGTGGCACTCAGATTTATACTTGCTGTTTCTGGCTTATACCTGAGGCCTAGGCCCAGGCAGGTGCCCTTCTGTTCTAATTGGGGTGAATTGAATAATCCATTCAACACATTTTATTGACCTGCTACTGTATGCTAGTTCACTAAAAGCAAACTCTTATTGGGGCACCTTGGTGGGTCAGTTGGTTGAGTGCCTGACTTCACCTCAGGTCATGATCTCACCGCTCGTGAGTTCAAGCCCCGCATCAGGCTCTGTGCTGACAGCTCAAAGCCTGGAGCCTGCTTCAGATTCTGTGACTCTGTCTCTCTCTGCCCCTCCCCTGCTCTCTCTCTCTCTCTCTCTCTCAAAAATAAATAAACATTAAAAAATTAGCAAACTTCTATTTATTATTTATTTATTTATTTATTTATAAAGAGAATAGCTGTTTGTTTTCATGCAATGTCTGACACGTAGTTGGTGAATCACTGATGGCAAACACATTGCCATTCTAGAAAATATTGTAGTGAATATATTTGCCCATAAATCTTGGTTTCCCAATTGACAATAAATTTCATATTAAAAAAAAAAAAACCTAGCTTGTCTAAAAAAAAGTTTGTCTAGAGCAAGTGGGAGAGGGGCAGAGAGAGAAGGAGAGAATCTTTTTTTCATTTAAAAAATTTTGTTTGTTTGTTTTTGACATAGAGCACAAGTGGGAGAGGGGCAGAGAGAGAGGGAGACACAGAATCCGAAGCAGGCTCCAGGCTCTGAGCTGTCAGCACAGAGCCCGAGGCAGGGCTCGAACTCGTGAACTGCTAGATCATGACCT
This sequence comes from Neofelis nebulosa, assembly GCF_028018385.1. Taxonomy (NCBI): domain Eukaryota; kingdom Metazoa; phylum Chordata; class Mammalia; order Carnivora; family Felidae; genus Neofelis; species Neofelis nebulosa. Next base: position 7,626,964 of record NC_080788.1, read on the forward strand.
GAGCCAAAGTTGGACGCTTAACCAACTGAGCCACCCAGGCGTCCCAAAGGAGAGAGAGAATCTTAAGCAAGCTCCGTGCCTAATGCAGATCCCGATGCAGGGCTTGATATCATGACCCTGAGATCATGACCTGAGCTAAAATCAAAACGGACTGAGCTACCCATGTGCCTCTTAAATCCTTATATTTTTTATTTTTTTTTTTTTATTTTCTTTTTTTTTTTTTTTTTTTTTTTTTTAAATTTTTTTTTCAACGTTTTTTATTTATTTTTGGGACAGAGAGAGACAGAGCATGAACGGGGGAGGGGCAGAGAAAGAGGGAGACACAGAATCGGAAACAGGCTCCAGGCTCCGAGCCATCAGCCCAGAGCCCGACGCGGGGCTCGAACTCACAGACCGCGAGATCGTGACCTGGCTGAAGTCGGACGCTTAACCGACTGCGCCACCCAGGCGCCCCGTTAAATCCTTATATTTTTTAATTGCAACAGTAATGCATGCTTGTTTTAACAAATTAAAATATCAAATTACATTTAAATTTTAAAGTAATTAATAGGAGCTTGGTTTTTGTATCTCCTAGAGGACTGTCTGGTGGGTAAAATGGGGCTCAGCTATGCCTCAGTGTTGTGTTTTGTGTTAGGACGGGCCTGGCCCAGGGTAAACTCCTGGCAAATGGTAACTTCTGTGGTCATTACCGTCCCCATCAACGTCTGGACGCTCAGTCTTTGCTCTTCTCTGCCAGCGGGATGCTGTTGAGGCCCTGCCAAGCAGGTCTTTCTGCTGCATCCTCCTGGGTCCACCCTTTGTGCCACCCCTGTGACTGCCAGTGAGCAAGGTGGCTGGCGTTTCCCACTTGCCAGCTTCTCCTGGAGGCAGAAGTGGTGGTCGGGGGGAAGCGATCCTGCAGACTCCCTCAGCGTCTGCCATTGCGTGGCCTGTATTGCTGATTGCTCCCCGGGGATGCAGATCCCTCCCTGAAGCCTCCTGCCCTCCTCCTTCTCCTCCTCCCCTGCATGCAGTCGGTCTCCAGGGCCTTGCGGGTCCCAGCCCTCCCCTCCCTCGCAGAGTCTCATGGGACTGTCCTTTCTCCTCATCGTGGCTGCCGCTGCCGCTAGCCAAGGTCAGGTTGGCAGAACTCCTGCCAGGAATATGGAAACGGCTCCCAACTGCTCTCCCATCCTCTAGCTTCTACCTACATCGCCTGATTAATTAATCAGAGCCTGATGAATTAAAGTGTATTTCCGACCCTGTCTCCTGATGCTCACAGCCCTTCCACGGCTCCCCATTGCCTTACTGAATCATTCACAATTGCTTGAAGGCTCACGAGGATCTAACCCTTGCTAGTTTTCAGCCCTTCTCTGTGGCCTGCTCCTCACGGACCCTGTACCAGCCAGTCTGGCCAGCTCCTTGAATGTGTCCTTCACTCTCCACCTCCTGGGTCCTGCTCATGCTCTCTCCTATCCCCATCCCCACATGTCCATCATGCCTGTTTCCAAGAATGCCCCGTCTCCACAAACGCTTTTCTGATTTCTTCAACTAGAATTGATTTCACTAGGCTCTGAGTGCCATAGCACCCTCACTCTGGAAGGATTCCTCCGCCTGTGTTCTATTGAGATTTGGGGGCCGAATGAGTCCTTGTTGTGGGGGCTGTCCTGCTCACTGTAGAAAGTTTAGCAGCATCCCGGGCTTTTACCCACTAGATGGCCAGTAGTGCCTCCCCACCAGGCTGTGGCAACCAAAAATGTCCCCAGACCTGGCCCAAAGTCCACTGGAGGGCGAGGGCAGAGTGAATCCCCTGCCAGAGAGAACCCCTGCCCTAGATAGAGAAACATTTTTGCAACAAATCTCCAGGCCACTCGGTCATGTACAGCTTGTGTCTTGCCTCGGATGATGCTGTGGAATCGTGCCAGGCCCTTTTGAGCCTCCAGCTTTTGTTCACGCTCTTTTCCTGGGAATACCTTCTCCCCTCTCTCCTTCCTCTGCTGATTTCCTCCTCAGCCTTCAAAGCCTGGATGACAGGCCACCTCTTCCAGTAGCCCATCCCAGCCTGCACTCTGCCTTCCCAGGGCAGAACGGATGGCTCTGTTCCCTGAGTTCCAGCAGCACTTTGCATAGACCTTGATCATGGCCCTCACAGTCCGTGCGCCGTGTTCTAGAAAAAGTAGTTTAAGTATTTATCTCCCCAGGTAGCAAGTGAGTTGTGATGGGGCAGGGAGCTCAGCCGGGGCAGGCCCCCCAAGGTGTGCCAGAGCCCTGCATAGGTAGGTCACTGCAGCACAGGGTCATGCCCATCTAGGAACAACAGTGCCTGAGTTCAAGTCCTCACTTTGGTACTTACTAGTCGTGTGAATTGGGGTGATTTATGAAGGTTCTCTGGAGCCTTAATTTCCCTCTCTGTAAAACTGCCTTAATAAGAATATCTATGTTATGGGGTTGTTCCAAGGAGTTAGCAAAGTAACAAATGTAAAATGCTCTCCTGGTACCTGGCATATAGTAAGTGCTCAGTAAACATAGTAATTAGTGAAGAATGAAGGAATGATCGAATGCACGATGAACCAAGCTGCACGGGGTGTGGATTGCACTGGCTGGAACGACCTCAGGAGCATGGGTATTGCCTCCATGAACAGAGCCTCTGTGACCAACACTCCTCCCCGCCCCTCCTTCCAGCCATCCTCACTCTGCCCTCCCCAGCCTGGCAGCTTGGGCAGCGAGCATAGTCTGGTCAGAGAGAGAGGGCTGTGGGCTCACTTCCCCGTGAGGTAGCCCGGCTGGGCGGAACAAGGACAGACATTAAAAACCTATTTTCTCACTGGGCATAAGTAATTGGCAAAAAAGCTCTAAATCCATAGCTGTCAGGTGAAGTCATTTCCGAGAGAAAGGGATGGAGGGAGAGAGCTGGAGGGGGAGCTCGGGGCGGGAGCCAGAGGGAGGGAGCGAAATGCAAAACAAGGCACTGGAGAGGCCAGAACAGAAAATCTTCTCCTTCCTTCTCCCAGGCCAGAGCAGTTCTCCCGTTATCAACCCTCCCTCATTTAGTTTTCTTCTCTGGAAAAAGAGATTCCTAAGGTGGTAAGAGGACGAAAGCCAGCCCTGGAATTATTTAATGAGCCAGAATGAATTGCATTTGAAATCATTTAAATGGGATCTGGGAGCATTTAACTGCAGCTTGGGATCTTAACCAGAGTGAGAAAGGATCTTTGTGCTAATTGCTGGCAATGATATTCCTGCAGAGAGGGAGAGATAGCAGCGAGCAATTAGCAGCCGAGGGGTAATTTCAGAGTCTGGGCTGCTCCGTGGGAGTGAGCACCTTGACGTTGTTGCCTGGAGAGCCCAGTCCCCCAGCAGAGGGCAGGAGAGGCCCGGGACCCTGGATGGGGAGAGGAAGGGAAGGGCTACTCCTACTCGCAGGGAGAGGGACGGGACCGGGATGTGTCCTTCTGCAAGGGACCAGAGGTCCCGCATCTGCCCTCTGAGGGACAGGCAAGGAGGCGGGATCTCCGGAAGGGAGATAAAATGAAGCTGTTGCTTTCCAGTGGTTCCCGGCCACACCTTCCAGAGCACCACCTTTGGGAAGGCAGTGAACTTTGCTTGGATTCCGGGCGAAGGAACAGAGACAACCCCATTTCAGTTCTTTCTCTTCCATCCCACACACCTACTTAGAGATCGCCCTGTCGGTTGCACTGATTTTGTCACGGAGTGTAGGATCCTATTTGTTAGCTTTGTGATGGATAAGTCACCCTGGGAAGATGATATGAGCCCCCTCTTCTACAGACGAGAAACCTGAGGCTTTTGACTGTGACTTAGTTGAGGACATAGTTGATGAGACAAAGGGGGTGTGTTGATAAGACCCGGGGGGGGGGGTGTGTGTCCTGAACATCTGCCAGATAGAGGTCATTGTTAGGGTATTAAGACAGATATGAATGCCATTGTCCCTGTCCTCCAGGATGAGTCTATGAAGCCCATACTCTAGAATCATTAATAATTATGAAAGATTTAAAATGCTAACTTCCATATGGAAGATACAAACGAAAGCCACAATGGCTTTCTGAATGGCCGACCAGCAAAGGTATCACCTTGGAGGATTTGGGCGTGTAGAGGTCTGGAGGAAGAGACTGTCAAGAGAGAGTATTATTTGAGCAAAGACAGGAACGTGGGAAAGCACGGGATGTGTCCGGGAGACATGGGGCCTTTCTGTATGTCTGGAGAGGAAGTTGGGTTGGGGGAAGAGTTGGGGTCAGATAATGGAGAGTTTTGTTTGCTGGGTCAATTTGCAGGTAGTTGGGAGCCATGGATGGTTTCTGAGCTGGGGAGTAGCTGCAATAGAGTAATCTGGCAGCAGAGTGGGGGAAGATGAAGTGGAAAGGCAAAGACTGCTGGATCCAGCCACAGATGGTTATAGTAGCCCATAGAAGAGGCAGTAGGAGTCTGAAATGGGGCAGTGGTGTAGGATGGAGAGGGCACCCCCGGCCCCATCCACTGCTTCGTCTCCAGCACCACCACACTGGCTGTCACGGGTGTGCTCTGAGGTCCTCAGCATGGATTGGAAACACGGATGGTGGGCAACATGTGTATAAAATTTGGAGCACAAGGCTGGTGTAGCCAGGAGGTCATCTGGTCACTTGTACTAGTCCTTGCTCTTGGCAGATGATAGCCTAAGCCACCCAAGACCATGGTCGGTTAGCGTGTTTATGGCTCCACAATCTCTCTTCCCCGCAGAGGTCTGCGTTTAATCATCCTGACAGTTTAGCAATCCTATGCTAGAGCTTCCTCAGCTTTGAGCATGAGAATTTTCCAACGCTGAGCTGTTGGCGGAGGGAAAGTGCTGATTCCCAGATGTGGTTGTGGCTCATCCCTGCAGTTGGGCAAACAGAGAAGGCCTGACGGGCGTGTGGGAACAGGGAGCTAGACCTCGTGGCCTTTGCGTTTCTTTCCTGACTCCTAAATTTCCCTCATTGTGCCACATATTCCTTTCTTTCTATCTTCTGTGCTGCCTCCTCCAGGAAGCCACTCACTCCCCACAGCCACCTTGTGCCTCTCTAATGACCTGCGTCCTGAGAGAGTTGCCTGCGGAGAGATTTGTGTCTGCTTTGAGGGCAGGGCCCATGTCTTGTACACGTTCCTTGGTTAAGACCAGCAGAAGGCATGATAGAGAGAAATTTTGTATTAATACTTTGTTATTCTGCTACTATAACTAATGCTAATAATAATCGTAATTAAAGCTACTACTGCACTGATCATATGGTGAGCCTCTCAAGACATTACTTTTAATTCTCAAACAAACCTGCAAGGTTGGGATCATTATTACCATTTTGAAATGAAGGAAATGACACTCAGACCAAGTCACTTGACCTCTGTCCTACAGCGAGGCTGGGGATTTGCTCCTGGGCTGGCCAGCTCTGAAGCTGCCCCTACCCCCTTGGTAGAATTAGATTATCATGATCATGCTTCCAAATATCTCATGGTTGGATAGAATAATCAGAGAAAACCATATTGAATGTGCTGAGCTTGGGCTATTACCCATCTGAAGGTCCATCTAAGGGTTTAGCCCCTGAAGGGAGGTTGCTTGTTGTTCTAGATCCTCTTACCATGCAACTTTCTACAGCTCTCGGCCACCAGGCAGAATGTTAGGGGCTGGAGGTTCTGCCCTTAGACTTTCTAACTCTCAGCTGAGGTGGCTGAGAAAATTCTACTGCTCTGGGGTCTTCCAGCCCGTAGGTGGAGCTGTTGGACCCTGGGAAGTCCCATGTTGTAGACGGAAGGAGGGAGCTAGGCGGTCTGTCCCTGCTCAGCTCTGTAAAAGGGGAGGCTTATTTGTAACTGGAAATTGTTGCCTCCTGACTCCCTTTACCCATTCGTCTCCCTCTCACCTCAGCAACCACCATTCCGTTAGCTGTATCTCCTTTTGTTTTGTTTGTTTTATTCTAAAGATTCCACCTGTAAGTCAAATCATACAGTACTCATCTTTCTGTGATTGACTTATTTCACTTATCACAATACCATCTAGGTCCATTGTTGTCGCAAATGACAAGATTCCAAGTCATGGGGAAGTAATGTACAGCATGGGGACTATAGTCATATCACTATAACATACTGATAACAGTATCGTAGTGTGTATTTGAAAGTCACCAAGAGAGTGAATCTTAAACATTCTTATCACAAGCAAAAAAAATGTGTAACTTCGTATGATGGCAGATAGTAAGGGACCTATTTTGGTGATCACTCCGCAGTGTATACAAATATGGAATCGTTGTCGGTACACCTGAAACTAATGTAATGTTATATGTCGGTTATACCTCCAAAAAATGTTTATGAAAATAGTGTTAAAAGGGGAGAGGGGAGGAGCGCCTGGGTGGCTCAGTCGGTTGGGCTGCCGACTTCGGCTCAGGTCACGATCTCACGATCTCACGATCCTGAGTTCGAGCCCCGCGTCGGGCTCTGTGCTGACAGCTCGGAGCCTGGGGCCCGTTTCGGATTCTGTGTCTCCCTCTCTCTCTGCCCCTCCCCTGTTCATGCTCTGTCTCTCTCTGTCTCAAAAATAAATAAATGTTAAAAAAAAAATTAAAAAAAAAATAAAAGGGGAGAGGGGAGGCACAGTGCTGTTTGCAAGAATGCGCCCTAGAAACAACCTAAATGGCCACCAAGATAGGCCTGGTTGAATAAATGATGGTACACCCACATAATGGAATGCCATGTAGCCATTAAAAATTATGACATAGATTTATGTTGATTGATATAGAAAGATACCTCACAATATACTTTGTTGAGGGAAAAGCTTGCCTCAGGACATTTGGTATATATAGCATTATCCCCAAGATACAAAATTATGAAAGAGACACAGAGATGGAGACTAAGCGGGATGTTCACCAAAACGATTAGCAGTGTAAATCTTTTTAGGTGGCAAGATTTCAAATAATTTTTTCTTTTCTTCCCCCACTTTAACCTTACCTGTAACATGGAAATTTTTGAAAGTAACAACCATGCACTATCTTTGCAGTGGGAAAAATAAGGTCGTTTTCTAGTTGAAAGTTTTGGGAAATGTGTACACCAGCCCAAATCGAAGGCGTCACTGACTGTTGCTGAACACAGCCCTCTTCGGAGCGCAGCCGTCTCTGATGTCTCATCCCTGTGTTGGTGACTAGTAACTCCCTCGCGGGAGAGTGGGGGAGATATTTGTCAGCAGTGTTAGGGACACAAAGAGCTTTGAGGAGGCCTTTTCTGGGGCAGTTCCAGGACCCTCTCCCAAGCTCAGAGCTGGCCAGAGGTCCCAGGACTCCGCGGCCCCGCCCCGTCACAGCTAGCCCCTCCCCCTCCGCTCCCCACCCCCACAATCCGCTCCCATGTCTTCCCCTACCCCTGGTGTCTCCAGCAGCTTTCATCTCCGCAAATTCTATTCAGCAGAGAGTCCCTGAACTTTCTAATTGAGATCAGAGATAAATATAGTGGGGAAGGAGGGAGAGGGAGAGGGAGGAGGCCTAGTTTTAATTTGCAGCATTTCCCATTAATAACAACTTCTAATTAAAAAGTCTCCATCTCCCTGCCTAAGTCCAAGAGAAAAGCCTCCTCAGGTCTGTCTGGCTGGAACCTTTGTGCCAACGAGTTTGGAGTACGGATTTCTGTACCAGCTGAGCCCTCTCTGCCAGAAGCCATAATTAAACCAGGGAAAGAAAAGAAAAGAAAAGAAAAGAAAAGAAAAGAAAAGAAAAGAAAAGAAAAGAAAGAGAAAAGAAAAGGGGAGGGGAGGGAAGGGAAAAGGGAAAGAAAGAAAGAAAGAAAGAAAGAAAGAAAGAAAGAAAGAAAGAAAGAAAGAAAGAAAGAAAGAAAAGATGTCATCTAAGACCATAGGGATCTTCCCTCACTGCAGTGCTAGAAGGTGGCCACACACCTTCCTTGGACAGCCATGCCATTCCTCTTAGATAAGGTGGCCAGGCCAGATGAGCAAGGAGGCAGAGGTTGAGGTGGGTGGGGAGATTCCCAAGTTGCAGGAGCTAAGTGTCAGACACAGGAGGGCAGAAGCAGTGAGCTCTTAGAGAGAGCTCTCTCTGCCTCCATCCAGGAAATGTCTACTCATCTTCTCACCTTCTCTTCACTCCAGATTTCCTCTGCAGAGGCTCCATCCTCTTGTGGTTTGTGTGTGTGTGTGTGTGTGTGTGTGTGTGTGCATGTGTGTGTGCGTGTGTGCGTGTGCATGTGTATGTTTGTGTAGAGGGCGTGCTCGTGCTGCTGATGGAGGAGTGATAGGTGTTAATAATCTAAGATAGTAGGATGTGCCATTTAGCATTGATCTAAATATAAATACAAGTGTATTTTTTCTCCAGAAACATTTTCATGCCTTTGCAACTAGCTGAACTGAAGTAGACACTCAATGAACAGCTGTGAACAAATGAAGGGCTGAATGAACTAGAAGATCCTCCCTGAACTTCCATTCTCATAGCCTACTGGTTATTCAGCGCCCCCACTTGGCTGTGTAATCGGCATCCCACACTGAGTGTGCCCAAACTTGACTCCCAGTTGTCCCCTCCAGACCTGACCCTGGACAACCTTCTCCCATCTCCATTAAAGACAGCTCAATCCTTCCTGTCACTCAGGGCAGAAATCTTGGTGGCATTCTCGACTCGACTCCCCTCTTCCTCTCACATGCCACATTCTTTATCCATGAGGAATTCTTGGTGGCATCCTTTATCCATGAGGAGTTCTCCAAAACATATCTGGTCACTTTTCCCCACATCCACCCCGGTCCACGCCATCATGATCTGTTTCCTGTGGCATTTCAGTAGGTTCCTCACTGCCCCATTTGCTTCTACTCTTGTCCCCAAAGTCCACTGTAAACCAGCAGCTAGAGGGAGCCATTTAAAGCATAAGTCACAGGCAGGTGGGTGGCTTAGTTGGTTAAGTGTCTGACTCTTGGTTTCAGCTCAGGTCATGATCTCATGGTTCCTGAGTTCGAGCCCCAAGTCAGGCTCTGTGCTGGTGGTGTGGACCCTGTTTGGGATTCTCTGTCTGTCTGTCTGTCTGTCTCTCTCTCTCTCTTTCTCTCTGCCCCTCCCCTGCTCATGCTCTCTGTCTCTCAAAATAAACTAATAAAAAAATTTTTTTAAATAAAAAATAAAGCATGAGTCAGGATGAATGGATAAAGAAGATACAATGGAATATTACTCAGCAAAAAAAAGGAATGAAATCTTGCCATTTGTACTGATGTGGATGGAGCTAGAGTATATTATGCTAAGCAGAATGAGTCAGTCAGAGGAAGACAAATACTGTATGATTTCACTCATATGTAGACTTTAAGAAACAAGATGAACATATGGGAAATGGGGCAGAAGAGAAGAAAAAGAAACAAACCACGAGAGATTCTTAACGATAGAGAGCCAACTGAAGGTTGATGGAGGGAGGTGGGTGGGGGATGGGCTAGATGCATGATGGGCATTAAGGAGGGCACTCGTGATGAACACTGGGTGTCATATGTGATGAGTCACTGAATTCTCCTCCTGAAGCCAATATCGCACTGTATGTTAACTAACTAGAATTTAAATAAAAATTTGAAAAAAAATAAAGCCTAAGTCAGATGCCATCCCCACTTTGCTCAGATCCCTTCAGTGGCTTATCGTCTGACCTTTCAAACTACAGCCTGAAAACCTTACTGAAGCCTCAAGCCCTAGAGGGTCTGGCTCCTTCTTACCTCTCTCACTGTCCCAGTCCGTTCAGGCTGCGATAACAAAATATCATAGACTGTGTGGCTAATAAACAACAGAAATTTTTTTTCTCACAGTTCTGGAGCCTGGGAACTCCAAAATCAAGGGGCTGGCAGGTTCAGTGTCTGGCGAGGCCCCACTTCCTAGTTCGTAGATGGCCGTCTTCTCACTGCATCCTTGTTTGGTGGGAAGGGGTGAAGGACCTCTCTGAGATCTCTTATCAAGACACTAATCCCATTCATGAGGGCTCCCCTCATAACCTGATCATCTTCTGAAGGCAAATACCATCACACTAGGCATTAGGATTTAATATATGAATTTTGGGGGGTGGACCAGGGAGGAGAGATAAACATTGAATCTGTTGTACTTACTTTACTTTCTACTACTATCCCCTTGGTTTTGCTCTGGCCAACGTGGGCTCCTTGCCACTTCGGGACTGTGATAGCCACATTCCTGCCCCAGGGGTCTTTGCGATTACACTTCCTCTGCTCAGAAGGCACTTCCTCCAGGTACCCACACAGCTCAACCCTTCACCACCTGTGCATTCCCTTCACACCAAAGCTATTCTGACCACCCTGCTTAGACCTGTAACCCTGCCTCACTCCAGCAAGCTGCTCCTTCCTTGCTTTGTTGTTTTTATAGCACTTGGCAGCTTCTGATATATGTTTTTTATATTTATTTTATTTATGCCTCTTCCCCTTTCCCCCACCCCGCTGGAAGGTGAGCTCCACAAGGGTAGTGAATTTTCTTTATTTTGTCCACTGCTATTATCCCAGCGCCTGGAACAAGGCCTGGCATATGTAGTTGTTCAAATGGGCCATCTCTTGAATAAATAAATGATTGAATGCATGAATGAATGCAAGTGAACTAAATTGTTGAGTCAAAGTCAAGGTTTACTTTTCTGGGCACCACAGCCAAATCCCACCCAACAAAGTCCCAGCCCCTGGGAAGGGAAAAGCCATTCTTACAAGAGGAGCTTGGGAGTCAGTGGAGCCTGAGCTTAAGGTCTAACTTTGTCATTTAAGAATGTGTGACCTTGGGTATTTACTTAAATTTTCTGAGCCCCCAATTTCCTCATTTATAAAATGGGGATAATGATAGGGTTCCGTTGTAAGGCAATTGGGTGGAAACAATCAAAGCAATGATATAAAATAAATACTGATCACTGGCCCGGTTTATAGCAAGTGCTCAGTACATGTTAGCTAGTAATGGTGGTGTGATTTTGTTGTCAACAGGGGACACCTTGTAAAGCAGCAGTGACTATTGACCATGAGGAAGCAAATGCAATCTTCCAGAAGGAAGGGCTTACTGTTAAGGAAAAGCAAGGATACTAGCTTTGGTCAGCCCCTGCAGGAGCATAGTTCTGGAGCTGCTTTTTATTTGTTTATTTTTATTTTATTTGTTTATTTATTTTTTTGGATCTGCTTTTTAAAAAAATGAACATAAATTAAAAGAAGCTGTTAAAAGAGAGTGAGCAGGAGGGTAAGGATGAAAAGACTCACAACCTTGCCAAGGATGATCACCAATGAGAGCTGGTTTGTTCAGCTGGTGCTGAAGAAGTTGTAGTCTACAACAGAGATCGGCAAATATTTCTATAAAGGGCCAGATAGTAAATATTTTAAGTATTGTATGTTGTATGGTCTGGGTCACAGCTACTCAGCTCTGCTGTTGAAGTGTGAAGGCATCTGTAGACAATGTATAAATGAATGGGTGTGCCTGTGTTTCAAATAAAGGTTATTTATAAAAACAGGTGGAGGGCCAGATTTGGCCCTGGACTATAGATTGCTGATCCCTAGTCTAGGATCCCATCATGAGATAACTGAAGGAATGTCTGAAAGAGGACTGGATTGTTCTGAGGGTCCTCAAGAGGGAGAAGTGAGGCTGAAGGATAGAAAGTATAGATCTATAGGTTTTGTTCCCTTTAAGGAAGATGTTTAACCAACCAGAGCTTCTGGCTGAGCCCAGGCCAAACGGGCTGCATTGGGCAGAAGACTGTGAATCCTCATCTGTGGACTTATTCATACAACAACTTGGCAGAAATGTTGGCGAGTATACTCAAACATTGGTTAAGTGGTTGATTTAGTCCTTTGGGACTTGCAAAATCCTTGATTATTGGGATATTCTATGGTATATGCATATTGACAGTCAGGGAAACAAAGTCGCAGATTTGGTGCCTCTCCAATGAGTGGGTCCTTGAAATGTGCAGACTGAAGACAGGTTTATTTTCTGTGTACATTATCATGGGTGAAAGTCAATGAGAATGCATTGTCAACTTCATTTAATATGTAATCAATCTCACTACTGGTTTGGGTCTCTCATGAAGACCCAAACACTGACCATAAACTATAGTTACTCCTACTAAGAAAAGAGCATGAAGAATGTATTACAATTCATTTTCCATTTAGATGCAAGAATGGCAACCACCTAGCACCTCTACTCCTCCCACCTGTATGCATGTAAAAATATTGCTAATTGATCTTGACTCTCCCCAAAACTTGGCCTCAAATGGTTAAGGTTCTAGAATTTTTATAATAGGAGAGATTTAGGGCCAGCTGCCTCGTTGAAGTATAAGTGAGTTGTGGGATCAAAACTGAATTATGCTAAAGAGTGGAGGAGGAAATGACTAAGAACTCCAAAAAGCCCCTTCTAAAGGATCTTCCTTGGTCCTCCACTGCCCCAGAATCCTTCCCAACACATTACTCCCAGCAGCTACCATCAGTTTATTGGAGGTGGTTATTTGTCATCTTTGGTTTAGAAATTTTAAGGGCAACAGTTGACCTTTTCTATAGCCTCCTAGAAGTTGGCCAGTACGCAGTGAGTTGGTAACCTGGGATTTTCTGTTGAGCATCCTGTACAGAAAAAATCAGGATGGAATCTCTCAGCATCAGCATATTTTACTGAGATAGATATTGAAGGTAACTCAGAATTTTTGGGTGTAGGCATATCATGGGGTCAGTACCCTAAGTTAGGGGCTGGCAAATGTGGTGTGATGAATTGGTGACACCTATTCACCTGACCTTTGTCTGTGTGCTAGGATGACCTGTGTTCATGCCCAAGTGAATTGTAGGGCTGAAGACAAGATCTTTGGGAGGATAGGATTCTGGTGATAGGCATAGGGAGTGGTGTTCTTAGCCATGTGTCCACACTTAAAGCTGAATAGGGGGTGGAGGCAGGAGAGCAAGGATGGGAGTGGAGGTAGTGCATGTCTAGGGAAATGGGAAATGTTTCTCATTGTGAACAACTTTCAGGAGGACAGCCCTATGATTAGAGGATTCCGGGGGTAGAGATGGAAATAGCCAGGGTCTTGTCATAGAAGGTGATAACCAATATCAAACCCAAAGGTCAAGATAACAATGTGAAAGGCAGAATAGGCAGCAAGCCTAGCCATTGGAAGGGTTGGTTGCATGTTGGAAGTAGGGATGGACGGATGGATGGATGGATGGATGGATGGATGAATGGATGGATGGATGAGGCAGAAATGGTAAAGGTGCTTGTGTTTATATCTCACGCAGAATAAAATATGAAGACATTTTCCTAGCCTAGGGTTTCTCAGTCTTGGCATTACTGTGGCATGTGGGACCAAATAATTCTTTGTTGAGAGGTGCTGTCTTGTGCATTGTAGGATGTTCAGCAGCATCTCTGGTCTCTACCCACTAGATACTGGTGGTACTTCCCCCTTCCCACCCTCCTGGGTGTGAAACCACAGATGCCTCCAGACATTGCTGAATGTCCCTTGGGAGCAAATTGCCCCCAGTTGAGAAGCACTGCCTTCTCAGGCTGTGCCAGGCTGTGGTTCACAGTGCATGTTATGGTGTGTAGAGGAGACCTGCTAGTCCGGACTGGAATGTTGGAGGGGTCTAAAGAAATGGAAGAGGCTTGTGGGGCTGGAAATTTGCTAACTTAAAAGCTTAGGACAGGTTCCTTCAGGTCAGCTGACACCTGCCTGGTTTTCACCTTCCTGATGGAAGGGTCAGAGGTTCCATCTCCTGTTTTCCCACCATACATCACACATACTTCCCAATAAAACTGCTAGTTTCTTGTATTCTCAATATTCACATGCTTTTACCCCACAGTACTTTAAATCCCTCTAGGACAAGAGTACATTGTTTTATCTTTGTGTTTCCAGAACCTAGCACAGGTCTTGACATATAGATATTGCTTGTTAAATGTTCTTCAAGCACATGAATGAAGGAACGAAGTAGTGATTTGGGGATTGCTCCCTGGACCTCCCAGCACCACAAATGCACAAGAGGCAGGGATCCTGAATCATCAACAGGGCAGATATCAGAAATGGAAAATGATGAGTCCTCTTCTGGAAAAGCATAAGTCAGCTGGGAGTGAGGTTCCTGAGTCACTGGGGAGAAATGAACTCAGGACAGGGACATTGGGGCTGAGCTGGGTTTGGGACCAGGCCAGGGAGGCGCAGTGGGCGGGTCTTACCCGAAGTCCCACCCCCTCTGCCCCCCCCACCCCCCCCGGCAGCTACTCTGAAGCTGATGGCTGATGCTGCTGGGCTGCCTGAGCAGCCGCCTCCCCCCAACCCCTGTCCCCCTGCCCCCCCAGCCATGTTCCTGCTACTCTCCTAGCCCAGCAGCTGGGAGCACATCCACCAGTTAATGGACCTCTTGAAGAGGGGCTGAGCCAGGAGCCATCAACACAGCTCCTGACCCAATGGTCCTACTGAACCAGTGATTTCAATTAAAGGACCATTATCATGAAACCCTATCCAGCCCCAGCTCCCATCGGCCAGTGGGAGGCCTTCCTGCTCCCCATCCCAGACCCTGCTCTGTGGTTACAGAGCAGCCCTCTCACTGGGGTCCACCGCCTCCGCTAAAACACAGCAGCTGCTGCTAATAAACAAACATATTGATCATACAGATATGGGATGTCAGGGACTTAATTCATGAATGAAGTGAGCTTTAAGAGTGCCCAGTGGGAGCTGGCTCCATTTAAAGGGCCAGCAGCTGCCTGAGTACTTTTGAGGTGGGCTCTGAGACAGGCCAGGGAGGGAGCCTCTCTCTGACCTGTGTCCTGGGGTGCCCTGTGGGTATGAAATAGAATCTTCTACCCCATGGACACCACCTTACTTGATCCTGCACCCTTCTCCTCTGGGACCTTCTTCGCAACTTACAGCTTAGTCAGATGAGGCCGAGTGCTCTCTTGTCTGACCGAACACAGCTGAAGACAGTGTGGTGGAGGAGGAGGAGGAGGAGGAGAGGACTTGCCCGGGCCCCCCTGGCGTGGGCTCCTGGGCTCCCTACCCTGGTGATGCTGGTAATGGCCTCAGTCCTGGCCACTGGTCTTCACCAGGACCTGCCATCTCACTGGAACAAATGGCATAGGAGAGCTCTGGAGCCCTAATAAAGGGTCTACACTGGGATGCCAGAGGTCTAGACATTCCTTAATGCAATCATTTCCAAGCCAGATGGACCACCCCCTCCTCAGTTTTAGCATGCAGGCAATAGCAAAGGCTTAGATGTCTGGGCTTTGAACCCCAGCTCTGCCACTCACAAGCTGTGTGACCTTTGGCAAGTTTCTTAACCTCTCTGTGCCTTATCTGCACAAAGGGAAAATTGCTGCTGTAGAGATTACAATGAACCAATATGTGCTGTGCCTGCAAGAGTGCCTGGCACAGAGACGAGTGTTTAGTAGCAGTCTTGCCCCTGGCCTCGGCCTGCTGTGAGGGGCGAAGGCCTCCCCTGCGTTCCTCAGCCTTCCTGCAGGCACCACTCAGGGCAGGGAGCTTATTACTTCATGGAAGCAGAGCATGCTGTGAAGCACGTTTCTTCCCTCCCAGTGCCCAGGTGGGCAGTGCCAGCCCCTACCCTGTCCCAGATGCCAGCCGGAAGCTCAGGGTGGTTCCTGCATCTGAGCCTTCCCAGGCCTGAGCTTCTGACCGATTCCACCCCTGGACTCCTGTTGGGGAAGGGCTTCGACCCCTTCGACCCCTTCCTCTCCTCAGTTTTGTCTAGAGCTACACTGACCCAATATGGTAGCTACCACTTAGCCACATGTCACTACTTACATTTAAAGAATTCAAATGAAGTCAAACATTGAAAAAGTCAGGTCCTCAGTCACACTAGCTATTCGTGGCCATCGTATTGGACAGTGCAGATTGTAGAACATTTCCATCTCTGCACAACGTCCTGTCAGTGTTGTTCTGGACGTTGTATGATGGGAAGGGAGTTGCCTCCACTCAGTTCTTTAAGCCCTAGCTACTCAAAGGGAGGTCCACGGATCCCAGTGTCAGCTGACCCGAAAACTTACTAGAAATTCGGGCTCCCAGGCTGCAGCCCAGACTGACTGAGCCAGAGTTTGCATTTTAAACAAGATTCCAGGTGGTTCCTGTGCAAATTACAGTTTGAGGATTACTGCTGTAAGCCTCAGTTTCTTGTCATGGAAAATGGGAATACTTTGTGGAATCAAATGAGGTGCACCATATAACGTTCATTTTTTTTAATGTTTATTTATTTTTGAGAGAGAGAGTGTGGGCAGGGGAGAGGCAGAGGGACAGGGAGACAGAGGATCCCAAGTGAGCTCTGCACAGACAGCACAGAGCCCCATGTGGAGCTCGAACTCACGAAACCGTGAGATCGTGACCTGAGCTGAAGTCGGACGCTTAACCGACTGTGCCACCCATGCGCCCCTAACATTCTTGCCAAACAGAAAATGCCCAATAGAGGCTAGACCCCTAACCAATGTCATCTGCCCCAATGGAAGGACCAGCCAGTCTGCCTGTCATTGAGCCCTAGGACTCAATGAGGCTTTATGGAGACTGGGGGGGGACCACCTCTTGTGCTTCGGTGCTCAAGAGGCCGTGCCTTCGGTTAGGAAGGGAACCTGCATCTGCTCTAGTGTGCGTGTTTGCTTCCCAGAACCCCGATTGGCCCCCTTATGGCCAATGGCTCAAGAGACGCTGATCAGATGCAATCAAACTTGGCACTGAGCGAGGGGCTGGGGACCCAGGTTAAAGAGAACGTTGTCTTTGGCTCACGGTGAAGTGATGGATAAACAAGCAAACGTTATTTTAATGCTGTGTGGTAAGGCACAGGGGAGAGCGGTGTCCAGGTGGCTGTATGAGGCCGGTGGCGCTTTGCCAGGGCCCAGGGAGAGTGCCAGAGAAAGCTTCCGGAAGCCAGTGGCTCTCAAGTCCAGACGAGGTGGTCACAGAGCAGGGTTGGCAGGGGATACGTGGCGGGCACGGCAGGCGGAGGGAGCCGCAGAGCAAAGAGACGAAGCTCTGAAGCAAGCGGGGCGTGTGGGGGAGTACAAACCACGGTTCTGCCCGAGGATGAAGGGTAAGGGTGGGTGGAGTGGAGGGTGAGCCTGCTTGAGGCCGGAGATGGGCCGGTGTTCACACAAGGGGTCCCATCCACCATGCCAAGTCCATCCTGTAGTGAGGAACTTACTAAAGGGTTTTGGGCAGAGGAGCAATGACAACACACTTGTGAATTGGAAAGGTCACAGAAGCCACGCTGTGGAGAAGGAGCTGGAGGCAGGAAGTCATTAGCAGCTGGTGCACAAGTTCAGGGAAGGGAGCTGCAGGCCTGGGCCTTCAAGGCCGGGCTGGGATCAGTGGGAAGAGGAAGAAGAGCTTTGAGGATGGGCTTTCAAGCATTAACCCATCAGCCACGCGTCTCATTAGTTTTGAATTTGTGATTGTTTTTTTTGAAGGCCTGAGCTGAAGTTTACTTGTGTCCAGAAGTCTTTTTTTTTTTTTTTTACGAAGGGTGTAAGCCCCCAGATCTAACACACGGTGAAAGCTGTTTTCAGAGGGAAATTTATAGCCTCCAATGCATTCATTAGCAATAAAGAGCCCCCCGTCCTGCTCTCCCAACAAAGGTGTGCTGTTAGGTAGTCATCTTAAGAAGTTAGGAGGAACATTGAATAAACACAAACAACAAAAAAGGGAAAATGATATTAAGGATGAAAGCAGAGAAGAGATTAATGAAATAAAAACAAACGTATATTAGAAAGAGTAAAGGGGCGCCTGGGTGGCTCAGTCGGTTGAGCGGCCGACTTCGGCTCAGGTCATGATCTCCCGGTCCGTGAGTTCGAGCCCCGCGTCGGGCTCTGTGCTGACAGCTCAGAGCCTGGAGCCTGTTTCAGATTCTGTGTCTCCTTCTCTCTCTGACCCTCCCCCGTTCATGCTCTGTCTCTCTCTGTCTCAAAAAAATAAATAAATAAATAAACGTTAAAAAATTAAAAAAAAAAGAAAAAAAAAAGAAAGAGTAAATAAAATCAAAAGCTTATTCCTTGAAAGGACGGGTAAAATAGGTGAATCTGGTTTGAGAGCCTGATGAGGGGAGGGAGAGAGATTAGTGGGAGAGAAAATCGAGATGGCATAAATTAGCTGCCACAGCGAGGGGTGGTGGGGAGGAAATTGGAAATGCAGGTGCTTGAGATGCAGAAGCCTCCAGAACTCTCCCCACACCAAGGGTGGTGACAGCAAACCCAATCCGCACTCAGCCCTTCATTCCCAAGAGCCTGTGGATACAACAATATTTGGTTAATAT
Source organism: Neofelis nebulosa (assembly GCF_028018385.1). Taxonomy (NCBI): domain Eukaryota; kingdom Metazoa; phylum Chordata; class Mammalia; order Carnivora; family Felidae; genus Neofelis; species Neofelis nebulosa. The sequence continues at coordinate 7,645,163 of NC_080788.1, forward strand.
CATCCTCCTTGCCGTCATAAAAATTAACAGTGACTCAACGTTTCTCTAGCTGTCTTCTCTACGCCAGACACTGTGCTGCCTACTTTGCCTGGATTTTTTTTTTTTTAATCCTTCCAGCATCTGAACCAAGTGGATCCAGGACTCACACCACACCCATTTTACAGATGAGCATATCAAACTCAGCACGACTGAGTCATTTGTCCCAGGGTCTGGCGTCTCTCAAGAGACAGGCAGCGTGGTGCTTGGTGCCCCCACACTTTGCCCTTGCGTGACACTGTCCCCCCTGGCCCCAGGTATTAGGCGCTTTGGTGCCCAGCCAGGGATGCTCTGGGCCTCGGGTTCTGGACATGGCATTGCCACTTAGATGCTCAGCTTTGGAGAGTTGCTGCGACTTTGTGGGGCTGAGTTTACTCTTCTTTAAAATAAGGGAGTTGGACTGGGCCCCTGTGATTTTAACCTTCTTTTATGTCTTTCCTTATGCTCTGTATTCAGACCTCATCACTCACTGAGACAAGTATCGGCGTTCAGTATCAATTAGTGGGATATGTATGTTCCAGCGCCGTGCATCTTACCTTCCATAATGGATGCCCTGGCAACCCTCTAAATAAATAGACCAGAACACAAATTGCCGAGGTAGGGAGTGCATACCGGTAGCAAACGGCAGGACTGTCCTTAGATCTGATAGCCCAGGCTCCTGTCCCAACCCTTACCCCACTCTGGTCCTCTTCTGGCTGTGCCCCTCCCAAGGCGCTAAAGGGGATACACATACAGGAACCCTACACTCTCTTCTTGACCTCGCTGCCTGGATGCTCAGCGCCGACTTCTAGGGCCGGTGTAGGCATCTGTTCCTGGGCCACTTCCCCAGGATGGGCTCCCTGGTATGTTTACCTCCAACTCCAGGGGTGTCCCAGGGTTGGGGCACACGATGGGGCTATGGACAGAGCCTGGCTGTGCAGGACTCAGAGTCCACAGGCAGGAGGGCCCTGGGCCCCTTGTGAGAATGAGTGGGTGTGGGAAGAGAAGGGGGAGCTGGGGCAGGGGTTCCCATCTGAAGTCTTGCCCTGTTATATGGCATTCTGGAACTTATTAGTAAAGGAAAATTTCATTGCCTGGGAAGAGTTAAGCCCCCACAAAAGACATGTACACTTGTGAATGATGGGCAAAATGAGAGGTCCCGGGACAAGGCAAGCTTGGCTAGTAGGGTCTGGGTAAATTAACACACTTACAGGAGAATCCGTCAGGAGGGGGTTGGGCTGCCTAAAAGAGGGAAAACCAGAGTTTAGGAGGCAAAGATGGAGAAACCAAACCTGAAGAAGTCTATTCTGCTTTCTGATCTCACAGCCAGCTCACTCTCCTTCCTGACTTGAAACCGACCAGAGCAGTTCTCTGATGAGAATCTGCCCCCCGCCCCCCGAGAGATGTGTGAGGATTCATTCACTGCCCATACATTGATCAGCCCCTCCCGTGTGTGAAGCAGTGCCAGGAACAGTGGTGGGCAGGACCAGACCTGGCCTCGTGATGGAGGCAAGTGTTGATGGAAGAACCCAGCACATGTAGATCACGCAGGTGTTTGTGAGACGCCCGAGGAGAGACAGTGTGCCCAAAGGCCAGGGGGCCACGGGGTAGTAGCACAGCACAGGACCTGGCCTAGCCGGGAGTCCTGGGGCTTTCCTGAGGAAGTGGCATTCGCCGGTGGGGGAGGCAGAGGCCAGTCTGGCTAGAGGTGAGGTAAGAAGGTGTGGGAAGAAGCTGGAAGGTGAGCAGGGGCCAAGGGAGAAGAGGAGCCCCAGGGGAACCTTCCAGATTCCAGCTCACTTCCCCAGGAGCCGGTGGGGTCATTTCTCAAGTGAGAAGGGCACATTGAGAGGGACAAAGTTCAGGGGTGAGGTTTTGGGAGATATCATGAGGCTTGGTTTGCACCTATTGATTCTGGAGTACTTAAAAAATGTATTTTGCAATAATACCAAACTTGAAGAGTTGCACAAACAGTGCAAAGAACTCCTGTGTCCCCTTCTCTCAGACTCCCCAGTAGTTAGCCTTGACCGCATTTGTTCCATCACCCTGAAATCCACCCTCACAAAGACACATTCCTACCACACCTGACCTCAAATCAGGACATAAAACCAAGAGTCTCATTCACATTATACTGACCACCTCATCTAGGTCTTTCCCCAGTTCTGGCCCAGGGGCCCATCCAGGAACACATGTCACATACGGCCACTACCCTGTTTCACTCTCCTCCAGTCTGGAATATTCTCTCAGTATTTCCCTGATGTTCAGGTGCAGTTTGAAGGTTACAGACCTGTCCTTCCATAGGGTGATCCTCAGACTGCATTAGCGTGAGGCTTCCTCTCGATAAGACTCGGTTTTTAAAAAAAATATCAGATTTATCAAGGCTTAATTTACATACAGTAACATTCATCCTTTTCAGTGCGTGGTTCTGTGAGGTTTGACAACTGCATCGCACTGTGTAGTCACCACCATAGAGAAGTAGAACATTTCCATCAGGGGCTGGCTTCGTGGGCATGCGACCTATGTAGTGGCATAAGGCCCTGGCTTTAGAAGGGCCCTGTGCTTCCTTAAATGCTTTCCTGTCACCTTCTTGAATTTCTTAATACTTTCTGAACAAGCATCCTGCATTTTCATTTTGTACTGGGCCCTGAAAATCATGTAGCTGGTCCTGTTTCCCACTAATCCAAAAAGGTCCCCCCCCCCTACCCCTTGGCAGCAACATTGATCTGTTTTCTGTCCCCATAGCTTGCCTTTTCCTGATGTCATTTCAACAGAATCATACAGAATGTAGCCTTTTGAATCTGGCTTCTTTCACTTAGCATGATGCTTTTTTTTTTTTTTTAATTTTTAATGATTATTTATTTTTGAGAGAGACAACATGAGCAGACAAGGGGCAGAGAGAGAGGGAGACACAGAATCTGAAGCAGGCTCTAGTCTCTGAGCTGTCAGCACAGAGCCCGATGTGGGGCTTGAACTCACAAACTGGGAGATCATGACCTGAGCCAAAGTCGGACGCTCAACCCACTGAGACACCCAGGCGCCCTAGCGTGATGAATTTCAAATGCATCGCTGTTGTTGTATGTAACAATCGTTTGTTCCTTTTTATAGCTAAGTATTATTCTGTGACATGGATGTCTCGCTGTTTGCTCATACAGTTCAGTGGAAGGATATTTGAGTTGTTTCCGATATTTGGGCAGTTATGATTAAGTCACTGTAAGTGTTCACATACAGATTTATGCGTAAGCATATGTTTTTATTTCTGTTGAATAAATAGTGATTATAAATAGAGGGGGACTGCTAGGTCGAATGATAGGTATATGTTTAACTTTGTAAGAAACTGCAAAACTGTTTTCCAGAGTGGCTGTACCTTTTTTGCATTCCTGCTAGCAATTCACAAGAGTGCCAGCTGCTGCACATCATTGCCAGCACTGGGTGTTGGCATTATGTTTTTATTTTAGCCATTTCATAGGTATGTAGTGGTTTAGTGTTGCATTTCCCTAGTGACTAATGATGTTGAGCATCTTTTCATATGCTGATATGCACCACCTGTATATCTTCTTAAAGTGTCCATATCTTTTGCCTATTAAAAATTTTTTTAAGCTAAGCCTTATACCCAACGTGGGGCTCGAACTCATGACCCTGAGATCAAGAGTCGCGTGGTCTGCCGACTGAGCCAGCCAGGTGCTCCAGGCTTGTTTTTTTACTGTTGACTTTTGAGGGTTTCAAAATATATATTCTGGATAAAAGTCCTTTATCAGATATGTGTCTTATAAATATTTTGTCCTAAAGTACTTTTGAGACACTAAAGTGAGGAATGTCTTAGGCTAGTGACATAAATTGTGGCATAATTGTTGTGTAAATTGAAATTGAAAACATGGGCATGGGTACAGTTGTTGAAGGAGGAAGAATAGCATTGAAAAAGGACATAGCTGAAGATGGAGACTTTAGGATTTATCGAACTTACTCGCCAGGTAGGATGGGATGATCTGGAATAGGAGATTAAAAAAGAGCTGCCCAAACTGCACGAGAACCCCAAGAAAGCGTGAGGTGAGAGAAGACAGGAGAAAGGAGTGTTTCAAGAAGAAGGGCACGGTCAGGAGTGTCAGACACATTTGGCAGATCAAGTGAGGTGAGGACTGAAAAATATCCTTACCAGAGTTAGCAACATGGAGGTCACCGATGACCTTAGCAGGAGCTATTTACATGGAGTGACAGAGCACGGCTGGTGTGTACACCATACCTAATAGAGTCGTGCTGGTTATTAGAATATTGAAATATGTATGTATTGGTTGGTAAATAGCTACCACCCGAGCCCCTTAAATGATCCTCCACCATCCCAGCCCATTGGCCCTTTCTCTGCCCCCTCCCCCCCCTCCAATATCTCCGCACAATCCATTAACAAAGTCAGCCTCCAGCAGGGGTTCTCAAGGACCCTGCCTGAACCCTAGGTTTAGTTGGTAGGTTTCCAGGCCATATTGGAAACTAAGTGTCTTGAATGTCACTGCTGTGGATCGAGAAGTGAATAAACAGCAATAATAACAATGCACACTTCTTTATAGAACTTCATTTCTGAAGAGACAGGCAGAAATGGGAAGATATGAGTCCCAGAGTATGTATGTGTGTGTGGTGGGGGGTAGATTATTTCTGTTGTTCTTTTTCAGAGGAGAGAGGCTTGAGCATTATTTAATGCTGATGGGAAGGACCTTATCCAGGAACGATCACACTTGTCAGCCAGATTCAGGCGCTCTAGTCTGTATTACCATTACGTTGACACATTTTTCAATGTGAATTAACAGGGCCCAGTTTGAATAGCCATTTGAAGAACTCAGCTGATGTTAGTTGTTGCCAAATGACAGACTGATTATTAGTGTGTTAACACATCAGGTTTCTGAGCCCCTCGATTTATGCTTTGGTGAATTGGCTGGGGCAGAAGTTACCTTGGGAGACCCGTTGGCCCCTAGTTAAGCCTTCCTGGCAGCATCCCAACCTCCCTGCTAGAGATTTGTTGAATCTTCTTAACTGTCTCCCCCTTCCCCCAACCGGTCTAGGCAAGGCGGGACCACGGCCCAATTTCTAGAGCAAGCTCCAGATGCTCCCTGTGGACTCTGGAGGTGGTGTGTGTATGTAGGTGTCTGAGTATTGATAGGATATGAACTCTGCCCCCAAGGAGCCCACCTTCTAGAGGGAGAGACAAGACAGTGCTAAACCAGCTTGAGCTAATGCAAGGGAGACAGCAATGTGTGCCGTCATAAGCATCAACAGTATATGCTGGGAGCCCAGAGCAGGGGTCAACAGGCTGTGCCGGGGGGCGGGGGGGTAACAACTGCCTGCAGCATGATGGGGTGTCCTCCTCCCCAGCCCCGCCTCTCATCCCCGGGGACTCCATGCACCCTCATTCACATCCATTCCAGGTCCGAGCAAGTTGTATCCTGGGATGGCATCTCTGGACATCCATGTGCACAGGCGTGCTGGGTCAGGATTGGGTCAGACATGTGCCCCCTCTGGGACTTAAGACCTAATCCATTCCCTTCCCTTAGACTCTCTTCAGACCCTCTAAACACAAAATTCCCTTTTTTCCCACCCGCTCACAGGTGATTTCCCTCTGCTACACCCGTGTCAGTGATTTGAGGGTTAGTGGCTCTTCCAGAGGTGATTTTCCAAGTCCTCCCAGGGCGCCTGTGCACCACCTTGTACACTCGAAAGAGAGACAAGCACAAGCCGAATTCCCAGGGGGCATTTCAATGCAGAAGATGTTTGCTTCACCCCAGGGAGGAGGCCAAGTTTCCTTGTTTGACCAGATGTTCCGTAGAATTCCATGTAGCTCTCTGCTTAGCTGACTGACACATTTCTGAGGTTTCCTCCCCTCTCTGGATGGAACTACCCTCCTTCCCCCCCGGCTAGCAAAGGAAGCAGTTGTATCAGACAGTGCAGAGGGCCTCTCTCAGCTCTGCTGGCTTTGTCCTTTGTGGGTTTGTATCCACCAAGGGCACCCCGGCAGCGCTGTGCACAGGGCCCACCTGGAACAGCCACCGACACGGGACACCATCAAGAGAGGCCACCTCGGTCTTGTGGCATTTCAGTCTCAAGGTTACAGAGGAAGGTTAATGGGAAATCATGCCTCCTCATCATTTTTAACCTTTCTGAATAATGCCTCTGTGCATAAGCCAGAGGTTTTTATTCTAAAATCAATTCTGCTTATTGTGCTCTTTGGAAAAATAAACGAGAAGCCGGGAGGAAGAAAAGTGGGATCCAGGGTTTACCAACGCAAAGAGGTTGGAGTGGGGTATGGGAACACGGTGCTGCCTGGCCTAGGCTGCTATTGTCCTGCACGATGGGGTTAGCAGCCCAAACCCCCAGTGGTTGCCATGGAAGAAGAGAGCTCCTCACACTACAAAAATGTACCAGACAGATGTGGGCAAAGCAGCTGTCTCTTATTACCTGCAGGCGCCCCGAGAGCCTCTATCCCCATCTCAGGGAAAATGGGGCCCTCAACCCATGGAAGGGCTTCTAAGTCACAAAGATCAGTGCCAGATCCAGCTTTAGCCACTTACTAGCTGTGTGGCCTTGGGAGGGTCACTCAGTGTCTTCTCTGTAGAATAGAGGGAGCGACACCCACTGCATGGCATTCATAAGGTCACGGGAGCCACAGAAACACAGACCCAGGGTGTCTCATGGCTTGTGTAGGACCCCATGGCTGTGAAAACCCCAGGTAGGCTGCCTCCTAGGGTGGCAGATGGAAATGTGGATGGCCAGTGTGGAGAGCTGATAACCCAAGACAACCAAGCCAAGGCCGGGGAATACAAAGGGGGGCTGTAATATCAGCTCAGACCCCAGTTGGTTGGGCAGCTGCTTTGGGTGACTGTAGCACTCTGGTGACAGCACTTAGCCACCCTGTCATGCATGGCTCCAAGGCATCCGTGCTGGGTTGTCTGGTGAGCCACACAACACGCACCCACGCTCACCTGTATGCACGCGTGCACACACACCATCCCATTTGCTCACGGCCCTGGCTCAATGCTCAGAACCTCACTGCTTTCCCAAACCTATTTTCACCTCTTAAAGGAGAAGCGATGGGAACTCTTTCTGTTGGTTGCAGGGGGAAGCCACGAAGAAGGCAGACTCTGTATTGGGGCTTGCTCATTTTCACTAGTGATGTGCCACATTACAGAAGATGGTACCCACCTACTGTATGGCACACAGCAGGCCCTCCAAGAAGCCCGCTAGTGTTTCCTTTTTTTTTTTTTCTCTCCTATAGGCATGATATGAGTAGGGGAGGTTATTTGACATCTGAGCCTCAGCGATAACAGAGAGATCTTCTGGAGAGACCACACCCTCAGTTTCATTCAGCGACCCTCATTTATCTGTCTTCTGCTCTTCTCTAGGGCTCTCTTATTCGTGACATGCATCTTATGGGATCGAAGATGGAAGGGTGAGGGAGGGGGAGAGATGAAAAAAGAACTGTTTCTTCTTGCTCATCGATGATTATTCAGGAGGTTTGGTCCACTGGGCTCAGGCCATCTGCATCTCACGCCCAGCAAGAGAGGCAGGAGGGAGAGCAGACTTGGGGGGGGGGAGGGGAAGGCATGCCTGGGAGGTGGGGGAGAGCCTCTGGGGGGGATCTTAGAGACCTGGGGCAGTGCTGAAGGTTCTGCAGTGACTTCCAGCTGTTTTGGGGACCAAGCTCTTCTTCTGAGACTCTTTGTGCCAACACATGCACCTTCTCAGTGTGCCATGACTGTATCCTAGGTAGACGGCGTGTCCTGGGGTTGTGCAGCATGGGAGGCCTGACATGCACCACCACTCACGCTCCAGCTGCAGCAGGCATCTCTCTGTGGGTCTGCCATTCCTGCCGCCATGTGGTTGAGCTTTATGCCTGGAATGGCCTTTCATATCTCCTATCAAAACTTGCCTTCTAATATTTATGTCATCCTGGAGCTCCAAACTCATTCAAGAAGCGATTTTATATATCTAAAAGGTATTTATGGCCCAACTTTACCCAGATAAATGGCCATCTTGGTGGCTGGGGCAGATGCTGCTGGTTGCCTAGCCAACAGACCTCTCTGCACTCCGAATCCTTTCTTGATGGTAGAGCTAGCTTTCTACTATAAATGTTAATGTCACATACTCACTTTGCCAATCAGATCTAAGAGGAAATGTGCAAGGAGGTTTCTGAGAAACATTTTCCTCCTTGATGAAAAGAAACACATGGGGGGCGCTTGGGTGGCTCATTTGGTTAGGCACCCGACTCTGGATTTTGGCTCAGGTCATGATCTTGTGGTTCGTGGGTTTGAGCCCCATGTCGGACTCTGTGCTGACAGTGCAGAGCCTGCTTGGGATTCTTTCCCTCTCTTTCTGCCCTTCCCAACTCATGTTCTCTCTCTCTCTCTCTCTCTTTTTAAAAATAAATAAATAAACTTAAAAAAAAAAAAGAGAGACACACGAAAGGAAGATGTGCCCTCTTTTTATTATGAATACGGTCATGTGAGGGTTTGATGCCTGGAACCACAGCAGTCACCTTGGGACCATGAGGAGATGAGCCGAAAGAAAATTGATAGTGATGGAAGAGGAGAAGGCAAGAAAGAACCTGGTTCTTTGATGACACTGTGGGATCACTAAATAGACCTTTGAACTTCCAAGCTTCCATAACTTGTTAGGTTAGGTAAATACATGCCCTTCTTGATTAACTTTTGTTGGGTTTTCTGTTACATGCAGCCCACAGCGTCGTAACTAATTGTATATATATATTCACCCTGCCACCTACTGTCCTGTGCACGTAGAGCAGCTGTGTGGTCTGGGGAAAGAAGCACTGGGTTAGGAGTCTAGCTCTTTTGTTACCTTCTCGAGGTGAGTCAGGGATTGGTGGGAAAAGTTCAGAGGGTCAGGCTGGACCCTGGTTCCTGATAAGAACTGGAATGGGTTCAGAAGCGAGGCAGCAGGGCACAAGGTCATTCTCAGTGCACGAGGCAGAGAGGGTACAACCTCACCCTCTTGACATTGTCCAGAGAGCTACTGTGACCCCATGACCACCTAGAAGGTGGCTTTCCACTCACAGACCACCTCTAAAAGTCCTTCTCATGTGAGTGAAGCAGAGATTGGAAGAAGCTGTGTGGCTGGCTCTTCTTGGCACAGGGACTGGCCAGGTTGAGCCTGCAGTTGGCAGGATTCAGAACCCACACAGGACATGGCAGAAGTCTGAAAAGGCTTAGCTGGGGTGTGGGCTGAGGCCATTGGCTAAATTCTGGTCTTTGCTTTTTGAATTTTTAATGCCGTCCCTGCCTTCCATCAAGCTGGCTATGAAAAAGTTGTCTATGTCATACTTTGCGCCAACTCAAATTACCCTTTGAGGAAACATCCTCGTCTAGACCAAGAGCCTTCACTGCAAGGACAGGACCCTTAATATCCCATCTGCCAAATGGAGAATATCTTTTGGAATCACAGAACGTTAGAACTGAGGACGTTGAGACCCATATAGGGATAGACCACTTTGTACTGTTAGCAGCTAGTTAGTGGAAAAGTCAACATTCTGGATGCCCGGTTGCATGCACCCTGTATGACACTAAATATGTGAATCTATTTAATGGGCGCCCCAAACACCTGAAATAAAGACATGGGGAAGTGTGTTCATCAAAGTTAGGGCTGAGGGCAGACAGACTTATCTCAGTGTCCTATTCTCTCAGACTCTATAACCTTCCAACACTTGGGCTCACATCCCTGGGAGAAAGACGATCTCCTAGTTTGAGAGTTCTCAGACATATGCATAAGAAGTCCTCAGGTTTTGATGGGTGCGTCCGTTTTAGGGTTAATTTTTACAAGGTGACTGTGGGTCTGATATGGTATCACGTGGGTGAAGAATTTACATCTGATATTCTCGGAAAATCAGACCTCTCTCATTGGTGTCCCATCAAGAGTAGTGCCAGTTTTTCCCTTGATTCTGGTGATGATGTTTATTTGCAGGAGCTAATACGTAGGTAGCTGATGCGATCTTTTCCCCTGTTGAAGTGGTTTACAGACTAAAATAATTCAAGAACTGCTGTCACTCTTTGTGCTTTATAGGTCACTCAAATGAAAATTTAAGGACCAATGAAGCAATCCATATTTGTCAGGGAAGGAGCAGTGTTAGGAAGTCCTCAGGGGGATAGGTTGAACACTGAGCGACTAGAATAACTTACACCAGTGTGCTTTGAATTCGGATGACCCACGTCTGCCTGTGTGGCATGTCTATACATCTCCACACAGTCATGTACCTTTAAAAAAATGTTAATTTATTTTTTGAGAGAGAGAGAGAGTAGGGGAGGGGCAGAGAGAGAGAGAGAGAGAGAGAGAGAGAGAGAGAATCCCAAACAGTCTCCACACTGTCAGCACAGAGCCCAACACAGGGCCCAACCTCACGAACAATGAGATCATGACCTGAGCTGAAATCAAGAGTTGGACTCTTCACCAACTGAGCCACCCAGGCGCCCCACACTCGTGTATCTTATGGCAGTGTGGCACCACCCACGCATTCACACCTACACCTGCACAGACACCCAGAACTGGGACACGGTGTGGTGTGGAGGAATGTGCACAGACCTCCGAGCAGAGCAAACCGGGGCTCCAATTGCAGCCTACCAGCTGGCTGCGTAGCTAATCTCTTTCCTCTTCTGACTCTCAGTCTCTCCATCTGAAACATGGGAATAATTATATCAGCCCCTCTAGGCCTTAGTGAAGATGATACGAGATCGCTCATGAAAAAGGTGCATAGCATCTCTAGTAGGGTCTCAACACATGTCAGTTTCCTTGCTTCTTTCCTTTTCCCTCGCAGTCTACTGACTGCTCAGGGAAATTTCGTTTGGCCCCTTGGAAGGTCTGCACGTCAGAAATTTCACAGTCACGTGAGAAGACCCAGTGCGGTGACTGGAGAAGATGCAGGGAGCAGGGGGCTTTTCCCGGGCTCTTCCCGTCCCTTGAGCGGACACATCTGCTTCTCGGCAAACAGCAGTCGCATCCCTCTTCTCCCCAAAGGGAACCTGACGTCTGAGACCTTTTCAGGTATTGGGCATCAGGGTGATAACGGCAATAGCTTCCGTCTCCTGCGTCTTTACCACATGCCAGCACCGCGTTATGCTTTCTTACCATGAGTCTTCCACAATGCGGGAACAGGGAAGCATCGGTACAAGGAAACCCAGGCCTGGAGAAGCCCGGTTGCCTATCCAGAGTTATGCGGCCGAGAACTGGCGTCAGGACGTAAACCCCGAACAAAACTTTTACTCATGATCAAGGGCCCGAGTAAAATGTGTGGCTTGCATCCCCCTTTTCATCGATGCAGCGTGTATGCGTTTTACGATTGTTGGAATGCTGCATTGGCATTGAAAATGTGCATTCTAAATTTCAGACTCCAGCATAACTCAGATAGATATTAGATAACGTTTGCCTCCCCCTCGTACCCTGTGCCCCTACTGCTTGTTAAAATGTATGTTTATAAATTGTAGGTAAGTGCTACTCAAAGTGTGGTTCCAGCTTCACTGGGGATCCTGCTAGAAATGCAAATTCTCAGGCTTCACCCCAGACCTGCTGAATAGACCCCAGGTGATGTAACAAGTCTCCAGGTGGTTGGGAAATTCGAGAAGCATGGGTATGGATGTTTCTCGGAGACACTTGGCATAGAGCCTTGCAGGAAAATGGAGCATTTAAACCCATCTTCCCTTGACTGGTTCAATCAGCTGAGAGGTTCCTGCATTTTACTGGAGACGTTGCAATGCTCCTGCTTTCTGGGCACCAAGCACAGACCTGTTATCTTGCTGAGAGCTGACAAATGAAGAATGAACCGTCCGTTTCTTTGACCGAGATGCTCTCCATACCCCTTTCATCCAGCAACAATGGCAGCAAGCAAGCATGGCCGTGGTCTGAAGGATTTAAATACTCAATTAATCAATGGAATATTCCATTAGTGGGATAATCAGTTGCCATTGCCCTGATCTATAGTTACATCTCAGCTGGGCCTCACAAATTGATTCCTGATGAAGTTCTAATTGACTGGACCATCTGATAAAGGGCCAGTTGGAGTTTATTGAAATACCCGGTGAGCAGTCCCTGGGTGGGGGTTTTCCTTTGGGGAAGGCAGGGGTGGGAAGAGGGGTAGAGGAGCATGATTTATGCCTCGTTCTCACTACCTCTTTTCTCCGATACAATGTTTATGGGTCCCAGGTGAGGGATGAGCGCTCACAGCTGGAGTACCGGGATGAGAGAGCTCTGAACCCATCCCCGGCTCTGGGCGGCAGGTGGCCAGAATGGGACTTGCCCATAAGCTCTTAGGGCAATGGTTTTCCAACTTGTGAGTGCTTAAGACTGATCCAAAGGACTTAGAATGTATAGTCCAGGTCCTAGCCTCAGATCTTCAGACTCTCTGGTCTTGGGTACGACCTAAGAATCTGCATTTTAACCCGACTTCCCATTGAGTCTAATACTGGGAGTCTCCAGAACTCTGAGAAATCCTGCCTTCGAAGCAGACTGTGTCCCAGGACGCTGCTTCCTTGGGGGCAGTGTGGGTTTCTGAGGCTTTTGTGTGGGGACAAATGTGTGTGTGTGCACTGTCAGAGGTTCCCAACCTCTTCGTGGCCTAGCATCTCCTTCATCATTTTTTTAAAACTTGTTTTGTGTAATTTTTCCTTCGAAATAATTTACTACTAGTGGATTTGCCTGTGCATTCGCTTACTCAAAGATATATCTATGTCATCTATATCTATATCTATGTCTATGTCTATATGTGTTTGTGTGTGTAACAAAGGGTGTGATTAAGACAGCACAACATCACATGTACATGTTTCATTCTGCCATTCACTCATTCACTCACTAAATCATCAGGCATTGTTTAGGGATTATTATGCGGCGGGAACTGAGGACATCTTTTTTGAAAAAGCAAAATCAGGCAAATATATGGTTCTCCGTTGTAAGGAGCATGTGCTTCTCCGGGGACACAGGCAGGAAAATGAAATGTACTGTTAGAGGTAAGTCCAGGGCCCTGCTTTGGGACTGACTTTTGGGTAATTTAGTAGGTTTTATTGCCGGAAAAGATATGATACCCATTAGGGTTTTTTTTTTTTTTTCTTGGAAATTTGAAAATAGCTCCCAGACTTCCATATCTATCTTTAAGAATCCACCTCACCGCCCGCCCCCAGCCCAGGGAGTCCTGGGTGAAATTAAGGCTTTGTCAGCTAAAGATGCTCCTGGGTCGTCCATAAGCATGTAGGGGGACAGCTCTTCTTAGCACTTCCTGTGGGGGCCTGCAGACACCGGGTGGTCTCAGGGCAACAGGGAGGGGGTTGATTTAGATATAAATGATCCAGAGCTCTGTGTATCTAAGGAGGAGCTTGGACTTGCCCCTCTTACAAAGCGGAAAAATCACCAAGAGTTTCACACCAGGAAGAGCTGCAACCAGATTTCAGCTTTCTTCTTCCCCCCACACTGCATTTCTTCTTTGCCTTCTCTGCTCTGCTCCAATTCCTCTCCCTCTCTTCTCTCTTAATACACTGTGTGTTTGTGTATACGCAGCTTTGATCTGTGTTTAGATATAAATGTCCAATGCTCTTTCTGTGAAAATACATTCTGGTGCTTTGGGTGACGTGGCACAGAGTTTAGAGCCTCAGAATGTCTTAATCTGGCCCTGGGGCTACTGAGTGTTTTAATTCCTTCAGACACAGCCCTGCCCCAAAGTGCCACAGGAGCTATTTGGTAGATGGAACCTTTTGTGTGGTTTAACATGCTAGTCCCGTTTCCTCCGCCATGATGTTCTGCTTCTGACAGAAACCGCCAACTAGGTCACAGAACGTTCCCGGCTATGTCTTCCCTCACTTACTGTCTATTAAGTGGCTCTTATATGTGAGGCACCAAGGGGGATGTGACTGTCATCAGGATGTGGGCTTGGCCTTCAGAAGCCCATAGTCTAGGATAGCAGCCCTCATGTGGGTATGGGTCCCACTGGTGGGCACCAGGGATAAGTTGAGATGGGATATGAATGTACATTCTAGAGCTGAATCACACAGGGGCAGACATCTTTCCTTTTGGATCCCTTTACAGTCCTTATGATTATTTTCAGGTAAAAGTCTCTGTGTGGTGTCAATTCACTTCTAACACCTCCCCAATACTTGCTAATCTCCCTTTTATTTTATGTATTTATTTTTTAATTGTAGACAGAGAGAGCGTGAGCAGGGGAGAGGGACAGAGGGAGAGAGAGAGAGAATCTTAAGCAGGTTCCACGTTCAGCATGGAGCCCGATGTGGGGCTTGATCCCATGACCCTGGGATCACGACCTGAGCCAAAATCAAGACTTGGACGCTCAACCAACTGAGTCACCCAGGTGCCCTTCTCCCTTTTAAATAGAGAAAAATAGCAAGCCTCAGGCCCAGAGCTAAGACAGACTACAGATTCTAGCTGGACTGAAATAATACTGCTGGGCTTCCACCTATTTGTCTGCTGATTGTGGCAAGTGTGATGGTTCATGTGCCGTGTCAGCTTGACTGGGCCGTAGGGAGCCAGACATTCGGTCAGACGTCTTTCAGAGTGTGTCTTTGAGAGTGTTTCTGGATGAGATTGACATCTGAGGCAGTAGACTGAGTAAAGCAGATTGTACTCCCCAACATGGGTGGGCCCTATCCAGTCAGTTGAAGGCCTGAATAGAATAAAAAAGCTGACCCTCCTTCAAGGAAGCGGGAATTTCCTCTTGCCTGACTGCCTTGAGCTAGGACACTGGTCTTTTCCTGCCCTCAGACTTGAACTGAAACATCAGCCCTTCTAGGGTCTCCAGCCTGGAAGCCTTTGGACTGGAACCACACCATCATCTCTCCTGGGTCTCCAGCTTGCCAACCACAGGTCTTGGGACTTATCAACCTTCATAATTGCTTGAGCCAATTTCTTTTAATAATCTTCCCCTACCCCCCGTACACACACACACACACACACACACACACACACACACTATTGGTTCTGTTTCTATGGAGAACCCTGACTAGTACAGCAAGTAATACTAGTAATTCCATTTAAGAAGGTAAAGAAAATGTCCTTATTCAATATATTTATTTAAATAAAAAAGGAGCTCATTTAAGGAAAGCTAGTAAGTAAATAATAATAGAGGTAGTCCATGGATTTGGCAGACATTAGAGAACAGTTTGGGAAATGCAGAGCTTAGGGGAAGGATGCAAAGAGCCACAGACCTAGGCAGGAATGAGGAAAGGCCAAGAAGAGAGGATGAAGACCTGACCACCGGTCCTACCCTCTGGGGATAGAGAGGAAGGCACAGATGATGAGTAGAGGGGCTGGGCGCTGTGTCTAGAGTATTTGGACGACCAAACAAGGGGTGGTAGGTACACTAACTGCTGTCACAAACCATCTCGCAATCTCAGCAGCTTAACCCAAATGAAGGTCATTTCTCGTCCACATTCGTTCTTATAAAGGTCATTTGAGGAGTAGGTGATGAGTCTGCTCTGAGCCGTTATTTGGGCCAGACTTCACTCAACACGGGCTCCACAGAGCACTGCTGTCCTAGAGTGTCTTGCAATGATGGACGTGTTCTCTGCGTGGTGGTGATGTGGCTAGCCACTGTCATATTGGACAGGGCAGTCAAGAGCCTCCTCCTTATCTGCAATCATCCAGTGAAAGACAGAGACAGAGACAGAGAGAGAGACTGAACAGGAAGTTTTATGGACTAGGCCTGGAGGTGAAGTATAGAAGTCCATCATTTCCTCCCATGTTCCTGTGGTCAGAATGAGGTCATGTGGCTACCCTACATTCTCCAGAATGAGGTCCAGGTATGTGCCAGGAGGAAGAGCGGATGGGTTTGCAGTGAATCTAGCCAGGCTGTGTCACCAGAAATCTGGCAGAAGGGGCAACAGTGCCTCACAATGAGCACTCTGGGGTGGGGGGCAGCGTTGGGCAGTGACATGGGCAGGGGGCATCAGAGGGCTGAGCCATTGGCGGCAGAGTTTCTAGGGCGGTGACTGAGTTTCAGGGGCAGAGGGGGGCTGAGAGGGCAAGAGGGGCACCGTGGAGACTCTGTAGGGGTTCGGGCTGGTGTCTGTCTCCACGTGAGCCCAGGAGGGGAGGAGGTACAACAAGCGGTGGGAGAGTCCTTCATTCATTTATCCACTCCCTTATTCAATAGGCATATGGAAGACCTGCGGAGGGGCAGGCAAGGAACAGAGCTTTTCCCGCGCTCATTCCGAGAGAGAAACATTTTAGTGCACCGGAAAACCAAACCTTTATCTGCCCAGCTGTTTCCCAGCTAAGAAATGTGTAAACCAGACACCTTTGCCTCATCCCCAGACCCCTCCCTCCCTGGTCTGCCCTTACCACTGGGGTGAGTATCAGAGACGGGATGGGAGTCATCCTAAGCTGGGGCTTGGGGATTTTGAACACCGACATGGCTGAGCCAAATCAGTTGCATGGCAAGCCTCACACCAGGCTGGCCAGGTAGCAGGCTAAATGTGGGCAGATTCGTGGAGGAAGTGATGCCAGAGCTGGGCTTCAAAGGTGGAGTAGGATATGACAGGTAGAGCTGGAGGGGAGGACAGTCTAGGCAGAGGGTGTAGAATGAGCAAGCTCACAGGAGGAAGTGTGGGTGTGTGCACAAGGGATGGGGAGCAGCTGGCCAGGGGCTACGTGGGCGCCGTGAAAGATACAGTGCAGAGATCTGCTGGGGCCATGTCGGGAGAGGTCTTACGTGTCCGACTAAAGGCATCACCTTTATTCTGGGAGCAATGCAGTGCCAGTGGGGATTTTGAACAAGGCAGGGGCACAACCAACCTGAAAAGTGTGCGGGGCTGGATTGGGGGTGGGACAAGCGTTGTGAGGTATGATAGGAGGTCATGGCAGTGGTGGTGCCGGTGGGGGGGGTGGTGTACTGCATGCCGGGGAAGTGGGGAGAGGGGTGAGTCGTGAAAGACCCTAACGCAGGATTTGGTTTAACAGCTCAACAAATATGTTTTTGAGTGCAGTCTGCATTTCTCAGACACACGTGGCTCTTGATTATGTGGGCTCAAGGGAGCGATGGCTTGTCACACATCACCATCCTTTTTCTATAAGAAAAACTGAAAGAATGTGCTCGGTGAAGAGGTGGATCCTGTTGATTTCTCATAAAACAGCAACCTCGATCTGAGAGAGAGGCTGCTACTGGGATGGATATACCCTGATTCGGTGTCTTGGGGGACCAAGAAAGGGCGAGGGTGGAAGGTGCTTCTCCGCTTGGGTCCCCATGGAAGCTGAGTCTGGGCCTTAGGAGGAGAGAAGACAGGTGGACGGAGAGGCAGGCTGGAAAACCAAGCAGCCGCACTAAGCCAGATGAAAGCACCGTGTGAGCAGGTTAAATCCTCCCGGCTGCCTTGGTGCCTGAAATGGACGCATAAACATTACAGAATTGGGTGTTTTACATCACGTTTCGGGGCTGCATGTGCAGGAGGTTATGCTTTTAAAAGGAGGAATCTGGTGGTTAACACTGAGTCCATGACAGCAACCTGATTCTTTTTCCCCAGGCCAGCTGGGGACTCGGAGAGAGAGATTTCCTTTGCTACCAAAAGACTTTCAGTGTGGAAACCCAATGCAGCTTCAACAGGAATAATAGGCATTCCGTATAGGACTAAGAAGGCAACAATTTCCTCATTGTGTGTGTTTCTGTAATGGCTCGGAGAAGCCCACATTCCCGCCCCAGATAAGTGCCCAATTAGAGAGATTTCAAAGGGGGAAAAGTCTTCAAGGTACTTGGTTTTCGGGGCTTTTTTGATTCCATTTTTCTTTCTTTTCCTTTCTTTTTCTTTTTTTTTTTTTTCTCTTCTCATTGTGGTTTTAATCCCAAATGGAACTGGCAAGAAAAGGCAGCGTGTTATGTAGGCAAAGTTTATCTCCTGCTCATTATAGCACAAGGGGAAACTGGCAGTCTCCAGCGGTTCCTCTCCTTCTCCCGCGTGAGTGGGTTATAAATGCGTGGGTTGGGCTGGAGCCACCCAGGCGCCTACTCCTGGATTTGCACAGAAATCTTGGCCCCACGGTCAGCAATGCAAATAATTTCCCCTCCGGTGTCAGCAGTACTATCTCTGCCTCTAACCTCATGGTGCTGAGCACAGACCTCACTCAGGGCACGTTCTCACAAACATTCTGAGCACCTCTTGCTGGACCTTCTTCAGCCTTCCGCACCCATTTCTCAAGTATTGATCAGTCAGAAGTGTGTGAATTCTTATCATCCACAAGCATTTCATTTGAACCGCCACCGCCCCTCCCCCCCACAAGCCTGCTCTGTTTGGCGAGGCCGGGACCCCACCTCTGCGCTTAAGTGACCCTGGTGGAATGGGGCAGATGCAACCCGGGTCTGACGCTTGGCTTTAGCGGTCCAGTGGAGGGATCCTTATGTTCTTCCTCTGAATGATGGGACTTAGTGCACAGGCAGGTGGGAAGATTGAATGAAGTAGGTGATGCTTGAGAACAGGAGCTAATACTCGCAGGGCACTGAGTGCATGTGAGGTGTGGTGCTAAGCACTTTCCACGTGTGGCCAGTTGGCCAGGCAGAGAGCCAACATTTATTAGGCCCCTGCGACACACCTGGCATCACGCCAGGCAATGGGACCCAGTGGAGAACAGAGAGGTGTGGTCCCTGCCTGCCCCCCTCCGGCCGTGTTACAGTCAAGGCCAGGAAGCAGGGTGACCAGGTGCACACCATGAGGAGTGCTTCGGGGTGGGGGGGTCATGCGGGGTGCCGCAGCAACACAGAAAGGGGCTCATTGCCTCTGAGACACTCCTAGCTCAGAAGAGAGGTTAGGATGATGGGGGCTTTCTGGGGCTGGGAGCAGCTGCCCCTCGCCTGTAGGGCTTGGGGTCCTGAGTGGGAGGAGGCTGGTCAGCAGGGGGAAAATGGGGCTGCTCTTTGAGTGGGGTCTGAGCCGAGAGGCAGGAGCCCCTGAAGTGCCAAAATCTGACCCCGGGAGTCCATGTTGGAGGCTGCAATTTGCTTGGCCCAGGGGGTCTTGTAAGGAGATGCTAGCTGCTCGGGTCCTGCAGGTCCCAGGCAGGGGAGCCCCCACCCGTGGCGATGGGCTGCTGTTCCCCAGTTACCCCTGGGCAGGCATTTTGTAGTGGGCGTCTCTTGCCATTAGATTTCCCTCCCAGACCTGCATTCCGAGCAGCTCAGCATATGGATGGAATCCGCAGGAGGCGGAGGGAGTGGGGAGGGGTGTCCAGCCCAAAGCATGTCACAGATGCCCACGGAAAGCTAGGGAGGATTAGAGCGAATCATTAATTGTCATTAATATGCTGGGGCTTGACAGCCCCGGGTTTATTTTTACACCAAAGCCCAGACGTGCCTTGCACATGTCCCTGGGTTCTGGGCTCCGGGAGAGAAGGGAAAACTGGTTGCGCTTATCTGCCAGGCTCTCCAAGATTGGACAGCCTGCCTCCAGCCTGGCTCCCTGGTCTGGCAGAAGCTATGGCTACCAAGGGGCTCTTGCCTTCCTTCTCCCGTGGCTTTCTCCCCTCCCCAGGGAGGCTTCCTGCCACAGAAGAGACTACCTAGATCTGCATAGATCACAGACTTGTCTGCCAAGGTCCTGGGGGTCAAAAGGAACAGTTCAGAGAGATGACTGACATTACAGGGAAGGCCACCTTTCAAAGGTTTGAACTGTCTTCAAGAAATACGTTGTTTCATGGGGCTCCAGGGTGGCTCTGTTGTTAAGTGTCCAACTCTTGATTTCGGCTCACGTCATGATCTCACGGTTCATGAGGTCGAGTCCCACGTCAGGCCCTGTACTGACAATGCAGAGCCTGCTTGGGATTCTCTCTCTCTCTGCCCCTCCCCTGTTCTCTTTCTCTCAAAATAAATACACTTAAAAAATAAAACTGCATTGTATCAGAAAGCACTGTACAACAAAGACTTTCCTAGATGCTACCTACTATATGGACGCGTGAAATTCTGGGTTGCCTTTCCTTTCAAATAGTTACTGAGGACCCAAGGTTGACTCCAGAATCCATCTTGTCTCCCTTTTGAAAAGCTGATAGCTCTGGCCCTCGGAGCTTGATGGTGTCATTGAGGAGACACTCGTGTCCTATGAGGATAGAGGTCCCACAGGAGGTCAGACTCCACAGGAGGGGTTCCCTGAAGCCACGAGGAATGGAATGGCGTCGAGCCAGCACTGAGCCAGCCCATGAGCTGATCACAGTCAGCAAAGCGAGTCCACATATGACGTGTTCGATCAACAGGGAGCAGTGAGGCTGCTCTCCCACATGGTGGGGGCCCTGCCATCCCTCCTATGGGGGTCCTTTCAACGCTGTTGTCCCCCTTTGTCAGCATTTGGGGTAGTATCCTCCGTATTCGTTTGTATTCGTTTCCTGTGGCTGCTGTACTAAATTACTACAAGCTTGGTCATTTGTAACAACACAAACTCACTGTTTTATTAGAGTGCTGTGGGTTAGAAGTCCTCATTGACTGGGGACTGAAATCAAGGTGTCAGCGGGGCCACATTCCCTTCTGGAAGCTCTGGGGGTAAAGCTGTTTCATTGCCTTTTCCAGCTTCTAGAGACTGCTGCATTCCTTGGCTTGTGGCTCCTTCCTCCATCTTCAAAGCCAGCAACCTTGCATCTCTGTGCTTTCTTCCATAGTCACATGTCCCTCTGACTCTCTTCTGCCTGCCTCTCCCCTATTTAAGGACCCCTGTGATTACACCGGGCCTACTCAGATAATCTAGGCTTGTCTCCCTATTTTAGGGTTAGCTACCTTAATTCCATCTGCAATCTTAGTTCCCCATCACCATGTAACTTAATATATTTATAGGTTCTGCGGGTCAGGACATGGATGCTTTGGGGGCCATTATTTGATCAATAACCTTCATTTGGCAGCATTGCTAACCCCTCCTCCATGCACCTGTGTTTGTGTGGATGCAGAGTTCCTGCCCATGGCGGAGAAGAGCCTGGAAGAACACACTTATGTTCTAGAAAGGGAGTCTTGCACTGGGTAGGGGCTAGAGCTGATGCCTTCCGAGACCCCTTTAGCTCTGAGGGCTATGGTTTGATGACCCTGTGTTGTAGATTGAATTGTGTCTTCTGAGGTTCCCATGTTGAAACCTTAACCCCCAGTGTGGTGGTATTTGGAGACAGGGCCTTTAAAGAGGTAGTTAGGTTAATGAAGTCATAAGGGCAGTTCCCTAATCCAATAGGACTAATGTTCTTAGAAGAGGAGGAGACACCAGGGATATGCACGCACTGAGAAAAGGCCATGTGAAGGCACAGCGAGAAGGTGACCTTCCAAAGTCAAGGGGAGAGGACTCAGGGGACACCAAGCCACACAACTGTGAGGAATAAATTTCTGTCGTTTAAGCCCCCTAGTCTGTGGTGCTTTGCTATGGTAGCCCTAGCAACCAAGACACCCCGATGGGAAGAGTGTTCATCTTAGTTGACATCACCGTCTCAGCTGGCTGAGCACCCATGGAGAACAGTTCTTGTTGGCGTGCAACCTAATGGCCGCATAGACCCTCTCTCGCCCTTCAGTCTACATTCTTGCATCCTCCTTCATCGAAAGGTGATTCTTTGGAACAAATATCACTTTCTTTTCTTGCATTCCTGTGGATTATTTTTGTGGATTCCGGAAGATTTATTGTGACTCATTTGAGGGTGGCCTTGGTCAAACTGAGAACTAACTACACCTGTCTGAAAGCCTCCCAGACACGGTTTGTAGTGCAAAGAATCAAGAGACCTTTGTGAAGGTCACTTAAAATACTTCACATGGACTTATCTTGGATCTCACTTCTCTTACCTTGAAGCAAAGATGAAGAGTGGATCAAAGATGGCAGAGATGAGGAATGACCATTTCTAGTCAATTCCAAGTGGCTGCGATGGACTGGTAGGAAAGAATCCTATGCCCAGCTGGCTGTGTCTGCGAAGGTGCTGGGGGAAGAGAAAGGTAGTCCGTATGTCAGGTGTCTACCATCCCAGAATCCCAGGAATTCTAAGGGCTCTTCCAGCCCCAAGTTTATAGGACCCTTGTTGATGAGAGGTTTGTGCAGACCTAGGATCCAGCTGTCCCCTGATGTTGTGCCTGGAGTCACATCTCTGTCCTCTTCCTTGGACCACCACGCCCTTGCAGTCGTCTGCTGCCGCCCCCTCGTTGGCGGTTCTTCTGCGCCGGCACCTTCACGAAGTCCTACGGATGCCTGTTGTGAGTGTCCCTCTCGCCGCTAATGGCGGCATTTCTTCTGAGCCCTATTGTTTTCAGCTCATTTTGCTCTTTGTCCCACAGCCCCCAGGTTCCCACTGGGATCCAACTCTGATTTCGTTGGAACATGCTCTGTTTGTTGCCAGTGGCCATCAGCTGAAGATCAGCTGTGCAACTGGAAAGCCATTCCAACCATTTACAAGTTCATCTTTACCACGATCCACCTGGGGAATTTGGGGGGTGGATTTCAAAAAAATTATTTTGGAGGTGGCGCCTGGGTGGCTTAGTCGGTTAAGCGTCCAACGCTTGGCTTCAGCTCAGGTCACGATCTCACCGTTGCGTGAGTTCGAGCCCCGAGTTGGCCTCTGACGTCAGAGCCCGCTTGGGATTCTCTCTCACCCTCTCTCTCTGCCCCTTCCCCACTCACGCTGTCTCCGTCTCCCTCGAAATAAATAAATAAAAACTTAAAAACAATTTTTTTTAAAAAAGAAGAGTGGTGTGTGTGTTTTCCAAAGAAAGCATTTCACATGCTCGTTAGGCAAAAATATCTATTTTACACGCACCGTAATTATTCTACCTAAGATGAAATATGTTATTTTTCTTAAGTAAAGCTACAGGCAGTTTATTAGCAGAGCTAATTAACCCACAATCAACAACTGGCTCACCTCTAATCACAACCTGCTTGCATTCTTCACAGGCAATGTGGTGGTGCTACAGCACTTATATTTATAAATATGTGCAATGCAATATGAACTATATTTATGCAGACAGCACCAATTTTTTTAGCCACAAAATCTGACCTACCTAAAAGAGATGGCGAGAAAACTGGACTGTCAGGTCTGGGCCGAAGGCTGGGGCCCCTCATCCCAGGATGCGCAGGAATCTTTCTTTTACTGCTATTTTTATTTACCTTCCAGCCTGTGAGGTGCCTTTTCCTCCTAATGAATATTTCCGGGTGAATTCCTGGAGGTCATTGTGTGTTGTGGCCTCCACCACACCTCCCTGAGATCCCACTGAGGGCCCTGAATGGAGACAGTACTGGTGAACTCGGGGGTGTCCTGGCCAGGGAAGGGGGACAGGTCTGCTGGAGCTGGAAGAAACAGCAAGGGTGAAGAAATTCCTCTGAGCGTCAGGGGAATACTGCCAGGCCAGGCTGAAGTTGCTCCGTTGGCAGCAGGTGGCACACATTACTTCGAAGTTTGCTACTCTATGTTCCAGAGTCCAGAAATGCTCGTGTCTTGACCACTGTTCCTTCGCAGGATTTCAGAATATTGAATGGGAGTCAAGAACTGAATGGTGAAAGAATACCTGGAAGCATGAATGCAAATCCTGGGTGTTTACTACTTGTGGCCAGCTGGACAGAGGAAGGCACTGAAGAGAGGGATGGCCAGGTCCCGGGTAGACTAGAGGGAAGAGGAGCTGAGTGTGGACACACAACCTTTAAAAACACAGCGACTGGGGCACCTGGGTGGTTCAGTCGGTTAATCGTCTGGCTCTCGGTTTCGGCTCAGGTCATGATCTCATGGTTTGTGAGTTCGAGCCCCGAATCAGGCTCTGTGTTGAGAGTGTGGAGTCTGCTTGGGGTTCTCTCTCTTTCCCTCTCTCTCTGCCCCAATTCTGCTTGCTCTGTCTCTCTCAAAATAAATAAATAAACATTAAAAAAAAAAACAAAAACAGCACCCCAGTGCATATGGCCCAGTTACTGGTCTGTGCCTGGGCCTATCAGACTGTCTCTTCCCAGGGTGAGGGTGGGTCGTTGTAGAGCAAGTGGAAAGGAAAACGCCATGGAGTCCATGGAGTCAGCAAATTCCTACGTATCTGAGGAAAAGGGGGAAGGAAGGGAGGGAGGAACGAAGGGACAGAGGAGGGAGGGGGGGAGGAAAGGAAGAAGAGAAATGACATTCGGGATCTACATCAGGCAATGTGTCAAACACTTTTACATCAACTATTTCACTTAGTTCTTCCACCCTTTGAGTAGAACATATTACTGTCATTAGATGGAAGTGGAATTAAAGTAAACGAATCTTAAAAATCAGCCCTTGGACCTGGGTCCATCCAGATCTCTTTGTGCCTATAATTTTTAAGGTGGTACATGTCTGTCTGTTGGATAATGAAACCACAAGGTGCTTAATGCACCTTGAATCCAGACTTCTGTTCTCCGTGTCAATGGGGCAAAACTTACCTGTCTGTTCGATCAGGGGAGTATCATAGACTCTCTAGTTCTGTCAAACAGAGACCCCTCAATGAGGCTCAGGAGATGTCACATAAATTAAACGAGAATGTCAGATAGTATGTTTACTTCCCAATAGTCTGTAGGCACACTCCGCCAGTTGGTCTAAGCCAAGGGTGCTCCTGTAGGGACAAGAGAGACGGTGTGGGTATTTCCTCAGCCTTGTACGGCAGGGAGAGACTTCAGTAGGCAGGAATAGGTTTTCCAGGTTTTCCTGCCTACCCCCTTGCCAATGGCTGGGATTGGGCAGGTGGGAGAACTGGTTCTTTGGGATAGTGTCCATGCCCTTTTCTCTGGTCTGTTTATTTTTGAGGCTGGGGCCGGAAGCAATTGGGATCCAACGTGAATGGTGGCAGGGCACGGGGTCAGAGGGCAAGTCTCAGAAAACTGTCTGGGAGATGCTGAGTTAGGAATGGTGAAGCATCCATAATGTGCTGGGGGGTCTGGGCCAAGAAGTGGAATCTAGGCTGCAGTAATAACTCACATAGAACCCAGGAATGGCCAGGGCAAGACTAGTGGCTCGGGATGGGCGATCTGGAAAAGCTTCACAAGCAAGATCCAGTGTCTTTGACAGGGTTTATGTGTGAGTGCGTCCATGGGTATATATACCTGGTTCACTTAGGAACAAGAGCTCAATTCTTTTTAAGGCCACAGAAATTCACTCAGGGAAGGTTTCATTTTCTGCGACTGGAGCAAGACATCACATGCTTAACCTGACAAAACTTTCTTTAAAATCACCACCTTCAACCTTATGAGGTTGGTTGGAAGTGGGAGGAGAGGGAAAGCAAATGAATAGGTAGCCAAATTATTCTTTGGGTCCCGGGACCACCTTTCTCCATTTCGGGGGGTTTTCTCGGGGATGGACTGCAGGAGGCATCATCTGATTCCTTGTTGTTTTCTTCATCAGGAAAGGACTTTAACAGGGAGGTTTACCAGATGTGTGAGGAGGCCAGTAGCTCACTCCCAGGAGAATTAATTCAAGTCTGCTGGAATTATAGGGTGCTGGGCCCATACTTAGAGATTTCCTTCTCTCAACTTGACCTTTCCTAGGTGTGAAATAACGCAGGTGAGCTGGCCACCTCAGTTAAGAACAGAAGCACCACTGTTAGAAGGTTTGCCCACAAAATATCCCAGA
The DNA here is from genome assembly GCF_028018385.1 of Neofelis nebulosa. NCBI lineage: Eukaryota > Metazoa > Chordata > Mammalia > Carnivora > Felidae > Neofelis > Neofelis nebulosa. Next base: position 7,670,696 of record NC_080788.1, read on the forward strand.
AGCTATGTTACATGGAGGAAACTTGAAGACCATGCCCAGTGAAATAAACCAGTCATGACAGGATAAATACCATGTGATTTCTTTCCTTGGAGGTACCTAGAATAGTCAGGTTCATAGAGACTGAAGTTATGAGGCTGGTTGTCCAGGACCAGTGGGGAGGAGGGGATGGGATGCTAGTGTTTAACAGGCAAGGAGTTTCAACTTGGAAGACAAGAAAGGTTCTAGAGATGGGTAGTGTTGTTGGTAGCCTAAATACACAAATGTTCTCCATGCCACTGACTGGGCATGTTAGTAAATGTCAGTGTTAATGTTAGTAAATAGACGTTAGTAATGTTACTAAATGGATGCGTAGGTTAACCTGCTGTCCTAGACAAGGCGAATCATGGCCTAAAATGACTTTTTAGCCACCAGTTCTTAAATTTGAAAAATAATAGTGAAATCCATTTTCCAAAAAAAAGAAACCAATAATTTCTCATAATCTCATTACATTAGACAAACAAACAACAGAGATATCACAACTTTGTAAGGTGGTAAATTATTCACAAAAGTCCCAGTTGCACAGAGCAGGATGGGATCAGAATTTTTTTGTCACTGCCTAGTGCTCTGGGGGAATGTACCAAAGTGGAGTGGCCACTGCCACCATGTGAGGCAGAGAGGCCCGTGTTGGAACTTTGTGTCTATAGTCCTGGCGTGCGGCCTGGGCTTCCATCGAGTGTATCTCTCTGACTTGACCACACTTGACCATGATGCAGAGAAACCTCCCTAGTGGCCTAGTCTGCAGGGTGCCCAGTGGAGTCAGCCCTAGAAATACTCTGGCAAACCTTCTGTCTGACCGATGGCTTCTCTGCTTCCCTAATAAGCATCAGCCAGAGACAACATCCTGTTTGGGCCTTTTTAATGCATCTGGAGTATCTGGAAAAACCAAGATTCTTTAGGTGCAAGTGACAGACACTAAATCCTAGTGGCTTAAAGCCAAAGAAATGTATCAAGTTGTATAACCTCAGGGTCAAGTGCAGCTGGATCCTGGGGTTCAAATAGTGCCATCATCTCTCTCTCTCTCTTAGTCTCTCTTAGTCTCTGACTTCGCAGTTTCTTTTCCATTTGTCTACTTCTCTCTCAGTCAGGCCCTCTAGGCATAGTGGCCCTTGGTAGCAGTTGGCTCATGTCGTGCTTTTGGCATGATGTGAGTTTCTTTCTCGTGGCAGAATTTACTCTCAAGCCCGTCCATGAGCTACTGGCATGGCCAGGGGGATGGAATACTCCGATTGGCCAGGCCCAGGCTGCCTGCCCACCCCTGAAGCCAGAGCCTCCACTGTGGGCTGGGCACGAAGGAGGATTTGTTCTCTGAAGGAGAAGTGGGCACTGTCACCAGAGCAGGGAGCAGAGTTGGATCAATGTGACGACAGACACGCCTTTCAAATCCCACTCGTGGTGTGTGTGAGGTGGGCAAGAGAAGCTTCCCTGGGTGTAGAATTTCTCCACGCCCGTGTCCACCCCTCCTGTGCTGCCCTGCCGTGCTCGATGTCTCCCCTGGTTCCTGTGCCCCGTTTTGGCTTTTCTCTTTGGCTCATGCTCTCTCTCTCCAGCCCTGGGGTTGGTGACCCCACTTCAGATCATCTGGTCTGGCCTGAAACTGACCTCCCCTCCAGGTAGGACCCCTAGTGTCTGCCCTCTGCATCCACATCTTGCTCTGGCCCAGGCCACCCGTCGTGGGTGGGGAGCCGAGCTCAGGGCTGCAGAGACGGTACTCTAGTATGGGGGTGGGGGAACCTCCCCCTTTTCAGACTTCGGTCTCACCTCCCTTGTCCTGCCACGACTAAAGCCCTAACCCCCTCCCCCACCTTCCAAGTTATTTTCTTCATTTGTCGGGTCCCTGTTGTGATAGGTGGCATTTGGTGGTGGTGGTGCCGGTGTGTTATTTTCACTCTGCTCTGTGCACTGACACTTTCCGGAGGTGTGGGCACATTTTAAAATAATGATCTCCCCGTGGCCGAGAGAGCCTGACCCCTCTGCGGTGGCTGGAGCCGCTCTGGTCTGGGGGAGGGGCTGGCACGAGCCCCTTGGGACAGAGAAGGATGTCCCTCGGGGCGCAGAGAGCCTGGGCTAGAAGGTAGTGAAGAGGGAAGGGAACGCAACAGGTCTAGGTGGCTGGGTCTCAGAGATGCTGGTTTCGTGATGATGGCACCTGGTCCCCCCCACATGAGCTTGTCATGAGGACATCAGGCCCTGAGGAAGCGTGTTCATGATATCTAAACTCAGCAGGTGGTCTGGAAGATGGGAGGCTGATTCACTCTGGAGGGTCTGGGCAGGGGAGGGGTGCGTAGGAAGCCCCCGGTCATGAGTGCTCACAGATGAGGCCCCCACCTTGGCGGTATCAAAGTATAGGGGTCATTCTACGGTTGGAAGGAGGCTCTCTGTCTGTGTTGGAGGCACACTCCACCAGATCCAGTTCTCATTGCAAGCAGGTTCCTGACCCCAGGGTGCCCCGTGTCCCTCCCCCAAGTATATCTGTGGCTACTGGTGACAAGCCTCTCCCCTGGTGGGCCCTGTGCCTACTGCTCCTGGACAAGGAAGGCTTGGGGCTCTTTGAAGACACCCTGACCTCATTCTTCCTCCTCTCTTCCCCATAAGGCCTCCCTCATTTGGCCGGTCCTGGCCGTGGTAGTTCAGTTCATTCATAGTTCAGTAGACTCTTCCTTAACATGCTACAGCTCCCAAGACCAAGATGATGCTTCTTTGATTATCAACAAAGCAAAGCAAATATTTGCTAAGTGCCTAGTACATGTCAGGCACTGTTTTAGTGCTTTGCTGTGTTGGACAAAACCATTCTAGTGGATGTAATGCATGTAAAGCACATAAAAGTACTTGCAGGGTGACAGGTTCTTGATGGAAGGAAGAAGGGCACCTGGATTGTTCCACACAGCAGGCCATTGCTTCCGGAAGTGTTTCCATTGTTGTGAATACTGTTGGGTCCCTGATGTATCCCAACTAACCGCCCCCCGCCCCCGCTCCCACCATCCCTCAGAGGCTGGACTGGACTGGCCTTGCCAATAGGGTCTGCAGTCCTGCCTCTTCTTCACTCCAGTGTGAACACAGTGCTGGCTGTTTCCTAGGGCTTCCTGAGCCCTGTCCTCAGGTCTCCTCCCACAATCTTTAGGGTCTTGTTCTTCAAACCAAAGCCAAGTGAACACAACAGTGTGTGATGTATCAGCCCAGAGCCAGAGAGGGCTGACTGGGTAACCTTCTTTTCTCCCAAGGATCAGTCTAAGATTGACTCTTGCTGCTTGATGCCCTGGGTATGCTCTGCACACACACACACACACACACACGCACACATGCACGTGCACATATACACACACACACACACATTGCACACATATAGCATTTCTCACATCCTGGCCCACACTCTCCAGTAGGGTCCTCTTTGGATGTAATGCTGACCATAACCTCACTAAGCATGGCCTGCTCAGGTACTGTCTGAGGCAGGTGGGGAATGGATGGGAGGGGTCTTCAGAGTCAGAGAGACAGAGGATCCAGTTGACTAACCATAGAAGATTCCTTTTGGGTTCAAAGCAATGGAGCAGGGTCAGGAGGGCTGCCTTTTCCTTGTGGCCCTTACAGGTGGCAGGTAATGCCCCGTTTCAGGCTCATACCTCCTCTTTGCCTGGATGGTTCCTACCTCTAAGGCCTCACTCCAGAGGCAGAGTCTCTGGTCCTCCCTGTCTCCCCTTCTTACCGGGAAGGGGGCCGAAATACCAAGGGGTGAAGGAGAAATGGAGGACATGAGGAGCCAGTGGGCAGCCTGGAAGGGGGGCACTGCCGTCCTGGGACAGGATTTTCCTGTGCCTCCCTGAGAGGCAAAGTTTGGTCCTCTGACCCAGGGACACTGGGCTCCTCCCAGAGAGACCAGGCCTTTCCTCCACTCTGGCTTGTCTCCCTGCTATGGTCAGAAATTCAATTTGCAAAGATTCCCCCTGGCCTGGGCTGTGGCTCCCTTGCCTTGTCTCTCTGGCTGCTGCTGAAATGAGCCCCTCCCTCCCTGTCTTCTTTCAGATTTCTTGGACGAAATTGATTCTCTTTAAGCCTCTCACCCTGATGCAGCTCAGAGCAGTGGGGCCAGTGAACCTTTTCTTCAGCCAACTGTCTCTCCCATCTGATGGGCAGTGTCCATTAAACCCTCAGATTTGGTGCCTGTATGTGTGTGGCTGTGTGTGCATGCGTGCGGGCATGTGTGTGTGCACCCGCGTGTGCGTGATGTATATGGCAGGTAGGAAGGAATCGAAGGAGGTGGGCACAGTTCTCAACAGAGGTAAATGTGATGCCCTGAAGGACATCCACTGTCCCCCCGGGCCCGGCTGGGGCAGAAGATAGCAGCAGGCTCTCCTGTGGTCATCCCTGTAGGCTGCCCCTTCCCCTTGGAAACTGATGGGAGCAGGCAGAGGGAGTTTCCATATTCAGAGGACTGGGGCACAGATATTTCTAGGCAGAACTCAGGCTCAGAACATAAAATTCCTCTCAACTCTTCCTTCTCTGACTCTCTCTGCATTCCTTGGAGATTGTTGACAGGCATTTCTCATGTCTGCACCATTGGTATCCTTCTGGGCTCCCGTGGCCACGAGCAGATCACCTGCACCGGCAGAGCTCCACATGCAGTTTGCTGCAGTGTGCTCCCAAGAGAACCCTTTTCCTCTTCTCTTCCATCCCCCAGTCCCTCATCTCCCAGGGTTTCCAGAATCTGCCACATTCTTGCTCAGCAGTGCAAGAATTATTTACTCACCCTCCCGCCTCTCCTGCGCTTCCTGCATATCTGATTCCTCTGTTCATTCAATTTGCTGGTAAAATTATGTTCTCTCCATGAAGTCTGTGTGGACCACGCTCTCCATCAAGGTCCCTACTGGTAATCTGCCTCCTGTCCGCCACCTTGGGATGCCAGGCTGGGCGGTGTGGATTTTGGTGTATTACCTACTCGCGGTATAATGGAGAGCCAGTTGTTTATTTGTTTGTTTTTAACTTCTCTGAGCTTCAGCTTTCTCCTTGTAAAGCAGAAAAAGAAGTGCCCGCCTCATACGATTATTGTAGGAGAGCCATGAAATAATAGACATGAAGGTCCTGGAACAGAGACTGGTGCATAGTAGGGGCTCCGTTGCTGGAAGTTCTTTCTTCTCGTGGTTATGTCTCGTTTGTTTCTCCAGTGAGACTTTAAAGTTCTAGAGAGCAGATACTGGATCCTATTTTATCTCGGGATTCCCAGTGCCTCTCACAAAACTTACTACAGAGTAAGTGCTATGGACTGGATGTGTGTGTCCCCTACAAAGTCATATGTTGAAGTCCTAGTCCCCAGTGTGATGGAGCTTGGAGGTGGAGCCTTTGGAAGGAAATTAGGTTCTGAAGGTGGAGCCGGGGTGGATGGGGTCAGTGCCCATATAAGAGAGACCCCACCCCTCAAGAACTCCTTTGCCCCTTCTGCCATCTGAGGACAGAGTGAGCATATGGCTGTGTATGAATTGGGAAGAGGAGCTCACCAGGCATGGGATCTCGGACACTCCAGGCTCCAGAATGATGAGAGATAAGTGTTTGTTGTTTGAGCCTCCCCCATCTATGGTAATTTGTTATAACAGCCTGAACTAAGGCAATAAATGCTCAGTGAATGTGGTTTTCAGTCTTCGACCCAGCTCCTGACTACCTCTCTGGGGTTTTTCTCTCACTGCTAACTCTTTCCTTCACACCAGCTGTCTTGAACTATCTACAGTCCTTCCAGAATAGATTCCTCAGTTTCATAACCTTGGTGCAATTGACATTTGGGGCTGGACAGTACTTTGGGGGATAGGGACTCTCGTGTGCAGCTGGGAGAAGATCCCTGATCTCCACTCTGATCCCCACAGAGGCCCTTGTTCTAAATCCCATATCTTTGCACTCTTCCCACTGTGCCACCCCTCGTCGTTCCCTATTGCAGTTGCCTAGTTATGTGCAACTCTCTTGTCCACTGTGATTTGACCTCTTCAAAGCAGAATCTGCGATTTTGTCACCTTTTTATCTTTAGCACATAATACAGGATCTGGAATATTCTGTGGTCGAAACGTGTTAAGTGAATGAATGGAAGAATTGATGGAAGCCTAGATGAATTGATGGATGGTTGGATGGGTGAGTTGGTGGATGAATTTGTAAATAGGTGCATGGGAGAGCAGTTGCAAGGAAAGGTGAATTGGTGGATAGAAGGATGGATGCATGGGCTTTATGAATAAATTAATAAATAGATGAATGGATAGGTGTGTGGTTTGATGAATGGTGGGGAGGGTAGATAGATGAATGTGTGAATGGAGAGGTGACTGGGTGGATAGAAAAATGGTTGGGTGAGGAGATAGATGGGTGAGTACATGGATGAAGGGACAGATGAATGAGTAGGTGGAGGTTGGGTAGATAGGTATGTGTGTGAATGGTTGTATAGGTGGGTGGATGGATAGATGAAATTTATGACTGAGTCAATGAATAGATGAAGGGATACGTGTGTGGTTTGATCAATGGTTGGGAGGTTAGATAGATGAATGAGTGAATGGATAGATGGATGCGTAGCTAAATAAATAGGTTGATGGGTAGATGGCTGGGTGTGCGAGTGAATGGATGTGTAGGTGAATTTTTGAGTGAAATAACCTAGTTAGAGGATAAAAGGAGTTTACAAATGGGTGGATGAATAGATGGAAGTTGAGTCATAGAGTAGGTCAAAGCCAATGAATATGTAATCCAGATTCCTAACTCCCAATATGCTACTCCTTGGAAAAGCATGCATTGCCTTCTCCCACTGGGGCTCAAGACAGCATGGTCAATGACTGGTAAAGTCATTTATGTAGCCTAGTAGGGAAGGGCCTAAGTGGCTATAAGCAGTCTGGAGTCCGAGAACCTGGTGTGATTCCTGGCTCTGCCAGTATCTAGCTGTGTGATCTTGGGTAAGGTGCAGGACACCCCTGAGCCTCAGTTTCCTCTACTGTGAGAACAGTACTGGTTCTCACAGGTTTGACGTGAGGGTGAAATAAAATAATCCATGTAAAACACACTGTGTGATGTCTGCCACATAATAAGCCCCCCCCCCCCAGATGTTAGTTCTTCTTTTTTCATCATTAATTCATTATTAATATCATTAACATCTTGGTCACCATCATTCATTATCGCCCCCTTGTACAAAGGATCTGTGTCCCAATGTAGAATGATAGAACCTGAGGGGAACGTGAGGGGTCATCTGGTCCTGCACCTTCCCATAATGCAGACCCCAAGGCTTAGAGGTGAAATGACCTGTCCAAGTCCTTACAACTGCTGAGTGACAGAGCCGGGGTCCTTGAGGCCCTGGACATTTGTTCCCACTGCCCTACATGCCTCCCCTGAGACCCCAAGCCTGTGGTATCCTGAGGAGGAGTAACTACTTCCTGCTGGGGCGAGTGCTTCCTCCCGGGGTAAAGGCTTTGCCCTTCGGCTCTCCTTCCCTTCTTCCATGGAGGTGTGGGCTGACATGTCATGTTGTTTGCTTCCATAATGTCCTTCTGGTCTCCTCAGTCAGGACTCTCTGAGCCTCCTCAGAGAGGACACCTGAGTCAGGACTCAGTTGTTCTTTCATTCTGAGCTAAATGAGGCAGGAAAGTGAATAGGGACACAGGTAACCTACAGACCTATCAGAGCCTCAACTTCCTCATCTGTAAAATGGCTACAATGAGGTTTCCCAGAACTGCCTCAGAGATAAAGACCCTAGCACACCTCTTGGTGCATGGAAACGACTCAGCAAATGTGAGTTCCCTTTGCTTTCTTGAGAGGCTGGGTCCTGGGAGCCATGGGGTATCAGGCCAAGACAGTCTCATCCTGGATTCAAAGGGGAAGAAAGGTTCAGGTCTCACGACTGAGTACCAAGAAGAAGAAAGGTGAAGAGATAGGTTCTGGAACAGTCTGTGACAAAGAACACCACCCAGCACCAGGGAGCCAGAGCCAGAATCTGGGTGCTGGACCTGCTAGGTGACAGTCTCCCGACCCAGCCAGGCTCCAGTCCGGGAGTGCAAGTGTTAATCTGCCTGAATCAGCAAAGCAAAGCGGGACTCACATCCATATGCCAGGCTCAAGGGTCCCAGGAACCAGGCGAGGAGGAAGCTTCCTAAATTAGAATCAGAGTGCAAAGCTGGGGTCACACCTCAGAGCAAGGGTCAAGCGGGGAAGCTGCGGGCAGACTGGGGCAGCTCAGACAGGCTGCTGGGGAGGGGCCACCCCTGCCTCTGTTTACAGAAAGCAGACTGGAGCCCCGTGACCTTGAGGGCACACCTGACTCAGCCTAGGGACCTTGCCCCCCACCGCCAGCCCCCTGCCTGGCCTCTGGGGCAGGGAGCAGAGGCCCATTTAGCTTCTAGCAGAGGGGGAGAGGGGCAGGGGGGAAGGAGGGGAGCTGGGGAGGGGCTGAGTGAGCAGACCGGCAATTAAGGCTGGTGAGCTGCCAGCGGCTGGAGGCACATCCTCCTCCTGCCAAGGAGAGGGCCCTTCATTAGCTGCCGAGCTCTGGCCGGCTCCAGCACCTTGGCGCAGCCTCGGGAGGCGGGGTAGGCCACCAGCCTCAGGTGGCACGGCTGCTGATGAATAAAAACACGTGGATGAGAGCTGGGCTCGCTCCGCTCAGCCAGCTCTTTCCAGACATCCCAGGCTCCTCCCGCACTTTTCCCAGAACACTCTGTGCCCAGGGAGGGAACGGGCTGTGGCTGGACTCCAGTCACCCGGCACAGCTACCTGGGAGGGCTCTGGACCCCCGTATGTTGTGCGGGGGTTTGAGAAAGGAGAGAGAGCCCCCCAAGCTCTGGTTTTAATTCCATGACAAAGGATGTCTGAACGGTAGGGCTTGTTGGGGGAATTGAAGATACTTTTGATTTATAGTCTGGATTTTTGTATCTCTCTTGTACATGTATGCATATACTTAGAGAGAGAGACACAGTCAAGGTGAAAGGAGACTAACAGAGCCCTCTGCTTGGTGCACTCGTGCTGGGGTCTGGAGCCTGGCAGGCAGGCCTCTCGTGTTCCTTCTTGTCTGAGACCCTGAACCCACAACACTGGGACTGTGGTTGACTTCGTAGATGCCAGGCACTGTTCACTTGAAGAGGTAAAAAAGAAACCTTCGTGATCCAAGATAGCCTGGAACGTTCGGGAAAAGGGGCACTTGCTCTGGTTCCTGGAGAAACTCTGGCTGGCGTTTGAATTGCAGCTTCACATGTGTCGGAGGACAGGGGACACTCTCTGTGGCTGGAATCTGAAGATGGATGTGTGTCCTCCCAGCCCCTGAGAGTCACCCCCTCTCTTGGAGACAGCATCTGCCCGGGGTGGGGCTGGGGGGCCGTCTCTCTGGGTGGACTGGTACAGGAAGAACCAGGCCTCAGAGGCTCTGCTGGAGTTTCCTAGAACCCCGGACTATGGAGCGGCTTGGAGACTTCTAGCACTCCCTCTCCATTTTATGAACTGGGGACATGGACAGCTAGTGTGGAACATAATCTAGTGATAGAGAATCTAGCAGGACCCAATGCAGAAAAGAGTCTTACCCTGAATCTGAGGCCTTCCTAGGAGCTGGGAACTCCTGAAAAGTGAGTGCAAAATTGTAAGGAATGTGTGCGTTTTCCTAGGGAGTGGTTCTGGGGAGCTTCCACGCATTTGCAAGGCTGCCGCAAGGACAACTGGTCAGAATGACTGATCTAATGGTGGTGGGATCTAACAGCGAGCAGGGATCTCAGTGGTCTTGTGCACAATGGTAAAGTGGGTGGGAGGTCACCTGCTGCTGGCCAGAAAAGGGAAAGGGGGCTCAGCAGGCAGCCCAGATCTGAGATGAGCCCCATCTCAACAGTGCTTGCCCTTGGGTGTCCCCATCCCCCTCCACCAACCCCCCTGGAGAAATGCAAGCCCCCCCCCCCAACCCCCATTGATGAGCCATGTTTGTGGCCAGACCAGAGCCCTTTTGTTAAGCAAACACAGCAGCCCTCCACTTAGCAGAAATAGCTCTGGAGCAAAAAAGAGAGGGAGTGTGTCCACAAACCCATTTGCTGTTTAGGTGTCAGAAATAAATTTTACCACTGGAGTCTGTAGCATCTGATTAGTGAATTATTCAGTTGGGATATTGCGTTCCCTCTGACCTCATTAGTAACCCTGAGGTGAGAGGGATGCATTAGAGTAACCACCAGCCTGTCACGGAGGAGCAGAGTGGGGGCATTAAAGTGGATTAAAGTGCTTTACCAAGAACTACAGCACAACTCATAAAAACAGGGCATTGTTAAACCAGTGCTCAGCAAATAAACAGGCGGACGCCACTGGGGAGGGGAGCGGAGAGGAGGGGATCGGCAGGGCGAGGTGGGGTGCAGGGGGTGGCGCACAGAGCTTCATGGCTTTGTTGGCGGTTCTGCTGCCGGGTTGGTGGCACTGGGAACCCAGGTTGGGGAGAGGGTGCTCTCCCAGCCTGACTCAGTTGATGTTTGTGTTCAGCCCTTTCTCAGAGTACCTGACACTTTCCACTGTCACCTTCTCTCCCTCTTCTGCCAATGGGTCTTAACAGCAGAGGAGAGTTGACGAATTAAGAGTCAGTAAGACCATACTGGACATCTCCTGTGTTCTGGTCTCTGACTAGCTTTCCATTTCAGTGAAACATCGTGCTCCCCCCAACCCGCCTGGGCCGGGGATGAAATCAGCTGGTGGGGCTGGAAGGCTGCTCTGACCCCTCCGCCCTCTCTATGCTCTAGCTTTGCCCTTTGTTCCCCATGTGAAGAGTCCCCAGCCCACAGCCCCTGTGTCTGGAAGGCGTGCCAGAAGGATCTGGCTGGTTCGTGGATCAAAGAGGGCACTGTATTGGGTCAGGAGGTAAAGGAACCTAATCCTTTGCTCCTTGCCAGGAATTCTTATCCCCTTTATGAGATCCTTGGGGCTTTGTGTGCTCTAAACCCCACTTTTGACTCTCAAATCAAGCTGACTGGAACTCTGGGGGCCAGCACCCTAGAGAGTGAAAGGACAGAAGGGGAGCATTGGGGGGGTAGCTCCGCTTCCACTTATCCAAATTATGGGCTCTTCCACTCCTCTGGTCCTTTGAACCTTTTGCATAAACCTTCACACACAGAGTCTGTGCCTTCCTCCAACTAGGGACTCATAAGCATTGTATGGGTTAAACAGGAGCTGGTTCTGGAAGCTGATACCTAAGCAGTTGTTCTGAGACAGCAGAGCCCAGCGGCTCCTCTCTATTCATCACGGAGCATTGCTCACTAACCTAAAGGTTTCAGGGTCTCCTCCTTGCCAAGGACCAGAACACAAATGGGGACAGGTAAGGAGGTGGAGGGCTGCAGTCTTCCAGGTCTGGATTTATCTACACAGACCAAGATGGGGCTGCTGAGGGCACATCCTCTCTCCTTTGTTTGGGGATGGGGCTCTGGGCTGGAGTTCAAGGCTGCCCCAGGAGACCCAAGCCCCAGTTAGTGACCGGCGTGTTTGCAAATGTTTGTTCAGCAGCAGTCACAAATGGACGCTAAAAGGCTTTGTGGTTCATTGATGGTCGTACCCCTTTCCAGCCCATTCTTCATCCATTTCTTGGGTGAGCCGCAAGCCCTCTCCACTGGCAGCTCTCACTTGGCTCTGGGTCCTAAACCCTGCCTGCTCACAGCCCTCCACACCAGCAATCCTGGGAACTGGAGCTCTTGCCCCAGACCCGGTGTTTGGAGACCCTCAGCAAGGCTGGGGGCCCTGCTAGCTTTCTCCTCCACTCCCTTCCTCCTGGCTGAGCTCATGGTGACCGGGCAGGGCAGGTCCACATATGCACACCTAAGGTCCCGCAGAGTAAGTAGTTCATTCACGACACCCAGGAGGCACATAATCGCACAGGGAACAGCAGAGAGAGGGGCTGTTGGGAGCTCTGTTATCACTTCACTTTGGGGCATGGACCCCAAGTTTGGCGGGGGGGGGGGGTCCTCTAGTTGCTGACCCCACCTCAATCACATGTGGAATGGCTGTGTGCGTGATAGCAGGAGCTCCTCTTTACGTGCAGAAAACAAATTCCCCACAAGTGGAAGGGAGGTAGGGGATGCGGGACGGGTGTCTCTGGCCTGAGGATACCTTGAGGTGTGAGTATGTTCATCTGTTACAGCAGGGATGAAACTTAAAGACCTTGTGCTAAGTGAAGAGAAGCCACACCAAGGACCACATACTGTATGATCCCATTTAAATGAAAGGTCCAGAATAGGAAAATCTATAGAGACAGGCAGATTGCTGGTTGCCCCAGACCGGGAGGTAGGAGTGGATTGGGGGATGATGGCTAAGGAATGTGGGGCTTCTCTCTGGAGTGATGAAATGTTCTGAATTGACCACAGCGAAGATTGCCCAACTCTGTAACTATCCCAAAAGCTACCAAATTGCATGCTTGAAAAGGATGAATTGTATGCTATGTGAATTATGTCTTAATAAAGCTGTTAAAAATAATCTATGCACCTCCCCCGCCTTCCCAGGGGGTGTTTTTCCCTTTCCCTTGTCCCACAGAAGTAAGCCTCTCACTCTGTACTCCTTCCCCTGGAGGAGAGATGGCAGGGCACGTGGAAAGCCTGCGTGTCTCATAGGATTTTCTGCTTCGAAAGTCTAAGCCATTAGGCAAAGTCAGATGTGTTATGGAAAGATGAAAGGAAGAAGGACGAGATGCTTGGATATAAACGAAGTGGCTTGGAAAAGCAAAAAGGGAAGCTAGATTCTCCATCCTGGGCTGGAAAGAGATTCCCGAACAGGGGAGAGAGGAGAGAGAGGTGGGCCAGGTCCAGATCAGTGCCCTTGTCCCTGGCAGGGCCCCAGTGAGGAGGCAAGACCCCAGACTGGTGCGTCTGCATTCTGATGGGTTTGGTGGATTCTCTGCCTACTATTGATGCGTAGCAAACCACTCCAAAGTCTGTAAAACAATCATTTTATTACGCTCATAGACTTTGTGGGTCTGGAATGCAGAAGGAGCACTTAAGAAGCGGACGAGTGCGGAAGAAGCACTTGTCCTTGCTCTGTGACATCTGGGGGGGGGCAACAGAAGCCTGGGGGTGACTTGCTGGCTGGGGGCTGGAGTCATCAGAGGGCCCTTTACTCACATGTCTGGCAGTCATTGCTGGCTGTTGGCTGGGATCTCAGCTGGGACTGTCAGCTGCAACACCCACATGTGTCTGTGTTTCGCGGCTGCTTGGGCTTCCTCATAACATGGCGGTTTAGGTTCTAAGCACGTGCATCTTATGAAAACCAGACAGGGCTGCACTTCCCTGTACGGTCACATGATGTCACCTTGTGTCATAGCTACAAGACCTTCTTCACCTTGGGAGGAGTTTCAAAGTCATTTTGTAAGAACATGTGGGATGGCAGATATCATGGCCGTCTTTGGAAAGACAGCCTGGCACGTGGGACTATATGCAGCCTTGAAAAAGGGTCCTTGTCTCAAGTGCTATGCACAGGTAGTGAGCCATCAGACTCAAGCGGGCCGTACAGTGACTGTGACTACTTCAGTGGTAATCTGAGTGCACAGGTGGCTGACAGCATCTCTCACGCTGCCTGTCCCCTGGTTGTGTGTTGGCACAGCTGAAGACCCAGAAGCCCTGACCTAACCCCAGGGAGGCTGTTGGGCAGGGGAGCCTCCAGAAGGACTAAGACGACATTTCTGTCAACCAGGACAAAGGGGGCTCAAGGTGGGGAGTGGTGTAGAGCGTTAGAATTAATGTTTGCAAACATGTCTTGCACACTTAGGAGTTTGTGGCACGAGCTTCTGTGCTTGTGTGCAGTCATTTAGGTCTACAAAGGGGGTAAGGGGGTACCAAAGGGGGTAACCAAGGGGGTAAGGGACAGATGTCCAAGCTTGGAGTTAGGAGGTAGGGCTAAACCAGCCATTCAGCCTCCCCAGGTCTCAGGTCCCCTCCTGGCGTGGTGAGATTACATGATGTGTGATACATACCACATGGAATGTACTCTACAGGTCCGTGCCTGGAGCAGAGTGGAACTCAACGCACACGAGCCGTTGTCACCGTCTTGAGGCCAAGTGGCCATGGGTTAAGTCTCAAGTTGGGCAGTGGCCCCGAATGCATCTGAGAGAGTCCTATTTCTTCCCCCCGGCCCTAGAAGATTGTCCAGAGTCACCCCCGGCCCTAGAAGATTGTCCAGAGTCACCAGTCTCCTCCCTGTCCCATGAAAACAACCTGCCTGTTGTCAGGTTGAGGGTTCTCAGTGAGGGGTGATTTTGTCTCCCAAGGGACATTTGGCAATGTCTGTAGACATTTTTTCATTGTCACAATTGGGAGGGGATGCTCCTGGCGCCTCGTGGTTAGGACCCAGGGGTGCTGCTAAACATCCTGAAATGCACAGTCAGCCCCCAGGACAAAAACGGATCCAGCCAAAATGTCAGTAGTGCCTAGGGTGTGAAACCTTTCTTCAGGGTTTCCAACAAGAAATAGACTTTTATTTATTTATTTTTAATTTTTTTATTGTTTATTTATTTTTGAGAGAGAGAGAGAGAGAGACAGAGTGTGAGCAGGGGAGGTGCAGAGAAAGAGGGAGACACAGAATCCGAAGCAGGCTCCAGGCTCCGAGCTGTCAGCCCAGAGCCTGACGTGGGGCTCAAACTCACAAACAGTGAGCTCATGACCTAAGCTGAAGTTGGATGCCCAACTAGCTGAGCCACCCAGGCACCCCAAGAAATAGACCTTTAAAGGCAATTTTGAAAACACGGGTGCACTTTTACTCTTCCCATGGGAAGGGCATCCCTGCCTTCACCCCAAGGTGGTGATGATTTTTTCAGCATATTCCTGAAGGAGGTCCCAGCAGGTGAAGTTCCTTGGAAATAATAGATTTACGTTAACTGGGTGATGTCTTTTTGCCTTTTGCAATCTTTCTTATGCTAAATATATATAATATTTTAAGGCATCATAAAATCTGCCTTCCTTATAGACCAAAAAAGTTATCCAAAATCAATATGAAATGATTGCTTGTCAGGCAAAAGGATGGCGGGACCAGAGTCCAAATTCCTTACCCTGGGCTCAGGGATAATGAATTTGGTTGCATTGCTGACTCTGGTTGCGGAGACTGGCAGGAAGGAGTGGTCAGAGAGGCTTAAAGAGGAGGTGGTAGGTAGGCAGAGGCTGCGGGAAAGGAGAGGGGCCGTGAGGAGAGGCTCTGTGCCAAACAGGGAGACTGGTCCCGGGAATTTCAGGGCCCAGGGGTGGAGAGGCAGGTGAGGGGTGGCTTCGGGAAGCCCAGAAGTTGAGAATGGAATTGGTTTCCTTAGGGATCAGCGGAGGATGTGAGAAGAAGAAAGAAAGAGGAAGTGAGGAGAAAGAGGGAGAGAAGGCGGGAGGCAGACGCACTGTCTGGAAACGGAGAGGAAGCGCAAGGGGACAAAACAGATGTGCGGGGACCACGTGGCCACATGACCCAGTGCCCCATCTTGTGCCGGGTCCCTACAGCTAGCCCAGTAGCTTTGTGTCCCAGGCTGGTTGGGGGTGCAAAATCCCTACAGAAGGGTCACAAAAGGGAAGAAGGTCAGGGTCAGAACATCTGGGACTGACCTCTAAGCCCCTCGAAGTCTGGGCTCAGTCAGGGGTGCGGCCTGGAAACCTCTAGCCCCCAACCCCCTAAGCCGATTCCTTTGTGTTTTTCTGTGTGACAAAGACACACCCACAGGAGCCCCCCCTCCCTCCGTTGTCAGAAGCCCCTGTCTGTCCCTGGCAGAAGCTCGCAGAGCCAGGGTGCGCTGGCAGGGACAGGAGGGGGAGGGGGCAGGGAAGGCGGCTCGCGCTCCTCCCTGGCACTTGCTATTTCGGACCCACCGAAAGTCTGTTCCTCCTGGGTCTCCGCTCAAACGCGAGTGACAAGACTCCTCACAGCGATCTCTTTGCTTAACCCCTTTTGCTGGGCCATCTGTTCAGAGCTCTGATGTATGCTTCTCCTCAGAGCAGGCGCCACATTATTCAGGCTCCTTGCCTGGCACGGGCTCTGTCCTTCCCGGCTGCCCCTACCCCGCACGACAAAACCCAGCCGTTTGCTCACGTCCTGACTGACATGGGTACTAGCAGGCCTGTGGGCGAGTGGATTGGAGCTGAGCAGAAAATACCAGAGGCCTGGTTCCCTCCTGATCCTCCCTTCAGATCTTAACGATGCCTCCCCCCTCCCCGGCTCCCCCAAGCTCGCTTTTAAAAATGCCCCTCCATCCCGTTACTATGGTGCCTGTGTTTCTCCGTCATGGCCAGTGACGAGCTGGGGCTGCTCCTTGGCATTTCACATCACACCCTGATCCTTCTGGAGGGTCTCTGAGTGAGGGGCCCGTCTCCCCCCAAGGGTTCCTTAAGCTCTCATAAAGCCTCAGCCTCCCCTGGGGCTTTAGATGCACACTCCCTTTTTTCCTCATCTCCCACGATATTCCCATCGTTCAGGATAGACTTTGTAGAGCAGTGCTGTTCAACAGAACTTTCTGCTCTGATGGAAACGTTCTGTATCTGTCTACACTGTTCAATACGGTAGCCACTGGCCACATGTGGCTACTGAGGCCCTGGAATGTGGCCAGTGGGGCCAAGCATCCATATTTTTAAAGTAAATAAATTAAATTAAATTTTAATCGACTTCAATTGAAACTTACAATGGCGGCGGCCGCAGCTCTGTACCCAGGAACCTGTTAGAAATGCAGACTCTCGGACCTCACCCCAGAATTGCTGGATCAAAATCTCTGGGAATGGGGCCCCAGCAATCTGGGTTTTAACCAGCCCTCCAGGGGGTTGTTATGCACCGTGAAGCTTGAGAAACACTAGCCTGGAAACCCCAACCCCGGGGGAAGCCCCAGCTCCTGTGTGATGCCTACCGCTCCCATCACCTAGACCTTTGGAGAGTCAAGGTTCCAGAAGACGGCTCTGACCCTCCTTCGGGTCCCTGTGCTGGGTTTGCTGTCCACACCTCAGGCAGAGAAGGCAAAACTGGCTTTGGCTGGTGCCTCTCGCACACCCCCAGAGCTGCCCACCACCCCAGGCTGTGGGAAGTTCTGAATAATTAATGCAGCAGAGAGGGGCGCTGGCTTTTTCCGTTCAGCTTGCTAGGGGAGCGCCTTCCCCTGTGGGTGAGGTGTGCAGTCATCACCCACCCAGGAGCATTCTTCCCTGAGTGAGAACAGGCCTCGCCCCCACCTTTCCTTCCTCGTCCACAGGAGGCTGCGAGCGCTGGCTGGGGAGGCTTCGAGCCCTGCCTGAGAGCTAATTCCAAGGAAGGGGCTGCAAGGCGCCCGGTGACAAGGCAGCCGGGGGCTCCTTTCCCTGATGTGCTTATCTCCCAGGTAATGTGCCGAGTGGTTCCTGGTGCTGACGCTTTACAACAGTCCTGTGACACGGTATTGTCACGTCTGTTTCTTAGAGGAGAAGCCTAAGGCTCAGAGAGGGTGAAAGTCCAAAGTCAACAGCCAGCCTCTCTGAGCCCAAAGCCCCAGCTTTTAAGGGCAGCGTCCTGCTCTTCAGCGCAGGCAGCAGGTCAGGCGTGGGCCCCTCTTTGGAACCCCAGGAAGAGGGGGAGCGTGGACTGGCAGGGGTGCCGGCTGCTGCTAGTGCCCAGAAAGCTCTCTTTCTCTCGAAGCAGAAATCCCTGAGCTGGTGATTCAAAACTGAAGGATGCTTAATTGCATGTTAACCTTACAAAAGAAACTTTATATATATGATTCACGTAACATCAGCTCGTGTGGAAACCCTCACCCCTGTTCCCCCTCCCTTGTTTCTTCCTACCCTTCCTTACTCTCTCCCAACTACCAAGAGCAGGGTGGGGGGGGCCGGGCACCACAAGGGTGCTGTCGACCTGGGCGGAGCATCGGTAGCAAGTGCAGGCCTGCCTGAGGTTGGAGGGCTGGGAGGAGCTGCCCAGACGATCTGTGTGTAAGAGGAGGGACACCTTCTAGAACGAGGCCACTTTTTGGCACCTGGCCTGCAGTGGCGGGCATGTGACTCCTCCCGGGGACCTTGGAATTCCCAGGACAGCTTCGTCTTTTCTCCCCAGGGAGGCTTCCTCCAGCACCTTCCATGTCTTCGCTGCCTGGTCCTAACTCCCATTCACTTTCCTGCTTGGCCCTCTGTCTCATCGCCCTTATTTATGCTCCTGGGTACAGATGGTCTCTGGGTCTGACTGCTCCACTCGGTCCCATGGCCTCTTTCCCTTCAGAGTGTCCGTGTCATCTTCCAAGGCTGCCTTCTGCCCTTGGGTGGAGAGATGGGGGTCGGCGGGGTGATCAGGGTGTGGAGAGGCGTGACAGTCAGGCCCAGAGAGTGACTTCAAGGAGCCCTAGGGGGAGGAGGGGACAGCTCAGCCTTCACTTTTCCCTCTGTGGCCAGTAGGTGGTGCTAGATGCCAGCTGAGGCCCAGCTGGGGCCTTGGCGATGCAAACCGCAGCCCTCGCTTACCGGAATGTTCTGCCTGCTAAGCAGCCCTTTTGGGTGGGATGCAAGGCATTGTGACCTGCGGGCTGATTCAGGACCCAGGAGGGGATAGGAGAACACACTTGTTTCCCTTCACTCAACCCCGTGGCCCTTATGGGCTGGGAATGAGTTAAGGAGAGACTCTGCCTCACCTTTTCTTCCCCAGGGAGATTAGAACAACTGGGAGCAGACCTTGCCTCCACTCTTGCTCAACTATCACCTCCTCTAAGCAAGGGCAGGCCCTTTGTCGCCTGGATGCTCAGAGCAAGCCACCAGGGCACTTCACATATGGCGATCATGCATTGTTTCCACGGCTCCCTAACGGAGCAGACTGTCACCTCCTGCAGGTCAATTTCTCATCACGTCCATTTGTGTAGCCCCACCCCCACCCCCCGCCGCCCCAGGGCCTGGCACACGGCGCATGCTCAGTCCACGAGTGCTTGGTGGAGTGAGTCAAAGGCCGCACAGAGACTGTATTGCTTTTCCCCCTTGGAGATCTTTAAAAACACTTTTGCCTAAGGGCTTTGGGAATGGCCCAATGGGTAAATATGGATGGATGTTTATGGAAGGGTGGCCTTGAAGCCCCTCTGGAAGCCAGTTCCCAGCTCAGAACTTCACACCCATATGTAGAATATGCTTCATTTCTCTTGAATTGAGGGCCATTTATTGCACGCTTCCAGCATGGCAGGTATATCTCTCTAAGCAAAGAAGCCTCCCCACGTCCACAAAGAAGTGTGACATGCAGCCTGGGCACTGGGGCCCTGGGACTTTGGTCTTGGCTCCTTGGGTGTGTGGAGCTTGGGGAGATGCTGGACTTTTGGGACTTACCAGAAAATGGAAAGGGAGGCCTTCCTTGGGAGGGCCCCGCTGGACAGGACATGGGCTGGTGCACTTAGTTCACAGAGGGGAGGGAAATTGTCCAGGCAGAGAAGTGAATGAACGCTAATGAGCGGGTGGGCATTTGCTCCTCAAACAGAAGTGATTTGTCTCTAGCTGAGCCTCCGGTTCTGCAGAACATTCCGTTTTATTGAGGATTTGGCAAACGGACCTGTAGCTGACATGAAGTGGGGGGGGGGGGGCAGGTGATTTTTCCAGATGCCTGAAGATCTGGACAGACAAGAACGGAGGGATCAATCCACAAGGTGAAGGTGTGGCATAGTAGGGATAGACATAAAGTTCTGCCCCAAACGCCAACTGGTTGCAGGTGGCATAACTTCAGAGTTGCCCACGTGAAGACTTCTGTTCTAATTGACAAGTCAGCTGTGAGATAGGATTGCCTTGTCCGTGAATCCGTGCTGGGAGAGAATATGCAGAGTGAAGATCTGAGCTCTGCTGTGCGCTGGTTGACCACTCTTGGATTTCTCCATTAGTTCTGGGGAACTTAGCATGGGATTCATTTGATATCAGCTGATAATGGAACGCTCGTCCCCATTCCTTCTCTCTTGGTCACCTTCCAGTCTTTCTTGCCAAGTCCCCGTGAAGAGGAGTCAGCTTGTCTTTTTTTTTTATTTTTTATTTTTAATGCTTATTTATTTTTGAGAGAGAGAGAGAGAGAGAGAGCGCGCAAGCAGAGGAGGGCGGAGAGGGAGACACACAATCGGAAGCAGGCTCCAGGCTCCGAGCCGTCAGCACAGAGCCCGATGTGGGCCTCGAACTCAAGAACCGTGAGGTCGTGACCTGAGCTGAAGTCGGACGCCTAAGCGACTGACCCACCCAAGTGCCCCCAGAGTTGTCTTTTAAAAGATGTGATGTGCTGTAACAGACACCAAGGGCAGCTGGACCAGGAGACTCCAAACTAGCTCAAGTGGGAAACCACCAAAGGAACCTGAGCTCCGTGTATTTCCTGAGGAAGAGGGAGAGAGAGAATCTTAAGCGGGCTCCATGCTCAGCACAGAACCTGGTGTGTGGCTTGATTCCACGCCCCTGGGAATATGACCTGAGCCCAAATCGAGAATTGGACACTCAACCGACCGAGCCACCCAGACACCCCAAGCCTGACCTCTTTATTGCGGAGAGAACAGGGCCAGCAGCAGTAGGCTGAGGCTGAGTGCATCTGCCTGGGCTGAGATGACTCACTGAGCAGACATGACCAGTGGCCCCTCAGGAGGGGGTGAGTTCCCTAGAGGTTTGCGAGCCCAGGATGGGGCTGAGTTGGAAGCCCCTACATTTCCTTCTGAGCCTCAGAGACTGAGAGCAAATAGCTCTCCACCCCTCTGCACCCCGGGGCTTCCTTGGGGCCGCTTAGCCATAACCTGAAGCAGCTGGCAGGGTCACTGGCCTCACAGCTCAGCCTCTCCTGCTGTCCCCTGGCTGTGCCCAGCTATTTGCTGAGCCTGGAACTGCTAATTGCACTGGGTTCCCCCGGGTCTCTGGGTGAGGGCAAGGGCCGGCAACAGAGCTCATGTGTTCAGGGGTCTCGGAGGTAGGACAGCTCTGAGAGGAAGGCTTCTGCTGCTCCCCTCCTGCTCCCTTCCCAGTGAGGATCTGGGGTTCAAGTCCTACCTCTGTGATCTTGGGCAATCAGGGGAGCTCTCTGAGCCTCAGCGTGGGTACTTGCTGGGTGGTGGCAGGTCCCCTTTACGTGGGCCGTTCCTGGAAGCCAGCTGTTTACTTCCTATCTTCTGTATAGTCTGAGGCACCTCCAACCAGAAGCCGTGGGACCTTGGTGTCACTATCTGCTTGGCTGGAGTGAAGGTGACTGCCCTTCCTGGTTTGTCCTTGATGGAGGCATTCCTGGGATGAAGGATGCTCTGTGCTAAAACCTGAAAAGTCCTGGGCCAAGCAGTGCAAGTGGGTTACCTTAGAGCTGGAATCTGCACCCGTCCCTCTCTTCCCCTGCCGCCTGGCCAGCCCTGCTGTCAGCCCTCAGCCAGTGTGATTCGCTGAAGGACAGCTTGGGGCAGACGTTGAGGAGCGATGCTCTGTCCCCATGTTCAGCGCCGCTTGAAATCTCCCCAGAACTCAGGAGCTGAGGGCAGTGTCCCATGCGGTCTAGGTCTGCCCTCCCCTTTCTCCTTTGGCATCCATTATTTCTTTGGGATGTCTAACGAATCTTGAAATCAGCTTGGTTTTCCCCTCTGTTCATCCCATACTGGGAACTGGTACCTCGGGCCATCTGCTGCTCGAGGGAGGAGGAACAGAGCCAGAGGCCTCCATACTGGGGCTGGGCTTGCAGGGGCATCAGCGAACCCTGTGGCCATGTGGCCTGGGTGCCTGGGTCTTGTTCTTGCAAAACCCCATTCTTCTAGGATGGGCACTGTTGACATTGGGCTTAGTACATGACTTTCCTTGGAGCAAGGAAATCATTGTGGTTGCTGGTTCAGTTCTCAGATATTTTGACTTCCTTTCAAGTTGTCCCGAAGGCCCTGTGGGAATGTGAGACCAGTTTCCCAATGATCATGGGATCTCACATCACTGAGGCGCCTTCCATGGAAGCACAAACTCCAGCTTCACACAAAGAGCCAGACAAAGGGACGTGGCCCCACCTGCCTTGAGCTTAGAACTCTATTCAAAGACCACACTACTCAGTTTGCAAGTTTTGTCTCTGGGACCCAAAGAAAGGTTCTTCCGAGATGGAAGGTGGGGGGAAAGGAAAGAAAGAAGCATTATTTTCTGGCTTAATTTTCTAGTTTAATTCAGTGTGCATTAGATCAGCACAGGTGCTGAGCTCCATGCAAACACAGTAAGCTCTGGTTTTGAGGAACCTCGAGTTCTGGGAGGGAGGCAGAGCTCTGAGCCATGGAATGCTCTGATCGATGCTGTCATAGACGCTGGGCTGGTACACTCTGAACGTGCAGGGGCAGAGAGGTTAGTAGGAGAACTTGGGGAGGCTTGTTAAGGCGGTAGGATGTCCAGGGTTTCGAAACCAAGGCAGGATTTTGACAGGCAGAGGCTGTGGGGACCAAAGGTGCAAAAGTGCAGAGATGGGTAAGGGTGGGTGGGGCCAGGTGAGACCGTGCCATCTGGAGCCCAGGTGTGGGGGACCAGGGCAGTCTGGTGGCCCAGGAGGTGGGAAGGGAGCCTAGGCCAGGTCCTTGGAAGTGCTGCATACTGTATGACAGAGCCTGGACTGGAGTCCTGCAGGCAGTGGGGATCTATGGAAAGTTTTAAAGCAGGAATCTTTTGATAAAACGTCAGCCCTCACCATGTGCCTTCCACCCCTTGCTGTCTTTTCCTTTTTATTCTTTAACGAGGAGTTTGGACCAGCCTTCCCACAGCGGAGCAGCCTTGTCCTTTCTCCCCACACCCGGAGGAGGAGGCGGGGGCCAGGGCTGTTCTTGAGTCTGTCCCGCACAGATCATTTCTCCAGAGCCACGGAGCAGAAAGTTCAACCTGGCACCTTGCATCTGGAGCAGACAGGTCTCCCGAGCCCTCTCGGCACCTCCCGCAGCTCCTCTGCCTGCTCCTTTCTCCCCGCGTGCTTCTCCTACAGCCTCCATTTCCTTCCACCTGCCCCTCCTTCTGACAGCAGGGCCCCATCCTCCCATCCCTACCCCCCGCTGGACTCCACTGATCTCTAGTTGTTTAAGAGGCGGCCTCTGAGGTCAGACAGACGCAAGTCTGCTCCTGGCCTCCTCACTGTGTAACTTCAGGCTTAACCTCTGCGTGTTGGCTTTTCACCTGCAAAGGTGAATTGAAAGGCCTCCCCTGGAGGTCGGGGGTGTCCCAGCACCTGCACCCAAAGGCACTGTGGAGCACCCTTCCTGCCCTCCTCTCCCTGTCCGGGTTGGCTTTTGGCCCTTCCAGGAGGAAGGTTTCTTTGTCTGGGGAGCCAGTGGGCAGCTCCAGGTGGCATGGGGTTTCTTGCTATGCTTCTCAGAATGCTGCTGGCCTTTTAAACTGCCTCCCTGTCTCCCTTACAGGATAACAAGGGCATAAATCAGGAGCTGTCAGCGTTCATTTCCATCCTTGGGTGGACAGCATCCTGTCCTAGCAAGGCTCCAGGTCTGTCTTTGGAAGACTGGCTCCCCGAAGCCAGGGAAGATGACAGGCTGGGGCCGAGGGGGTCAGTTTAGGCCAGCGCTGTGTGGGGAAGAGCCAGTGTGTGCTGTGATTCCCGCATGTATCTGTCCCCCTGGCCCACATCAGTTCTGGGGCAGAACCCATGAGCTATCAGACAAGTGGGGACTAGAATCTTCTCCCCAGAATGCCCGGCTGCCAGGATGAGATATAGGCTTGCCAGGGGCTATCTCTGCCAGAAATAAAAGAGGGAGGATCTCCTACCAGGAGCCTTAGGCAGAGAAATCCCACCAAGGGCAACTTCCCCCTTTCTCCCTTCTCCTTCCAGGGGCTGGGACCAAGGCTAGCTCTAATAGAGTCAGTGAAGGTAACTACACTTGGGAGCGGTCCCAAAGAACCTCAAGATTTGGCAAGAGAGCCCTCGCTTCAGGCAGGTGCCGGCCAGTATGGGGGGCCCAGCCGGGAGGAGTTTGTGAAATCCCCATTTTCACTCTGCCCATTTTACAGGTAAGAAGAATGAGACCTGGGTGGCCCCAGACTTGATTACAGGGTCTTATTCCTGCAGCAGCTGATAAAGGATGTCAAATGTACATAAAAATAAGTGAAAGACAGCTCTCCTTAATCAAAGTTAGCCTCTTCCTCGAAAGGTCCTGCTGTTTGCTATGTGGCAGGGTAACAGTCTGCTCTCTTCCTTAGCTGGGCCGGCAGACCATGAGCTGTGTGAGACCAGAGACCAAATCTGGCTTCTCCACAATCTTGCCTAACCCGATGCTTGCCCTTTGGTGAGTCTCTGGGATGCTCCAAGTTCTTTTTCATGCTTAGTGGATACATTAGAAGTGAGGGATGCTGGGCGTGAGGGGATATTCCCATCCTGCTCCCACTTCAGCCCAAGAGTCAGTTGGAGAGAAATAGGAGGCCTTTCTGCCCACTGCCCGCCCCCCTCCCCAGCACAGAGTCAGCAAATTGGTCATCCTTAGGAAAGGTCAGCTGAATCAGCCCCCCACCCCTACCCCGTAAGAAACGTGCTTGGTATTTTTAGAAGCTTTTCAAGTTTGCAGCTCTTGACCTCAGCAGGAGGCAGTCAGAGCTTCTGCCCATCCGAGCCGAGCCCCAGCCCAGCCCCAGCGCAGCCTAGTCTAGCCCAATCCAGCCCAGCCCAGCCCAGCCCAGCCCAGCCCAGTCTAGCCCAATCCAGCCCAGCCTGGCCCAACCCCAGGCCAGCTCCAGCCCAGCCCAGCCCAGCCCAGCCCAGTCTAGCTCAGTCCAGCCCAGCCCAGCCCAACCCCAGGCCAGCTCCAGCCCAGCCCAGCCCAGCCCAGCCCAGCCCAGTCTAGCTCTGTCCAGCCCAGCCCAGCCCAGCCCAGTCTAGCTCTGTCCAGCCCAGCCCAGCCCAGACCCAGCCCCAGCCCAGCTCAGTCTAGCCCAGATTCAGCTGAGATCAGCCCCAGCCCAGCCCAGCTCAGCTCAGTCCAGCCCAGCCCAGCTGCTATAACCACCCAGCAAGGCCAGGTGGGTAAATCATGACTTTTTAGACTGTGTAACATCAGCTTGAAATCCTGTCCACATCACTGCCCCAAATCTATCATCTGACCTTGAGAAAGTCACATTATTCCCATCTGTATAATGGAGAGGTCATCATATTTATTTGCAAATCCATTCTGCAAAAGAGGCAGGATGAATAGGAATCCAATAAACACCCAAAGTTGCTGTACTCTGCTGAATTCTGGGAGATTATCATAAGGCCTGAGTGAGTTTGTGTCCGAGAATTTTGTGTTCCTCAGACAGGGATGTTTAGAGAGACGATGTCATAAAAAATCTGTCATAAAATGCTGTTGTGCTAAAAAGGTAGCTTTACGTTTGGAGAGAGAGGCATGTGGTTCAGGAGGGGCCAGCTGTGTTTGGGGCATGAGGTTCTGGGGTCTCCAGCCAGAATCTGCGTTGGTTCTGTGTTGTCAATGAAAGAATGCCTTAGAAGAGAAGCCTTGGGCTCTGCTCCTAACTAGTTGTGTGGCCCTGGGGACATAACAGTCATCGTGGGCCTGATTTTTCTACCTATAAAATGGCAGGGGTGGGGGAGGAGGGGTTTGGACAGTATGTGAGCTTCTTAACGCGTAGGTTTCCACGGAGGGCTTTGTGTCAATCAGGGGGCTTTGAGGGCAGGGATAATGAGTAGAGCGTGCATCTTCCAGGAGCACCCACTGTGCTCCACGGAGACATTTTATTATTTATTTTATTTTTTTAATTTTTAAAATGTTTAGTTTTGAGAGAGAGACAGAGCGTGAGCAGGGGAGGGGCAGAGAGAGAGGGAGACACAGAATCCACGCAGGCTCCAGGCCCCGAGCTGTCAGCACAGAGCCCGACGCGGGGCTTAAATCCACAAACCGCGAGATCATAACCTGAGCCAAAGTTGGATGCTTAACTGACTGAGCCACCCAGGTGCCCCTCACATTTCATTTTTAAAATGTATGTGAGTGTATCCTCCTACTGTATGCTATGGCCATGCGTGTTCTGGCATGAACTAACGTTTTAAAATGTTTCCATGGAGGGGTGCCTGGGTGGCTCAGGTCATGATCTCACTGTTTGTGGGTTCGAGCCTCATGTCAGGCTCTGTGCTGACAGCTCGGAGCCTGGAGCCTGCTTCAGATTCTGTGTGTCGCTCTCTCTCTCTCTCTCAAAAATAAATAAACATTAAAAAACTAAAAAAAAAAAAAAAGAAATGTGAGACTTCAAAGAAATTTTTTAAATTTTTTTTAATGTTTATTTATTTTTAAGACAGAGAGATACAGAGAATGAATGGGGGAGGGTCAGAGAGAGAGGGAGACACAGAATCCAAAGCAGGCTCCAGGCTCTGAGCCGTCAGCACAGAGCCCAATGCAGGGCTCCAACTCACAGACTGTTGAGATCATGACCTGAGCTGAAGTCGGATGCTTAACCGACTGAGCCACCCAGGCGCCCCAAAACTTCAAAGAAATTTGATGCCCACTTCAACCCCTCCCCCGCCTCCCTGTCTTCCCTCCCATAGGGAGATTCATTCTCCTGTGTGCCTGAGGGTTCTGGGTGGAGAAGTGTGAGGAACGTTGGACTGGTTGATCTCCAAGGGTCATTCAAGTGTTAGCATTCTAGAATTGTAAAATGTGCTGTGGTGTGTGTGTGTGTGTGTTATTTTGTGTGTGTGTGGAGGAGGAAGTGGGGTTCATGATAAACTGATCTCATAGAAAGACAATTTAATATCATCTTTCTTCTTCCTAAAGTTCCAGAACTGGAAAGTTCCGGTGGACTCAGAAGTTGGAAGGGAAAGTGAACTGGCTACCTTGGCCAGCAGGGGGCGAAGGGAGAGAACAGTGGGAGTCAGGAACTGGGGCTGATATTTAAAATGTTCTATTCTGTAATCTTCTGATCAGAGCTAACAGATTACAAGCATGGCTTCTAACTCAATCTGGCACAAGAGAATGGAGATTCTCCCCAACCCTTGCTTCTAATTAAGCAGCCTCATGTGCTCAGGGCCAGCAGTTACCTTCAACACACATAGGCACACACACACACACACACCCTCAGCCCCTACCCCATCCTTGGGCACTCCCCCAAGTGTCTGCCCACCTGCCTGCGGCTCCCCAGCTCCCCCGTGCTTACCTGCACAGCCCAGCCCCCTGGAGGTTCCTGCTACAGGTGGGGTGGCTGGTCTTGCCCACCCCTCCAAGCCTCATCTCTCTGTCACTGCCCACGCCCTCCCCCAGGCTTTGAACACACACTTGTTCACCTCATGTAAGATCAAAAATAAACTCTCTCTGGAACCTGTTCAAAGGCTAATGTGCATCCTCTCTTAATTATTGATTTGTTTATTACAGACGCTCGGGTAGGACATTCAAGGCAGCCGCTGTGCCCAGGGCCCACCTCTAGAACTCCTACCCCTCGCTGGAGTGGGGGAGAAGGCTGGGAGAGTGATCTTGTCTTGGGAAGGGGTAGTTGGCTGCTGGGTGAAACCCACCCACAGGGAAGGTTGCAGACTAATCCTGCCCCCCAACAAAGCCGAGACTGGCCCAGTGATCACAATGGAGTCCTCCCACTCTTCCTCTCTTCCCTATTACAAGGAGAAAACCCCTGGCAGAGGGCTGTAGGGATGCAAAAGGGTAGGCTTGTCCTCTTTCCTCCCCCTTTCCTTCCTGCCTCACTACTGGGCACTTACACGCAAGAAGTGGTTCCGTGCGGTGGGCGCAGTGGTTGGGGTTTAACACCTGCCTCTTACTGCTGCGTACCAGCTGGGCGACCTTGCACAAGTAACGTGACCTCTCTGGTTCTGTTTCTTCCTCTGCAAAACAGGGCATTTGTGAGGATTCTGTGAAATCGTGCATACGAAGGGTGTAGAAGAATGATACACGTAGAGGTCAATACATCGTGGTTGCCTTTGTCATTCCTTCTCTTGTCCTCATTCTGCTCCGCTTCATCCCTGGGACTCCAGGATTGCAGGATATGACCCACCATGGCCCTCACAGTATGTGGGGGCAGCCCCTGGAAGGTCCCTGCTACACCTAAGCACAGTGGGGACCTCGAGCCTGGGCACGGCCACGAGCTCTGCAAGAAAGGGGATGGATCCTTCAGACAGTGTTCTGCAGAAGTACTGCCCAGCCCTGGGCGAGGGGAGCACAGAGCTGGTCACTGGAAGCACGGCCTCCAAGGCACACTGGGAAAGGGTCACAGCCATCCATCCACAGGGCTGGGCTCCTGGGGCTCTCTCTTTTGGGGTCCTGAGGGTAGTTCTTGAATTTGACGTGATGAAGGGGGCATCCCGATGTCCCTGCCTTTTGGGGGTCATTTGCCTTACACCAGTTGGAGGGACCCAGGGTTTGTGTCCAGGCTAGGTCTCTGGGACCCCCTCCACACTCGACGCCCTTACCCCAGGGCTCTCAGGGGGTCTGGCTGGGGCTCACTGGGGCTAGTTTGTACCCCGCCCCCACTTCATCCCCTGTCGCGCCCCCCGCCCCCCCAGCCCAGAACTCCCTGGGCTAGGCTTTTGTTCCCCCGGTTCCCAGGCAGTGCAGCTGGTGCTGTGGGCTGGGGAGGGGGTGGAGGACGGCAGCAAGCCTGTGGGAAGGAGCTGTCTCTTCATTCCAAAGGCGAGCATGGCTCCTCATGTCCCTTCCCCCCAACATAATGCTTCCCCAATTCCCACACTTGTGTCTCAGCAAATAAGACTTTTTTTTTTTTTGTGGTTTTCCACTTGCTCTTGATACCTACTTAAATGTGTGTGCGTGCGTGGTTCCCAGCAACCGTCAGCACCAGAGGGAACTGGAGCCGATTTGGTAATTTCTTTCTTTGAGTCCCAGGTATGTGGGCAATGTCTTCCTCTCTGAGCCCGAGGACTTTGGGGCATCACCTCTCTAGCCTTCTGATCTCCTGGAGGTCTGCGCTGCTTTCAGAAATAGAAGTCAGGATGGTTTCCAGCAAGCAGAGAGGGCAGAATTTAAGAGCACCCTACTATGGGGGCTGAACCATCTGGGAAAGGGTGGGGCCCCTAAAGGAGAATATAGAGGGAAAGAAGGAAAATGACATAGCTACATTTTTCAGGTGAGGATGGAAGAGGCTCAGCAAGGTGACAGGATGTGCCCAGGCATCCGGCCAGTAGGTGCTGGAGCTAACATCTGGACCAGATTTGCCTGGAACTAACGCACATGCTTTAGCTGCTCCTCCAAAGAGAGACCATAATGAGAGGTGTGGACAGAAAGCATTGCCTTGGCATTCCCTTAACTCTTGAGACCAACCGGTGGTTGATAACTGCAGGCAGATCAGGTGTGAAATGCTGATGGAATGTGCAAAGGTCCTGGTGTCCACTGCCTGGTTAGAAGGAACCAGTAGCTGTCATTTGTGGAGTGTTCCATATCCACGAGGCATTTTTACATATAACCTCTTCTTGGATACTCGCGATCACTGGTCCCCCATGTGGCAGAGGAGGATGTGGAGAATCAGAGAAGTCAAGCAGTGTGCCCAAGGTGACACAGCCCGATAGGTTTTTGACACTAAATGAACAAATTCGTTCAGAGCTGAATCTGGAAGCTGGTGTTTGAGCCAGGGCAGGGTAAGGTGTGATCCTGGCTGTTTTGCTGAGAAACAGGTGGAGAAAAGAGCAGCGTGGGAGGTAGTGAAGGCGTAACAGGAGACTAGGGGCTGAATAGCGTGGCTGGATTGGCCGGGAAGGACTAGAGTATGTAGTTGGGCCCCAAGAGGTAGGGAAGAGGGCTTGGGTTTCTGCAGGACAGAGGCCACAGTAATGGGGCTGGTGGGCCTGGGCTCAGCCCCCTGCTCTGCTGGGTGTGAAGAGCTCATGAGAGCCCAGGTGATCTGGCATTGCCTTGGAAACTGCTGTTCCCAACCTTCTCCTGACTGTGGAACTGAGATCAGGAGCTACTTATCTCTCTGTTCTCGAAGCCCCTTGATAATTGCTCTGTCAGGGACAAGTTTACAGCAGCAAGTATAACTCTGGGGTGTGGAGGAGGTAGTCAGCTCAAGGCACCCCAATTCTGTCCCAAACTTCTCTTAGGGACACGCGTGGGGTTTTAGGCAGCAAAAAGGCACATTAAATCACCTCCAAAATGTGTGATGCCCACTCTTGCGGGGACACTGAGGTAGGCCCCGGGGAGAACAGAGTGAACAGCAGGGACAGGTCCTAGCCCTGTTGGTGCTTAATAGACTGACACTGAGCCCTTATTTACGATGTGTTGAAAGGTTTCAAAGTACAGGGTTTTGCTTAACAAACATGTATAAGGCATCTGTTACTTATCAGCTGTGTTTAAGGGGCCGGCAAATCAGTACATAAAACAAGCAAGGTCCTTGTCCTCAAGAAACTTATACTTTAAAAGCTGGTAATAATGGGGAGGGGGGGGCACCTGGGTGGCTCAGTCGGTTAAGCATCTGCCTTGGGCTCAGGCTATGATCTGAGTTTGAACCCCGCATCAGGCTCTCAGCTGTCTAGGCAGAGCCCACTTAGGATCCTCTGTCCCCCTGTCTCTCTGCCCCCTGGCCAAAAAATAAAAAAAAATAAGGGCGCCTGGGTGGCTTAGCCCATTAAGGGTCTGACTCCGGCTCAGGTCATGATCTCAAGGTCCCTAAGTTGGAGTCCCATCGGTGGGGCTCTGTGCTGACAGCTCAGAGCCTGGAACCTGCTTCAGATTCTGTGCCTCCTGTGCTGCCCCCCACTCCCCATGCTCTGTCTCTCTGTCAAAAATAAACGTAAAAAAAAAAAAAAAGGCTGGTAACAGGAAGAACATCCCCTTCTAGGTGAACAAACATTCACCTAGAAGGTTCTGCCCCACCTTGTCAATTTCAGCCCCCTCCGTTTCCTCCCCCCTCAATTTCAGCTTCCCACCTTGTCAGTTTCAGTTCCTTCCTCTGCCAAATGAAGGCCATTGGCCTGGCTGCCCTTTGCTCAATACAAAGTAGGTGGGGTGTGTGTAAGTTACTGCAGGAGGCTTAAGAGGAAGGGGTCTTTGACAGAGGGTGAGGGTGACTGTCTGCCCTCTACCCTGCTCTTTGCAGAACCTGCAGTGGACATGGCTGGGAACCCCCTGCTAGGCAGGACAGGCGTCAGTCCCTGTGGCACTGAATTCCTGCCCAGCCCAACTGCTCACAGCCAGTGGTGACTCAGCAGGGGCTACCCCCTGGGCAGAGGGAAGCTAACCCTCCTGCCCCCCAACCCTGGAGCAACAGCCTGGCAGGAGAACCAGGGAGGGCCCTGGGGTTACTTCTCAGTGCCCAGTGCCTTGTTCCACATGGCGCTCAGGCCTGGGGCCTTCCCTGGCTGCTGGCGACTCTGGGGTCTTGGAATGCAGCTGAGAACATCCATGGGAAATAGAGAGGCTGCAGGGGACCACCCCACAGCTCAGCCCCACGCAGTTAATTTGCTAGGGGGCATTGCTAGGGGGCTCTGTTTCCTGCATGTGTGGGATGAGATTTAGGGTGACCAGGGCGTTTGCCCGTTGGTGGATAGTTGGTTGGTCCTGAGTCTTCCCAGTGGAAGCAGGAAAGCCTTCTGGGTACCTCAAAAGTGGAATAGTGAAGCTAACACACACAGAATGCTTACTGTGTGTCAGGCACTGTTCAAGGTGCCTTACTGCATTATCTCACAACCACCTTGTGAGTTAGGCCCTGTGAACCCCTACTTTGTGGATGGGGAGACCAAGGCACAGAGAGTTCAGTGCCTTGCCCAAGGTCAAATGCTATTGGGTGGCTCAGTCATCTCACTGGGTCTATTACATGAAACCGTATTTAGTTTTGTTACAGTTGCCTACCGTCTTGTACCCAAGGTCACAGCACCTGTAGCCTGCAAGACTTGAAGTGTACTTTAAAGGGGCCATTGACAAACCTGAAGGTATTACCAAT
Organism: Neofelis nebulosa; assembly: GCF_028018385.1. Classification (NCBI taxonomy): domain Eukaryota; kingdom Metazoa; phylum Chordata; class Mammalia; order Carnivora; family Felidae; genus Neofelis; species Neofelis nebulosa. Next base: position 7,702,447 of record NC_080788.1, read on the forward strand.
GACCACAGTGGGGAAGGATCAGAAAACTGATTTTGAAGCATAGGGAGGGCCCCGAGGATATTTTGCTCGGAGAAGAGTTGAGAGGTGGGCACCCTTCTGACTGGCTTGTAGAAATGAGACTAGACTTTTCCTTGGGGTTCTAGGTGTACCTCTAGTACCAAGGATGGATGCTTCAGGGAGGCTGGTTTTAGTATTTCAAACTGAAGGCTATCCAAGGAATAAAGCTGTTTGTGGACAGACCGGGAGGCCTTGGTTGGTATGAGCTTCCTGTCCCCGAAGGTGTTCAAGGAGGGATAGACTGAGCACTTGGAGATGTCATGAGTGGATTTCTGCATCAAGTAGGGCTGTGGGTCTTTGGCCTTGAGAGTCCTTTCCAGCCCAGAGATTCTGTGAATCTCTCATCCGGGGTAAGTAGAAGAAGTAGAGAATCACCTGGGCAGCCTCCCCAGGGAGGAACCCCAGGCCCCCTCCAGACACTCCCTCCAGGGCAGCACAGGAGAATCCGGGTATCCTCAGAAAATAATGGACAGGATTGAGGAGTGAGAGGCAAGGGGCGGGCTCTGTTCCCCCTGGCAGGTAGCTCCAACCTCCCGGCAGGTGCATTCCCAAGACCTTGGGATTTGAGTCAGGGTCCTGAGCTGGGGCATCTTGTTGTTAGATTCTCTGGTTTCTTTTGACATCTTGTGGTAAGTGGGGCTTTCACCCTCCATGTATGATCAAAACTCCCTCCTTGGCACCTGGCCTTCTGGATACCGTTACATGTTCCCAGCCTCCAACCGTGCCTTTCCGCCTCACATCTTGAGTTTGGGTCACCCAGGAAACAGGCTTTTTTCTCAGACCCAAGTCCAAGTTGGCCAGCTCCAATAGCTTTTTGGAACAGCAGGTTCTTCAGGGCATGGTTTTCCCTCCGTCTCCTCTGGTGCTCTCCTAGTCACTACCAGTACATTTCTTTTCCCAGCTCAGAGTTTGGGCAGGAGGCCCTGTTTCTTCTCAGACTGGAAAGTCTGGCAGCACAGCTTCTGGATTTAGGCTGACACCACAGGAGTAGGGCATGGTGGGTGAATCCAAAGTGCCTGGGATCTGGCCTGCATCCCTGTGACATGGTCCCTGCCTTAGGAGTGTGGGTTCACGGGAAAAGCAGATGTGGCTGGGTTTGGGTTTGGAAAGGCAGACATGTGAAGAGTGGGCCAGCAGAGGTTGGGTAGGGGAGGAGGTACTGGGAGGTGATGACTCCTGGGTCAGCGTCTTAATGTTTGTATGCCTGCTGAGTCTTTACTCCCTTCCTCCTTGCCTAGAAGGCAAGGGATTTCGGCTTTGGGGATACCTTACAAACAAAATAGTCAAGGAGGAATCTCAGGTGCTCACACAGCTGGAACATGCCCTTTGGGATGAGACAGGTGTTCAGTTTTCTCTGGATGGCACAGAGGTTGGACTGCTGTGCTCCAGGGGGTGGCCTCCCCTCTGGCTTGATGGGGGGCTACATCCAAATCAGGGGTTCCCACCTTATCCAAACCCTTACTACCAGAAGGCAGCTGCTCCACTGTAAAGGGTTTCTAAAACTTTCCAAAACATTTCTTTTCATTTTATATAGAGAGAGCACGAGCAAGCGTGAGCGGGGGAGAGGTACAGAGAGGGAAAGAGAGAGAATCTTAAGCAGGCTTACAGAGCCCCACATGGGGCTCGATCCCACAACCCTGGGATCATGATCTGAGCTGAAATCAAGAGTCATTTGCTCAACTGGCTGGGCCATCCAGGCGCCCCATCTAAAGCTTTACTTTCTGTTAAAAAAAACTTTGCCTCCTCTTGCCTCTGATGGGTCAGCTGGGGCTATAGTGCTAAGTTTCCTCATTTCTAAGACTGCAGCTGGCAGGAAGAGGTGGAAAGGTTTATCCCGATTGGCAGGATGCTGAGCTGGGTCCTGATCTCTCTGGGACCCAGTGATGGCTGCAGACTTAGAATCACTATGTGTCAGGCATTATTCCTTGTCAACCAGGACGTTTTTACCAAGGAGACACCCCAAATGCTCTGGATCCCTGTTGACGAAGAGGAGGGTGTCTACAATGGACGCTTTCTCCTGCTTTCTCAACTAAATCTGGTGTATCTCAGGGGTTAAGAAGTGTTGAAGCAAGAGTGTATTACATCCCTGGGTGAAGTGAGCACCTTCTTGTACTTATGGTGAAACTTCCTAAGTTTGTACTTAACAAGGTCCCTGCACCTGATATACTCGTTTTTGTTTTTTTTTTCACCCTAATTGAATAATATTCAGGTCCACGTAGAACCAGAGGATATTCAAGCTGGAAGGTATTTTGGGAGTCATCTTGGTACTTTTCAAACTGCAACGTGCTTCTCAATCGCCTGGGGAGCTGGTTAAAATGGATATTCTGGTTTAGTAGGTCTGGGGTGGGGGCCTTAGATGTCTCATTTGAAGAACTTCCAGGAGATGCGGATGCTGCTGGCCAGAGGGCTACGCTTTGGATAGCGAGGTCCAACCTAGTCATTCTACAGACAGGAAAGCTGAGGCCCAGAGGCTTAGGTGATTTGCCAGTGGTCAGAACTGGAACTCTGTTCTCTCCATTCCTAGTCTATCTGCTTTAAAAAGGGCCTCCTTCCTTTTAAGCTGCCACTTCCTGCTCAGGCCCAGGGCTCTAGCATAAACAGAACATCCCATCTTAATCCCATTTTACTGTTAGGATGAAAGGCTTCTTGTTCCATCAGGGCCCCTAGCTTCACAGCCTGCATTTTTATTATCTCCAAAGGGGTTTTAAAAGTTTTTTTTTTTTTTATTTGTTCTGACTTACGGGCACCTCCCCTTCTCTCCTGGAGATGGTAAGAATCGGTTCTCTCTCTCCCCCCAAAAAGTGTGCCGGGCATTGTTTAGGTACAACCATTTCAGTTTCAGCCTGGAAAAGTACTGTTGGGCGCAATCCCTTTGTCGTTCCCTGCTTTTTGGACTCTCCCCTGGGGTGGTCTGAGGAAGGTTCTCTGTGTATCTCTGCTGCCACCTGCTACCTCCTGAGGCCAAACTTTGACTCTGCCTCAGTTTCCCAGGCTTTCAGGTATTCTTAGGCCTCTTCCAGAATGGGACTTTCAGGGCAGGGTGGTTCCCAGCGGACAGAGGGTATCAGGGGGTTGGCCTAGGACCAGTAGGAACTGGTTTGTCAGACTAAGGAGGTCTCCACTCTCTGTCCCCTCCTGCTGGTGGGAGGGCAAAATGCCAGTCTGGGGACAAGGCCATAATGGCAACAAGGGGGTAAAAGTCTCACCAAGGCTGAGGGATCGCAGAATATAAGGGGAAGTTGGGAAAACTGCCTTTTATAGACATGTTCCTTTCTTTCCTTTTTTTTTTTTTTTTTTTCTTCCCAAGTTTACTCACAGCGACAGTGCCACTCGCAGGCGCCTGGTCTGTCTGTGGTTGCGCCTGGGGTGGGCGGGTGGCACCCGCATACCCCCTTCCCCCATCTTGCCTGCAAGTTGCCTGACCTGCATCGGAATCCATAGGGGGGTGGGGGAGAAGCCTTTCAGATGCTGGATGCAGTTGAATTCAGCGTATTCGCCTCTTCGCCTGCCCTCATCCAAGATCGGGGAGGAGAGCCCAGCTTTCTTCTGCGTGTGAATGCTGTAGTGTGTTTGCCTGCTCGGACTTCCCTAACCCTTTCTTTTCCTTTCCCACAGCGAATGCTCTGGTTTTCTCAGCAAACAGCTCACATTTGGCATTTTGACGTTTTATTAAAAAAAGAAAAAGAAAAAGCCCTACCCAGGCAAAAAAGCGGGGACCCTTCTCTTCTCCGATGAGATCCGAGCTCGCGTCAAAGGCTGCACCTGCTTTGCGCCCCTACCAGGAAGGGGTGCTTGTGTGGGAGGGAAGAAGGGAGGTTCTGCGCCCCCGAATCCGGAGAAAGCAGCCCGCCCGCCCCCTCACCGGGCAGCCAGAGCAGCGCACCCGAGAGCCGAGCCCAAGAAGCCGGCCTCTGACGGTGCTGGTCTGCTTGCCAAAAAAATGCCCCTTGCATCTCAATTTCCCCGGCCGTTTCTCTCCCACGCACGACTCGCCCGGGGCCACCTCGGCTCCCTAGCGCAGTCCTTGGGGCGCTGGTTCCATCCCTCCCCTCCCAACGCCGAACGCAAAGCCCACCGCCAAGAAGGCGCAGAGGGTGCGGGGTGGGGGCACCAGCCCCTCCCGTGCCCCTCAGTCCCCTCCCAGCCGAGCCCAGCTCCCAGACTCTCGATCACGGAAATAAGTGTCATTTAGACGGAGAACCGCGCGTCCGCGGCCCCCCGTCCCTGGCTCTGGGTGCTTCTCTGCGGTTCCAGTGCGCTCCCGAACCCCCCTCCCCCGTCGCCGTTTTCGGGCCTGTGCCCCCCACCCAGACTCGGGAGCACTCCCCGGTCACCTCGGCCGCGTCCATTTCACTTCCTCTCGCGGTCCGGATTGCAGCAAAACACCGGGCAGCGCGAGGGCCAAAAAGTGGAAAGGAGAGCGCCTTTCGGCGTCGCGCAAGCCAGCTCGCTAACTCCCCCTCCCCAAGCCCAGACCCTCTCAATCCCAACTGCAACTTTTTCCCTTCCGTCTTGGTTTCCCCTTGGCCGCGGCGAGCGGGCGCCCGGCCGCGAGGCGTGGAACGGGCAGGCGGCCGCGCGGCTGCGGGTGGCGGTGCGGGCGAGAGCCGCGAGCCGCGAGCCGGAGAGTGGGTGGGTGGGTGGGGAGGGAGGAGGGGAGAGGACGGGCGGGGAGAGAGTGGGGTGTGGGGAAGGGGAGGGGGAGAGGAGGGAGGGGGGAGATTCCGCTCTCCTGCCGCTCCCAGCCGGGGCGGGGGAGGGGTGGAGGAGGCCGCGAGGAGGGAGGGGAGGAGGGAGGGGAAGAGAGGGAGGGAGCCGAGGAAGACGCTCCGATAACCCGTGCGTTTCGTAAGGCTCTGAGCACTTGTACATTTCTGCAGGCGCGCGACGAGCCATTCGCGGCGGCTGCTGCAGCTCCGACTGCATCCTCCTCCTCCTCCTCCTTCCCCCGGGCTCCGGGTGTGTGTCTGCGTGAGTGTATGTGTGTGTGTGTGTTTTGCAGGTGTGTCCGTTTTAATTCTGCCCAGTAGGTGGGACTTGGTGACTTTAGCACCATATTTTTCCTTTTCTTTTTTTTCCCTTCTTTTTCTTTTTTGCCTCCCCACCGTCTGTTGCAACCCTGCAAAGTCTCGGAGTCGGAGAGCGCGGCTCGCTTCCCGAGCCCCCGGACCCGGCGAGCCGGCGAGCGCCGAGCCGGCCACCATGCCAGGCAGACCGCGCCACTAGGCGCTCCCCGCGGCTCCCACCCGGCGGCGGCGGCGGCGGCGGCGGCGGCGGCGGCGGCCGCGATGGTTTCAGACGCTGAAGGATTTTGCATCTGATCGCACGGCGTTTCAAAGGCAGAGGCCCCCCCTCCCCCTTCCCCCCTCCCTCGCCGTCTTTGTTTCCTTCCCCCCCAGCTCTCCCCACTCCCCCCACCCCACCCCCCTCTCCTCTCCTCCTCCTCTTTTTTAGAAGCCGCGATCGGAGATGGATGTCTCTCTTTGCCCAGCCAAGTGTAGTTTCTGGCGGATTTTCTTGCTGGGAAGCGTCTGGCTGGACTATGTGGGCTCCGTGCTGGCTTGCCCTGCAAATTGTGTCTGCAGCAAGACTGAGATCAATTGCCGGCGGCCGGACGATGGGAACCTCTTCCCCCTCCTGGAAGGGCAGGATTCAGGGAACAGCAATGGGAACGCCAGCATCAACATCACAGACATCTCAAGGAATATCACTTCCATGTAAGTCGGGCGGCAGCTTCCCTAGCCCGCCTCCCCTCTGGCTCCGCGTCTCCCCCACGCCAGCCCGCCCGCCCGCCCTCGGCCGGGAGCCGGCCCTCCGCCCGCCCGCCCCAGCTCGCTGCTGCCCGCCGTCCGCCGGGCGCGCGTCAGGCTCGCCGTGGCTCGGGAGATGCTTTCGGGCGGCGGAGTCCAGGTGATCCGGCCCCGGCCCCGGCCCGCGTGAGCCGGGGCTTGCGTGTGTGCCTCTCCTCGGAGGGGACCCCAGCCGGCCGAGGGCTTGCGGGGCCCAGCTCCCGCCCCCGCCCCCGCCCCCACCCGCTGTGGCTCGTCGAGTTCTTTGCCCCCCACTGAATAGCAACAGTTTGGCCACGCTCGAGTGGAATAAAGTAGACGAGGTTCGATTCCCGGCAGAGCCGGCGGCAGTGACAGCGGCGGCGCTTAGCCGGTAGGGAAGGTGACAGGGACTGTTCGCGATCCAGCCGAGATGTTTAACTATTTCCTTTTGGAAACCGCAAAGCACGCTGACAAGTAAACAAGTTGGGAGCTGGCTGCTCGCGGGGAGACTTTGGACATGTCGTGGCCGTCATGGACGCCTACCTCTTCCCTTTCCCTCTCGCCCGCCCTCTCCAACCCCATTTTGGGCATTTCCGAGACACCCCCCGCCTTTCCCACCCTCATCTGCATCTGGGCGCCTACAGATCCCGTCCTTGTGAGCTTTGATGACTGCTCCGGTAATTCCGAGTCAGGATGGAGAACGGAGCAGAGGGGACTGGCGTGTCTTGGGGATGGGGGTTATATGATCTTGCAGATGCGTTTTTTGGGGAAAATCCAACTCGGATCGGCGTTTTGTTTGGTTCTGCCCCATCTGAGTGAGATATGGTGGCCCGTATTTCCCACCCGTCCCCCTCCCCCCAACCTTGGGTAGGGGTCGGGGATAGAACTGTGAGCCCCGGGAAAGAAGAGCTCAGGGTCCGGGGAAGCTGGCCATCTTTTCTTCCACTGACCTCAGGGCCAGGTGACCCCCCCCCCCCCCATTTTGACATCCAGAGATGGGTGTGGACGCACTGGGGTTGCCCAGGGCATAGCTCTCTTATCCCCCTCCCGAGGTCCACACCCCTTGGGGTCCCTCAAAGTGAGTAGGAAGCCAAGAGGGATTCACACTGAAGTCTTGGCTGGGGTCTCAGGAAGGCGTTTGGGGTGGACTCAAGACCTGCTAAGTCTGCCATTGGTGCTGCTCTCCCAGGCGGCAACCCTCCCTTTGCCTCAGAGATGGGGCGGCCAGGCCGGGAGGAATTGCAGTCCTGCTCTCCCAAGAAAGCCCGCCAGCCCTTTTGGTTTCATGGAGAGTGTGCTCGTGTTCTTGCCACTAACAGTTTGAGGAAATGTATGGCCCAGGAGATGTCTCTGACTCCTGGCCCAGGAGACCAGCTTGACCCACATCTTCGCTCTGCCGCTCACGTCCTCCCTACCTTCAGCGGGTGGGCCTGGGATAATAAGACAAACAGCCAAGGTGGGAGGGGTTGGAGGGGGGCAGGGGCTGAACAGGATGGACCCAACTCTGCGTCTCCTGCCCTGCAGGCCACAGCATTCCAGCATCCGGGAGGATGCCTGGAGGAGGGTCTGGAGCGGGATCGTCAGGGAAACTCCAGCTGGGAAGTGCACCATCGGGCTGTGGGGGCTGGGGTGGGGAGAGCATAGCAGTGGGTCCAGGGGCTCAGGAGTGGGATCTAGGGATTTCCAGGGGGGATTAGTGGGCCAAGGGTTGGAGAGAAGGGGGCCTGGTGTGGGTCTCTGGGAGCTGCGGAGCCTTATTCAGCTTGTTCTCTGCTTCTAGGATATGTGTATCTGTAGGAAGCCAGAGGGAGGCAGGGATGGCCACAATCACGTAGGCTCTCTGTAGCCAGGCAGAGGTTTTCAGCGCTCCTCTGAAAGCGATGCTTGGGGAAGCAGTTTGATCGAGGAGAGTTGGCTTCTGTTTCCAGGCAGTGGTTCCGAGACAGAGGTGCTGGAAAGGTGGGTGATGGGTGGGGATGGGGCAGTCTCTTGTCCCCTTGGGTGTTGGAGGACTCCAGTGGGACATACAGGAGGACGGTGAGCAGGGAGTGTATTGGGAGACTGTGTGTGTGTCCCCATCCTTGCTTTGGGACTCTGCAGATGGGACTCCTCTCTTTAAATCCACCCCAACACCTAAGAGCCAGGGAACCGGATTCCCACAGGAACTGTGTGGAGTGGCAGGTGGGAGAGAGGCAGGTCAGAGGTCATGGGTCTGATGACCCTTCCTCACCCCATCTTTTCCCCAGTGCCCTGTTACATCTATGGCTGGTATTGACTGAACTCGGGGAAGGGCCTCGTCTTCTAGCCCAGAGGCAGAGATCAGTGGAGGGAGGCAGGGGGAATCGTGCTCAGCCTGGGAAGCAGATGTCACCGTGTCCTGTTTTACCCGAGGGAATGGAAGCTCAGGGTGGCAGAGTAATGTTTGGGGGCACGTAGCCCCAGTGGAGAGCCAGGCTTGGATCTCTGTCCGTCCAACACCAAAGCCGAGGCCCCACTTCTGCCTGGAAGCCTGTGGAAGCAGGCTGGGAGGAGGGCCTTAAGGGCAGACAGAAGCTCTCACTGCAGGGCAGGAGGCCTGACTTCAGCATGACCTGGCAAGGGGGCTTGAGTTGAAGCCGGGGCTTGGCCGGAGGAAAGCGTGATCTCCCGATTTCTGGCGCTCTCAGAGATGCAGAGTTGAGGGGTCCTGCAGTCAGTCTTCTACTAGCCTGAAGCTCTTGCTGGTGGATGCTTAGGGGTGCAGCTTGGGCAGACTCTGGGGGATGAAGAAGAGGCTGGGGTGTAGCCAGATTTCGACATCAGGCCTAGCTACGGGAACTGGGGGGGCTGGCTTCCACAGATGTTGTGGGACCATAGAGTTCTAAGGTCCTTTCCTCAGTGCTTAACTGACGATACGTAAATTTTAAGACAGTTGAGAGGTGCCTCATGGTCTTTCTCTCAGGGTCGTGTGTGGCTTGGCTGTTGTGTACCCATCGGAGGCTGGCTGAGGGTGCCTCTGATGGAGCAGGGGGCTGTCCCGTTGGTATCAAGAGGGAAGCCGCTGTAAGGCATCAGGGCAGAAGTGTGGGTCTCCCCTCCGCTCCTCCCCAAGGGTCCTCTCCCTTGGCCTCTTTCTGTTTAGGAGGCCAGTCCCTCTGGAGCCCAAGGCACACAGTAACCTTACCTAGAAGGGTCCACGGTCCACGCACTGCCCTGCTGCGCTCTGGCCCCACCAGGCTCTGACGTCACAAAGGCAGAGGGCGGTGGCTGGGAGGTGGGCCCACTGTCTAGGTCAAGCCTGCCTGGGGTTGGATCTGAATGGTGTCTTCTTTGACTGTCTGAAGATCAAAGGGGAGGAGATGGCTCACAGGGCCCAGAGTTCCTGGGACTGGCTACCCCGCCTTGGGAATACCATGAGCTCTTTCTTAGCTGGGACTCTGAGCCACCAACTGGGTCTCTGCAGGAGCCACCCCAGGATGGCTGGTGTTTGCAGCTCTCAGGTCCTTCTGTGTCCCTGGTCTTCCCTGCAGGCCCTTGCCTGGCTGGGTGAAGGATCTTTTGGGCTTTGGCTGCTGTATTGACTCCTTGATACTTAGCCTTTCTAAGGATCAAGGGAAGAGCCAGCCTTGACAATTACCCTTGAGAGCTGGGATGAAGGCAGGGGTGTGAGCCAGGCCCCAAGGGCATCATGGAGCTCAGCCAGGCTCTTGGGAGTTAGGCTAGGCCTGAGGGAGGTGGGCTCAATCCGGAGGCCTTTGTGGTGAGATTTGGAAGGGGGAGTGGTGGTAGCTCTGAAGAGTGGGGCACTTCTGGGATGAAAACTGGGGACCCTGGACTCCAGAGGTCCTGGGATTTTGCTTGGAGACAGAGTCTTCAGCCCCCACAAGCCCAAGTGAGTCTTTCCTGGCACAGTCTGGGGCTCAGGGTATCATCTCTACAGCTCCAGGGGGACCTGAGCATGTGGTGGTTTTGGGTAACACCGGCCCAACCTGACCCTAGCGTTGAGAGCCTTTGGGGACTGGTCCCTGGAGGGCTGAGCCTGGGGCCTGGGAGGCAGCTCAGGGTCCTGCCTAGCTGGAGTGGCGCTTGAGGCTGTGAAGAAGGGAGGGGCCTGATGTCTGCTCCCCTGGGATGCTGTCTGTCCTTGCCCCGCCTGTCCCTGTCTGCTGCCTTCTCTTCCTCTCCGAGTGTAATGGGGGAGCCCTCGCCCTAGCTGACTCTTAAGTGGGAGTGTGGGTGGGCCGTGACCTTCTCTCGGGATGACCTTTGCCAGTATTGTGGCATCTCTCCTGCCACTGGACTCCGTCCCTTGGTTTATACTGGGATCACAGGCATGGTCTCTGGCCTCCCTTCGGGGCCTCCAGGTGGCCAGAGGGAAGGTAGACTTAGAGAAAGGGGTGAGTCACCATGAGTCCTACCACTGGTCGTGCCCCTAACCCACTGTGAGCATTAGGAGGTGCTGTAGCCTTTCTGAGCCTATAAATTCAGCTCTGAATTGAGGCCATGGGGCGGTGCCCCTTCCATCTTGGACATCTGCCATGCTAGCCCAAGGAACACCCCTACAAGGCTCTGTGAGGCCACTTCTAAGGGCACCGTCTTTGGGGTTGGTGGCTGACCTTTGTGATGCACCCCAGAAGAGGGCAGGGCTGATCACTGTCTGGCCATTGGCCGTTCTCCCCTTCCTTCTTCCTTCCCTTCCTACTTCTAGAGAACTCTGGCTCACCCAGAAAGAGCCACACGGTTTGGACTCAACTGCCCAGACCAAATGCCACACTTAGCAATGTACCGGGGCCTGCAGCCTCTGAGAGCCCAGACACCCGGCTTCATGGCTGTCTGTTCTCTACTCTGCGCTCAAGGCAAGAAGGAGACCTCCCTCTGCAAAGCTTCCAGTCATTGCCCCAGCAGAGACCTCCTCTGGATGTGAGAGGAACATGCTAGAACTTCCATTTCAAGTTATTCTTGTCTAGAAAAGGGAATGTTCAATATTTAGCATATGGACTGAAGATACACAAGCATATGGTTTAATAAATAGGAGTGTTCTGGGGTCACAAGATAAAATTTTTATTGCTAAAGCGTGTGTAATCAAAAAACCTTGGTGTGTCCATAATCTAAAAGGCTTAGAAGAGCCTAGGTTTGGGAGGGAGGTGGGTAGACGGTAGGATAGGTGACCCTGAAGCCCAGACTCTCCCTCTTGGCTCTGTTCCAGGGGAGGGGTGGGTTGATTGGCAGGGGGAGCAGGGAAAATGAGAGGAGGGGTCAGGCTGGGTGGCAGAGGAGAATCTCAGCCCTGGACCACTGGAGGGCCAGGCTGGGTCTCAAAAGACTATCTCCTGGTACCCATCAGGTCCTGCCTTTTGTTTCTGTCTAGCAAATTCTTTACCTCCTGAACACCTCAGCATTTCTCTTATGCTTTCTAGTTTACAGTGGTTGGGTTTATTTTGGCCACAGCTACTTGAAGTGCATAAGCAGGGATCATAAGCAGTCCCATTTTACCGATCAACAAAATAAAGAAAAGGGTTGAGTTGCATGTCTCCCAAAAGGAAAGCTGTAGAAGTCTCGTGACTCCTTCTGTGGTGCTCCAGTCATGACTTCTTCTCTCTGAGTTCCATGGACTCTTCTCTCTGGCGGTGGTCCTTTGGCTAGACATCCTGTGGCTCCATTTTCATCCAGAAAGTTCTTTCTCCCACGGGGGGCAGCATTCTGGAAACAGTCCATCTGTGAGGGATTGGAGGACAGCTGAGAGTCCTGGAAGATGGGTCTAGGTGTGGCCTGAGTGAAGGCTGCATTTGCCCCTCCCCCCGCCCCCCACCAGGTCTGGTGGTGGCTGTCAGCCACTCAAGTCGTCTGTTATCCCATGAGCCTCACTCGCCTTCTGCTGCTCCTGTTTGATGGGTTGGATCACCAAGGATGAGGACTCCACTGAAGTCATAACAGAAGCTCAGTGCCCACTGGAGCCCTGGGAATCCCCATCAGGATCCTTAATCTTGTGCAGGGCTCACCAGAACTCATGGCGGGAAGGAACGTCCCGCAGGCGTCCCCTCCCTCATGTTTCTGCCCAAGGGGACCGTGAGAGGCCCAGACAGAGCCAACGACTTGCCTGTGGCCCCGGGTTACTGGAGGGTCCCTCTCTCAGGTGCTGGGGCAGGCGTCACCCTCTTCTGCTCTGTCAAAGCCAGAGCTTTGCCCACGACTGTGTCTCCCTCTGGGGCGATGTTTCCAAATCCGGGGTCCCCAGAGGCAGCAACTAGGCGAGGCTGGCAGCCACACCGCTCCTCGTAGCCTGCGGCCCTCGCCAATTACAGATTCACTCGGTGAGGCTTTCTGCTCTGCTCTGTTTACGTGCAGGGCTGGGGAGCCCATCCTTTCTCTCCAGCCTCACCTCTGTCCCCCGGCCCTCCTTCCATCTGCCTTGTCCCACCAACAGTGTGCCTGGTCTGGGTGGTAGGAGATTTGGGATTCCTTCCTCAGAATCATCAAGCATGGAGAGGAACACGGTGGCTGGGTTTCCCCAGCTGATCCTCGGGGCCTGGCCTCTCCCTAGGTTTGGACAAGCCCCTTACCTCTTCTGGGCCTCTGTTGCCTTATCTGTAAGTTGAGCATAGCGGTAACTACTTCTTAGCAGTGCTCTGAGGAGCAGTGCCCTGTATCACGCCCAGCAAAGAGAAAGTTGTCAATATATAACAACAGTTAACTTGTACTGAGTGCTTCCTGTGTTGTAGACCTTGTTTTAAGCACTTTGGAAGCAATAGTTCATTACGATCTCACATGAACCCTAGGAGAGAGGTACTGTTAGTTAATATTAATCCCATTTTACAGGTGCAGTACGAGCCTAGATATCGAATTTGACTTGCTTAATTTTGCACAGAGTGGGCTGACATTTAACGTCAAGCTGTAGTGTCTGGACTCTTGGCCTAGTATACGTTGGTAGACACACACATTTGTATAGTCATTCGTGAATACACGACCATCGTACTCCGTTAAGAATTAAAAAGAGGGTCGACATGAAGGCCTAGAAGGGTCATTTATTTTGTAACATTCCGGGTCTGTGGATGCCAGCTGCCCTGGTGGTGTGGTCAGAGGGGAAGGCGAATGAGATGATGGGGATGGGGCTGGCCTGGCAGTACTGGCTGATGGGGTCACAGACAGGCAGTCTCAAGTCGGGGAGGCCTGGGGGCTTGCCTCCATGGCCCGCTCTCCGCAGCACCTTCCCCCAGGGCGGTGTCTCAGCCAAGCCCTCTTCCCAGGCCTCCTTGACCACCCTGTGGTGTCTTGGCCTTAGGTCAGGTCAGCTCCCCCAGGAGACCGGGTGCCGGCTGAGTCCGGCGGGGGTTCAGGAAGGCGACGGCTGGGTCCCTGCCAGCTCCGCTCAGGGCTGAGGTGTGGTCAGCAGGATTGTGTCCCTGACTGCCCGTTGCCTGAGAGAGCTCGGGTGAGAGAGTGGAGGGCAAGGGGGCTTCTCGCAGGTAGAGCTTCGGGGGTTCAAGACCGCTGATGGACGCGGAGCAGGAGGGTGATGCCTACAGTGCTGAGCAGCTAGAGCTGGGAGCTCGTGTGGAGAGCGTCTTCCCTGATTTCATGGCTCTTCTCTTGCTGCCTCCTCAGACCAGCCGGCTTTCCTCTCCTCCACCCTTCCTGTCGCCTGCGCTGTGCCCCATTGCTCACGGAAGCTCCGTCTGCCTCTCCACGGGGATGAGCCGGACGCAGGGAGGATGGCTACAGCTGTCCCCGTGGAGACGGCGGGAGTCCTGCTGAGACCGCAGGGCCCGCCTTTGTGGAAACACCCTGTTTTGCTGCTGCTTGGCTGGAGGGCTCACCGCGTCACAGAACCTCCCTGGCCTTGGTTTTTCTTTCTGGGAGTTGGGGTACTCCTGCCTGTCTCCCTCATGGGGTCATGGTCAGATCGATGTGGTGACGTGCTTCATGGGCTGTCTAAACAGTGGGGTGCCATGTGGATTGTTTCTATTTCTAGATGTCTGGGGGTATTTTTGAGTTAGGAAGAAGATCAAGACTTTGAACCATAAATCACCTGATCTGGAAAGGGGTTGGGAAATAACTGGGGTCCAACCCAGTTTTACCAAGGAGGAACGTGGGGCTCAAGGGAGGTGGATGGGCTTGGCTCAATCACCTAGTGAGTCCTGGCGTGGGGCCCTGCCTCCCCAGCTGGTGTGGCTTTCCTTCCCCGCCCTCTGCTAGCGGCTGCTGTGGGGCTGAGGGATTTGGGCTCTTCCAGAGGAAGGGAAAGGAGCCCCTAGTCTCTTGCAAAGAGAGAAAACGAAGGGAGCAATCTTAGACTCGCTGTCCTAACCTTGCTGCCTCCCACGGTAAACGAGGCTGTGTGTGCGCATCTGGGGGTGTCTTTGCGCAGGCACAAGCGCATGTCTTCTGTTCGCTGTGCACATCACGTCTGAGGTCTTCGTAAACAAGCTCTAAAGCCTTTGGCTTCCTGCTTGCCAAGTTCAGCTACGTGTAGACCCTGGTGGCCACCAGAGGGCAGTGCTGCGCACGAGACGGTAGGAGGCTGGTGAAGGCCAGCACCAGCCTGAGCTGGGGATGTGGCTCTAGCCTGGTGAGATGTGCGCTGGCTGGCAGACCTGGCTTTCAGACCCTTTCTTGAGCCAGGGATGAGCAGGGAGGTCGCCTGTCCCTGAGGCGGGGCTTCTCTCTGCAGAGCTGGTCCTGCCTTCACCGTAACTGCGGCCCAGCCACGGGAGTCTCCTGGGCCTGAGCAACCTGGGACGTGGCTGGGAGAGTGCCCTGGGTGGACGGAAGTCACTGCTCTGTCTCTGCAGCAGCAGCAGCAGGAGGGATCCGCACGTTTGCACAGGGGTAATGGAGATGAATGAACGGGACGTAGTTCCTGCCCACGAAGATCAGTCTTGATGTGGACACAGAGAAGTTTAGAGGTGGTTACGCTGTGGGGTTAGTGTCCCAGAAGAATTGAGCTTTATGAACTCCCCCAGGCTGTTTGATATACTGACCCAAGTGTGGGGGCATCGCTCACTGCTCCCTGCCCCCTTCCCCTCATGCCAAGCCTGGGGGTCACTTAGACACCAGGTGACTGCTCAGTAAATACCAGGTCCTGATGATTACCAGGTGCGAGACCTTGGTGCTGTCTTTTAGTCTTTCTGGGCTCTGTTTCACCCTCAGAGATCCCCACGTAAGTTGACGGGCCCTGCCTGGACAAGCTGGTTTGGACCGTTTCCTTTCTGTGAGTACTTGGCTATTTTCTGTCTGTTCTGGGCAGTCTCATATTGAGCAGGCGCTGTCTGGCCCCATTTGCTAGTTGGTCCACACGTGAGCCCTGTCCCACTACTGTGGTTGTCGGCTTTGGAGATGAGGTCTTCTGCTTTCGTGGTGGGTGTTCAGCTCACAGAGCCGCGTCTTGCGATGCTGTCCTGAGACCCATCCCGGGGCTGCAGACGGGACCCTCTCTGTTGCGGTCAGTCTTTCCCCACCTACTCGTTTCTGACACTTTCTTGAGGCTGGTACCTTGAAGAGCAGGGGTGAAGCTGACGTTCATGGCCCTCCTGCTAGATTGGAGGTTGTCTGTGTATGCAACCCTGCTTATGTATGGCTTGAGATCACAATTCTGCCTCTTACCAGCTCTGTGACCTTGGACTGGCTACTTTTTCGATCCTCAGTTTCCTCACCTGAAAAACGGAGATAATGCTAATAATGCAATGATGCTACTGTAAGATTTCACGAGAGAGTGTGTATGCACGCGCGCATGTGCCGTTCCTCTCATTTTCTTCCTCTTCTCATTACCACACTCCGGAACTTCATCCCCACGGGCACAGATACTTCCTATGGCTCTCATCTGTTCTTTCTGCTTCCAGTCTTTTCTCCTTCTAGCTCAGCACGCTCACCCTGACGGATTAAGCTTCTAATCCAAGGCCTTCTGTTAGAATAATTCTGGCGCCCGAGATTTTCAATGGCCCTTTTGTCTGGGAGGCAGCTCGGTGTGGTAGGGAGAATAGTGGCTTCTTTGGCCACGCGGCCTTCGGTTTAAATCCTGGCTCTGCCCCTGTGTCAGTTTACCCACGTTGTTTAACTTCCCTGAGCCTCAGTTTCCTTCTCTGAAAGATCAGGCTAACTGTGTCCATCTTTGTAGAGTAGTTGTCGGGATTAGACGAGATTACCGTAGGTGCCTGGCACGTGACGGGTGCCCAGAGGCCAAACTGGCATGTAGTACGATGGGAGTCTCACAGAGGTGATAGGCAGTGACATTTCCGGGTCCTTGAAGCATGGGACTAGAGGGAGTTACGTGGGTGGAGGTAGCACCTGGGCCAAGCTGAGGAAGGCAACAGAAGGACCAGGATGGAGTATATCTGGAAAAGGTGACAAAGTGACTAAGGCACATGCCTTTCAAAAGAGCAGGGAGATAGCTGGTTCCCACTGATAGACTCAGTTGGGGGTACCAGGGGGCAGAGTGTCCCAGGCGCTCTGGATGTGGGGAATTTCTATGCAGACTAATTCAGGAGCACCCAGCCTCTTGCAGATGGGGTCCCATGGAGTTTTACTGCTGTTCTTGCCCGGGGTAGCTCCCCATTCGCTAGATGATCCCCTTCGGGGCTGCTGTAATTGACTAAGCCTGTCAGCTACAGATGGGGCTGTGGGACCAGTCCTGGGAGAAAGAACTTAGGAATCTAGTGGGAAGGGGGTGAATCCTGAATCCTCCAGTCCACCCTCAAGGGCCTCCCATTCACATTCACTCCAGTTCCACGTTGAGCCACAAGAGGGCACTAGACCATGATGTCTGCAGGGAAGGAGGCGCTGGTTTGCCTGCCCTGTTGAGATTGTGCCTTTGATCAAAGCTGGTTTTCTCACAGGTTCCAGCATCACTGAGGGTCATGGTAAAGCCATTTGATTTAACTAGGGCCCGTAGCTCCATAGCTTAGAGTCTGATATCTCAAGGGAGGCTAACTTGGATAGTGGAAAGGTCATAGAATTTGGCTTCAAACTCAGGTTCCAACACTCGCCCTCCCCCTTGTTTGTTTTTTGTTTTTTGTTTTTTGTTTTTCACTTTGAGTAAGTTGCTTAACTTCTCTGGATCTCATTTTCTTCATCTGCAAAGTAAGGTGCTTTGGGAGGTGTTGCTGTTGTGAGGATTAAATTATATGATGTGTGGAAAATGTCCGGAACATGGTGTTCACTCCATGGTTGGCCATCTGTCTCTTTCTGGAAGAAAGATGAAGTTAGGATACAGGGCAAGAGTTATTTGCGGGATCACGTTGGCCTATTGGGGTCCTTTATACTCACCAAGGAGGGCTCTATGGTTCCAAGTCACTGGGGGGCAGCAGTGACACCCAGAGGCTGGAGTGGAGTACAGCAGTGTGTTCGGCTGGGCTGGGGTGGCAGTGGTGGGCACTGTTGGGGCAGGCGACATTGAAACTGCATCATGGGTGATTGGCTTCAGGGGGTCTTCGAGTGCTAGTGGCCACAGATGATTCTCTCAGGTCACGAGTGTGATGGTGGCCATTGGAAATCTTTGTGGCCTGGGCCGATGCTATGAGGTTACGTACTGTGGAGCACACGCGTCCAGCTGAGTGACCTTATCACAGCCAGCCGATCCTGGCATCAACCACCCAGACCCTTCTGGTGTTTTCGGGATTGCTACTCTTTGGGAGATGCTTTAATTCCAACCACTGTATCTGGTTAGCCCTAGCCACCAGCCACAAGACTCAGGATCTTGGAGGCTCAGTGTGTTTACCTGGAAAATGGCAAGGGGAGAGGTTGCTGGGCTAGTTGAATGGGAGGATTTTGTAGCTTGGATCTTTGGATATGAGTATCAGGAATTGTTTCAGGCCGTGTGCGTTTGCGTGTGTGTCAGGAGTGTGTGGGATCACGTGGGAAAGGGGGGGTTAGTGGTAACCGCTAAGCTTCAGGCTTTACTGGGAGAAGGGAGGGGCCTTTCCCCAGCAGAGGTGAGGCTGGAATCGGGGTGTGACTGGCTCCTTACCTTCGGTGGCCTCTTCCTTATGCACCTGAGATTCAGCAGGGAACCTTGGCAGACGTGCCAGGCTCAGAAAGTTATTTAATATCAGCTTTGCTCCAGATTGTGTTTCTGACTCCTTGCCACCTCTTAAGTGGCAGTCATTTTAACAAATGTGGCGGTAAGACACCAAGTGGGAAATAACATGAGAAAGTGAGGAGGGGGCCAGGGGCGTGGAGGAGGGGTGTAGTTTCATTCCCTTGGCAGAAACCTCGTCTTTGAGGCAGTTGTAGGGAGAGAATAATGGAAGAGGAGGTGGGGCTCCTCAACGCCCCTGGCAGTGAAGGGAAGGGCCTGACTTCCCAGCGTGCGGCCCCGTGGCTGCAGATTTCTCTCCTCTGTGGGAAGGTCCTGTGCCCTATGGGGTGGCTGGCTCCTGTCCCTGGGGAGATGTGCAGGGAGGGCCTGTATCTGTTTTTCAAAGGCCTGTCTTCCAAGTGCATAAGAGACCGCTGATGGGGGCTGGTGTTGGGGCACGTTGAGTCCACTGTGGGTGCTGAACTGCATGTGCACCCGGGCTGTGGGGTGCCCAGCACCTGCCTCACTGCCTGCCGAGGCCCATCCCAGCATCTGGGCTACTGGGGAAGGGTGGGCAGGGGCACCAGCAGGGCCAGCCTGGCCCTTCCTCCTGTAGGACCCGGAGACGAGGGAGTCCCCTCTCTGTCTTACTAGTTCCAGCCTCCAGCCGTGCATGGTGCTAAGCCCTGGGACACTACACGGAGAGAATAAAGGGCCATGCCTTCTTGGAGCTTACAGGCTTTTTTTTTTTTTTTAATTTTTTAAATGTTTATTTGTTTTTGAGAAAAAGAGACAGTGCGAGTGGGAGAGGGGGAGAGAGAGAGGGACACAGAATCACAGCAGGCTCCAGGCTCCGAGTGGTCAGCCCAGAACCTGACACAGGACTCCAGCTCAGGGACCATGAGATCATGACCCGAGCCGAAGTCAAATGCTCAACCGACCGAGCCACCCAGGCACCACTACAGGTTTTTTGTTTTTTTTTAAGGTTTATTTATTTACTGTGAGAAAGAGAGCGAGAGTGTGAGCATGAGTAGGGGAGAGGCAGAGAGAGAGGGAGAGAGAGAATCCAAAACAGGCTCCATGCTGTCAGCGCAGAGCCTGATGCAGGGCTTGGAACTCATGAACTGTGAGACTAGGACCTGAGCCACCACCTTCTGAGCCACCCCGGTGCCCCCGCTCTTGGAGTTCAGAGTCGAGTTGGGTGGTGAGCCTTAGTGAAAGGAGTGACAGCTGAAAAGGCTGTTTCAGGAGAAGCAGGGGCAGGATTTTAGAAAATGCACGTGATGTGAAGTTTAAAGAAAAACGTACACGCATGAAAACGTGGCTTCCCCGAGGTGGGCAGGGTGCAGTGTTTCTAATTGGAGATTTACAGATTCTGGATTCCCTTGTTCTCAGGCCCATCTAATGTCAGAGGAAGCGGGGGAGTTAACTTGTCAGGGTTGTGGGCCCTGGTCGTGAGGTCGACATTGGCCTTGCTGTTGTCCACAAGGGGCTCCGTGGTATTTTCGGGGAAGCCATGTACGGAAGGCAAGAGGGGGGCTGCATTT
Source organism: Neofelis nebulosa (assembly GCF_028018385.1). NCBI lineage: Eukaryota > Metazoa > Chordata > Mammalia > Carnivora > Felidae > Neofelis > Neofelis nebulosa. Next base: position 7,721,811 of record NC_080788.1, read on the forward strand.
CTGCTGCTGTCACTTTCTGACCTTGGGAGACCAAGATTGGAGCAAGGTGACCGCTATTAGGAAGGTGACCCCCAGCAACCGAGGGGAGAGGGGCAGGGAGGCAGGAAGGAAGAGTGCCACGGGCCTTGTGTCCACCCGCAGGCTGCAGGGTGCTCTCCCTAGACGCTCGTTCATCTCCCCAGTTCTGCATTTGTTCAGCGTGTTTATGTGAGAGCCTGTGAGGGGCCAGCCCCTTTTGTGAGAGCTCCCTGGACCTTGCTCGTGGGAATCTGCCTCCAGGCTGCAGGGAAGCTGGGCCAGGTGTGCTGAGGGTGCAGCCAGATTCCCTCTGACCCCCTCACAGGCCAGGTTCCTGGGAGAAAGTCCCATCAGAAGGTGATCTGGGTGGAGGAGAGCCACGGGTGGGATGAATGCCCAGTTGGTACACAGAGATTGGCTTCTGTGCTGGTATAGGGTCAGCCGCCTGCTTCCTCCTCTGGGCACCCAGCAGACACTGTGCCCAGGCCGTTCTGGGCCTGCCCCCCCCCCCCCTCCCCGTGGGGAACACGACACTCCCCCTCCTCTCTGCTCAGAGCGGTGCCTGGGGCCCCCAGGGAGCAGCTGTGTGACCTTCTCCCTTCCTGACTCTTGTTCTGGCTTCATTGTCCGGAGTAATTTCCTGTCTCCATGCAAATGACTGGTACTCTCCTGCCTCCCCACCCCACCTGCCCTAGTCCCGGCATGCAAGCTGCCTCCCCACCCAGCCGATGTGCTGGCCTGCCTGCCTTCTTTCAGTCACTCACTCGGGGCTGCTGTTGTCTGGACTCTGGTCTGGTGTGTGCAGGCCTTGGTGTTCCCTTTTCTGGTGTCTGTCCTTACCTGCCCCAGGTGGGTCAGTGGATGGAAGAGGGTGGCATGGCTAGGGTCTCAGTCCAGCTGAGACTCTTGGGTTCCAGCCACGTGCCCTTTATGGCATCAGGCTCCTTCGTGTTTTTGTTTCTCTACTGTGCTGTGAGCATCAGCAGCTGGGGATTGGGTTGCATTTGGCTGTGTTCCCAGTAGCCAGGATCTAGTAGGTGCTCAGTAAAGACCTGATGAGCAGGATGGGGGTGCTTCTGGCAGAATGTCTCCCAGATCTAGAACAGATCCCAGCTCGGTGACCTTGCACACGCTTCCACCCAGAGCACCGGGCACCTCCTTCTCCTTGCTCTTCGAACCTCTGTGGGCCTGGGGCTTTGCCCTCAGCAGAGCAGACTTCTAGAATGCAAACCCTTGCAGTGACTGTGTTCCAGCGGCTGTTGTGAGGACTGGCTTATTTTAATCCTCCGTCATTCTCAGCACAGCCCAACGAGGCAGGTACTATTATCAGCCTCATTTTATGAAAGCACAGGGAAACTGCAGCACGGGGAGGCTATTGAACTTGTTCTCGGTCGGCCATTTGGCTAGAAAGTGGCAGGGCTGGGGTTTGAACTGGGCATGTGCGGTCCCAGGGCCCCCCTTGTGCCCCTGGTGTTATCGGTGCTTCTCTCTTTCTTGCCAGCCCTTATTTCCTTTAGTCTTGGGCCCCCCCCCCCCCCCCGAGTCCCTGCAGCTCCCAGGTGCCCCTTGGCATACAAGACATAACACCGTGCTCGTCTGTGATGTGTGAAGGGGCCTCTGGGACCTGGTGGAGTTTGAGATTCCTGAATTTTGTGGGCACAGGTGTTTTCAGCCACATCCCAGAGAATGTCTTCTGAGTGAGGACACCGGGGCAGAAGACAGGGACTTCCTGGGTCCTATCAGTGCCACCAGCTTACTGGGTGAGTCCAGGCAAGGCGCTGGCCATCTCTGGGCCTCCGTTTTCTTATACTTAAAACCAGGAGTCCCGGCCAGGTGATCTTGGAGGGCCTTTCAGGCTCTGACCTCTGACACTCTAAGTGGCGTGGCTGGGGACTGGGTAGAAGGTTGGAGAGGGCCGAGGCTGCATAGGGGTGGTCCTATGTGTGTGGAAGGCTTGTAGGAAAGGACCCTGGGCGTTCTCACACCTGTGCGTGCATCCCTGGCCCCAGGAGGGCTTGCGGAAGCACAGACAGCTGGGCTCCACCCCAGAATTTCTGATTCCCATTTGTGGTGGGACCTGAGGACTTCCTTTCTAGTGAGTCTCCAGGTGATGTGGGTGCTGCTGGCTCTGGGACCACACTTTGAAAATGACAGCTGTGTTGATGGCTTTCGGGGCACACTCCCTGGAGATCAGAGCTGGGATAGTATTCTGCATACGTTTTGTATGAATTTTCCCAGGCCGTGAAAAGTTTGAATACCTCCGTTCTACAAGCACACTAACCCACTCCCGAGCATATTTTGATGGGGCCCACCCAGGTGCCGGCTTCTCTCTCCATTCCCCTTTCTTCTCTCTGCACCCCAACTGTGGTGCCTGGCTCTATTCCGACCCTGGCCCCCACTCTCCCCTTTTCCCACCGGGCTGGACTTGCCAGAATGTGCTCTGGTCCATGTGATCCAGTATGTAGTTGGGAAATAAAAGCACAGTTAACGTTTTTCATAGTACTTTTCCAGACTCACAGTTGATTTTTAAGAACTATCTGGAAGGCAGGGAAATAATTCTGTAATTGCAGCTCAGGAACCTTAGTTGGGTCCTAATTGCTCCCAGGGTCAAGTTCGGACTTCTCTGTTCATGTCTAGGCTGCAGCATCTCTCTGGCCTCCTGCCTCCCATTATCCACCCCCACCCCCCGCCCCCCCTTCCCAAAACATCCCCATGCATTTCCAACTCTCAGTCTTTCGGTCAGGCTGTTTCCTCTGCTCACCTGAGCCCTTCTTGTCCCTCAGGTCCCACCTTTGAGATGTTCTTTGTTGTCCATCCAGACCTGTGTTTATTGATTGTTCTGGCTTCCCAGTCTCTGGAGCACACAGTCCTAGCGGCTGTTGCTCCTAGAGGACTTTCTCCTGGTCGGGCAGTTTCTATGGCATTTCAGCCATATGCATGGTGGCTGTTCTCATTTCCCAGATGAGGAAATCGAGGCCAGACCGTGCAAGAGCTTGCCCTAAGGCCACGCATAAATGGCACAGCTGGGTTTCAAACCCAGGCTCACTCCGGATCCCACCTTCTCCCATTTATCGAGCAGCGTGTGAGGGAGTGAGATGATTGGCACGAGCTCCCATGTCCTCAGGAGGGGAGGAGATCGGGGGACCTGGGGTATGTTGATGTGCTACAATGGCACGTAGCTGTTACAGTGAAAATCTTGATGTCTGTGCAGTAACGTGGCTACGTTTTGAAAATCTAATGCTGATGGAAACCCAAAAACAGAAAACAAGCTGCAGAATGCTATGCCACAAGTGTAATTAAAAAAAAAAAAAAAGAAAACACGACGACCAATGTAACGTGTTGGATACAGATAATACAGTAAGAAGATAAAATTGTGGCTGGGTACAAACCGAATTCATGACAACCTTGGTTCTAGGGAGAGAGGAAAAGGAACCGCAGGGCTGTTAACTTTATCTGTGATGTTTTCCCTCTCTCTCTGTGTTTTGAGATTAGCATGTGACAAAATGATAATTAGGGAATTAATTAATGATTATTCATTTCAGGTGATGGGTAAATGGTGTTCAACGTGTGATCCTTTCTGTTTTCTCTCAAAATGCAAGTTTAGAATAACCTTCAGCCATGAAAGATGATCATCCTTAAGCAGATTTATAATTTATCTATTTCTTAAATTAAAAAAATTTTTCTTTAATGTTTGTGTATTTTGAGAGAGACAGAAAGCGCACAAACAGGGGAGGGGCGGAGAGGGAGGGAGACACAGAATCTGAAGCAGGCTCCAGGCTCCCATGTCCCTCCCCAGCCAGTCTCCGCCCTCACGTCCCCAGAGGCAGTCTCAGCATTCTGATTTTTTCCCTAATAGATTGCTTTTGCCTGATTTACAGCTTCATGTAAACGGGAATCGTATAATACACACTCAGCAACATGTTTTGGGAGGGTCCCCCTGCACATGGGGAGGGTTCCCAGAGGAAGAGACCGGGTTCATGCATCCTGTTGCAGGTAACAGAATCTGTTTCTTTTTATTGCTGGGCACTATTCCGTCTACGGAATCCTTGAGTTTGTTTATTGAGTCTCCTTGTTGTAGGAACCCTGGCCTTTCCCAGTTGTGGACCATTACGGGTAAATCCACAGTGAACGTTCTCGCACAGCCTTTTTGTGGACACGTGCTTTGATTTCTCTCGGGTCTGGACCTAGGAGTGGAATTTCTGGGTGGTGTGATATATTTATATTTCACTTTATGAAACACTGCCAGGTCTTTTTCCAAAGTGGTTGTACCAAGTTTACACAATAGGACTGCTTTTGATGAATCTGGGTTAGGATAGACACAGGGTGCTGTCCTGTCTTTGTCTTTCAGATGAAGACATTGAGGGGCAGAGGGTGGCGAATGTGTGTGATGTGACGGGGGTGGGGGGCTGCCCCCGGAGGGGAGGCAGGCAGGGCTTACCTGGAGATACCAGTGCCAGCCCTCACCTGAGGCGTGAGGGAGAGGAGGTGCTTCCTGAAGCTTAGAATGTGGAATTTTCCAGCACGTGTATGTGTGTGTGTGTGTGCGTGTGCGTGCGTCTGAGGTGGGAACGGGGGAGAAGGGTGTTGGGGAGAGATAGCTAAGAGGCCGGGGCAGGGTAGGGGGAATGGAGTGGGGTGTGCAGGGGCCGGGGTGAGGGTGGAGAGGTCGGCGGGGCCTTTGCAGGCCGTGGGAAGGGATTTAGATTTTAATCTGAGGACACGGGAGACCCTGGAATGTTTTTCCTTTCAAACAGGAGATGATCCAGTTTACATCTGAAGCGATGGGTGCAGTAAATGTGTTCCGGGAAGCACACGGGCTTGTGGGCCTCTGTGGTTGGGGCATGTGGGGAGGGTTCCCAGAGGAAGAGACCGCTAAGAGGGAGCAGGCACCAGCCTCCTAGGAGGGACCAACGCCCCGGGGGGCTGTTCTAGGTGGAGCGACTCTGGGAGAGGGACATCTGGAACCCTTAAGGAGCCGAAGGGAGTTCCCTGTGCCTGGAGAAGTAGGGAGGGCCTAAGCCATGCCAGCCCGAGGAGATGGGCTTCCGGAAGGGACGGCTCCTTGAGGTGTGTGTGTGTGGGGGGGCCCTGGGTATCCGTTCTTTCTGGTGCCCAGCATCTGCCTGGCTGAGTACACCTGGACCAAAGTGCGTGTGCGTGAATGAATGGAGGAGGAGAGGGCACACTGGGGATGTGGAGGCGGGGGGGGGGGGGGGGGGACGGTTTGAAGGTCAGGGAAGACCAGAGGCAGCCGTGGGTCCCGAGAGGAGCAGATTTGGTTGGAGTGGGGTCGAGTCCATCACCCCCTTGGCCAGAAGTCCAGCCGGGCTGCCTGGCCCGATGGCCTGCGAAGGGGCAGTCCACAGAGACGGCCTGGCCTCACCTTAAAGGCCCTGAGGTGCACGGTGGCAGCGTGGAGCTCCGACTGAGGAGTGCCACTTGCTAAAATATATTTGTTTATTCAGAGATTTAATTAACATGTTTAAATATTAAAGAGTAAACAACGTGTGTCTAGTGGGATTCAACATTTACCAACAGGAGTTCTGACTTATTTAATTATTTGTGCTTTCCTGGCCCTAAGAGCCACGTTTCCGGCTTTGTTCTGGGGAGGCCCCGGTGCTCCCCTGGAGGAGGCAGGGAAGTGGGCCAAGGAGAAGGGGAAGTCAGGAGGGAGGAGTGGAGTGTGGGGAGGGATGGTGGGGGGGAAGGGGGAGGGGGAGGAAGGAGAGGGGATGGGAGAAGGGGAAGAGGGAAGAGGGGGAAGAAGAGGGGAGGAGAGGGGGAAGGGAAGGAAGGGGGAGGGGAGGAGGGAGGAGCGATGGGGAAGGGGTGGGGATGGAGGGTTGGGGGGTGGGGTGGGGAGGAGGAGGAGAGGAGTCTTAGGAAGAAAAGGAGGAGCTGTCCAGGCAAAAGAAACCGAGATGCTGTATTTGGTTTGTGTAGAGGGAAGAGAGAGTTTCAAGTTTAAGGAGGGTAGGACCAAGTTGCAGATTAGGAAGGCAACTCGGGAGTCCTTGAAGGAGTGGATACAGCTTGGGGGAGCGGAGGATGTCGGGGTTTCCTCTTGTGAGGACGCCTGTTTTCGTGCGCTAAGGGAGAAGGACTCAGCTTCTCACCTCCATGCCTGAGGGACCCGCAGTCTGATCAGAGCAGCCCATTCCGAGGCATCCGCAGAGAGGGAGGGGCCTGGGCAGATAATAAGACCCCAGCCACCACTGCAGGTGGAACTCTGAAACCAGGAGTGTTTTACAAGTGATCTGCATTATAATATCTCCGCAAATGAAGTCCTGGATGCTGAGAGATTACACTGGGGGTTATTTATTGGCAATGCGCTCTACGGTTTTAATTTTTTCTTTTTGCTTATTCAGGCTTTAGCTCCAGAGGAAAATAGCCTGGGGTGGCTTCGAAATAGATTCTCTCTGCCCCATTAACTTATTCAGTGAGTTTAATGGTCCTTTTTCCCCTCAGCCTTGAAGCCGTCATTAAAAGGCAGAGATTTATAAAAGCAAAGACACTGAGCCTTAGTCAAACTTTCACTCTGGGCTGGGGGTTGGGGGGGAAGGGGTAGGGGGCAGGGGGACACGCCCTTGGTCCTGGCTCTGTGGGTATAGCCCACGAGCAGGTCCCCATCCTCAGAACACCAGCTCGCGGAGGCTGGGCAGACGGTTTGCTCGTTGCTTGGGGGCCGTGACACCACCCCACAGACGCTTTCCAGGGGTGAGTCTCCCCAGCATTTCCCAGCTCTCACAGGGCTCGGGTGTCTTGGAGTGTCTACGGTGTCACCCAGGGGCTGTGGGGAAGCTCCCCCTGGTCCTCAGCAGGCCTCTGAGACCATTTCCTGGTACGTGTCGTTGTTAACACACCCAGATGCCTCCCTTCTGCTCAGGACTTTACCAAAAACCAGAAGACACTTTGCAGAGGGTCACCTTCTCAGAGGCCAGTTCCCCACGAGCCAAGTGACTTAGAGGCCCAACCGCCCAAAGGACCATTGAGCAAATGGCCAATTGGCCTTCAAGCAACTCACCGGAAGCCTGTTTGCCAAATGCTCAATTTGCCAAATTTACTAAAACTTTGATGTAAAGAATGCAATGATTGCATCAAGCCGAGTCAAGCCAGGGCTGTCCAATTCAGTTCAGTCTAGTTCACCCCACTTCGCTTCCTCCGTTATTTGAGCACCTGTGGTGTGCAAGGCTAGATACCCCAGAGGCTACAGCAGAGGAGCAGACCAATTCCGGCGGAGGTGGGACAAGCTCATGCATAGAATGCAGGTGGTTGTGACCTTCCGTGAGGGTCTGTTGCCACAGAAAGATGTGTGGTGGGGGTGGGGGGGAGGCTAGGCGAACTTCGGTGAAGGAGGTGATAAGGGGGGTGTCCTTTGGTGCCCAGGTTGGATCTGGATGGGGAGGGAGGGGAGGGGAGGACATTTGGGGCAGGAAGTGCAGCATACAGCAGAAGAGCCTGCCCAGCCCAGTGCCTTAGAGGAGACCAAGGCCCCGTTAGCCTGGAGGGTAGGGAGTCCAGGGCCCTGAGGGCTGAGAGATGAGCCCCGGGGCTCTCTTGGGGAGGCTTCGACTGCTGACCCGAGACCATCTGAACTTCACTTGACACAGAATCCCAAGCAGGCTCCAGGCTCTGAGCTGTCAGCGCAGACCCCGATGGCGGGCTTGATCCCAACAACTTTAGGATCATGACCTGAGCCGAAATCAGACGCTTAACCAACTGAGCCACCCAGGCGCCCCTGAAGATTTTTTTAAGTATGGTTGCTAATGGAAAATTAGAAATAACAGGAAGTGTGGAAAATAGACAAAGACATGGCTCGTATTCCCAGAAACCTGGAAAAAAACCCATCCTTTGGTGGAGTTCCCTCAAGTCCTATAGTAGAATCAGTGTGTAAGGCAGAAAGCGATCTTTGAAAACTCTGTGCCCAGTGGGAGAGGCCCCGGGGGGCTGAGACTGGCTGGGGGGACAGCAGATTCACAGCACGTCTGTCCTGCTTGTGCTGGCAGATGCTCTCATTGAGTGAAGTGGGGGCAGAAGCACCAGTGTTTTAAAAATAGTTACTATTTTTTCCTCTTTCTGGTTGCACAGAGCTAAATTTGCATAAATTCGATGTATGCATGAAACCTTACCTGTGAGTGAATGTGTGTGTGTGAGAGAGAGAACATGTACGTGAGCTGGTATTGAATGTCAGTTGCATGTGGTCTGAGAAGAGAAGCATACAGTAGAGGAAGACGGCAGGAGGCGATCACAGCAGCTCAGAGGTGGGGTGATGTGGGTGGGAAACGAGGGGAACGGGAAGGATATTTCAGAGACTACGCAGAAATTTCAAACCACTCTGATTACACCCGTTGAGTGTGAGAGATGGAGGTGTTAAGAGGGACTGAAGTTTCCAGAATTTGGGCGAGGGGAAAATATTTCTGCCCTGAGCAGGTATAGGTGATGGGGGACAGGGTGACTTCTGTCTGGGACACAGAGTCTGTGGTGCTTGTGAGAGCTGATTCTCATGCAGGGTAGAAAGTGGCCTGGAACAGGACACCTTGTCTTTGATGGGGCCCTTGTCCGTGAAATGTCCCTAGTGGAGAAAGCACCAAGGATTCTTTTTAAAGAAGGGGGCATATCCTGGATCTCAGGACCAGCAGCCCGCCTTCTCGATGGTGTCCAGGCTTTTCTTTGGGAGAGGGACTTTGGCTTGTGAGTACTTTGTTAAACGTTTCCAGAAACATTTTACCTTTGTCTTTACTGGCAAGATCTTTTCGGCTTCTCTGTCCCTCTCCCCCCACCCCTCCCCTCACTACTTCTGTAGGTGGGACGGTGCCTCTCTTGCTCTAAGCTCATCTCTAAACAGGTATGCTGCCAGGTAATAGAAGTCCAGATGCCAGCATTCTGGTGGAGCCCAAGATCGGTTGTTGGATGGTTAGTAAGAGTAATGGGGAATGTTAAGATAAGTGTTCACCTACACTCAAATGCTGCTCCACAGTAACTTTTCACTGCCCTGTGAGGAAGGCCAGATCTCACTGTGCCATTTTTAGAGAAGGCAAATGACTTGTCCAACATCCAGCTCTCTGCTAACAGAGCAAAGGACCCTTTGCACAAAATTTAATCTTCCCATGATCAAGGTCTCTGGCTCCAGAATGGGGACATGGGAACATCCTTGGAGGAACAACAGGTGTCCGTGCATGGATTTGGGTCGTCTTGGAAAATGTAAACATGCTCTGATCCTTATCCCCCTTCTGGCTGCAGAAGTCCTGATGCAGAAGGAAGGATGTTGACGATGACGATGCCAGCAGTAGTAATGGCATCACTAACGCTGGGTGCTTACTCTGTGCCAGGCTGTGTGCTGGGCACCTGTGATTCAGTGACTCTAATTCTCACATAACTGAACTTAGGTCGTGTGCCCGAGATCACCCAGCTAACAAGCAACGAAGTGGATTGGAGTCAGGGAGTCTGTGCCCAGAGCCCGTGCTCTCACGCCCACAGTCAGTCGTGGACACCAGTCCAGGCTGCGCCTGGAGATCGTGGGGCCATCCCTCACTCCTCAGCCCTGACCATCGGCTGGATAGAACCTGGTTAGATTTTCCACGCTGGCACAAATGTTCCCGCTGTCAGTTCGGTGAGAAATTCCGCTCCATGCTCCCTGGTCTACATTGATCCATTCGCCTCGAATAAAATAACCATGTGGGGAACTAGATAAAATATTTGTACCATTGATTGTTTCATTTTGTGGACGATGGCAGCGAGCAAGTGCCTGTGAGCAGGGGAGGGGGGCCGTACCTGCCCGTGTGCAGAGGGCGGCTGGGAGCAGAGCCAACAGGGCTGCTGGGGTCCCCGGGGCATTGCCTGGGCACCCAGCTCTAAGGCTGACGAGCCAGCTGGTGTGGCTGGCAGGCTCCAAAAGGGGGTGCCTCGTAACAGCTCTGGGTACCAGCTGTGTTAGCCGCTGACCAGGGCATTGTCTTTCGGAAGGGGAGTGCTCAGGGCACCCAGCCTGAGGAGGGTGTAACCCTTCCCACATCTCTAAAGGGTCATACAGAAGAAGATTTAGTAAGTTCAGGGTCTTCCTTATTGAGTCACCCAAGGAATGCTGGGATATGTCACAGTTCTAGAAGCAGATTGGGAAGAGCTGGGGTTTGCATCAGGCAGGCTTGATCCTGGTTCTCTGGATGTTGGGCAAGTCACTTAACCTCTCTGAGCTTCTGTTCCTCATGGAACGAATACCCTCCCCCCACCCCCCCCTCCCCGCCCCAGCCAGGATGACTGTTAGAGTTCAGTGAGATTGTGTATGTGACCACACCGCCTTGTGTTTGGCTGCAGGTAACCGAAAAGGGAATTTGGTCGTTTAAACACACGGGGCTTATTTTCCTGGTGTAAAATTAGACGGCAAGAGGTGGGCTGGGGTTGGTCTATCTAGCAGCTTGGATTGTATCAGAGGCAGCGTCTCTGTGATTCTCTTGGTTTTTCTGTTATGGTTGCAAGGTGGCTGCGGTCCATGTGTACTTGTAAGAGGCAGGTAGGAAGGGGGAGCAGTGAGGAGTGTCCATCAGGAAAGGAAGAGGTTTCCAGAGGTAGCCCTGCACCCAGACCCCTGCATGTTCCAACTGTGGCCATCTCTGGCTGCTGGGGAGGCTGGGTCAGTGAGCATGCGGCTTTCAGGCTCCCAGTGAGCAGAGGGGGAGCCAGAGGTGTGTGCCACAAATGCTGATGTGGTAGCTCTCCTCTCTCGCTCTGCGGGAGGTGTGTGCGTGTGTGCGTGTGTGTGTGTGTGCGCGCGCATGTGTGCGTGCGCGTGTGTGTGTGCGTGTGTGCATGTGTGTGTGTGTGTATCACAGTGACCCCCTTAGGGAGGGTGAGCGAAGAGAGCTGGGCTTCTGTGCTGTGGAGCTCTTGGGTGGGGGGGGGCTCTGGACCTGCCTGGGGATAGGGGTCAGGGAGGACCTGAATGCTGAGTCGCTCTGGACAAGAGGAAGAAATAGGGCAGGGACAAACAATCACCCCAACTCTCAGGGGATTGGGTGCAGGCTGTGACCTTTTCTCTGTGTACCTGGGGCCAGACTGGGGCAGTGGGGTGATGTGGCGGGCTCTGTGTTTCAGGGAGATTGCTCTGATGGCAGTTGGAGATGGATGGGAAATAGCAGACACCTGGGGAGGGGGTGGGCAGACCCTTGGGAGACAGTCACCTCCAGGTGGAGGGACAAAGGGCAGAGTTAGGAAGAGGGCGGTAAGAGTGCAATTGAGGGGGGCATTGGAGAGGGAGATGGCAGGGAGGCCAGGCTGGCCAGACACGGTCCCCGGGGGGGGGGGGGCATGTGAGGCGCCTGTGAGCTGGGGTTTCCAGTGAGGAGCCTGGGGTGGGAGGAGCGATCGGCAGGAGACAGAGGCGGCTCAGGCCTCTGAGAGTGGGTTGGGAAGGAGAGGGATGCGTCTGGTTTCACACAGCGGGTTTGGGTTTTGACTTGGAAATCCAGAGGCCTGTGTCTGGCCCGGGAGTTGGAATTTCAAGGCTGGCCTTGGGCATCAAAGCCAGCCTGGAGATTTGTGAATTATGTGCCTGGAGGTGAGAGCCGAAGCCAAGGGTGCAGTGGACAGTGAGAGGGGCTGAGGGCCAGGGAGAGCCTCCATTTGGAGGCAGGAGTGAGGAGAGAGGGCCAGGAGGGAGCGAGCTAGGGGGGAGAACGCCTCGTGCTGCTGCCAGTAGGCTGCAGCCTCTAGGACGAAGGGGGTGGTCAGCCAAGCCCTGGCCAAGTGGGGGTGGGCTGGAGGGGAAGGGCAGAGGCGGGCCCAGTGAAGCAGTGAGTGCAGACTCGTCCCTCCCAGGTTTGGCTACCCAGGCTAGGATCAGGGGCGGCCAGCGGTGGGTTGGTGGGAACACATTTTTTTAAGAGGACAGAGGCAGTGGGTCACACTCCCCTCCGCTGGCACTGGAACCAGAAGGAGCCTGCGGAGTGGAAAAGCTGAAGGAGCAGGAGATGTGGCTCAGGGTGGAAATGGGGCGTGTGGAGCTGGAAGAGAGAGGATGAGGGACATAGACCCAGAGGCCGGGACAGCATCTCGTGCCACTGAGTTGCACTACCTTGCACGGTGCTGGGTCTTTGGATGATTAAAAGAGGGACCACCCTTCTCTGCTGAAGGAGCAAAAGTGGAGAAAGTATCCAGATGGCAATAGTAAAGAGGAAAGAAGACGGAAAGACCCGAGTCAGATATCTTAGGTCATCTCAGTGAGCTACTCAACCCCCGAGCCTCAGTTTTCTCATATGCAAAATGGGGATAGTCACGGTACCTTCTTAAGGAGGTTACTTAGAGGATTACGTAAGGCAGCGCCCATAAAACGCTTGGCGTGTGTGCTTTCCATACGTTCTGTGGTGTTGTTGTCGTTACTTTTATTGGTAGTGGGATAGTACCTCACGTCCTCTGCTGAAACGTGTGTGGGCCCAAGGGCAGGGATGGGGGTTCCGTGGAAGAGGTTTGCATGAGCAACAGGTGATGCAAAGCCAATGGAAGCATGGCCCAGTGCTCCACGTGGGGGCTGAGTCAGGACGGAGGTTGTGGGGGGAGGGTGCTGCAAATGGGGAGGAGGGGCTTCTGAGGCTGAATATGCCTGGCCCCTAGGTCTCCCTGCCCAAAGGGGCCCTGGGGTGCCTGACAGTCTCAAGGAGCCTCTGCCTGCCCACTGCAGGCCCCGTCTAGAACAGTTTGCGTCTGAAATTGCTGGGACCAGATGGTTCATCTGGGACGGGAATGTAAACCTTGTGGGTCTGCACCCCAATCCCCAGCCTTGCGGAGAGAGTGACGTTAGAGGCGTGCAGGGGGCTGGGGATTGGGGGACGGGGGCAGGGGAGGGAAGAACACAGCGCTGCCTGAGAGTACCTGGCCTGTGCCGCCTTGGTTTTAGGACTCTCCGTCTCAGAGCGGCAGGCCAGGGGGGCTGGGGGCTTGGGGGGCTCATGTCCCTCATTGTGCAGATGAGGAAACAGGCCCAGAGACAGAGGTGTTGTCTGCAGTCACAGTGAGGACTCACCCCCACACCTTTGACTCTGTGTCCAGTGCTCTCTTGGCTTCTAAGCTGCTTCCTGGAATTGCCCTTGGCCTGTCACATCGGCCTTTTGCAAGGGCCTTTTGTCTGGGGCCCGGGGTCTGAGGAGTTCGGGGCCAGAGGTGGAAACAAAGTGTGGGCTGTGTGTCAGGGCTGCGAGTGACCACTCACTGACTGCAATTCATGGTGCCCCCAGGATGGCCTTGTTGTCCAGGCCCTTCCTGTAGGTAGGCTCCTCCCAGTTCCCCACCCCTTCTGACCCAGCCCGTCAGGGGTCCTTGCATTTCTCGAGGGGGCTTCAGATCCGAGCGGGTGGGGAAGCATCTGCACTGTCAGTGCCTGGCCACTTCCACTAATCACGACCCTGCTTTATGAATCAGCTGGGAGTCGAGGAGAGAGGCCTTCCTACACATGGCAGCCCGGCCTCAGCTCCCCCTGCCTCCTCTCTCTCCTCTCCTCCTCCACTCCTCTCTGCCCTTCATTCATCTCCCGTTTGCTCCGGGGGCCTTCTCTGAATAGCATCTGGGGCCCCTCCTACAGAAACCGGAGTGTTCCTGGGGTTTGCAGAGAGGAGGTGGGCAGTAGAAGCTTGTGGGGCTCTTACGGTCTCTGTAGGATCAGGCTGAGGGTGCGGGCTCAGCACAGCACCCCCATCTGCTTGAGCCCAGCATTTGATGTCTTCTGGGCAGAAGTGGCTTCTCTTACTCCAGCAAAACCTTGACCCGCGTTGGAAGGAGACCCAGGGGCGGGGCGCAGGTGGAGAGATCCACTGGGGTTTCTCCATGGGTCTCTCTTCGTTTCATCTTGAGACGCTCTCCCTCTGGTTCTTCCTGGCATTGCCCTTTGGTCGAGGAATGTACGGCCTTCTACACCCTGCCATGAGAAATGCCATGTTTCTTGCACCCCCTTGGTGCTGGTTGGCATTCAAGTGAAAAGCAGAATACTAGGAATGAATGAAGTGAGATAATTACAGGAAAAAGCAAATATTACCATAATGGCTTTTCAAAGTCAAGGGCTGTGTTTCTGTGCTTGCTAAGCCCTGCTCCCGGACTTGGTTCGACTCCAGAGTTCCTGCAGAGCATGGGGGCCGGTACACATCTCCGCCACCCTGCCCGCCTCCCCACTGCAGCATCACCCATAGAGCAGCCTCCCTGATGAGGCAGGGACTCCTCAAGGTCAGTGGCGGGTCTCCTCCTAGCGGCATTGCCTAAGCCCGACAGCACTCCTGGCACATGCCTGGGCCATACGTTCCTGTTGAAGAAGGGGTGTCACCGGCCTCGAGAGTAACAGTGGCAGTCCCGATAACTCCTGTTCATCGAAGTCCTACTATGTTCCGTGCTTTACAGAGGTGATCTCAGGAATAACGACAGTGTTTGTCTGAAATGGGCGTTAACACGGCCATTTGCTCCGTTCCACAGATGAGCAAGCTGAGTCTCAGAGCACTTTGTAGGTCGTGGGCCCAAAGTCATGCCACGGGGAGGTAGAGGAGAGAGAGTGTTCGGGCCCTGAAGGGCAGACCATGCAGGGCCCGTCTGCCTGTGCCCACAGGTCCTTGGAGATTCCTAACTGCTTGCTATTTGGACCTCAAACTCTGACTTTCCAACCTGCCCTGGACCCTCCCTGTCAGTTCTAGGGGCTGAGCTGTGGTCCTGGGCCAGGGATGGCTCCCTGTCTTGCAGGCAGGACCCTAATCTGAACTTGGGGCCTTGTTCCTCTCAGGCTTGATGCTCACACGGGGACCTTCCAGCCGTACCCTCCACAGGGCGACAGGTGCAGGGCTGTTTCTTACAGGGTCTGTGCTGCCCAAGAGGTGGTGTCTGAGACCTGTACTGGGAGGCAAGCTCCGGGCCCTCCTAGTTCTGTAGTTACGTGGCTGTTGCGGCTCCCCGGAGCACGCAGAATGAAGGCCATCTGGCCGCACCCCTCCTGCCCCAAGTCTACCCCTTCTGCCTCATTGCTCCTTGTCCCTGTGGTCCTCTGCCTGTGTGTGTGAGGCACTCACTGCCTCTGTCTCCAGTCTCCACTCTGGACCATAAGTTTCTGAGTTTCTGCTCACCCCCTGTTCATGACAATAACGGCCACCTTTTATCAAATGCTCATTTTGCGCTAAGAGCTATTAATGTGCAATCTTCTTTAACCCTTTCCTGGCTCAAGGAGAATATTATCATGCTCATTATATATGTAAAGAAACAAATAGAGACCCGGAATGGTTGGGCACCTAGTCCGAGAAAGCGTGGGATGGGGGTGGTGATGCTGCCTCTGGCAGAGCTTGTCCCCAGGTTGCAGCTGCCTCCTTGTGTGGGGGTCTCCCCAGCTCTGCTTCAGGGCAGCCCCACACCCCCTGCCCTTGCTGCCTTTGCCCTCTTGTTTCTGGTGCATCCCTCCTCCTGCCAGCTGCTCCAGTGCCTATGGACGCGCGGGCAGAGAGGGGCTCTGGGGAGGAAGGGGGCAGCGAGGCAGTGGTGGCACAGCTGTGATCGGCCGCCGCCCCCACCCCCGGCACTCATGCATGGCGACACGGGCCACTGAGTCCTCCTGGGTGGCCTCCCCGTGATGCTGTGTCCGGGCCAGCTGGTCAAGGACAATCCACTTGGCTGATGCTAGGGAAGGAAGGTCACCGTCTGCCCTGGGGCCCGTGTACTGGGTGGGAGGTGGTGTTCCAGCTGGAGCTGCTGACATCTGCCTTCTGCCGAACCCCGGCCCCCCTCCCTGCAGCTCCGGCTGGAGGCAGAAGGGAAGCGGGGCCTTCCCTCCCCTCCCCCCGCCCCGCAACCGCACACCCTCCAGCCAGCTTCCCCTCCTCGCCCCAACTGCTCCCCCAGCCACCGCTGGCCCACCTCACCCTGCTGCTTGCATTGAGTTTGGAGGCCTCTCAGTGCAGGTTGAGAGTCCAGCATCCCCAAAAGGATCCTGTGGCCCCATAGTGACACTTAGTCTTAGGCGGCCACTGCCTGACTGTGGGACATTGAGCATCATGAGGTCCCCTCAGGCTTCAGTTTCCTTATCTGCTGTTATAACAGTACTTCCCCCACAGAGTAGTTGTTGGAATGCCAGGTACCTAGTCCCATCCCTGGTACTCCCAACATCCCGGAAGTGAGCCCTCTGGTTCTAGATCATGGCTATTCCCTCCAGGAAGTGGTCAGTTCATGTCAAAGCGCTGCCTTTGGTCTACAGTAATGGCAGTTTTATATATTTCAACCTGATAACCGGACAGCCTAAACGTCTGGGGCATGCCTGTGAGCTCTAGGTGCTTGCCTCAGTTTCCCCACCTCTCAAACACTAGTCACAGGAAATTTCGCGGGGTGATGACTGAGCTCCATGTGCAGTGGTATATTGAGCGTGAAACGGAAAGTGGGGAGTCAGAAGAGGGGAGTGTTTTGTTCTATTATTCTTTTCTTATCGAAGAGTGGTTTCAATGGGGGTCGGAGCACAGACTAGAGTTCGATTCCTGCTGGAGTTTGAATCCTAAGGCTGCTACTTGCCAGCCGGTGACCTTGGCCAAGTTATTCGCCTTTCTGTGCCTCCGTTTCCTGACCTCGAAGAGGCGTCATGGTGGTACCTGCCTCGTGCTCGCGAGGGGAGAATATGCAGATTCACGTGCCTGTTCACGCCAGGCTCCTGCTTCCATATCTGTGCCTGTGTGATGGACGAGCTCTGAGTTCAGACCTGCTCTCCCACTGGCTAGCAGACCGACCCTCTGTACTGCCCCACCCTGCATGGGCTGAAAAGTTTGCTTTCTGGCTCATTCTCTGAGGAATGGCCTGCTTCTGTGGCCAAGATTCCAGTTGCAATCAGGTGAGCAAGGAGCCCCCATTCAGGCTATCATCTCTCCCGTGTCACATAAGCTGTATTGATAAATTAATCTTATATTGTTGGGACCAAACAGCCCTGTAATTTTTCTATTGTGCGGCCTAATCAGTCTCGACAATGTGTCATTAGTTTCTTTTTGTTTGGAATCCGACTCCCTGGGCTGGCCCTTGCGAGCCATTGAACGGGACTCCTGCCTTCCCCAGTCGCTGTGACTGGGGGGCTGGGCTCCGTGCCTTGGAGTCCTGGCCTGGACGCCCTGTCGAGGTGTGCATGTCTCATGGCTGGTGGGCTCTCCGTGGACAGAGCGGGCACAGCACCAGGGTCAGGTTATCTGGGGTCCACGCTCGGCCCTGCCCTTGGCATTCGTTGGCTATTTACCTTGTTTATTGACTGTGTTTACAATCTCTCAGTATTTTTTTTTATCATTATTGTTTTTTTCTCATGAATTTGTCATGATGTGTGAAGCAGTTAAGATGAAGCGTATATGGCAGAAATCTCGGATTCAAGCTGTGCCCCCATCTCATCATCGCTATGGCCCGAGAACGAGACGGGAGGAAGTGCCCCAACGCGGAGGGTGGTTATTTCTTCGAGACGGGATTATTAGTGGCTTCAGTTTTCTTGGTATCTTCTCATTTTTCCCGAACTTTCCATAATGAGTCTGTAGTACTTTCCAACCGGGGAAAGAGTAATTGAAATGAATCAGCATTAAATCTACCGGCAATAGCTTTCCCCATTTGTAAAATGAAAGGGTTGGATGAGATCCCCAACCCTGGCCATGCACCAGAATCCCTGGGATAGTTTGTTAAAAACACAGAGAGCGGATCCTGGTCTCCATGGTGGGGGTGGGGGGTGATTATCCTGTAGCCTGGGATCCGGCCCAGGAATTGGCATTTTGGACAAGTGCCCTAGCACTTTGAGATGTTATGTCTCTCGGGTTTGGATCCCTGGAGGAGTTGATCCGTTGGGCCCTTCCTGCCGTGCTCGTTCCCTAGGGCTGCACAGTTTTAGACCGTGGGGTGGAAGCAGGGAGGGCAGTTCTGTGGCCTGCCACTCCCCTGGCTTGAGGAAAGAGTCTTCAGACGGCTCCTGCTCCGGCTGGGAAGAAGCCAGCCGCCCACATGTGTGGCCGTGTGCTAGGAATGGGTGGTCCAAAGATGGGTGGGCTCCAGGAGTGCCTGGAGAGGGGCTTTTATTCGACCGTTTCCTAAGAGGCTGGCAAGGCTGGGTCATTTCCCATCTCTGGTCACATATCATTCTAGGTAACTCACACGCTGCACCCTGTCCTCCCCACTGGTCAGGTAAGAGGTGCAGAGGGGCTAAGTGACTAGCACAGCTGGATTTGAACCCGGCTATCTGTACCTTGCACAACTGTGGTGGCATCTCCTCCTCCAGCAGGCCTCCCTGGGGGCTCTGGCTTGGTGGTCTTCGAGGTCTCAGTTATTCCTCTGGGTGGAAGAAACTGGGGTCTTACTGTGTTCTGGTGGGTCATCCCCGCCCCGTCCTCACCTCCAGCTGCACCCCTGCCACAGAGACCACTCGTCCCCCCAACATGCTTTGGCTCTTCATTTGCTAGAGAAGCTTTTGCACTGTGTCGTGTGGCCAGAAGCCCGTGTGGTCATTGTCCTCCCTGCTGCTGGCATTCTTTCCCTTTCCTTCCGTTTAGTTGATTTTTTTCTTACTGTATTTTGATCTTCTGATTGCATCTTTTCTTAAACCCCAGCCTGTTACATTGTAGCCAGATTGACTTGGGGGTTTTTCTGCAGGCCTTTGAAAGCCCATCTCCCCTGCCAGCCCATAGCTCACACTAGAGGCCGGGCTGGTGGGGGCCAGGGAGGAGGTGAGGGCACGCCTGGGTTCGGACGCAGGGTTCCCAGTGTGAGTTGTGTGATCTTAGGCAGGTCTTGATGTCCTCAGATGTCATCCTGCGCACAGTGGGGATAATGCCATTCATCTCAGAGAGTGTGGACAGCATGGCCCAGCACCAGAAGTGCTGGGAGTGTGTTAGTCACTCCCATTAATGTTCTTCTAGTCTCGGTTTTCACCCTAATCACCCCTGGAAGCCTGGACAAATCCTACTTCAGTTTCTCACCAGGATGAACTGCTTTGCAAATGGAATTGCCCCCCAACCCCCACAGCTAGGCTGCTGGGGGCCTGGGCTCAGTGGACCTTGTCCTGGGACAAGGATGTTCTACCCACTGGGGGGTGGGGGGGAGCAGGAGTGGTTCTAGCTTCTAGGCTTTTGCTGGGTTCTGTTGTTGATGGGCACCTGAAGCCGAGAGGCCAGCCGCCTGCTTCGGGAGGCCCGGCCCTGGCTGGCGAGGGGCTCTGGGATCCCCCCACGTTGCAGTGTCCCAGCTGCCAGCCCGGGCTTCTCCTCGAGAGCCCTGAGCAGACAGTACAGTTGTAGCTGAACGGCCACACAGCTGGCTAGAGAGGATTAAACTTAATGTGCTGTCAGTCCAAGGGATTTCCAGCTTCCCTGTCCTCTTCCCATTGATTATTTCGCTTTGATGTTGAAAGGGGAAGTTGGACTCGGCTAATGGGCTTCCCTCTGTGCCCAGGCAGGTGGCATTCTGCATGCGTGTGCCCCCCCCAGCCCTTGCTCCCTATGTGGTTGGTGGTGGTTGACGTATTTCCCATCCGTCTGGGTCCAAGAGGTTGTTTCCTGTCATCGTTGCTAGGGCTGTTGCTATGGCATCTGTCATCCAGGCTGTGTTGTGAGAGACACCAGGTGGGTGATCTCATGCCCTCCTCTGTACTGACTGTCCCCACTGCTGGGATGGAGAAAGGCCTTGGTGGGAACACAGACTGGGTTCACAGACAGGCGGGTTTGGATGAGAATGAAGAACCGGTCGGCTGAGGGAGTCCCAGGCCCCCTAAAGCTCCTCCTTCCACAGGGGTTAACGTGAGATCAGAACCTTCCATGAGAGGAGCAGGTGCGAGGCTGGAGGTGATGTCATTGAACTCTGGGTCCTGGTGTGGGAGCAGGAGGAGCAAAGTCACTTGTGGCCTGGGGGGAAGACCTCCTAGGGACCCCAGACCCCCAGAGGAACGTGAGCCTGACAGCTGGGACGTCGGGGCTCCAGCTGACCACTCAGTCCTCACCATCTTCTCGCTTGTCGAGAGACTTCTCTGCCAGCTGCATAGCAAGAATCCTGTCCGATCCACAGAATAACGCTAGTTAATGAGCATTGCTCTCCTGTTTTACAGAGGAGAAAATCTGAGCTCGGAAAGACACAGCAAGGCACGTGAGGTCACAGAGCTAGGAAGTGGCAGAGGCAGCGTTTGGATGCGGGTCTGTCTGGCCCCGTGGCCTGGGTCTCCTCCACCAGCCACCACGGCCTTGCAGCAACGGCCTGATGATTCCCCCATGGGCGGTTTTCTGTGGAGGCCTCTTAATACCGTCCATGAAAGGCCTCTGCAGAGGGCTCCTGTTTAGACTGAGGGCAGACACTTCCCTCATTCTACAGGCAGGGGTTTGTGTGACTTACCTGCTGACACATAGTGGGTCAGGCTAGATTAGACGTGGTTCCTTGAAGCACAGTGACACCCAACCCCGGGGGAGCGGAGGTGTTCTGGGGCCCCCACTGGCCTTTGGGAAGAACTGAGATTCCTGTCCTCCAAATGTTCTTCCAAGATGGCGGCCTGAAGAATGGGCACCAGAGTCTGTTGTGTTTCTCTTTTCTAGCTGTGGTAAAATACATGTCAGGGAAGAAGTCTGCAGTTCAGTAGTGTGAAGTACATTCATATTGTGCTGTCAGTCCCCAGGACTCTTTGTCTTGCAGGCATGAAACTCTGTATCCGTTAAAAAAACTAACTCTCCCTTCCTCCCTCAACTCTCCTAGATCCGGCAACCGCTTTTCTACCACTTTTCTACTGTTGTCACTGTGAACTTGACTACTCTAGGTATTTTGTATAAGTGGAGTTACAAAATATTTGTCTTTGTGTTACTGGCTTATTTCGTTGTCCTCAAGGGTCATCCGTCTTGTAGCATGTGTCCAAATTTCCTCGGAATAATACTCCATTCTAGGTATATACCACGCCTTACGTATCCACACATCTGTTGATGGACGCTTGGGTTATGGCACCATGTGGGTTCTTGGGAATAATGCTGCAGTAAACACAAGTGTATAAATCTCTCTTTTGAGACCCTATTCTCAAATTTTGGGGGGGATATATACCTATAAGGGGAATTTCAGGGTCATATGGTAATGCTGTGTTAAATTTTTTGAGCAACCACATGGTTTTCTTCAGTGGCTCTACCAACAGTGGACAAGGGTTCCAGTTTCTCTGCATCCTTGCCAACGTCTGTTGTTTTCTGATTTTTTGGTAGCAGCCATTTTAATGGGTGTGAGGTGGTACCTTGTTGAGGGTTTGATTTGCATTTCCCTACTCATTAGTGATGTGGAGCATCTTTCTTCATGGGCTTGTTTTGGCCACAAGAGTGCTTTTGGGAAGACCTGTTAACCTCGAGCCCCAGACTGTTCTGTTCCTTCACTGCCCTGTGACTCCACCCTTTGGAGTTCCAACCGAATGTAGCCCTTTATTTTGAAGGGATTTGTATATAGAGGAAGTGGGGCCGAGAAGATGCCACAGACAGCTACAGCAAGGCAGGATGAGCTACGTTTCCTGAGAATGGGGCAGACAATAGACTCTGGAGTTCTTGCGACGGGAGGAGGGCGTGCATTTGAGAGGACCCCGGGGTCCCTAAAGGAGGGGTGATCATAATTTCCCAAGCCAATAGCCCTTGCCATCGTGGGCCATCCAGGGGATCTTCCTCATGGAGTCCCGTTCTAGGGGAGGATGGATGTGGTGACAAGGTGCTTCTAGCTGCTGAGCCTAGATTGCAGAGACCGCACTCCCTCTGGCCGTGCCCATGTGCCACAGCCCTCTGCCAGGCCTCGCTGCCAATTTGGGGCTGTGCAGAACAGCTTCCCCTCTGCTGGCCTGGTGCTGGTGGGGCCTGGTGCTCGGGCTGGGCTGGTCAGACCCCAGGGGAGGGGCTGTTTGGGTGCATTGGATTCTCTAGCAAGGTTTCTCTCCTTCCTAGGCTCGGGTACCCCAGGATGGCTTCTGGCTGAGTAGGAACAGGTGCCTGGGACCGCCGTGTGCGGTTTTTAATATCTGGCCTTGGTGTGACCTGGACGTTAGACCTTGAGCTCTAGGGGCAAGATCTGCTACTTGGCTTCAGGAGGTAGTCCCAGTACAAGCCAGGTTGAGCTCAGAATACCCTTTTGACACGGTGGTTTGTCCCTCTGACCTTCCTGCCCACACCCTTCATGTGATCGTCGATTAAACAGAAGCGCTGTGGGATGGGCCCACTAACGTCCCTGCGCACCGACTTGGGTTGATGCTGTGTTTTACGCTCTGTGTTTTACGCCCATTTCTTATGTGAGTCTCGTGATGACCCGATAAGGGTGGGGGCGGGGGGGTGGTTTCTTCCCTTTGATGACCGATCAGCGTAGTGCAAGGACCCTTCGCATTAACGTTTAGATTTTCTTCTTTTATTTATTCTTTGCGTGTGTCACTCTCTGTGGCTCAGTATTGAAAAGGTCCAGTGAAAGTTGCCCTCCCAGGTGCCAGTGTCCCTCCCCTGAGGCCCTAGATAGCACGTGACTTCCCAGAGGTGGCCCACCTGCGTTCGTTTTGTGGCTTGCCTTCCTGATCTCCGTTCTAGAATTCCTTCTGCCTCTTCTCTTCCTGTCTTTCATCCCCACAGCAGCCTAACTGCTGAGAGCTGCCTTTTGACCTTCTGGATTTCTCTCTAGCAGCTCCTCCGGCAAGGCTCAGTGCTAGGTGGCTGTTGCCTGTGACGCCAGGGAGGGCCTGGGTAAATGGTGGTGTAACGTAGGCACGAATGTGTGCGCGGAGGGAATGACTGCGGGAGGGCGGGCGTGACGAAGACCGGGGGAAGCCACGAGAGGCTTTGCTGCCGTGGCCCTTCCCTGGTGACAGCTTCTCTTCTTCATTGGCCCCCCCCCCCCCCCCCCAAGGATGACACTCTGTTTGAGTCTGGATTTGTCAGGGAAGCTGTTAACACACTTGAATGTTTTCCCTCTGTTAGAGTGCCATCGCTGAACTTTAAACTGCTTCCTGAGCTTTAAATGCTAGATGCGGGAGGAATCCAGGCACCGGAGTGGGGGAGAAAGAAGGGAGAAGACCCCGAAAGCGTTTTGTTCCTCAGCCATCTGCTGAGCACCTGTTACGTGCCAGGCACTGCCCTTAAGGAGCTCGTCTCCTAGAGAAGGGGGAGTCCTGGGCCCAGATGGTTATGAGATGAGATGGCCAGTGTCCTTCAAGCTGGGATCATAAGGGAAGGCAGCACACCATGGAAAGATGCAGAGTGTTCATTTGGGTGGGTGGGGGGGCTCATTTTTCTGTCTTGATTCTCTATGCTTTCATTTTCTGCTTTATATTTTCCTGGCTCAGAAGAGGTCCTGGCTCTAGTTACCTCTCCTTTTCTAGAAGCAGTATAGCATCGCGGCTGTCTTGGCTTGGATAATGTCCTCACAAAAGTCCCATGCGCCCAGAAACCCAGAATGTGACCTTATTTGGAGATAGGGTCTTTGCAGATGTAATTAGTTAAGATGAAGTCGTACTAGATTCTGGCGGGTCCTAAATCCAATGACTAGTGTTTCTAAGAAGGCCATTTGGTGGCGCCTGGGTGGCTCAGTCGGTTAAGCGTCCGACTTCAGCTCAGGTCACAATCTCATGGCTCATGTGTTCAAGCCCCGCGTCGGGCTCTGTGCTGACAGCTTGGAGCCTGGAGCCTGCTTCGGGTTCTGTGTCTTCCTCTCTCTCTGCCCCTCCCCTGTTTGCACTCTGTCTCTCAGCAATAAATAAACATTAAAAAAGAAAAAAAAAGAGGCCCTGTGAAGGCCCAGACACACAGAGGGCAGAAGGCTGTGTGAGGATGGAACAGAATGGGGTGATGTGCCTGCAAATCAGGGACCTCCAAGCGTTCTCAGCAACCACCAAGAGCCGGGAGAGGCCAGGAAGAATTCTTCTCTAGAGACATCAGAGGGCGCATGGCCCTGCTGATGCCTTAATTTTGGACTTCTAGTGTCCAGATTGGTGAAAGAGTGAGTTTTTATTGTTCAAGTGACCAAATTTGCGATACTTTGTTACGGGAGCCCTAGCAAACAATACAGTGGCCAAGGGCACGGATGCCTCGGCTGCATTGCCTCAGTTCACATCCCCGTTAAGCTGTGCGACCTTCGGCAAGTTACTTGGCCCCTCTGTGCCTCAGTTTCTCTTCTGTACAGTGGAGATCATGGTAGTATTTACCTCAGAGGGTTGTGCGAGGGTTACAGTAAGTTCCCGAACATGAGGCATTTACGGTGGTGCCCGAGCAGGGTAGGCCCCGGGTACGTGCTGTCGTTTGAAGTCCGCCTCCACTCACTGCTGAGCCACACGGCTCTCTTCACACCCTGAGTGGTTCCAAACTGCCTTGTCTGTCTGGACTTCACAGTCTCAACTTTTCCAAGAGAAGGGCTAGGACCAGCTCGAACAGGAGCTTGTCCTTGTCCCTCCCATTTTACTCTAATTCCAAGGATGGGAAGGAGGTGAGGGAAGGAACCCAGGTAGCTCTGAAAGCAGACCGTTTCTGCCGGCCAGCAAGGGCCGTGGACCTACCCGCCGGGAGACTTTGAACCAGTTGTGCAGTCTTTGCGGGCCTCGGCCTCGTGTCAGAAGGGAACAGGCTCCAACCTCAGGATTTACCGCTCCAGGTTGTAGGTGACCAGTAACTGTTCTTCTCATTGCCTGTACGTCCGAACAGGGTCTGTGTGAGGAGAGGAAAGGCATGTTTTCGCTGTGTTGTAAACCTCAGACAGGTGCTGGGGGCAGGGTACCTCCCAGCTCCATGGAACTGGCCGTGTGCATCCGTGACCTGCTTCCCCTCGAGCGGGGCGATGCTTCTCACCCCGGGAGGGGGTTGAGGACAGAGTTAGGCCCTGCCCAGTCCAAGAGCCCTGACATTGGACCTTCAGCCATGGCTCTCAACTGGAACATTGGAGGTTTGCCTGGTGAGCTATTTGGCCCACAGCAGCCATGGCTGGAACATGGTGCTGGCTTGGCTTTGGGAGGCCTGGGGTGTGAGTGTGTGTGTGTGTGTGTGTGTGAGAGAGAGAATGAGAGAGAGAGAGAGAGAGAGAGAGAGAGAGAGAGAGAGAGAGAGAGAGAGAGATGGTGCAAGCAAAAATAGGTTTAAAAATTTTTTAATTTATTTATTTTGGGAGAGAGAGAGAGAGAGAGAGAGAGAGAGCGCACATGAGTGGGGGAGGGGCAGCGAGAGAAGGAGAGTGAGAATCCCAAGCAGGCTCTGTGCTGCCAGCACAGAGCCCAATGTGGGGCTCAAACACCCGAAGCTGTGAGATCGTGACCTGAGCTGAAACCAAGAGTCAGACGCTTAACCCACTGAGCCCCCCAGGTGCCCCCAAAGTACCTTTGATGAAGCTTGGACCAGGTAGAGAAAGCAGCTTCGAGGAGCCAGGAGAAGGGAGAGTCAGAAGTCAGCACAGCTCATTCCTCAGTACTTCCATTGATGGGAAGGAGGGGGTCCATCGACACAGAGGTGGTTCATAAACCCCCCAGCCAAATGTCGGCTTTCCCCCCACGTCCCACGTCTGACCTTAAGGCTCTGCCTGTGACTGGCAGCATGAAAGGGCTGCATCAGGGGCATGCGTTGAAAGACCCAGGGACGTGCTGAAGAAACGAGCTGTTAGACTTTCAGTGGATGCTTCGACTATTCTGTCTTGGGGGTTCTTCACATTTGGTTCATCTATTAAAATTGGGTATTTAGAAAGCGAAGTGTCTGGGCTGTATTTTCTTGCTTTATCCTACAAAATTGACTTCATTGAATTACAGTTTATTTATTTATTTATTTTATTTTATTTAAAAAAATTTTTTAATGTTTATTTATTTTTGAGACAGAGAGAGACAGAGCATGAAGGGGGGAAGGGTCAGAGAGAGAGGGAGACACAGAATCTGAAGCAGGCTCCAGGCTCTGAGCTGTCAGCACAGAGCCCGACGAGGGGCTTGAACTCATGGACCGTGAGATCATGACCTGAGCCGAAGTCGGACGCTTAGCCGACTGAGCCATCCAGGTGCCCCTTGAATTACAGTTTAAATGTGTTCATGATCCATATAGAGTTGGTTAAAAAGAAAAATCAAAACCGCTCATTTGGAGAACATTTTTGTCTCTTGCAGAAATATAAAGACTACGCTTTTCACAATGTCGCTCACAGTCTTTGATACAAGTCTCCATGTTACAGATTCATTTCTGGATTGAGTGCCCGGGAAAGAATGTTTATCTTGACAAATGACAAGTAACGTGATTTATTTCCCTTTTCACCTTAGCTTCCGGGAAACCCATGGCGAAATTCAGTGGCTGATTGTGGGAATTAGTTCATCTTGGATTTTTGTTGGCATACATTTCTCTGTTCCCTTTTAAGAGTCTGTTTTGTTTATGTGCCCGATTTTGCTGTTTTACATTATGTCTACATTATATGTTCCCTTAAGTCCTTTAAAAATGAGTGGAACTCTGGTGTATATACCCAGAAGATTTGAAAGCAGGTACTAGAACAAAAACTAGACATGAATGTTAATAGCAGCACTATTTAAAATAACTGAAAGGTGGAAACAACCCAGGGGTCCATCATTTGGTGAATGGAAACTCAGAATATAGTGTATCTCCACAATGGAGTATTGTTTAGCTATAAAAAAGAAATGCAATTCTTTATTTTTTTTTCAACATTTATTTATTTTTGAGAGACAGAGAGACACAGAGCATGAGCAGGGGAGGGGCAGAGAGAGGGAGACCCAGAATCCGAAGCAGGTTCCAGGCTCCGAGCTGTCAGCGCAGAGCCCGATGCGGGGCTTGAACTCATGAGCTGTGAGATCATGATCTGAGCCAAAGTCAGATGCTTAGCCGACTGAGCCACCCAGGTGCCCCAGTTATACACTTTTAAAATGGTTAATCTTATGTTAGGTGAATTTTGTCTCCATTAAAAAATTACTGCGTTGAAATAAAAAAAAAAGGAGTGTAAAAATTTGTATGAAATCCTCAAAAGGATTTCTTTTGAAGACAGAATGCGTCATTGTCTGTTTTGGGACCCGCCCCTTCTCTGAGTTGCTTGTGTCCTGGTTCTCCCGGGAGCTCCACAGAGTTCAGTGGTCTGGGGCTGCCTCACCTTGTCAGGCCCTCCCTGTTTGGGGAGAAAAAGGTTCTCTTCCTAGGTGTGGCCTGCCTGCACTCTGTCTTCCTCAGCATTTTCTGAGAGCAGTGTATCGCACACATTTGTACATCACCGAACACAGGGATGGGTAATGTTGGTGTGGCGCCATGGGGATAAACAGAGCGGGTGTTTGCAGCTAGAGGTGACCTGGCCGGTGGCCTCCTCAGGTCCTGCGGGGACAGTGTCTGTAGTACGTGGGTTGGGGAGCTCTGCCCCAGGCCAAGTAGAGGTTTAACTGTAGGGAAAAGGGATGTGTGGGCGCATGCTCAGCCTGCCTTTGCCGGAAGGCCAGAAGGAATGTTACCTCCTGTAGGTGCTCCCATCCATCCCTGCCCTTCCGGGCCTGACTCCTGCAAACTACCTCTTGCAAACTACATCTCCCAAGCTCCTTTGCTAACCGACTCCTGGCTGGGCTTGGGAAGGGAGAAGGCAGGCTCCCACCCCGCTATCCGGGCATCGTCTTGGCACCTTCAGCAGTGGCCACACCTTTCAGCAGTGCCAGCGCCTGCCGCACACTCTCCAGCTCTGACCCTGGGCTTCACAGCACTACCTCCTCCTTGTATCCCTCCGACCCGAGGGCTTCCAGATGCTGCTAACCTCTGGATTGTAGTGTGGGTCCCTGTTCGATCTTCAGCATCTCCCGCAGGTCACTAATTTCCCCTTCAGACTTCCTCTCTCGGGGTACAGGGTGTGGGCTCCATCTTCCTGATTGGACTCTGACTTACGTGACGTCTTGGCCACACCACTGGCCTTTCAAATTGCGCCGGCCGCTGACAAGAGTGACCTTGATCCTTGTGTGTACATCTTTCTCCTGTACCTGGGCAGCCGTAGGCAGCTGGCCCCAGAATTCAGGACCCCAAGTCCTGGCCAAACATCATCTCCATACAACCGATAATGGGGAAGATCCCAAGTTCGGGGTAGCTGCTTCCCTTGTCTGCCTAGAAAACTCCTATTCATCCTTTAAAGCCCAAATATCTTTACTGCTTGATTGTTCTTCTTTTTCTCATTTCCTTCAGGCTGGAGCAGTTGCTTCTTCGTCTGTATTCCCAAAACAGTTCATATAAATAACGTCTTCTGGTACTTTTCAGTTAGAGTCGCTGAGGACCTGTCTCTCCCGTTGGTGGATATGTTCACTGAGGGAAAGGACGTGGCCTCACTCAGTTCCCCGTGTCTAATGCCTCACTCTGGGCCCATAGCTGGCAGTGAAACAGTTTTACCAAGTTCCCTGGTACTCTAATCTGGCTGTGTATTAGGATCACTTGGGAAGCTTTTAAAAAATACAGATGTCCAGGCTCTCCCTGAGCCCAGTGAAGTCAGAATTCTGAAGTCTGTGGAGCCCGGGCATTGGCATTTTCCAAAGGCTACAGTTGGTGGTTTCAACGTACGGCCGGTGTTGCGAACCATTGATAGCGGTGACTGCTTTGACTCATCACTAGCTCTTATTCGTGTTTCCTGCCATCAAAGTCAGCATCTCCTGCAATTTAATTCAACCCAGCAAAGACTCTTGAGTACCTGTCTATGCTGTTGTCGAGCATTGTGTAGACAGACTCTTGCTACTCAGAGGGTATTCCGTGGACACCAGCAACATGCGTATCACCTGGGAGCTTGTTAGAAATGCAGAATCTTAGGTCCCACCCCGGACCCACTGAGATTGTTTTTTCAGTTTCACCAGCTTCCCAGCTGGTTTGCAGGCATGTTACAGGCTGAGAAGCAATGATGTAGATATCATACAAATGTCAAAGTGCTCATAGTGAATCTCTTTTCCTTTCTTATCCACTCTGTTTTGTTTCCCTTTGTTGGGGGGGGGGAATCATTTTGCATTCCTTTCTCAGGCTACAGTGGCACATCCAAAAGGGGTCAAGACTAGGCAGGAGACGGATGAGGTGATGGGTCCCTCAATATGGGAGGGACGGGAGGGATGCATGGTCTTTGAGAAATGGAAGTCTCTCTGGGCATATCGAGTACCAGTGTTTGGGAGGCCCCAGGGATGGGCTGTTTGGGAGGAATGATTCCTGTTTCTGACACTGCCATTCCTTTGGGAGTGATCCAGGCTTGCTGGAGGGATGCCGTGGCTGTGGCTATGCCGGACGGAGGACTGCGGTAGATCCACGTGGCCAGGGAGCAGCTTGGCATTGATGTGAAAAAAAGCAGCCTTGCTTGTCTCATGCTTCTGGGGTCTAAGCCCGGTAGGGAGGAGTTTCTGCAGGCCAGCCTGTCAAGACCCACAATACCCGTTGTTCATGTTCAAGTGGAGCATGGTGACCTGTGTCTGTGCACGGGAGTCGTGACTTTCAAAGGCAGCCTGGATGGGGAAGGACTCCTCGTGTGTCTGACCACATCTCTGCCATCTCCCCAGAGCCGGGCGCCTCTGGCCCTGAGTGTGTGTTCAGGCCAGATTTGCCGGTGATGCTGACGGTGTGGCCAGGAAGCCAGGAGGGGCGATGGCCTGTCTGGGAGGGCGGTTTTGGCTGGGGATCTGCCTCTTGTGCCTCTGGCAGAGGCCTCTGCTGTGTGCTGTGGCACAGTTGGTAACTGGATCTTTGAGAGAACGTGGAGGAGGAGGGAAACCTTTCTCCGGAGACCACTCCTGTTCCCCAACACGCTTCTTTGCTGCCCAGGCATATGTGGTCGGATGAGGCCATGGAGGTAGCACGTAATTCAGAAGGACAGTGGTGTGCGTTTCTCTTGAGCTTCTCAGATATGTTGGAGATACACTTTCAGAGGAACCAGGATTTCATCTGAGACATGATGTAGTAAAGGGTGTGGTTGGGCTGTGGGTAGGAATCAGAAAGTTGGGGTACAAAGGCCAACGTCTGGCGGGAGGCTCAGTTGTTAGGACTGGCCCAGCAGTGAAAAGTGGCCCCGCCAGTGAAAAGTGGGACAGCTTCCCTCCTGTGATGTGGCTGTGGGCTAGTGGGTCAGGGCTGTGGGAAACCTCTGTTCAGCCGGGTGCCCTCCCGTTGTCATACTATCCTGGATCCTTCTGTTGCAGTCAGACCCTGCACGCTGTTTATTCTGGGCCTGGAGAATCAATTGGGAGTAAGAGGGCTGACCCTGGAGTCCACCGGTTCGGGGGCTTAGGATGGCCATTTTCCCGAAAGGCTGCGTGTGGCTGCATCGCATTTGGGGGCTCAGGAAGTTGAGGCTCTTGCTGGATATGTTCCCTGTATCTCAGGTGACTGGCTGTACCAGAGCTCGGGTCTGTAGCAGTTCGTAGCCTCCTAAGAAGAAATCCGTGGCAGGGAGGTGTGAGTGTCCATGGGAATCTCTGCCTTGTTGGGCTCTCAGAGCCCACGGAGGCTGGGACAGGGGCTTGCGTGAGAGTCTCCACTGGCCCTGGTGGCGGGGCTAGCTGGGATGGTCTGTGAGCCCGGGTGCACATCAGCCAGTCTGGGCCCTGGACAGGCCTTGCATGTGCTCCCTTGAGCCAGAGTGGTCTGTATCTCCCCCCACACGGATGTTGAGGCATCAAGGCTTCATCTGAAATGTGTCTTGCAGCTGAATTAACATCTTTTGTCTCCCCCCCCACCCCATGTACAGAAAACCATATGCTAAGGCAGCAGAGGGGAGAGAAAACCCCTTTTAATGAATGTCACGTGTCAGCCCTGAATTGCTTTCTGCTTCCCTTCCAGTGTCCAGGTGCTTCTGAGGCCCTTGTTTCCCCGTGAGAAGGGTGGGCGTTGGGGGTGGGGGGGGGGGATGTCGTCCACACCTCAGGCTCCGTTTGTCGCTAACAATGATGTCTCAGAACCGCGTGGTCTCTGCCTCCAGTTCCCATAAAAGCTGAGTTAGATCTGACGGACCCCCAGCTTTGCCACCTCGCACAGGTGTCCCGCCTTACTGAGAGGGGACGCTCGGTGAGTGCCAGAGCCAGGGACTGTGCCTGGTGGGCAGCGGGCCCTCAGTGAGTGTTTCTCCAGTGTCTGCAGCTTGCTTGCCTTGCCCAGCAGCTGTGGATGCGTGCAGCCATGGCACGTGGCTTGTGTGGGCTCCCAGCCTCACACCTTCGTGTAATCGATTAGTTCATTCAGCAAGAACTGTTAGCACATCTTGTGGTGTAACCAGGGTGCCAGGAAGGGGGCCTTCCTGAGGGGAGAGGAGATACGCCCACAGAGAGCTCCCATGCTAAAGGTGAGAAGGCTTGAAAACGAGAAGCTCGGCCAAATGTTAGGAATTCAAGGCAAGACTGTAGAGTGAGTAGCATTGAGGGATAAGTAGATCAAAATATCACTCCCCCACGTTTCCATACTGTGTCGTGGTTTTATGTGGGTTTTTCAATAGTTGTCAAGTTAACTGTGAAAGAGGAGGGGCCTGGGGTAGCCCAGGGAGAGGGGAAATACCAGCAGTGGCTAGAGGGGCCAGAGTGCTGAGGGGCCGGAAGAGCGTCGGGAGGAGAGCTGCTTCAGAACTCAGCCCACGAGAACCTGCGTGACATTCGGGGACGTCACCCAACCCCTGGGAGCCTCCGTGCCTTCATTTATGGACAAGAGTGAGAAAGCACTTCTGTTAGGGTGGCGGTGGGATTGCAGTGAGGTTCTGGGGGTAAGCGCAGGGCCTCGTACACAGTAAAACACCAAACCATGTGGCCCTTCGTTCTTCGAAGTGGATGGTTGGGGTCTGAGTCGTGTAGTGGGAGACAGTGGCGGAAAGGCAGGCTGGATTCCCTTTGTCTAGTAGCCGGTGGGCAAAAGGGTGTCATAGTTTGGGAACCCCTAGCAGCAGACTCAGAAACCTGCTCAAAGACGGGTGGTCTTATGTCTATTTGGGACTTAATCCTGGGAAACCTAAGTAGGTTGTGGGGAACTGAGACGGGAGGCCAGAAAGCGTGTAATCGCAAACCAGTGACACGACAGGACACCTGGCGATCAGTCCCGGGGGAAACTCTGGGAAGTGGTGTAGAACACCGGAGGGAGGGCCTGGTGGGGCACCCCGGGGTATTTGTTCGCCGTCATCCGAGGTGCTCCTGGGGTGCTCAGTCCCGTGGGCGTTTGGCCTGCCCCCCAAAAAAGCTCTCAGGCCAGTAATTAACAAAAGTTCAACTGAATAAATTTATTTATTTAAATGTTTATTTTTGAGAGAGAGAGAGTGCTAGCAGGGGCGGAGGGCAGAGAGAAAGGGAGACACAGAATCGGAAGCAGGCTCCAGGCTCCGAGTTGTCAGCACAGAGCCCGACGTGGGGCTCAAACTTAGGAATCGCGAGATCATGACCTGAGCTGAAATCAAGAGTCGGACGCTTCATCCACTGAGTCATCCAGGCGCCCCTCAACTGAATAAATGTAAGGATCAAATTCACTTTGTTCAGTGATTCATGAATCAGGCAGTACCCCATCTAGCTCTAATGAGCTGCAGGAAAGAAAGTTTTTTAGAGGCAGGGAGGGAACAGAAAAAAGGAAATTATTAGCAAAGAATGCATTGTGTTAACATTTTTTTTTTATGTTTTATTTATTTTTGAGAGTGAGCACGCATGCGCACAGGGTGAGGGATGGGCAGAGAGAGAGAGAGAGAGAGAGAGAGAGAGAGAGAGAGAGACAGAATCTGAAGCAGGCTCCAGGCTCCGAGCTCTCGGCACAGAGCCCAACACGGGGCTCGAACCCACAAACTGCGAGATCATGACCTGAGCTGAAGTCGGACGCTTCACCGACTGAGTCACCCGGGCGCCCCAAGAATGCATGATTTTAGGCCATTATTTTGCCCTCCTAAGGGAAACAGAAGGGGTCTGTCAGAGGATTACCTGTTAATGCTGACCAGGAAATCCCAGGTTGGCTGGTTAAAAGTCACATTCCGGGCGGGTGGAAGCTGCAGTTAGATTTCGTATTAAGTCTTGGTTTGCTGACTTTGGGGCTTAGGCCAAGCCACCCCGTTTTGGGCTTGCCATCTAATTTTTAGTAATTGCTCCCTTTTGATCAGACTCAGCCTGACAGAGAGGTGATCAAGATGTAAGGCCAAGCCCCGTTCTCCGCGATCGCTCCGTAGTTCTTACGGCTTCTGTGGATCCTCCGTGTGGTGATTCACGGGTCGTGACGTTTCTTGCTTCGTCCCCGTGATACCCCTGGGCCACGACCACAGGTTCGCGATTTTTAAGTTGGCCATATTCTTCGTTCCTTTTCTGACATTCCGGTCTCAGGGAGGTCATTTGCTTGGTGCTTAGTGGCGATGGACATGCATTAAAAGCTTTTGAGAGGATACAGGGCACCAGGGAGATAATCATGATTATTGTCAGTAGGATAATTTCCAGTGTTTGGAGGGTACTTCAGGGCCCTGGTCCCTAAGACCCAAACTAATCAAAATCAGATAAGCCAGAGAAAGACCTCATTGAGGGAATCACCTTTTTATGCTAATTGGCTGGCTCAGTGATCTTAGTTCACAGAGTTTCAACTTCCCCAGGAGTGTTAATCCCGGTGCGGCCAGGTGGTGTTGGCCGCGGCACAGATAACTCCTCGCTCAGCTAAAAGGCCATCAAGGACTGTTCTGTTATCGACAATGACGTTGGCTTGAGAGAAAGGATATTTTTTGGGCATCTACTGTGTTAGCAATGGATTCTGCAGTATTTTCAAGACGTAAGGAAAGGTTTCTGATTGTATTCTCATTTACATTTACTCCTAACTAGGGAACATATGGCCTTGCCAAGGGAGGCAAACCCTGAGTCATGAATGCCTCCTGGCAATTCCTTTCTAACTCAATGATGTAAATCCAAGAGGAGTCAACCAGTGAAGTGTCTTCGTTCATTTGCAAGAAGTTAGAGGCACAGTCAGATAACCTGAGCAACAGTGCCCGGCTCTGTGCCAGCCATCAAGGCGTTCATAGGTCCAAGGAGAGTAGTAACCGCCACCGAAACAGATCCTCTGGGGGCACAGACTGTTTCCTGCTAAGGTGGCACTGGGAATGCATTAATTCACAGGGACTGCGGCGGTCGGCTAAGTTTTCTCTGAGCCTGAAATAAAAAGTTCTAACTTCCAGAGTCTTCCCCCCACACTTCACAATGGCCCGAGATACCCGGATTGAGGGTGTTAATCTTTCCGGGCCAGTGCCCGTGTCCAGGAAAGAACGGGAAGAAGAAAGGGTGTCATGTTTGCTTCAAGTGTGACATCTTGATCTGGCGTCTTGGGAGGAAGCTGTCTACCTTGATGTCGGCTGCCCCTCTTCCTAGGCTATTGAATTTGGAGGTCTCCGGCGTTTGTATGGGACCACGTGGCATCTGGTGCCTTCTTCAGCTGTGAGATGCATATCCAAGGGTTAAGTCTGTGAAACATGGCTGTCATGTGGGCAGTTAAGGGAACCCGGTATTGGTGCCTTCCAAGGACATTCAAGGATCATCTTTGTCTTTACTGACTCCCAGGTCCCAAGGGTGGGAGAAAATTGGAAATGTTAGTTTGGAGAGTCATAGCCAGATTTTTGAGGAAACTGGAAGAATTCAGCTGTATGACAGAACCTCAAAGACAATTAAGAGGATTAGAAACAAATATAGATAAAGGTGTAAACATAATTTCTTCTCTCTACAATTACTTTCATTTTTTATAGTAAAGCTAATTTGTTTGCATTAAACTTTGCCTAATTATTTACATAAGTGCGGCAGGAATAGTGCTTGACTGCATTAAGCTCTTTTTTAAAGATTGCTTTGCTGGAACATTGTAAGCAAGGGAACAGGCCGATTTTTTTTTTTTCAAGGGGCTTTATTTGGTCTGTAAAGTCGACCTTAATTCCTTAAAATGGTCTGGTCATATCTGAGTCTATGTATCTCTCTCTCTCTCTGAAATATGACATTTCCAGTCAAAGCCTTGGTAACATAACCAATGTTTGTAATTGTGTTCCGTTAAAAGGAGAACCGATTCTTACTGAACTTGTGTAAATACCTAATTATTTTGCCATGAAAGGAATACTGAAGGGGTTTGGAATTCTGGAGGGATCAGTGTGGAGAAAAAGTAGATTTTTTTGTTGTTGTTGTTCACAAAGGTGTATCTTAACCAAATTGTTGGCAGCTTAACAGACGAGAGATGAGGATTTCCCAAAATCTGGAAAAGCAAAACATTAGAGAACCAGCAGTGTGTTAAACAAGAAGCCATAAAAATTATAATCGTCTTCCTCAGGTCATTCAGTTCCGTGTAATTAATTCTTGTTGGTCTTAATCTTCTGTGCAAAGTTTTATGAAGCTACCAGTTTCTCCATTAGTGTTCTGTAAATTCCTACTCTGTCCAGCGGTGGGGTCTGTTGTCAGAACCTGTATCCAAGTGATCAGAAACCTGTATTGTAGAGTGTTTGTCAGATGCCTTTGCGTGAACGTCCCTGAAACGAGACACATTTGCGGGAAGCTTTTGTAAAGCATCTGAGTAAAACAATAACTGCCTGTAAATGATAAGACTTAAAAATGGCTCTGGTGAAAGGTCTGATGAGAGTTTGTTACGATGCATTTGACAAGGAAATTTGGTGATTTTTGTAACCTACAACATTTTGAGATAAGAACTGGAATTGTAAGTGTTTACATTCCGTTAGGACATGATAGATCTTTAGGAGTTTCATACAATTTCTGGGGCACCTCTATCAATAACCTGTATCCACACAAATATGATCTAAGAAGGTTTACTATCCCCTATTTGACAATGTTTCCCACGTAATTTATCATACTAAATTAGCGTAATTAGTTTAAGATCTTTCTTTTTGTAATGAGAGAGAACAAATCATTTGAGCTGTCCCTGGATCTTTTGGAAGAATCCCAGAGTTAGTTCAAAGTCAAAAAGAATTTTATTTTTGAGGCGCCTGGGTGGCTCGGTTGAGCGTCCGACTTCGGCTCAGGTCATGATCTCACGGTTTGTGAGTTCGAGCCCCGCGTCGGGCTCTGTGCTGACGGCTCGGAGCCCGGAGCCTGCTTCTGATTCTGTGTCTCCCTCTCTGCCCCTCCCCCATTCATGCTCTGTATCAGAAATAAACATTAAAAAAATCTTTAAAAAGAATTTTATTTTTGGGAAGTTTGTCAAAAATATCAAAAGGTTTGGACGCTTGGTCAAATAAGAGCATGGGTCTCTGTGAAATAATACTCGGTTATTCATTTAACCAAAGTAACAATTAAAAAGTAACAACTTGGGGCGCCTGGGTGGCGCAGTCGGTTAAGCGTCCGACTTCAGCCAGGTCACGATCTCGCGGTCCGTGAGTTCGAGCCCCGCGTCAGGCTCTGGGCTGATGGCTCGGAGCCTGGAGCCTGTTTCCCATTCTGTGTCTCCCTCTCTCTCTGCCCCTCCCCCGTTCATGCTCTGTCTCTCTCTGTCCCAAAAATAAATAAAAAATGTTGAGAAAAAAAAAAAAAGAAATAATCCCCATGATCAGTCTAGTTATATCGTCACCATGCAAAGTTATTAGAATATTATTGACTATATTTGCCATGTTGTACATAACGTTCCAATGACTAACTTATTTCATAACTGGAAGTTTGTACTTCTTATTCCCCTCTCTGGTAACCCAACAGTTTGTTCTCTATATTTATGTTCTATTGAGTCTGTTTCTGTTTTTTGTTTTGTTTTGTTTTCTTTTAGATTCCGCATATAAGTGAAACCCACACTATGTGGTATTTGTCTTTCTCTGACCTATTTCACTTAGCATAATACCCTGTAGATCCATCTATGTTGTTGTAAATGGCAAGATTTTTCCTTTCATGGTGGACTATTATATTACATGCACGCACGCGCGCACACACACACACACACACACACACATACAGCACATTTTCTTTACCCATTCATCTATTAATGGATCCTTAGGTTGCTTCCATAACTTGGCTTTTGTAAATAATGCTGCAGTGAACGTAGGGATAACATGTATCTCTTCCAGTTTGTGATTTTGTTTTCTTCAGACAGACACCTAGAAGTAGAATTGCTGGATTGTAGGGTAGTTCTATTTTTAATTTTGTGAGGAACCTCCATACTACTTTTCCTAGTGGCTGCACCAATTTACATTTCCACCAACAGTGCACAAGGGTTCCCTTTTTTCCATGTCCTTGCCAATGCTCGTTATTTTTTTTTTTTTTTTATCTTCCTTATAATAGCTGATCTGACAAGTGTAAGGCGGTTTTTATTTGCATTTCCCTGATGATGGGTGATGTTGAGCATCTTTTCATGTGCTTGCTGGCCATCTGTATGTCTTCTCTGGAAAAATTCATCAGGTCCTCTGCCCATTTTTTAATCATATTTTTTTTGATATTAAGTTGTGTAAGTTCTTTATGTATTTTGGATATTAACCTCTCATTGCATGTATGATTTGCAAATATCTTCTCCCATTTAGGAGGTTGCCTCTTTGTTTCATTCTTGGTTTCCTTTGCTGTGCAAGAGTTTTTTATTTTGATGTGATCACATTTGTTTATTCTAACCTTTATTGCCCTTGCCTGAGGAGACTGGTCCAAAAACAATATTGCTAAGACTGATGTCAGAGAGCTTACTGCCTGTTTTCTTCTAGCAGTTTTATGGCTTCAGATCTCAAATTCAAGTCTCTAATCCATTTTGCATTTATTTTTATATATGGTGTAAGAGAGTGACCCAGTTTCATTCTTTTTCGTGTTGCTGTCTGTTTTCCAGCACCATTTATTGAAGAGACTGTCTTTTCCTCATTGTATATTCTTGCCTCCTTTGTCATGGATTAAGTGAGTATGTAAGTGTGGTTTTATTTCTGGGTTCTCTATTCTATTCCACTGATCTTTGTGTCTGTTTTTGTACCAGTACCATACTATTCTGGTTACTGTAGCTTTGTAGTATAGTTTGAAATGAAAGAGAGTGATAACCTCCAGCTTTTTTCTTCTTTTTCAAAATTGCTTTGGCTAATTACATATGTTAATTAGAATTCTTAACCCTTAGGAACCTTAACTAGGGAGTAAACAATTGTGAACTATCTTTTACATTAACATTCTGTGAATTGGCAGGCTTATGAATACTTTTTATGATTTCTAGAAATGTGCTTTTTTCAGAGAAAAATTTTCAGTGTGCATAAAACACATTTGCTAATGGACTCAAATATCTTTGGTTCCTCTGTATAAGAAAGCAAAATATGGATAAATCTGTTTTCAGTAAGTAATGTTTCAGTATGTTTATCTTATCTGGAATGATATGGATATTCAGTGAATTTAGCTTAACTCATTCATTATATATTAGCAAAACTTTAAGGTTTCAGGTTCCCAAAAAGATAAA
Organism: Neofelis nebulosa; assembly: GCF_028018385.1. Taxonomy (NCBI): domain Eukaryota; kingdom Metazoa; phylum Chordata; class Mammalia; order Carnivora; family Felidae; genus Neofelis; species Neofelis nebulosa. The sequence continues at coordinate 7,760,066 of NC_080788.1, forward strand.
GGGGAACTATTTAAACAATTTACCTAAAACATTTTTATCCTACTTACATGTGTTCAGTTTACTTTTTTTTTTTTTTAAGTTTATTTATTTATTTTGAGAGAGAGAGAGAAGAGAGTCAGTGGGGGAGAGGCAGAGAGAGAGGGAGACACAATTCGAAGCAGGCTCCAGTCTCTGAGCTGTCAGCACAGAGCCTGACGTGGGGCTCAAACTCACAAACCATGAGATCATGACCTGAGCTGAAGTCAGATGCTGAACCCACTGAGCCACCCTGGCGCCCCCAGTTTACTTGTTCTTAACAACTATTTTCAAATTCCCCACAAATACTTTGTGAGACATTAGACAAAGTCAGCCATTGTAAATGTTGACAAATTTTGTAATAGAGGTAACGTGAACTTATTTGATTATAAATGTGGGTGGGATAAAAGTATTAAATTAGATGCTGATAACTGTAAGACATGTCTATATTAAACCAACAAACTTAAACTAGCTTTAATACTGAGCCTCTTTCCACATCATGTGAGTCTGAAAAGCAGTTGGGTTAGTTTCTATTGTATTTCTGAGATTTAGAAATACTTGATTTGTGGGGCACCTGGGTCGCTCAGTAGGTTAAAGTGTCCGACTTCGTCTCAGGTCATGATCCCGCAGTTCGTGGGTTCGAGCCCCACGTCGGGCTCTGTGCTGACAGCTTGGAGCCTGGAGCCTGCTTTGGATTCTGTGTCTCCCTCTCTCTCTGCCCCTCCCCTGCTCATGCTCTCTCTCACTCTGATTCTCAAAGATAGATAAAAAACATTAAAAAAATTTTTTTTAAATAAAAAGAAATTCTTGATTTGTAAGTTCTTATAGTTAAACCAATTAAACAGAGCTTTGATATTTACTAGAATTTGGCAAGGATTTTCATTAATTTCAATTTTAGTTTTCCTTAACTATTGAGGGAATAGCATAGCAGTTTACCAGAAAATCCCTCAGCATCCTGTCAATTTGGGGAGGAGCCCATACAGGGGTGGATAGGGGGCCTCTGGAGTTAGTGGTTAAAAAATTTGCATAGGGCCTTGGAGAACAATCTCTTTTATAGTGTCCCAGTTGATTACAACTAACACATTGATTTCTGGGCCAGTGGTTTGCTGAGGGGCCCCTAGGAGAGTGTGACGTGGGAGGCCCAGGCGTCATTTTATGTGCTGGCCTTGTAGCTGCAAAGCTAATGATTTGGTGGACGTTTGTTTATGATCTTGTGTCTTTAAATTTTCATTAGCCTTTCACAATGAATTCTTTAATGAAGTTGCTTCAGACTCTTGAAGCCTTTTGGAAGCTTCTACGTACCAATTAAGATAGATATCCCATTCTGTTTGCTTGCTATGGGATCCCTGATTTCCAAGCATTCTTCTTAAGTAAAAAGATCTTGTCCAACTGGAATGTACCAATAAGGCCATTGTAGCTCTTAGTTGCCTTTAGTAAGATTTTCCCATTTGTGTAGGTATTTATAGCATCTGAGATGACAGGTTTTAGACATAAAATAAGCAGGTGTCCCATTTTTATTATTACAGTTGACCCTGAACAATGCAGGGGTTAGTGGTGATGACCTACTTTGCAGCCATAAACCTGCATATAAGTTTTGACTTCCCCAGAACGTAACTGCTAATAGTCTGTTGATCACTGGAAGCCTTATCAATAACATAAAACATCGATGAACACGTATTTTGTATCTGATATGTATCATATAGCCTATTTTTACAGTAAAGTAGGCTAGAGAAAAGAAAATGTTATCAAGGAAGTCAGAAGATCCTTTTACAGTACTGTACTGTAAAATACCTGAGTATTAGTCAAGCCTGTGTTGCTCAAGGGTCAATTGTATTTGTTTATGATTATCATTTTTTTAGTCTAAATTTTGGGTTTCTCGGAGTCCCATCAGTGCCTAAGAGGGATGGGCCTTGAGGTGGGGGATTGTGTGGTTTCATCATACACCTCATGACGTGGACATTTTTTGAGGTTGGCAGATTGCCTCCTGTCAATCTGACCGGTTCCGTGACCAACTTATCCTCACAGGGGAGCCTTTGGGTTGGGTGTGGAGCGCTCTAACAGCTTTTAAAAGCTCAGCTCGTGCCCACCAATGTTGTGGCTCTTTGGCCTCTGAGATCCCCATTAGCAATTAGCCTTTACCTCCCATGCACATTAGCAGAAGCCAGCGGTGACTGCGGAAACGAAACTGTGGACCTCAGCAGTAACCCAAGAACTAGGGTCTGGGGAAAGGATTGGACCCGTGGACCTCAAAGAATGGGATTGGTGGACAGATTCCACACACGCAGAGAACGGCAGCTGCTATCAGCAGTTCCCAGCGTGGAATCGGGGGAAGGATTTCAAACAAACGGGAAACTCCGGATGAAAACACCAGCAATTCCCGGTTGGAGTCCGAGGGCAGAACGCAGAGCCGGGGTTTTGAAGTTACCATGGACTGGCCAGTAGCAGGCCCCGCGTGCACCCCTGGCTCTTCCTGTGGAGCCTTGGACTGGGGAGAGATCTGAACCAGCAGACCTCAGCAAATGGGGACTGTGGTCCCCGGGGCCCCACATGCTTTGGAGTTACCTACTGGCCACCGATGGTTCCCACATGAATCTTGGGACAGAATTAAGCGCTGGGGTTTCACACTCAAAAACTTGTGAATTGGGAACTGAAAAGCCAATTAGATCAGGAGCTCCGCGCAAAGAGGGCAGAGCTCAGATACAAGAGGGAGCTGACTCCGGCCCTTGGAGATGACAAGAAAGATCGTAAACTCAGAGGGTTCCCAGGGTACCATGCTTGTGTTTCTCTTTGTGCCCCAAACCGTTGAAAGTCTTCTTCAGTCCTGGCGCTGGCCCCAAATCTGTTGAATAACAGAAATTTGGCTGAGTAAATTTGAGGATCTACTTGGCTTTGATGTTCGGTGATTCATGAGTAGGGCAGCATCCCGGCTAGCAAATAGAAGGGAGCTCCGAGGAGCAGCAGGGAAGAAGGGTTTTTAAAGGCAGAGTGGAATGGAGAAAAGGAAATTACTAGCAAAAAAAAATGCACTGTTTTAGGCCAGGGTAGAAGGTGTCTATCAGTGGATTGCTTCCTCATGCTGACCAGGAAGCTCCAGGTTGTCTGGTTAAAAGTCCTATGTGTGGGGACCGAAAGTGCTGTTGGGTTAGGCATTGAATCTTGGCTTGCTGGTGGGGGGGTTAGCACCAGTGACTCCATTTTGAGCCCGCTGTCTCCTTTTTAACATGACAAAGAGATGCAGGGACCAGGCACGGGGAGTCAGCCGGCAGCGCCATGCTGACTGGTCTGAGGGAGATCCGTGTCATGTGGGTAAATGAGGGTTTGCACTGCCTCGTCCAGCCTCAGCCTGACCCTGTTTTCCTGCCAGCCATTTGCACGTTTCCTTCCTAGGGAATCAGCGATACTAGACTCTTGTCTTTACCTTTGAGGTCTCGGGCCTTGGTAGTTACAGGTTCCCACCTTTGTGCTGAAACCAGGCCCACGGGACCTGCTCAGCCTCTTGCAGACACAGGTCACCGCCTGTAGTTGGTACTCATACGGCAGACGTGAATGTCTGCTCCGCAACAACCTCTTCTCTGGAAAAAGCGCTGTGCCCAGGTCGTTGTGCGGAGGTGGGCTGGACCAGTGATGGAGAGGTGGCCTCTGAGGACTTCTGGGGCAGGGACAGGTTTGGGGCCCAGCCTGTGACACCCCAAAGACGAATGTGAGTGAATCTCTTAGCAAAAACTGCACCTTTAGTCCTGTAACTCCTCCGATGACTGTCCGCGGGAGGTTGCCGAGGGCTGGATGGCCTTCAGAAACACTGACTCACTGGGTTCTTGGAGGCTTCTGCTTTGGAGAAATGGGGCATTCTGTCTGAAGCCGCCAACTGTGACTTCAGACTGCACAAATCCGCTGGCCGGAGAGGAGATGAATGACCGAAGGGAGAGGCAGGGAGAGAAAGCCAACGAAATGGGGGAGACAGCCAGCGGAAGTGAGGTTGGAAGAAACTGAGCAAGGCTGCACGGAAACGGGGATGGTGGTGAGGAAAAGCTCCCCGCTGCCTCCCCACCCCGGGTGAGATTAATTAGGAGAGCACCGGGAGGGCAAGAGATGAAGTCCGGGCGGAGAGTTCAGGAAGGTTTTGGGCAGCAGGAATCAACCAGGGACAAGCCATTAGAAGTGTTTGGGAATGCTAATCTGTGGACCCCTGGCCCCTCTTCGGAAGCAAATAGATTTGCAGTTCTCAGCCCTGGTGGAGTCCCTTTCCAGGAATCCAGACTTCTTGGAAATGTGTTACCTTTTACAAAGAAAGGAGAAAGGGAACAGAGGAGAGAATATTTAGAGCGCTGCTCACGATTATTGCGTAAAGCTGTCATCCACGAGAAGAGCTTGGTGTACTCTTCCAGGGCATCCCCTGTTGAGCAGACCCAGTGGGCTTCAGTGAGCAAGCAGTTTCCAGTAAGAAGAAGCCCAGCATTGTGGCCTCCTGGCCTCCTCTTCTGACGTGTTGGGACCCCAAGATAACCTGTATGCAGTGGCTTATGTCTCAAAGATCGGAGCACCGTCTCTAACTCGGTGGGCTGGCCAGAGCCACCCGGGAGCGCAGATGGTGTGAATCAGGACTGTTTTCCTTGGAGCTCATTTGCACCTTGACCCCCTCTGCTCACGTGTAGCTTCTAGAAAGGGAGAGTTTGGTGCCATACTATTTCTCCAATGGTCTGTGCCGATCTTAACTCTTCAGGAAACGTGCAGGCAAGTGTTGTGCCACCCTGGGCTCCACATTCCTGACTTGCACGTGGTGGGGTGGCTTGAGTGCCCCCCCACCCCCCCATTAGAGCCCAGGGACCGGTGGTAGGTGCAGCTGTTTAGGCATTCTGAATTTCCAGGGCTGTGCCGGTAGAGAACAGGAAGAAAGCTAGGGAAAGGCGAGCTCGGGTCTAGAGGAAATGGACCCAGCTGTGCTGGGCCCCAGGGTATAGTCAGCAACCCTATTCCAGCGTATTTTGGTGGGGAGGGTATGGGATTTGAGTCCGGTTGGGGCTGGTATGGCTGACCATGACCTCTAATATGGGGGGGGGGGGGGATCTAGGCAACAGTGCTATTATGAACACAAAATTGATAATTCTGTGATTCAAAGGGGGGTAGATAGGGGCACACCCAGTTTGAAATTGTTCCCATCAGTTATCAGAAGTTGGCGATGACAAAGCGTGAGCAGGATCTGGGCCTGGCCGCTGGGAGGAGGCCAACATGCGCTGTCTGGGTTGGTAGTACTCCACTGAGTGGCTAGGATTTGGGCAGGACCCCTGTCCCAGCACTGCACTGAAGTCACGTTGGTGAATCCCTCACCGTGGGTACTGAAGGGGGGTGTGCCGCGGTGCCGTGAGAGGTCACCCTGGCACATAGTAGGTGCTTTACAAATGACTGGATGAAGTGGAGTTGCAGAACTGACCTGCTGCCGAGGGGAGGCCCCGACTGGGCAGCCCAACCCAGGCTTGCGATGAGCCTGTGGGGTACAGGCGTTTTGGGTTGACAGCCAGGAGGCAGGTCGGAACCACGACAGGCTTCTGGCCTTAAGTCCTTGCTCATGGTGAGAGTGGCGGGTCTGGGTGAGCTCAGCAGCCAGAGGCTCACGCTCAGCACTCAGTAATGCTGCCAGTTGACTCCCTGTTCCACCCCGACAGCCACGGGCTCTGTGTCTCTTTCTTCTCCTGGATGGTGCGAGAGGAGAGCTGGTTGGGGTGTGACCTGAAAATCCCATGTGTTCTGGCCCCAGCTCCCCTCTCCAGCTCATGGGCTTTCCCTTTCACTTAGCCCTTGGGCCCCGGCACCACTTTTCCTCCTGTGCCATTTGCTCTGGGAAGTGGGGCCCTGGCAGTCCTGCCTGCCCAACTCCGTTCCGGGAGCCGGCTGTGGGGCGCCACATTCCCAACCCCCTCGGTTCCCTGAGGGGACTGTGCTGTTAACTAGCCTGCGGAGGAGGAATGTCTGCAGGATGGAGGCCGAATGTCCAGATGTCCCCAGGTGTTGGGTTTGGAGACAGTGTCACCTTGACCTTGGGGTTTCTGGTACTTCTAGTGTGGAGAGCCAGCCTCCAGTGGGTGTGCGTCACCTGCTCCCCTGAGAGGGCGTCCCTCGGTGTCTTTGTCGCGTTTACCTTTCTTGTCCCGCCAGGGGGACTCCCCAGACGGGGCCTTGGGCCTCTCTTTGCTGGTTGCAGGAGAGTAAATGCTCTCTCTCCAGGGTGCAGCCCACAGCTCAGGAGAGGCGAGTGCCTGCTGCGTGCCTGCCAGATATAGTGAGCGCTTTTAAGGAACCAGGTGCCCTGTGGGGGCTCTGCGGAGGCGGAGATAAAAGACTGTCCCTGCCCTCAAGGGTCTCAAAGTCTCGTGGGGAGACAGGCATGTCAAAGAGTATGAGACAAGATCCCCAGTGTCCTGTGGGAAGCCCAGTCTGTTTGGAGCTGATACTTGCCATCACACACCATGTAGGACCAGGAAGTTAAAACGGTGGAAGCATTTCACAGCAGCGGGGAAACAGCTGCCGTCCTGAGCCCCCTAAGCGACCACACCCAATACCCCAGACACGCGACTCTTCTGGAAACTTCTCCCCCACTCTTCTCCCCGCCCCCCCCCCCCCCCCCCCCCGCCCCTGGATCCAGGAACTAAGGATCAGCCTTAGTTCAGCCTGAACAGCCTGATCCCGCCCTTTGGCCAGAGTCCATTTGGAGTTTCTGCTCTGCCAGGTGCTACGTAGGTCCAACATCAACCCTGGTCTGTGACAGCACAGCCGAGGCATGAGGCGCTCATGCCTTAGCAAGGGGACCTGAAGAGGACTCTCGGAGGGAGGGGGCATCTGAGTTGAGTTGAAGGAGGAGGTCTGAGGCGCACGTGTCAGTCTGCATGCATCCGTCTGTCTGTCGGTGGCTCCGTGGTGTGTGTGCCTCTGACCCATGACATTGGACTTTGGCCGTGCCCCGCCCCCTGGACTGCTCTTGCCTCCCACAGGACAGAATCCACCTGGTTCCAGTGTTAAGGAGGAGCTGCCGAGAATCGCTCAGGATTCAGGAGCACGGAGCGAGCACAGGGCAGGAGGAGGGACCGAAGTAAAGAGAATGCGGCGGATTCCGTGGTCAAGGAGTTGACGCTCTCCTGAGGGAAGCCAGGCACGTGATGCCTGGACACGGAAGTGACAGGGTCACATTCATACACCAGCGGCCACACAGGAGTAATTCCCCAGGAACTGGAGGGTGAGGCCGGTGGCGGCTGACGGCAGCTGGGTGAGGGTGGTTTGAAGAGAGCTTGTGGAGGGAGGAAGACGCGATGTCAGGACCCAGAATATGGGGCTCCACCAAGCCCTGGCGCCCAGGGGCCGGCAGGGAGAGGCGGTGGCTCCGAGGAAGCCGGAGGGAACCGGCCCTGGCAGCGAGGGCTTCGCTTGGCTGTCTTGTGAAGAGGAAGCCGTGGGGAGCGGGCAGGAGGAGGGTCTCCCGCTGCAGCCGCGTCACAGCCTCGGCCACCGTGGCCACAAGCGGGATCACTCTCCTGGCCAGACAGGCCCCGGTGTGTGACCTCAGTCCCTGCACAATCCAGCGATTGCTTCAAAGGAAGAAACTCACTTCTTGCCCCTGTACCGACCAGTTTTCCAGATCTCTGCAGACACCCAAGTGGGTGTCCTCCAATTCAGTTGGTCGTGATGCCATGTGCCGTGAGTTAGTGTCAGTCCCCGCAGTTAAGGGCTCAGTCCTGCAAGACCGCACCACCCCTCTGCTTAAGATGCCAGTTGCAAGTCCAGATGGCCACCTGCGCTTCTGACCAATGAGCTAGAGGTCGGAGGTTCCCAGGACTCCCTCCTTGGATTCAGTAATTTGCTTAGAACGGCTCACAGAACTCGGGAAAACCATGTATTTGCTAGATGACCGGTTTGTTATAAAAGGATACAAGTCAGGAGCAGCTAGATGGAAGGGATACATGGGGCGAGGGATGGGGGAGGGGCACGGGGCTCTTCCGTGCCCGTGCCCTTCCCGGGTGCATTGACCACCCCTTCTCTCTGCCCCGCCCCCTGCATCCCCTGCCTACTTCCCTGTGTTCACTAATTGGAAGTTCCCTGAATCCCGTTGTTGGGGATTTGTATGGAGGCTTCTTTATGTGGGCATACTTGATTAGATCATGGCCATTGGTGAGGAAGTCAGCCTCCAGTCAGGTGGGGCTGACAGTTCTAACCCTGAGATTGCAAGCTTGGTTCCCCTGGCTCCCCGCCCCCAGCCTGAAGCTGTTCAGGAGCCCCTAGCTACCGGTCGTCTTATTAGTAGACAACGAGACACTTACCACTTTGGAAATTCCAAGGGTTTTAGGAGCTGTGTGCTAGGAAATGAGAGCAGAGACCAAATATAATATATTTCTTACTATGTCACACTGATTGTGTTTTTGGAGGGGAAATAAACATACTTTAAGCTCTAGGATGTTCAGACCATGTGCTAGGTCTTTTATAAGCACTATGTAAAAAAATTTTTTTTAAATGTTTATCACTGAGAGAGAAGAGAGACAGAGAGAGGGAGAGAGAGGTGGGGAGGGACAGAGAGAGAGAGGGAGACACAGAATCCGAAGCAAGCTCCAGGCTCTGAGCTGTCAGCCCAGAGCCTGACGAGGGGCTCAGACTCACAAACAGTGAGATCATGACCTGAGCTGAAGTTGGACGCCAACCGACTGAGCCACCTGGGCGCCCCCACCGCCGTACAAGCACTGTTTTAATTCGTCTTTTGACGCTTCCATGAAACTGGCATCAGGATCCTCTCTAGTTTATAGATGCAGAAACTGAGGCTGTGGGAGATTACCCAGCAGGTCAGTGGCAGTCTGGAGATTCAGAGCCCCTTATTTTTTGCTACGCCAAATTCCTTCCAAAAGTTGAGGGAGGAGCTAGGGAGGTGGGGGTGTGACGGAGCTTAACAGGCTGGCTCTCTGTTGATGGGAGCGCACCTCCCTGACACGGCTTGGCTTTTTGCCTTCTACGACAGAGGGATGAGGGAAGCAAGAGTCCCAAAAGCCACTCATGTGGGTCCCACTAGCAAGTCCCCTTTGCTCTCTGCTTCGGTCTGGATTTGAGCCTCAGGGAAGCATTTCAACAGGGTGAAGGATTGGACACAGGGGGTAGTGGAGAAGTGGTTTCTGTTCTCAAAGGGTCTGTGGCTCTTCATAAAACCTCTTTCTCCTCAGTGACAGGCTTCTCTGCAGTGTTGAGGCTTCCTAAAGGAAGTTTTAATTTGGCACGAGAGGCATCGGTTAGCCCCGAGCCTATGAACGACACGGTCAACCCCGAAACAGGTTAGAGCTCACAGGCTGGAAACTGAAAAGTTTCCTTCTGGGTGTGAGACTCTCTCAGATACAGGCTGTGGAGATTAAAAGAAAAAAAGGGAAGTTAGTCACTAGGGATATCATGGAGGAGGGATTGGCGGGTCTTGACCCTAAGAGAGAGCGAGAGCTAGAAAGAGATGTCAGAACGCATCTTGGACAGACGTGGTTAATAGATGCTACTTACATGGCCCTTCTTTGTGTATTAGGCCCATGGCAGACATCACTAATCGATCACAGCTCTTTCCTGCTTACCCCCAGATTCCTTCTAAATGCGGCCATCTATGTGAGCTGTTGCCAGCCCACCGGTGCTGCACATCGTTTGAAATGTGCTCACCAGCTCCGCTGTAATGTTTCAAGTCAGGAGGACTCAGCAGAGGTCGTTTGGGAGAATCCAGGAGGTTGAGAATGAGCTGTTCTGTCTATGCTTGCTCTTGGGAGTCCAGGGGAATAGGTATTGTGGGAACAGGAACTACAGGACAGGGGCGAGGTTGGGTGTCAGGGGTAGAGCCGAACTGGAAATAATCTCTAATTAGGCAGTAATTGAAATCATGCGAATAGAGAGATGCCTTCCAAGAGAGGGAGGATATGGGGAGAGGAACAGACGGCTTGTGGCTGGAGGGAAGGAAACTGCTCGCGATGCTGAAGCAAGGCAAGAGGAAAATTAACAAGAGGAAAAGCGGAATTTCCTTCCCTGAGTGAGGAGGACCATCTCTGCAGCCCCCTAAGTGGAAACCTCTGGAACCCTTAAGGAACTCCAGGGCTGGTCTGCGTCCAGATCACAAGGGCTGATGCTGCTACTGCGTTCTTTTTAGGTCTCAGTTGTAAGCCAGCGTTTCTTCCAGTGCCCATGTCTTTCAAGGTGCCTCCCCCCTTCCCGCAGCCTCCCACTGCACATGCCTCTTCCAGGCCTGGCCCAGCCCACCCTTCCTCCTCCACCCTGCACCTCCTCCCTTCTTCTCCGTGGCTTGCTCATGTCCCGGCGCGCTGTGCTAGGCACCGCCAGTGCGATGTTGTCTTCCTGATGGTTACCTTGACTAATCACTCTGACACCCTCAGGTTGCGGAGATCATAATTCCTTCAAAGTCAAGGACTCCCTTCTCTCCCAGGGACCCGGAATTACCGTCTAACAATCAAAATGCCCCGGGCCTTGGAGCGACGTTTCCGCATTAACTCGGAGGCAGAGTTGCAGTAAGGAAATCTGCCCTTTTAATAGGGGAAAATATTGCCCTCATAAGTCTTTATGCAGTGCACTTGAGCTCAGTGTTCACTTACCAATTCGCCTTTATAACTTCCATATTGAGTGAATTAAGTCCTCCATGTGGGTAGTTACTAAAGAAGTGATAAGTGCTTTATAATTCAGTAAAGGGTGGCCTGGCCATTTCATATTTTCCTAAGGAAATTGGCCACCCGAAGGGCAGCACTTTCCAGACCCCTGGGGCCGGCTGATTTTAGGCATAAAGCTTGCACTGTTGGATCACTTTCAAGCCAGCTGCTCTGGTCTGGACCAGACTCTACCTCTTGCTCAGACTTTTCTTCTCCAAGGCCCGTTGGGGAGAAAGGGTCAAAGTCGATGCGTCTCTCCCCGCCTTGGGCTGTTTCTACGATTCATCAAAGACCTCTTCCTTCTCTTCTGCTTCAAAGCTGAGATGTCTAGTGAGGGCTGGAGGTTTTATGATCAGTGTGGTTTGACTTTTCGTCTGTAGACAAGAGGAGAACGTCTACGAGAGTCCACGGGGTTCTGACCTCCCCACTTTCTACCCCCCAGCCCCATGGGTACAGCTTGTTCTTTATACCTCAGCCTCTTCAAATGGTGGGGGAAAATACGAGTCCTGTCCAGACGTCGGCAACCATAGGGTTTTCATGACTTGGCTGCAAGGTCCTCAGGTCGCAAGGAAGGACAATCATTTATTAATTTGTTCATTCGAATTTTCTGCCATGTATGGGGATCTAGTTGTGGATACAACAGTGACCAAGATAGACAGGTTGCCTCTCCTCATGGAACTTGCATTTTGTTAGCAAAGAAACACAGTATACAAGTCAACACATACGTGGGGTAATTACAGATTTTGCCAGGTGATGTAAAGGAAATAGCATTTCTCAACCTTGGCACTGTTATCATTTTGGACTGGAATCATTTCTTTGTTCTGAGGGGGCTGTCCTGTGTCGTAGGATATTTAGTCACATCTTTGGCCTCTACCTGTGGGACGTTCCCAGTTGTGACCATCAAAAATGTCCCCAGTCATTGCCAGATGTCCTCTGGGGAAGAGAATCCGCCCCTGGCTTGAGAACAACTGATCTAGAGGAAGGTTATAGAGGATGACTTTGGCTAGGTTGGTTAGGGAATGCCTCTCTGAGGAGATGACATTTAAGGAGATTTCAATTACTTTTAAGGGTGAAGCCAAGTGCAAGGGCCCTGAGAGGAGGGGGGAGCTTGGTGTTTTGGAGAACAGAAAGGGGACCAGTGAGACTAAAGCCGAGTGAACAGGGTTGGGTTGAGCCGAGGAAGGAGATGCCTGAGCCAGACACGTGGGGCCTTGCTGGCTGTGGTGGAGTCTGGATTTCATCCCAAGTGTGGGAGGAGCCACTGGAGGTCCGTTTTTGGAGGGTGGGTACAGTGGGGGAGGGCGACGTGACCAGATTTATGTTCCAAGAAGCTCATTCAAGCTTCTGAGTGAAGGACAGATTTTTAGGCCAGAATAGAAACAGTGGCCCTGTCTTGGAGACAGTGGCCTTTGGGAGAGGTGATGATGGCCTGGGCTCAGGTGAGGTGGTGGGAGACGGATGGAGCTGATGTCTCTCGTGGAGGTGGACTTGCTCAGGTGCAGATAATGCAGGAGGGGCAGGATCACTCACTGATGAAGTTTGGCTTAGACACCTGAGTGATGCCACTGCCGTTTATTGGGACGGAGAGGCCCAAGCAGGAGGAAATCAAGGGCCAGTGTCGGACCTACTGATGTATCAGGAAAGAGCCTGGGGAAGTGTGACCAGAGACATGCATTTGGGCGCTCTCAGTGCATAGATGGTGTTCAGAGCCAGCACGTGGGTGAGATCACCATGGCATGGTGGGGTGAAGGGGGCCCCTGGGGCAAGACCTGGGAGACGCCAACATTTAGGGATCAGAGAAGGAATATGGGCCCTGCAGAGGACACTAGGAAGAAGTAGCCAGGGGAGGAGAAAGAAACTCAGGAGAGAGGAGAGTCAAGGAATCCGTAGAGAACAGAATGTTTCAAGAAAGAAAGAGTGGTTATTAACTGGGTAACATGCCCCTGAGAGATTGGGTAACCAGACAGCAGAGAAGAGTCTGCTGAATTTGCCAGCATGGAAATCACTGGTGACCTTGGCAGTGCAGTTTCAGTAGAGTGGCGGGGGCAGAAGACTAATAGGGATGGAGAATCCAGGGGAGGTGAGGAGGGAAGTGGTTCCTCCCACTCCTGTGGGAGTAGACAGATCCTCTGAAAATATTGGCTGTAAAGAGATGTAATGACATGGGTTCGTAACTGGAGGAGGACGTGGAGTGAAGGAGATTTTCCTTTGAAATGGGATCTCCTAGAACATGTTTGTATGCTGATGGAAAAATCTAGTAGAGAGAAAGTGAGGGTACAGAGAAGAGAGGGAGAGACAAGGAGAATGAGTCCTTGAGAAGGTGAGAGGGGTTGAGGGCAGGAGAAGGTCTACGTGGGGAGCTGATGGAGCATTGAGTACATTGTGGATCATTTTGTGGGCTCCCTAATGCATGCATGCATTCATTCACTCATTCATTCATTCATTCCTTCCCTCAGTTGTCACTGGAGACATATACTTCTGGTCGGTACCCTCGGAAAACTGAAAGTCAAAGTCATGTAGGAAGGGGAAAGATGGAGAAGATGTGCCAAGGTGCCAAAAGCCCACCTCATCTCCTCCTGTGTTTGGCGAGAGGGGGCCCTGCCCACTTCAAGTCCCTCTCCTGACACTGATCATGAGCAACAGACCTGAGATCTGGTCCAGGGGCCTCCAGAGACCATTTCTGGGCCCTGTAGTGATTCTCTAGGATGCCGACTGGGATGTTGAATGGTGTGCCGTGGGCCACATCCCTGTTCAGAGATCAAGTTCAAGGTGCCTGTGGGGTCTGACCTGTGGGCTCCAGGATGCTCAAGGGGTCCAGAGTGGGGACTGTGTGGGTGCTGATTATGGCAGGCCCCAGGCACGAGGTGGCTGCTGGGCACCAACCTGGATGGCTTCCCAAGTACGTACTTTCCCGGGGGTACCTGCCCTTATTTGAAATTCTGGAGGTGAGTGAGTGGTGAGTAAGACAGATACGATCCCTGTTCTCATGTGCCGTAGTTCTAGCCTATGGACAACTGACGACAGCCACATAATCAAATAATCAAATAAGACAATTACGGATGGTTATTAAGGGCTGTGAAGGATATGAACAGGGGCTTGTGTCAGAGAGCAGCTGGCGGGGAAAAGGAGGGGGTGAGCTCACATAGGGGTCAGAGCAGGTGTCTCTGAGAAGGTGACCTTTGCAGGGAGCCCTGAGGGATTAGAAGGAACCGCAGTGAGTGTTTCATGGAAGTTCTGGCTGGGAATAAGTCTGGTGTGTTTAAATACAGGCAGGAGAGGGTGGCAGGGGCCCAGAAAACAAGGAGAAGGTGTTAGGGGAAGGGGCCATAGAAGTGGCCAGCGGCCAGTGGCCAGCTCATGCAGGGCCTCGGGGCCATGGCACAGTGTTCCGATCTTGTTTGGGGCGGGGGAGAGTGTGACTGTGCAGGGGTAGAGACTGGTCAGGGGGAAGAGTGACAGCAGGGAGGCCAGTTAGGAGGCAGTGTCTGTTCGCAGCTTAGAGGTGCGGCTCCATGTGTGCCGATGTGTGGGCATCCTGGGGTCTCCAGCCTGCACCCACCTGCCTGCCCAGCCGGCAGCAGTTAGACCGGGGAGAGGCCGGCCAGTCTGGTCACAGGTGAGGCAGGGGGTGGGGGGCAACCAGGACAGCTTAGATTCCCCAGTGAACCAGCCAAGTGCCAGATGAGAGGGCTTTTCTTAGCCAGGGTAGCAGAGGGTGTGTGCCCTTGTCCTTTTCCCGTTAGCAGACACAGCATCTCCGCACCTGAAGAGCACAGGTGTGTGCCCAAACGTTCCCTGTTCCTGGCAGGAGCTTTGGAGTTGATCAGGAAGCCGACACAGATGCTGTCGTTTCCCATCTGTTCCCGGCACGGTCTGAATGTTCCTTTCTGCAGTCCCGGGGGTCCCAGATGCTGGGCTGGTTCACCGTGGTCCTTGGCGTGCAGCTGCTCAGAGAGCTGGTGCGCTAATGGGCTGGCACGCTGGGGTTGCCAGCCCAAGAAAGCTCTCTAGGCTCTCAGGCCCAGCTCCCCAGGCATCTTGTACCCGCCACCCCCCCCCCCCCCCGCCCCGCCCCGACAGCTGTCAAGGGAGACAGAGCCTGGTGACTTGGCTGGTGTGATCCAGTGCGGGCTCTCCCCAGCCCTCTTGGTTCCTCAGTGCCATAGAGCTCTTGCTCCAGACGGTTTGTTTATGATGCTAAGCATATCAGATAATTGAAAGCTAATGCTTCTGTCTGGATCACTAGACATAATATGCCTGGATAACAAATCAATTTCCTTATTGCCCTACAAGGCTTTGGAGTCAAATGCGCGGCACATTCGTTGTGATTGTGCATGCGTGCATGCGTGCGGACGTACGTACTCGTGCCCAAGCGTGCGTGTGCTCTGGTGCTGATTTGTTAAGGAATGGAATCCCCTAGGTACTCCGCTCAGTACTTCATTTCAGGCCCGCATCCTGGAGTCAGGGTTCAGAGAAGGGGGTGGGGGCCTCAGGTCTGACCCGGACCATCCGGCGAGAAGGGACACGTGTGCAACAGCCTTGTTCACTGAAGCTTTTAGGGTCTGTGTTGGAGGAGTGGAATACTCGGATACAGGAACATCTGAGAAATGCCTGTTTCAGCTGCTGCCTGCCAGGATACACCTTCCAGAGCAGATATACGGAACATGGTATTAGTGTGTCCACTTAGGTGCCCCCAGGAAAATGTCAATCGACTACACCTTTAAGAATACTTCACTTAACTGTTCACCTTAATTATCCAGAAGGAGATTAGGAACAAAGAAAATAGGGACAAACATCGACCTATTCATGTGTGTGTACACACGCATATGCACATGTGTGTTTATTTTTTTAATATTTTCTTAGATTTTTTTTTTTTTTATAGCTCAAGCATTTAACTTTCCAAATCAGGAAACTTTGTTTCTCAATGTGTTCAGTAGAATTCGATTTTTTTTTTTTAACGTTTACTTATTTTTGAGAGAGAGGGAGACAGAGTACGAGCAGGGGAGGGCAGAAAGAGAGGGAGACACAGAATCCAAAGCAGACTCCAGGCTCTGAGCTGACAGCTCAGAGCCTGACATGGGGCTCGAACCCACGGACTGTGAGATCACAACCTGAGCCAAAGTTGGATGCTTTACCGACTGAGCCACCCAGGTGCCCCTATTCTCTTAGATCTTTACTCAGATTCTATTTACTTTTACTTATGTGGTTCCAACAGTAGTGATGGAATCAGCTGTTAATCACTCAGGTGCTATGCGTCAACACTGAACTGGGGACTAAGACATTTGCCTCATCTAATTCTCACACCAATCAGATTTCCTGTGAGGACACTGAGGACCGGAGAGCCTTGAGTAAGTAGCCCAGGGGCATCCATCTTCCAAGCGCCAGAGCTGGGTGTTGGCTCCTGGTCACCCTGCCTCCAGGGTGCCCACCACTCAACCTCTGTGCTCCAAGGGGCCGCGGAGCAGATGGGTCGCAGTGCGTTTCAGGGGAGGAAAGGCCAACACCTCGGGGAGGTGTCTAAGGGGTGATGGCCCACGGCCAGATAGCAAAGAAAGAGCCAGAAAGCTGCTGCAAATGGATACAATCACCATTAAGATTTAGGAATCATGTCTGGGTAGGGCCATTTGGGTAGAGGTATAAATCCTGCATGCTTCAGGAACCTCTGAAGGTGTCACTGTGTTATAGCTCAGCAGACTAGTTAGCTTGGTCATGATGATCCCAGATCATCAAGAAAATGTAAGTCATGTTCTGTCTCCTCTGCTTAAAAAGTCAAGGAGGTGTGTAATGCATTTTCGGGCAAAAAGAAACATCTAGCAAGGAGGTTGAACAGCAGAGGTTTTGCATTTAAATTTAGTTGTCCGGAAAATTTGGTTATGAAGAACATATCATTAATAGCAGTGAGAAATCCCAGTGCAAATAACAGCGGTCTTAGTGCAAGGGAGGAGAGAGAGAAGATTGCAGAAATGAGGTAATACTGGCCTGCCATGTGTAGAGGAAGGAAGGATGCTGTCTTGTGCCACCAGCTAATCCCTTGTCTTGCCCAACGTCCAGGTGATGAGGAGAGTTCTGTCAGGTGAAGGGAGACACCTGTCTTGGCCTTTGCATGAACTTCAGTCCCATCATGATGGAAGGGGGTAGATGTCTCCGTGTTCTAGAGTTTTCTATGTATAGTACTTAAATATTGGAATTCTAAACAACTCTTAAACATATCCACATGACATGTTTTTAATTAAAATATGGACCACACAGTCTGTACCATCTAATTTTTATGTGCCTGGAGATTGCCAATTCATTTCCATATTGGCTCAAGCCAAACAGAAGGAAGAAAAAAAAAAAGCTATGGTACAAAAAGCACAGTCAGATTTATTCTAGCACAAAGGCTTTTTATATTTTCTGTGGATATCTTAATTAATATTTCGCTTGTGCCCTAGTTCATCCCCAGAATGGGTGTGAAGCAGCTGTCTGATTTCAGGACTGCATGCTGTTGTGAATTGCTGGGGGTGACTTCATTTCTGATAGTTTTTCTTCTACTCCTGAAGAGGCCACGCACACACCCAACCCCAGTCCACCGGACAGCAGCGTGTTCTTTGACCACAGAGGCTCACCTAGACCTCGTTGAGGTTTTCCAAGCTGTACCCCTAAGCCTGTCTCTGGCTTGGTTGCTTAACATTATCATGAATTAAGCCTCACTTCCTCCCTTCTCTCTGGAAGAGTGTTGCACATTTGCTCTTGGCGAAGCGTTGGGATTCTGGGGTGTCCAGGGAGGGCGGTGGCCCAAGAGGAGGGACAGGGCCCTGAGCTGATTCTCAGGCTGGAGCACTCCCATTTCCATGCAGGACTAAGCCATGCAGAAGAGGAACTCTCAGTGATGGAGAAAGCTCTTGGCTGGTGGGTTCTAGGCTGAGCCAGACAAGAGGAGACCGCTTTGCTTCTGGGATGTGTAACTGCCCCTGGTCCAGTGTGCCAAAGAGTCCCTTATTTCCTCAAGTAATGCCCTTGACTTGAGGGGGTCTGGGAGCCATGACTTTTGATTTTCTCCTCTCACCTGGACCCAGGGACCTAGAGGCAAGCTTTCTGGTTTTGGCCTGGGGCCCCTTAGTATTTGCTGCAAAGCAGCCATTATCAAAGTTGTTGCTGTTTTAAGCTGTGGAATGCATTCTTCAATGGTGATCTCAAGACAGAAGCCTTTATAATGAAGCTGGGCTTCCCAATATGGACATTTAGAGCCAATGATTCTTTGTTGTCCTGAGTGTTTGTGGAACATTTAGGAGCATGTCTGGCCCCTGCCCACTAGATGCTGGCATCATTCCCTGCCCCCCCCCCCCCCCCCCCCCCCCAAGTCATGACTGACAGAAATGTCTGCAGACGTTGCCAAATATTCCTTGGGGGTGGGGGGCAGAATCACTTCCTGCTGAGAGCAACGGTATAAAAAGAGTCCCCTGGAGGTAATTTAGTCAGGACGGGAGCCTAGAGTCCATCATCTTGCCTCCTTTCTGCCCCCGCCCCTCGCTGCTTATGATGGAAGCACACAGATTGAGCACAAGGCTACAGGTCTCTTCAGGGCCAGCCACCACCCTGTACTCTGTGCTCGAGCGGACAAGCACTGAGTCTCGTAGTCCCACTGACTCGTGTTCCCGGCAGGGCTCGGAGTTCTTCCCACAGTGAGGTGGGCTCCTGGGATGCCTCCGTAGGGATTGGCTGGCACAGCGGGGGGCCCTGGAACACAGTGACCGGTGACTGCCCCGCACAGGTTCAAGTGCCTCACTTTCCTTTAAAAAATGATCATTATGGATAGTTTTTCAAATGGTAAAATAAGCACTCAGGGAAGACATCCTGGAACCCCAGAAAAACACAATAAAAGGAGAAGCCACATATAATCAATCATACTAGGCCCAGGTCACTACTATTTACCACGAACAAAAGCAAACCAAATTTGCTCTATTTATCCATTTGTTATTTTAATTGTATTTTTATTTATTTTATTTTTAGAGCCTACCTTTTCCACTCAAACTTTTAACACGTGGCAGCCAGCATAGTTACCGTAACTGACCCCCCCCCCCCCCCCCCCCCGCCCACCGGGGGCTGGTTCCCAGCGGTGAGGAGAACTTGGCAGGTGCCCGGCCCATGTCATGCACAAATGTCAGGCTGCACCTTTGCCGCCCCCGCGTCCCTCGGAACCTGCTCCGAGCTGCCGGCTGTGCATTCCCTGAACCTGTTCATAATTTCTGCTTGAACAGTTTTCCTGGAGGTCATAAATGACAGATTTACTGCCCCTCCATTTTTCTGCCACATGGAGTTTTTATCAATGATTGCTGAGAAGTGACAACTTCTAGCAGAACCATGATGATGCCGTTTTTAGCTTGAAAAGACTTCTCAGCTTCAGCGAAGCACAGGGTTAAAAATAACCATCCAGGCTAGCATTCCCCGAGGACTTACTGTGTGTCCCGAGCTGTCGTACGGGGCTTCTAACCTCGTCTTTTCCATCCACTTCTCATTCTTATGCTGGAGGTATTTTATTACCCTGTTTGACAGATGAGGAAACCGAAGCTCAGACAGGTGGAGTAACCTGGACAGGGTCACATAGGCAGAGGCAGTGACGGGGCCAGGCTATACGTCCTGGCAGCCTGGCTCGAGGCAAGTGGATGTGGTTTTGTTGCAGCTGTGGTTTTGTTGACCTGGCTCTAGAGCCTAGACTCCTCACCACACCGTGGCGCCGTGGCTGTGAAAATGCTCTTCCCCCTTACAGGGAAACTCAGACCCAACAGAGGAAGCGGGGGCCATCGCCTCGTAACCGGGGAACCCTTTGCACCAAAGACTACACCCATTGCACTGCCATATCTCAGTGTGTGCGTATGTCGAGGAGGGGTCAATGTGTGGCCATAAGGGTAAGTGTGGCCGTGAGGGCCAGGAAGGGCAAAGTGTTAGATTGCACTGATGATTGCCAACTCAACCATGATAGAGACACATTTACGGATTTCTAATGTGGCCTAAGAAAAATGGTTTCGTTTATTTAAGCAGTTGATGGACAGCTGCTTGTTGGGAGCAGATCCTGGCCTGCAGCTGGGTTCCTGTGAATGAATGGTTGTCTTTAGGAACAGTGTGACCTACTGGGGGGTTTACCTGGACCGATGGTCCAGTGAACACACCTGGGGGGCACTGGCACAGGTCATTTTATTCCTTCTGGTATTCCTTTTCACCTGAAACGGAGCCAGGGTCCCTGCCCTGGCAGGAGCAGACCCAGCAAACTGCCCTGGGGCCGCGAGACTTCCAGGGAGAGGACTTTGGAGTTGGAATTCGGTCCCGACCTGGCCACCTGGTCCATGTCCCCAGCAGATGCCAGTGTGTCTGGCTGCTCAGCAGGAACCCCGAGAGAATGTGGTACAAAACGGGCTCTCTGCACACCTTGTCACTGTGCGGCTTTGAAATGCTTCCAGAGGCCCTGGCCACCGCCGCCCTGCGGCCTTCCTGGCTCTGGCTCCACTTGATGGCAGACGGAAGAGCCACGGGTGGGGCGGGGCCGGGGAGGAGGTGTCTGGGGAAGGTGGCTGCCACTTTTCTGGCCTCAGTGCGCCTCGGATAGCGGTGTAGAGGGATGAGCTGAGAGGGTACTTTGACCTCGGGGGCCCTAATGGGGGGGGGGGAGTATCAGATCCCAGGAGGGTGGGTGGGCCCCAGAGGGCCTTCCCCTGAGGCCCCTCGCAGCTCCTTGGGGCAGAGAGGTGTATGAATGGTAATTTCTCGCACAACCCTGGAGTTGGAAAGAGTCTTAATAATCAGTAGTTGGATGGCTGAGTTGGAGGATGTTTGTCTCTGGCATTTGGTCAATATCAAAAAAAAAAAAAAAAAAGAACAGGAATCAAACTTAGGACAGGCCAGCCTCCTGTGCTTACAGAACTTCCCAGTTCCTTTGCTTTGGGCTGGAGCTTATCTACTGGACGAGTTAGTGCTGGTTTATGTCTGTTGATAAAAAGCTCTGGTTAATGGTGATTTATATCTTCGATGAATAAATCGGAGAAGATGAATTAATTATTACTTAGTAAGTGCATTGTGCCTGCTCCATGCAAGCCTCCTTAAACATGAGGTCCCTTGGGAGAAAGTTCTAAGCGGAGACCTTTGTGAGGAGAGAAACTGCTGATCTAGTGTAAACCCTCTCCCTTTGCACATGAAGACAAAAGAGGCCAAGAAAGGTCATATCTCTTGCTCACAGCCACTGGTCCTTAGGTCCCAGAGGTGAAGCCGGAGCTGGGCTCCTTGGTCTCACTTTCCTTCTGTGACGCCGTGGCGCCTCCCTGGTCCCCAGCCTGTCTCCTTTCTGGAGTTGGTTCTGCCCAATCAAACTATTAGTGTTCTTGAACTCCAGATGTGTTAGGCTGGGGTCACCGAAACGAGGCGGTCAGTGTCTGGACCCTGGGGGACCTGAATCCAGTGTGTGCTCCTCCTGGCCTCTTCCACTTGAAAGCCATGCCCACTGTCCAGCCACTCTCCCCCTCCCCCCTTTAAAAACAGTATCATTTGTATTGTCTTTCTGGACTGCTAAGGAAATGAGCATGTCTTTAGAAGAAGGGAAACTAAGTCACGAAGCCCAACCGGGAAGCTGAGTTTCGAGTCTTTAAAAAAGGAGAGCTTTCTGGAGCTGAGAGGGAACACTAGATGTTGTCCCTGGGCCAGGTGCTCTGGGTCCCGTGATGATCTCCTCAGGCAGGTGGTGTGCATAGCCCCTCACAGAGGGAGAAACCGAGGCTCAGAGACCCTTGACCGCTTGGCAGAAGGCCTGGCTAGTGTGTAGGCAATCTGGGATTCGAAGCCGGGTCTCTCTGGCTCTGAAGATGGCACCTTTCCTGGGGACCCCGGCCGACCTGAACCCTGTCTTTCCTCCTCCCCCGCAGACACATAGAGAACTGGCGGGGCCTGCACACGCTCAATGCAGTGGACATGGAGCTCTACACTGGCCTCCAGAAGCTGTGAGTGTGCCCGGTCTGGGTCTTGGCCGGGGCTTTGGGCTGCCTCCAGGGTTGGGTGGGGTCGCTGGGAAGTTATGGGTGGGGATAGGGGTAGGGGGATGTCAGGCTGCCTCCAGGGCTGGGTGGGGTCACGGGTGGGGTGTGGGGGGGCAGAAAATGTCAGGCTGCCTCCTGGGCTGGGTGGGGTCACGGGTGGGGTGATGGGTGGGTGTGTGTGTGTGTGTGGGGGGGGATGTCAGGCTGTCTCCAGGGCTGGGTGGGGTCGCTGGGAAGTCGTGGGTGGAGATGGGGGTAGGGGGATGTCAGGCTGCCTCCTGGGCTGGGTGGGGTCACAGGCCGGAGGGGGGTGGGGGGGTGCGGAGGGGTGCTGGGCACTGCCAGCTGTCCTCTGCACTTTGCTCCATTGTTTCTCTTTTAGTAGAGTCAGTACCACCTACTTGGGGGATGTCCTGGCCTTCAGAGCCCACGCCCTCCCCCTCCCCCATTTCCTCTCAGCCTAGAAAGCAAGGGTGTTCTGTGTTCTCACCAGTAGTTAGAGTTTCAGGGCAGGACCTGAACTCAGGTCTCCGGACTAGTGTTCTTGCCTCAACCCTGTGGTTGACTAATGGTCTCCCCCAAAGTGCCACATTCCCAGCCACCTCCTTCTGACTGTAGGTGTTAGTGGCTCTGGGGCACTTGGGGTTGGAGAGGGAGTAGGGACAGTCACTGGACCAGATTCTTGAGGAGGAGACCGGTTGTTGTTACCTGCTTGCCGACCGCTGCGGGCACATCCGGATCCCTCTCCCGGGTCCCGGTGGGGTGTGAGCCCAGATACCATCCCCTGGGCCCCTGGTGATGCTGGAGGATGAGGAAATGCATTCAGTTCACAGGGGCGGCTGCAGGTGCAGCCTTGGCACGACCTTCTGTCAGCTCAGCTGGGAGCAGATGTCCCGGTGCTCTGTAGGCTCTGCTGACCCTGTTTTTCTCTCTCTCCAGGACCATCAAGAACTCAGGACTTAGGAGCATCCAGCCCAGAGCCTTTGCCAAGAACCCTCACTTGCGCTATATGTGAGTAGAGCTGGGACCTGGGCTGCAGGGAGCGAGGGTGGGCGCGTGGCAGGAGAGTGCTGGGCGGCGGAATTGGAGACCTGAGGTCTGGGCCTGGCCTTGTCGCTGTGTGCCCTGGGCCTCCAACTTTACCTCCTATGGTGAGGGTTTGGGATTTGAGGATCTCTAAGGTTCCTGTCAGAAGGAAAAGCCTAAACCAGGGCTTGGAGGGGGAAAGTCTCCTGACTCCCAAGTTTGTTTGTTTTTCATTTGCAATTTGATGGGAATGTAAATAAGATATTCCACTTATCTGTGATGTGAACGCTATGCTTCTGAGAGCATTCGTAGGTCCGAGTGTGTGTGTGTGTGTGCGTGTGCGGCTGTGTGTTGAGGCGGCGCTGGGAAAAGAGGGAAGGCAGGGGCAGACCAAGTGTTGTGTCTGAATAGGCTCTGGGTTCCGTGGAGAAGGGCTCAGAGAATGGAGACCCCTGTATAAGAGGTCACACAGCTTTGTCTGGGACAGTTTGCGGGTCGCATGGCTCTGGGTGGGATTCTTGTCTGTACCTCCCTCCACCCCTTCCTTCCCCCTGCCTTCCATGTCTGATGGCGGAAGGGCCTCCTCAGGGTTGGCTCTGGTTGGACCTGTGGCCACCTTGGACATCCACTGGGCACGTTCCTGAGAGAGTAGAGATTCGGCAGGAACCAGGTGGAGAGGCAGGAGTCTGTTGTATTTGGGGAGAAAATGGAGCAGTGACGTGCAGGTGAATCTTTCCTTTGGCCACAGGAGAGTTGTACTGGCCGAGGCATTTTGCCTTTGATGAGAGGAGGGCAGTCTGCTGGATAGGAGTGTCCTCTGAAGAGGCAGAACATCCAGAGAAAGCTCTCAGAAAGTGGCGGGAAGGGAGGAAGGGAAAAAGAAGAGACCATGGAGGATTGTGGTGGTAGGGGTGGTTCCCTTTGGGGGTCCTGGCCTCACCCTCTGTTCCTCTGTGTGCTTTCTCAAGCACATAGTAAGTAATCAGTGAACACACACACACACACACACACACACACACCAGTTATGGCCACCCTTGCTTGGTGCTCACCTTTCTTTTCTCCATCTGGAACTGGCATGCTGCAAGGCCCTTGCTCAGGCCCTGATGTATTAGCTGTGGGGGACGAGACCTCCTTTCCAAATGTCCCATTTAGCCGTTGCCCCTTATCCTAGTCTAGCGTCTGTGGTGAGATTCTCCTCATGTGTGTTCTTTGCAGCTGGAGGCGTAGCTGGAACCAGAGGAGGGCCTTGGACCAGATGCTCCAGGTGTTTATTTTATTGGGGATTTGAATTTCAATGTAAAATATCCCAGGGGAAGAAGCTTTTGACCTCCGAGAAGTCTTTCTTTTCATGCTAACTCGTTCAAAGTTCACAAAGTTAACCGCCCATGGCAGGTCACGTGGGGACGGTGGAGGCCGGGGACCACATGTCCCCTCTGAAGGGGCAGCCAGCTGATGCTGCTGTTGCGTGGGGGTGGTGGCCTCGCGTTGCCAGACTTACTGTTTTTTCAAAAAGAGCTGGAGGTCCAGCGAAACCACTCAAGTTTTAAAAGCTGGCAACTGAAGACAAAACCCCTCTACCCCACGGGCCAAACAGAACATCTCCATGCGCAGAATATGGCACATGGAGTACCAGTTTGTGGTAGTCACACTTGGGGGAGGGAAGCTGTCAACATGGGAGAGGACAGAGGCCGGGTGCTTATGCCCTAGAGACTTCTAAGGCATTGGGTTACCTGCAGCTCTCAGGAAAATCAAGAGGGCTTTGGGATCCCTCAGTTTTCTTTGGGCCCCAGAAATGGGAGCAGGGGTGCATCTCTGAAGTGCAATGTACTGGAACATTCCTTTGACTTACCCTTGAGATCCTGCAAGAAAGGTGTGACCCATGGTCTCCTTGGGGATGATCTGGGGTCTGATGGGTGGTGGCCGTGACAGGCTTGTGGGGCTTGTAAGAGTCCCAAGGTTTGGTGGGCAGAACGGGTCTGGTTGGAGTGGTTCTGTTGATAACTGGGAGCCTGCCCATGACCTCGGGCCCTGTTTTCTCCTGGTAGCATCGGGCAGCTTTTGCCAAAGTGCTTGCTGTTGGCAAGAAGGATGGGCTACAATCAATCTACCCCCAATTTGGGCCTGGCTGTACATCAGAGGCCAGTTGGGATGCTTAGCTTGGTATGAGAGATTTAGCACCTGTCGAGAGGAAGCTACAGTGGACACTCCACAGAGGAGTGAAGGAGGTGGACTTCATCGATGGGCTTATTTGTTAACTTTTCCCACTTAACGAGGACACACCCCCTGATCCCAAGTGAGTGAATTTCCCAGCAGCTTCAGGACATTTTTCTCCTGGCAAACGGGCCAGGTTTCTCTGCTCTCTTGCAGCATCTTCTATTTCTGTACTCTAAATGCAGTTACAAGTCTTGGGCCCCAGCTGAGCAATCACAAGATGATCACTTACTCCAACACTGATTGCCGAGCCCTGGCTTGGCGGCTTTTTTCTTTTTTTCTTTTTCTTTTTTTTTTTTTTTTTTAGGTGATGGCTGAGAAGTCTTTTCTTGTCTCCTCTGTACGGAATAAGAAGCAGGAAGTGAAATCATCACCCTCTGTACTGATGTCAAGTTATCTAAATTGTCCTGATTGGCTCTGGTACCCCCCTTCCCCCCACTTCTAAGCTGCTGTTGCATCACTCAGGGTCTGCTTCTTCCTCAGGGCAGAAAAATGAACCAATGATGTTGAGGCCAAGTTGTGTGTCATGAAGAAGGCTGGAGAGGAGGACTCTTGTGTCCTACTTCAAGGTTTATGAGTGACTGACCACCTTTTCTTGACTGCTTCAGGTTTTTTTCTGTCCTTTATTGAGCCTGAGAAAAGGAAATTGTGATTCATCTACACCAAGGGAGAGCCTTTCTGAGACACTGGCGTGTCCTTGACCCTTAGATCCTTTTCTTAGCTCCTGGATTAAGGATTCGTAAGGATAAAGATCTTCCAAGTGGATAATTGGAATAGCTATTTGCTCATCTGTAAAATGGGCACACTTTGTGGATGGGATATGGGGAAGATGAAGTTAAGGAGGCACACACAGCACTTAGCACAGTGACCAATAAATGGTCAGGGTTCAGAAACCGCAGTTGTTAATAGTGATAGTAATTACCGTTACTCATGGTGGTGGTAATAGAACAGAAGAGGGGGGACCAAGTGGCCTTGATGATTCTGACCGCGACTTTGTTCTGGAAAAGTCATATATCCTGCAGTGCAGTCCATCTGTCTGGAGCCTGGGATACTCCCCTCTGCAATCTCTCGTTTCTTTCTTCCTTGAATACTGATGAATGACCCCGGAAAGATTCTCTGTTCTTTCCATTTAGTCCCCCTGCTCTAGACTCCCTCAACACCCCTCTCTGATGACGTTAGTTTCAGAAAGGACCCAAACGATTCGGCTGATGAGCTTACCCTTGGTTTCCATCCGATTGGAGACCACATCCACATCCACATCCACCCGCACTAGTGAACTTGGATTATTTGCCGAGTTTCCCAGCCCCGTTTCTGCAGCTGGCTCATCTCTTCCTTTTTGGGGGTTTGTTTTCTTTGGCGTGGCTCACATCGGCCGGATCTTTGCAGTCTGGGGTCCCCATAAGCCGAATAATGTAGACGTCTGTCTCTGAACTGCACTAAAATGGTGATATTTTCTTCCATCTGTGGAGCACTTTAGAGTTCTCGAAGTGCTTTCCCACATTATCTCCTTGAACTCTCATTCCCATGCTGGCTGGGGGAGGGTGGTAGACAGCCCAGGAGGCAGGGCTAGAGAGGGTCTCACTTGTGAGTAGAAGCCGAACTACTGTGAAGTCCTCTGATTTTCTTTCCAGGAATCTTTCCGTTATACCTCATGGGCCAGAAGGGGCAATATTTTTCACTGAAGAAATTAAAAATTTTTTTTTTCTTCTTAAGGTGGTTAGAAAATTGCATAAAAAGGCTAGTGTCAGGAGAGAAGAAGGAAAGGCTAGTATTGACTGAGAACTGACCCTGTGCCAAGGACTATGCCTGGTGCTTTTTGCAAATACGACCGTGTTCCTCTTGGTAACCCTAAGTGAGGGTTCCTCTATCCCCATTTGATAGATGGGAACACTGAGGCACAGAAATCATAACTGACTTCTCCCAAGATCACACAGCAGTTAGTGGAACAGCCAGGACCTGGACTGTGGTCCCCAAGCCTCTGAAGTCCGTGTATTGTTCTACAGACCAGGCATGTTTGTGTCTCTCCCTGTGGTTCTCCAGCAAGAACTCCTTATGGGAGGGGCGGGAATCTTTAAAGTTTTATAAGAGAGAGCTGCTGTTTCTCCTGGGGGTTTATCACCATCCATCCTCCAAGACCTCTGTTGAGAAAGTTCTGTTTGGTTTCTTTTCCTATTCAGGTCAAATCCTATAACGACAGTTATGTTACAACCTGAATATCTTTATTATAAAAGACTTCTTAGGATTAGCCTGTGGCTCCTTCATTTCCAAGAATATGCAATGTGAAACTCCAGCAAGCCAAAAGAATTTATTTAATCCCTTCGAGTTGTTGTGGTCAGGTTTCTCTGGTGTTCCGTTTCTTGCTTTTGCTCACAAAGCTCTGGATACCACATTAAGTTGTCCCTCTCTGTCGTAAGCAGATGCACCCTTGATCTTCAGCTGAGTGAGCCAGCCCTGAGCTGACCTGTGTGGGAGTGTGATGGGGCGACGAGGGGGAGAATGTCCTGATGGGAGCATGATTGTGTCAACTGTATTGTGTTCCCAAGGAGAGAAAGTCAATGGCCCTGGGCGGGTAGGGAAAGAGGAATCGGCCGAGTCCCTGCCATTTCACAACTTGACTGAGAAGGCAGTACATTTCTCTCGAGGTTATTGGGATGGAAACGTGGCGAGATTGATTCATTATGTATTGTAAATCACTCAATGCTTTTTCTCCTTGAAGTAACCCCCCATTCTGGGATACGACACAATGTGTAGATACTTTATCAGTAGACTTTTGCCTTCCTGCCTGCCTCTTCCCTCTGCACGGACTTTCCTCCAGGTCCCAAAGGGATTGGCGAGTGGTACTCTTGTCCCCTTACTGCTTCTCCCACATGTGCCCTACCTCATCTGTTCCACATGGAGGACTTAGCCATTGAGCACTGTGTAGCTAACAGCATGGGTTTTAGAGAGAGAAGGGCCAGGGGTTCAAATCTGGATCCTTCACGTCTTACGTAGTAAGTTTCTATGTCTTATTTAGGCAAGCTGCTGAATTTCCGTGAGTTTTGAAGGGATTGTAAGAATTCCTACTTCCTGGGATTGTCCCGAGCCTTCAATAAGATGATGCTTAGAAAGTGCTTAAGATGGTGCTTTATGAAAGACTTAGTATATGTTTTTGCTGTTATTAATGACTTCTTCCCTGATCATTGGTTTCTGATTCTCCATAATCACAGGTAATTAAAGCAGAAAGGGCTCTAGAGCTAACCCCCCCAAATTTATATTCCTGTCTCTGCTCTCATCCCTGCTCTTGATTTTTTTAAGTTTATTTATTTTGAGAGAGAGGAAAAAAAGAGCGAGAGAGGTGGGGGGAGTGCATCCCGAGCTGTCTGCGCAGCATCAGGCTCGAATTCACGAACCAAGAGGTCATGACCTGAGCTGAAATCCGGAGTCAGATGCTCAACTGGCTGAGCCACCGGGCGCCCTTCATCTCCGCCCTTTAGATTTCTTTCATATGTTAAACCACTTTTGTTAAATCTCCTGCTTGACATCTCCACTTGAGTGGCTAAGATTTGGGTCACACTTAACTTGGCGAAAACAGAATTGTTGGTTTCGGTCCACCTCCTCCCTCCAAACCTGTTTCCCTTGGTGGTTCCTGTTTTTGTAAGCAGTACCACCCGCTAGATCACTCACACGAGAATCTCCTGAGTCATTTTGCTGCTTCTCTTCCCTTCGCCTGCTTTCTTCTATCCTTCCACCGGTTACCCACCATATACCATCTTGGTCCAGGCTCTCTGGCAACAGCTTCCTAACTGGTTTTCTTACTTTTTGTTCCTTACATTTCGTTTCTAGTACCGTTGCCAGAGTGATATTTTAAACACAAAAATCCAGTTGTGTCATTCCACTGCTTAAAGCCCTCCAATTAGCTTCCCACGTTACTTAGAATAAAAGCTAAACCCCTTACCATGGCCACAGGATTCGGGCTGTTTTGGTTTCCTCTCTTTGTCTCCTTCCCTGGCACTTTCCTCCCTTGCTCTCTGCTGCAGCCCATTTTATTTTATTTTAATTCAGTTTTTTCAAATATTTATTTTTGAGAGAGAGAGAGCACACGCGCGGGCGTGGGGAGGGGCAGAGAGAGGGGGCCAGAGGATCTGAAGTGGGCTCTGCGCTGCCAGTAGAGAGCCTGATGCATGACTTCAGCTCAGGAATCTCTAGATCATGACCTGAGCCGACACTTGACCAACTGAGCCACCTAGGTGTCCCTCTGTTGCAGCCTGATGAACTAACTCTCTTTCAGTTCCCTGAATGTGCCATGTTCGTTCCTCCCCTTGGAGTTTTTGTCCTTGCTGATCCACTGGCCCCAGATCTCTGCATGGTTGGCTCCTTGTCATCATTCTCTCTGATGCCCCTTGCTTCGCCCGGCCTCTCTGACCACCCAGTTTCCGTGGCCTTTCTTCTCTTCATGCACCTGTCACCCAATTACAACCTGTGGCTTAACAGTTTCCCTGGCCCTTGTTACTTTCGACTGTGTGGTCAGTTATCTGTTAAATTGTTTATACCCCATGTCCCCTGCGAGAATGTCAGTTTCCATGGGGCAGGGACTTTGTGTTGTTCTCTGCTGTAGCTCCAGTACCTAGAATAACACCTGTCCCATAGCAAGTGGCCCGTAGCTCTTTGTTGGACATAGCCATTTGTTGGCTAGTCTGACTTGATCATTCTGTGGACGAGAGGGTGGATTTCTTCTATAGTAGAGAAGAACTCTGACCAAGATCTATGGGTAGAAACTGAGCCAGGACTAGAACACAGGTCTTGGTATTAGCAGCGTGACATTCTTTCCACCGTATCGTCCTGTTGACCGTTCTCGGGTCCTCTCTAGCCAGAACTCCTCACACTCTGTGTATGGTGGAGAACATTGAAGCTGTGTTAAAAAGAAAGGCTATACAGGGCAAATAATGTACACAAAACACCTCTACCATAACACTGCTATAAAATGTGCAAATAGGACGTAATCCCATCACAACACCACTCTGCTGAAATGTCACATGAAAACGTACAGCGAAGGCAACTTCTCTCTTTGAGATTTCTGCTCCTACAGCTCTGTCTGCTCAGAAGCCCCCTCGAACCTGGTGCTCGAGCTGATGCCTCTCACGAAATCCCATCAGCCAGTTTGGTTCTTTGGATGAGTAGCTAAGAGGTCCTCTCGCACCACACTGCCCGAGTTTAACTTCCAGCTCTGTTCCATATATCTGTACATCTTGGGCAAGTCACTTAACATAATCTGAATCAGTCTGTGCCTGAATCTCCTCGTTTGAAATACGGGGGATAAGAGGGTTGTTAGCAAGATTACATGGATTAATGCATACGAAGTATTGAGATGAATATGTGACCCATAATAAGAAGCGGTATATGTCAGCTGTTGTTGCTGTGATTCTTGAGGTTACACTGTGACAGTCACATTCTCAGTATGCAGCCAAATAACTACGTAGAGAACTACGTATTAAGGCTCTCCTGTGTTCCTCCCCTTCTAAGTGCTGCATGCTCTAGGGGATTTATCATGCGCAAGACATGGTTCCCGTCCTTACAGAGCTTACCAGCTATTTGGGGGAATATGAGGCCTTGGCATAGCCAGGAGAGTGACTCTGATCCTTTTTTTTTTTTTTTTTTTGAGAATATGGTTAAAGCTGTACAATTTCTCCTCAGAAAAAGTTCTCCCCCTCTGCCCCAGCACACCATTTTGTACGCATTTTTGGGGATTTATAGCTTTCCTGTGGACCTGAGTTAAGAACCTATCCGAGGATGTCCTAGAGACAGGTGTGTGGTGGCTGGGATGTGTGGTTTATACCTAGCAGGTCACAGCCATTTCAAATTCTTTTTTTTTTTTTTTTTTTTTAATTTTTTTTTTTTTCAATGTTTTTTATTTATTTTTTGGGACAGAGAGAGACAGAGCATGAACGGGGGAGGGGCAGAGAGAGAGGGAGACACAGAATGGGAAACAGGCTCCAGGCTCCGAGCCATCAGCCCAGAGCCTGACGCGGGGCTCGAACTCACGGACCGCGAGATCGTGACCTGGCTGAAGTCGGACGCTTAACCGACTGCGCCACCCAGGCGCCCCTCAAATTCTTTTTTTAATGTTTATTTTTGAGAGAGAGACAGAGAGACAGAGTGCAAGTGGGGGAGGGGTAGAGAGAGAGAGGGAGACACAGAATCTGAAGCAGGCTCCAGGCTCTGATCTGTCAGCACAGAGCCCAACGTGGGGGCTCAAACTCACGAACCGTGAGATCGTGACCTGAGCCGAAGTCGGCCGCTTAACCGACTGAGCCACTCAGGTGCCCCAGGGTGCCTAAAACTACTATTCTAGATGTGACAAATGAGGTTTATATTATGCCATGTTCTCCTGGGCATAAAGAAACACTTTCGTAACTTACAGTCTTCACTGTAGTTAAGATAGGTTAGGAATAGACTGGGTATAGTATGGGATTTCTTTTTTGGGGGTGATGAAAAATGTCCTCAAAGTGGTTGCACAACCATGTGAATGT
This sequence comes from Neofelis nebulosa, assembly GCF_028018385.1. NCBI lineage: Eukaryota > Metazoa > Chordata > Mammalia > Carnivora > Felidae > Neofelis > Neofelis nebulosa. Next base: position 7,791,470 of record NC_080788.1, read on the forward strand.
ACCAGAAAATATCCAATCGTACGGTTAAGTGGGTGAACTATATGGTATGTGAATTATATATCAATAAAAACAATGCACGTGCGTGTGTGTGTGTGTGTGTGTGTGTGTGTGTGTGTGTCCCATGCCTCTCTCCACAGCTTTTAGAGCCTGTGTAGGGCTTTTCTGTCTCTTTGCCCTTTGTCACGGGACACAGGATGTTACATTCAGACAGAGGCTGCTCCATTATCCTGAGTCTCGCTGGGAAGCTGATGGGGACAAAGCCACAGCTGACCTTCTGTGGACATGCAGTAGGAGAAAGAACTAAACATTGGCTGTAGTAAGAAAAGAAACAGATAAACCAGGGATAACGATGGCCGTAACCCGTGCATGGGCAGGCACGTACTGGGACCCTCTCAGTGCTTAGCTGTCATTCTCTTTCTTTCTGTCTCCCTCAGGAAGGGGTCTCAGAGCACAAGGGAGGCGGATGCTATTGCAGCGATGGCTTTGAACCTTCTTGAATTTATATGTGCGAAGAAGTAAATTGTGAGCCAATGGTGGCTTAAAAAAATTTTTTTTTAATGTTTATTTTTGAGAGAGAGAGCACGAACGGGAGGGGCACAGAGAGAGGGAGACAACAGAACCTGAAATCAGGCTCCAGGCTCCGAGCTGTCAGCACAGAGCCCACCGTGGGGCTCGAACCCACGAACCGTGAGATCATGACCTGAGCTGAAGTTGGATGTTTAACTGAGCCACCCAGGTGCCCCAGTGGTGGTTCTTTATAGAGGTTGTGTGTTACTCATGATACCACTCATGCCTTTGACACTCTGCACAAAGTTGACCTTTTCCAGTCTTCCAATCCAAACCAGTAGAGGGGCCGCTGGCTTAGACTCTTAAGTATGACTGTCGATCAGAGGTGGGCTGGAGTGGCTAGGAGGCTCGTGGAGCAGGTGACAGTGGGGTTGGGCTTTGGAGGAGGTGTGGGCTTGGATGGCTGGGCGTGGGCACTTATGACACAGGGGCTGCCGCTCTCCATGGTGTGAGAGCCGCCCTTTTCCCACTTGAAATTCCTCCCGGAGGTATTGAGACACATGTTCATGGTTCCAGGCTTTGGGGTTTGGCCAGCAGGTCAGCTCTGAAAGAATTCCAAGGGAACAGGGTGTGGAAACGGAACCATTTGTCACTGTAGGAGGATTTCCCCAGATCATTAAGAGGCAGCACCGTGTGCCATGGTATGTCTGCTTCGTGGGCAGGAGGGAAGAAGATGCTGAAGTTTGGGCTCACACGGGTGTGGGGAGCTGTTTGATACCTGGATGGCTGTCATTTTGAGAGGTACCATTTGGCTGTCAACTGGGTGATCGCACCTTGAACTTTACTCTTTTTCTGCATTGTTCTGTGACCTTAGGTGAGCTGCTTAACCTATCCAGTCCATTTCTACGTCTGTAAAATGAAGCGGTGTTGTAGATGGCCCAGGCCTGGCCTCAGCATTTTGGGAAATTCTTCTTGGTGGCATCTGGGATCGTCAAGGGGCAGGGCCAGGGGAAAAGCTGCAGTCCTTCCCCTCTCCCTACCTCCCCGCAGGGCAGGCACTCCGATGCAGTGAGTCCCATGGACTTAACATCAGTGAAGCACTCACTGTATGCCCAGCTTTCTGTGCAGCACGCACTATGTGCCTGGCTTTCTGTGCACTTCCCACGTCACTTTATGGCAAGTGGGCATTGATGTCTCCGTTTTGCAGATGGGGAATTTGAGGCACAGAGTTGTTAAGTGACTTGCCTAAGTTGACACAGCTACTAAGGGGCAGGGACAAGCCAACCCTGGGTGGGCTGCCTCTGGGACTCTAGAGCCTTCCCTTTTATTTTTTTTATTTTTATTTTTTTTTAACGTTTATTTATTTTTGAGACAGAGAGACAGAGCATGAATGGGGGAGGGTCAGAGAGAGGGAGACACAGAATCTGAAACAGGCTCCAGGCTCTGAGCTGTCAGCACAGAGCCCGACGCGGGACTCGAACGCACGGACTGTGAGATCATGACCTGAGCCGAAGTCGGCCACTTAACCGACTGAGCCACCCAGGCGCCCCAGAGCCTTCCCTTTTAATAACTCCACTCTCCATCTATTGTCTGTGGCCACCGAGGTCCAGCCTGGGCAGGAGTCCGTTTTCTGGAACCCAGCTGGGAAGGATGGTCAGGCAGTAAGCTTCAGAGTGGCACTTCTCAGGATCAGGGATGCTTTGGAAGAAGGACCGTGGGAGAATACTAAGGGGGTGTCCGAAACCAAGTCCTCGTTTACACCCGGCTGCCGGCAGGGTCTAGGTGGGTGGGCGATGCCCGGCTGGCACTCGGGGGGCCGTTAGCAGAGCATCACACAGGGTGGGTGTTCAGTAGAGAGAATGGAGCCTGGTGACGGAAGAGGTGGAGATAAACCCACACTTATTATGTACGGAGGCAGGAGAAGGAGGCTTTCAACTTGCCTGTTTTCGGACAAGGCTGCTTTGCATGGCCCCAGCCCTGGCTGTCTTTGGCCCCAGCCCCAGGAAAGACTATTTGCAGGTGGTGGAGCCCACTACAAAAAAGTGGAAGGATATGGACCAGATTAGATGAGCTCTAAGGTCCCTGCCTCAACAGCTCATGGTTTTGTGCTGGGGTGTGTGCAGCTTCAGCACCTGACACTGCCTTGCGCCACCGAGTGGTGTCATTTCTGTAGGTCTGCGGGGTCTTCTTCCCATAGCCCAGCCTCTACAATATCTGGTGACACCAGACAGAGCATTTGTTGTGCCTCTTTGAGACGGGTCCTTCTTGCTTCCATAGAACCCAAGTGTGTTTTGTATCCTAGAATTCGCCAAGCTCAGGATTTTCAACCTGGAATTTCTTAGCCTCCACGTATTTATGTGCTGCTTCTGATTTCTAGTCAAGTCACACCCTCAGTCTCTGGGTGATTGCCTTTCTGGAGCCCTGGAAAGGATTTGCATCTTGTTCCCTAGGGAGGCAGGTAGCCAGCTTCCTAAATTGAGTTTCTTTCCTCTTGTCCATTTGTGTTTCTCTTGCAGCCTCCCTGTGGTCCTGGGATTAAGGATGTCTTCCCTGATAATTTCTTTCTGTTCACTTTGTTTTATGGACAACATTCTGATCCACCGAGGGCGGACCCAACGTGACCCAGACAGTGTGGCTGCGTACCTTGCCAGCCAGAGTATTTGTGATGTGTGATTCTTTTCATCGAAACCCTGTGTGCGGCATAGAGCTTTTTCATTTCAGGTATCTCCATTCTCTAGGATCCACTGGACTGAGCTTTAAGGGTTTTCTTGTAACCTTGTCAGCTTTCTCAAAGCTCAGTCTGATGCTGAGTAAACACTCTGGCCTCCGTGTCTCCTAGCCTTGGGGATTAGACCATGTGCCCATGTTTTCCAGCCTTGATTTTTCTTAGTGGATTTTCTTTCCCTTTTTCCCCTCCCCTAAGGCTTCATTACTTTCCATTTGTCCACATCTCTTTTCTCCATTTTTCTTGTTAAGGACAGATTTAGAAAATGAGATTAGTCTCGTGGCTATTTTGGAGTCATCATTAATTCTCGTCCCTTTTCATTCCTTAGCAGGCCAGCAGTCTCGTGTCTTTTTTTCCCTGGTTTTTTTCTTGATGGATTTGTAAAAGTCTCTTCCCGGGGTTAACCCCTTTGTCTCTTGGGACTTGCTGTCGTCCTCTGCCCTTTCCCGGGTGGGCTTCTAGGTAATCCAGCCATTGTGACTCTTCTGGATCAGAAGGGCATTGGGTCCCCCAGAGTGGGGCTCAGCCACATGCTGTCCCTGACCAACCTTGTGTCTTAGAGTCCCGTGAAGTTTATTCATAGTGGCCCTTGGGGTCATGTGGCATTTTCCTGAGATGTGAATTCATTAGTTCCCATCAGAAACATCTGTTGAGGTCCTAGTATATCCCAGGCAAAGCTGCAAAGATGAATTGCATTTAGGTCTCTGGCTTCAGTGGGTGGGCCAGGGGCAGGAGAGAGAGGCAGAGGGTGGAGGGAGTTACTCTACAGTGTGATAGGACTAAGGTCTCCCCGGGATTGCTTAACAAAGGCAGGCGTTGCATCTTTGGGTGAGCAGGGAAGGCCCTCTGGGATGGTGATAGTCTGAAACCTGGGAGGTGGGGTGGGAGTCAGCAGCTGGAAGAAGCTTGGTGAGGGGTTGGGTGGTGGGGTATTGGGTGGGGACTATTCTGGGTGGAGGGAACTGTGTGCTGCAGCCCCCACTGAACCTGGAGTCAGGCTGACAGCTTGACCACCGTCCCCATCTTGCCCTGTGGTCCTTAAGGAAGCAGTACAAAAAGGTACCTACCCGCCCCCCCTCCCCCAAGGATCCTTAGTTTCCCTTTTCTCATTGGCAGGTCTGATGCCCAGGGCCATCAATAGCAAGTGGGCTTCTGCCTTTGAGAGACTGAACAGCTTCCTCCCCTGAGGCGCAGTGAGCCCATTTCTGTGTTGTGTCGGGGCCACTGAGAATTAGGTGCCCCCAGCAGTGCCTCCTCCACGGGGGAATCCAGGGGGATGGCCTCACTACTCACCCACCCAGTACCATTCTCCTGAAATAAAAGGGAACCTTGGTCTTCTTGTCCTTCCTCACATCTGGTGTGCCCAGCTGTGCCTCGGGGGGCAGGCAGCTCACCCCTCCAGGTGGCAGTGGGGCTGCCCCTCTGCGTGCCAGCTGTCCGTCTGCAATCAAGAGCCTCTGCTGATGCCAGCAAGGGTGGTGTTTGCAAAGATCAACCGTGTGCTCCTTATTTATTGTGCAGAAAAGAAAACAAATTAAGGCCTTGTAATTATACAGTTGGGCATGTTCTTAAATAAAGCTTAAGCAGTCAGAACTCCATTTAGAATATTAATAATTGCATTCCCCAGGCCTGATCCCCAGCAGCTTTCTCTCTTTTTGCTCTTTCCCTCTTCTCCCATCCTTCCTTTCTTCTATCCCCCCTTGTTTCTCTCACTGGTGTCCGTCTCTGCTTGGACCTCAGGAATCCCTGGAAAGCCTTGCTCGACGGCCATGACTCGGCGTACTTGAGAGCCCGTGTTGGTCTTTTCAAAGACCATCAACAGTATTTGTTAGGTGATTTCATAGGCATGGGGCCCTCCTAGGATTTTCTTGCCCTCCTTCCTCCCCTCCCTTATTCTGGTTAAGCGCTGAGAAGAGGCATAACGTGTTTCGGGGCACGGATACTGGAGTCCGTCAGAACTGGGCTCCGTCCCCAGCCTGACTGCTGAGCAGCTGCATGACCTTGGTCAAGACACGTAATCTCTCCGAGCTGGTTCTTCCTCTGGTGATAAAGTTATCCCCCTCGCAGGCTTGTGTTTTGGGACTTGGATGAGAGAATGCATTTGGATCCCTGACACATAGCGAGTTCCTTACAGATGTTAGGTCTTTTCCCTTTGTATCTCTCTAGATCATACGAGACTTTCATGGAGTTTCTAATGTTTGTTGTACCAGACTCACACTTCCGTTGATGTGCCCTGAAGATGCTTGGCACCTATTAGGTCTTCCTGTACACTTGTGAAATGAGTGGATGTATCTGGGGGCCCGCAGGGAGACAGAGAGTGAGGGTGGTCAGTGTGTGGTGTGGTATTACAAGAGTGCCATGGACCTGTTTCCTCTTATGACTGATGACCAGTTCCCTGAACAATGTGCTCATCCCCAACATGGCTGTAGTGCTTTAGAAACCACTCTCAAAAGTACCACCTTATTTAACATGCAGTATTAAGGTGAAATAGCAATTACTCTCATCTGTCTTATCATTGAGGAAATGAAGAGAGTGAGTCATCCAAGGCCACATAGCTAGAAGTAGGGAGGTAGGAACCAGGATCCTGGTCTCAGACTCCCAGTGCCTTGTCTTTTCCACTATACTGGGCTGTTCCCTAAGTAATTGCTGATACCTGGGAGGAGACTTACCTGGTTTTTGGACCTCAGAGTTTTGATGCTTCTCTGAGACTTTCCATAGACCCATCACCACCTTGATTTTTTTTTTTTTTTTCTGGTTACTTTCCTGCTACATGGGAAATGCATACCAACACTGATTTTCCTGGCAATTTTATGGTAGTTGGGTTATTGTCAGAAACTAACTCAAAAATAGCCTAAAACATTCAAATATTGTTAGATTCATGGTCTATATTAGGTGATTGTATGCATAATGCTATGATGAGCCTTGTTAAATACAGGTGAAAGGTGCTGTGGAAACGTCTCCCCATGGCCAGTGCTGTGGCCTGGGGGATGGGGAGGGATGGAGATTCTAAAGTGGGATTTGGTTCAGGTGGGACTGGAATGTTCAGTCTAGTTGGGAAGATAAAAATGCGCTTTCTTAGACCAGAGATGCCGATATGTTAACTTTTGCTGATAGGTGCTGACCATACCAGACAGAGATGTTCTTGTATTCCAGGGATGCTGGGGAAGGACATGGGTCTTAAATTTGTTTTTCAAGGAATGTGTGCAGTATTTTATAGGAAGAAGGAGAAAACTAGATTGTGTGTGTGTGCGTGTGTGCATGTACATTTGCAAGCAAGCAGGGAACAAAGCTGAGACAAAAAGGAGAAGAAATATTTATTGTGTTAAGCTTCCTGCTAAGCACTCCTCCAACAGTAATCCTGTTCGAATAAGTGACATTTTCCTGTTTTATAAATGAGGACTCTGGGGCTCAGAGAGGTTATGTAACTTGCCCAGAGTCACACAACTAAAGTTACAGATTCGTATCTGTAAATTTCTGCTCCAGAATTCATGTTCTTTCTGTTGTATCATGGTGCAAAGGCTGGTTCACGTCTCTGGAGGTGGTTAGGAGCCCAGCTTTCCCCAAAGGAATGTTGAAAAATTGTTTTTTCTCCGCAGGGAAACTGATACCTCACTACCATTACTTTTGCTAATGCAGCTCTCAGCCCTCCTTGTTCCTGTCCCTGGGGATTCAGCACCATGGCCAGAGCCTAGGGAGCTCTGGGGGCCCAGTAAGCTGTGAACAGCTCCCCAGAGAGGCTCCCAGGTCCTGGGCTCCCCATTTTCCTCTCTCTAGCATCATCGCAGTTGCTGGTGGCTCAGCTGTGCTCTTAAGTGAGAGCCGGGTGGTGTTCAGGAAGAGCCTCGCACATGGGGTGGACAGAACTCTGCTGGCCCGCCTGGTGAGATCCAAACGTAAACAGGAAGGGGCATGTGAGAAGGGTCTACTCATTTCCATTCTCTCCTCCCAGGTCCAGGGCAGAGGGGAGGAAGATTATGATTTATCACTTCATTTACCCTGAACTTGGGAATCCTCTAGGTCCATGAGAAGGGAACTGAACTGGAGGGGGGCTCTTTCCTCAAGGGTAGAGCTCCCCGGGTCTGTGGTCCAGAGTTGCTGTCCTCATTCCTTTACCAAGCCTGTTCTGTTTCTGTTGAATGGGGCTGAAAGCAAGTGCATCTGTCATGTGTTTTTTTTTTCAATTTTTTTTTTTAACATTTATTTATTTTTGAGACAGAGAGAGACAGAGCATGAACAGGTGAGGAGCAGAGAGAGGGAGACACAGAATCTGAAACAGGCTCCAGGCTCTGAGCTGTTAGCACAGAGCCCAACGCGGGGCTCGAACTCACGGACCGTGAGATCATGACCTGAGCCGAAGTCGGACGCTTAACCGACCAAGCCACCCAGGCACCCCTGTCATGTGTTTTATCATAGGAATAGTCAGAGGGGGACAAACTATGGGAGCAGCATAGCAGAGCTGGCTGAGTTATGGTACTGGTGGTACTTCTTGTCCCTGTGCCCTCTTCATTCTTGGAAGGCTTTCACTTGGGTGTATAAAACAGAGCCCTTGACTGGAAGTCCAGACACCTTCAGGCTTACATGCATGTGCAATGCACACACAGAGACAACACACGCACACACACAGGCACACACTATGGTAGTGTGCTAAGGTCATGGATTCTGGAATCAGACACACTGATTCAGCCCTTATTTTAATAGTACCAGCTTTGTGACCTTGAACTAGCTAGCTAACCTCTAAGCCATGGGTTTTTTTCATCTGTAAAATGAGAACAAATCATAACAATAATATGGAACATAAATGATTTTGGGGAAGAGTCGGTGGACTAATATCTTTAATATCTGATATCTAATATCTTTAGTAATTAGTTCCTAACAAGCACTCAATAAATGCTACTCATTATTTCTACTTCTCAGAAAATTATTTCTGTATCCCAATTTTCCTTAGTTTATTCACATGATTATTGTTAATGATTCTGGAAAAAATCCCCATAGCACGGAACAAAGATTAGCAAGTTAATTAATTGTTTGCACTTGTGTTCAAAGCTCAAGGTTTAAATTAAGTTGAGGTCAGTGTAAGTAGCACTGGTATAAGAAAGAATTAGCTGAATTTGGCACCCTGCTCAATGCACGATTTATGAAATTCAGACCATTCAGTGAAATTGACTTGCATGCTTTCCTTTAACAATGTTTGTGATCAAAGTGCAAACGATGTCTTCTGCTTTGTGAAAAGAACGGTAAGCAGAAAAGCAGTTCACAACTCCTTGTGTGGATGGTCTCCCCTGGGAGTACCAGTCTTTGCCAGGACCATACCCTCATGTGCTTTTCCATTCTGTTCTCCTTAGCTCTCATTTCTGCCACGTCTCAATCCGAAGTGCCTTGGCTCTATAGACAGATGCCCTCCTGTTTCCAGATTATACGATCCTCACACAACCTGGCGGGATGTGAAGAAACAATTCCTTGAGAATCCACACCAAGTAGGGTGGGGGTCGTTCTGGGCTCCATATATTCAGTATGAGATAAGAGGTCTTGCATAAGTCTCCGGGGACTCTGCCAGATCTCTGCAGGAGAGAGGCCATGGGGAATAGGAATGAGCACTGCTTTTCCCAAACATTTTGTGGAATTGGACAACAGAGGCCAAAAGACTGTGCATGGTATAAATTACAGAAAACAGTGGTGTAATGACATTGTTTGGTGAATAAATTAAAGCCCTGAGTCATGAGGCCAATAACAGAGAGGGAGCAGAGAAGTGTAATTAAAAGGAGAAAAGAGATGTTTTCAGCTGACATTGGAAGTGAGATTGAGATAGGAGTGGGGCTGGGAAAATGGGGGCAGCTGGCCCCTAACTGTGGCTGTAGCTCAGGAGAGGGGACATGGCTGTTACTGGCAGTCAAGGAGGAGAATAGAGAGTGGTAATGTGGAGAATTTTAGTAGAAGCAAAGCCACGTGAGCTTTGGAAATAAGGATAGCTGTAGGATCCTGAACTCTGCAGGAATTTAGAATAAGCTGGGCTGGGAGAGTCTGTGTGAAAACAGATAAGAACCTGAGGAATAAGGAGGGAGATCAGGAGTGGGCTGGGTCTCCTTGGAGTCATGGGGTTCTAGGGGTTGTTCTCCAGGGTCTCTCATATCTGTAGCCCTGTGCTTTCTTGCAAATACTCTCTGACCTGCTGTTTCTAAGGATTAGAAATAATAAGATGTTTTATTTATTTTAATTTTTAAAGAGTTTTGAATGTTTATTCATCTTTTGAGAGAGAGAGACAGAGTATGAATGGGGAAGGGGTGGAGAGGTGGGGAGACACAGAATACGAAGCAGGCTCCAGGCTCTGAGCTGGCAGCCCAGAGCCCAATGTGAGGCTTAAACTCACGAACCATGAGATCATGACCTGAGCTGAAGTCAGACACTTAACCAACTGAGCCACCCAGGTGCCACCCCTGGCCCCGGCAAAAAAAACCCCAAGATATTTTAGAGCAAGACACCTGCCTTGGGTCAGCTGATGTGCATGGATATAGGGACTGTGACCAACCTGACTGCATCCCACCATTCTGTGGGGCCAGCAAGGGTTAAAGACTAGAAGGGGCATTCAAATTCTGAGCCACATGTAAACCTTTGAGACAAGTCTCCTTCCCCAGATTCTTCTGGAAACATAGGCAGTGAATGGTTTCCATGGGAGAATGTGTCTTATTCCCTTCGTGTGCCTGCACCTAGCCTTGCCTGCCATGGACTAGGTACCAAATTAGTATGGGCTGAATGATTGAGGGGATGGAGGTTGCTTTTCAATATAGTAAAAGCTGGGATGATACTAAAACTTTGTTTAGAGAATTTGCCTATCTTTGTTGTTCTGTGCTATAAACCAACAGCTGGAAGAGTGCATAGCACATAGTAGGAATTCAGTAAAATTATTGTTCAAACTGGGGCACAAAGTGAAAGGGAACTTACTGGATGGGATTCTGGGACAACAGGTGTGAACTGGGACTGTTTGGGCAAATCAGGGTGTGTGGTCACCCATCATCGGTACTTGTTGAATGAATGGATCTTGTATCCTTGGAGCTATCTAAAGAGGAGTGAAGGTTTTATGGGGTTTGCCTCCTTTTAGGCAAAGTACTTCCGTTTATCCTGGAATCATTCAACTCATATTTTCTGGGTACCTACTCTCTACCAGGTATTTCGATCATATCAGGGATACAGAGAGTTTGAGAAGAGCCTTGTTGTTACTCTTAGGGTGTCCACTGGGTAACGAAGTAGTGACAGTATTTGACAGTATGACAAGTGCTAAACTAAAGGGATGGGCAGACTGCTCTGGGAACATGTGAATGGGGAAAGCTAGAGGAGGTGGCAGTCAGGAAGGCTTTTTGGAGGAAGGATATTTCAGGGAGTCCTGGAGGGTGGTTAGGAATTTGCCAGAAATTCCAGGAGGAAGGAGCCAGAGTGTCAAGGAAGTCTGTTCATGGCAGAGAACTCATTGCAGAGCAACTCAACAACACTATGTTGCTGGATGCTTGGAACCGTAGACTGTGACCAAGGTAGATGGGCCCATGACCTCCCAGACGGTACGAACTGTTTGCCATCAGACACGACACCCTGTAACCCATTAGGGCTGACAGTGGAATGGCCACGTATGTCAGGATCCAGGAGGAGGGGCACCTACCCCATGTCTGGAGTGCTGACTCTGGCAGTGACCTAGGTGGGGAGAGAGGCTTCTCGATACCCACGTGGACCGCAAAGGGGCAGCCGATGTGCCCCTTTCAGCATCTCCCTTTCCATTCAGTAATGTGGGGAGCCTTTCGCCCCGCCCTCCTTATTTTGCTATTGTTACCTGGGCGGACGGGCTGGTCACAGGACTGGGCCAGGACCACCGTGCTCCTGCACAGAGGTGGGAGGCCTGAGGTCTCAGGATCTGGAGGAAGAGGCTGGGTGGGAGGTGGTGGGTAGATAGGAAGCTGGAGGAGGTGGAAGGAGCTGGAGTTTGCTTAGCTAAGGCCCATCTGCCTCCCCATCCAGAGCTTTTGAATGTAATATTAAATTGTTCCTCATTATTTTCCTTGGATGGGTTTGCTATCCTGATATATTAATTATTCTTAAAGGTCAACAGCGCTCTTTCGAATCCCCTTCTGTTCTATCATGTAATCAGTTAATTAATTGGAAACCATTTAGAAGCGTCTGCTGAGCGCCTTGTCTGGTGCGAGTTTTCTTGTTTTGTTGTTCCTGCAGCGATGGCTCCCTCCACGTTCCTGTTTTCTTATAAGGATTTGGAATCTGAAGTGTGGGCCCCGCCCCTCATCCCTCCCCTTCCCCTGGCGGGCCCTCTCACTTCAGTCATACCATAATAGGTGTGATATCTCAAAATCTTTTTTCTTTCTGAGTCTCTACTGGTAAGAAAAGCCCATCTCCGTGGAGTGCCTGTGTAAGACGGGCACTGAATGGGGCGCTCACGTGTAGTATTTTATTTGATTCCCACCATTTAATGTGGTAGAGATTCTGCTGCCATTTCAGAGGAGAGAAAGAGGTTCAGTGATGCAGTGGGCTCTCCCAAGAATTACGGAGCTAGAAAGGGGCCAAGCAAGGATAGAACCTCCTGGAAGCTTTATATTCTTGTTTGCTATGGTGCTGGTCCTTCGAAGTATCCGGGAGAAACTTGGGTTGTGGTAGAGTCTTATGTAGAGTTCTTAGTCCCAGGTGCTGCTGGTTCATCACAGGTGTAAACGTTTGAGAGGAACACGGAGCCCTGTTACTTCTTTATTGCACTTCCATTTTGCTTGCTGTTTCTAGAATCTGATGCGTGCAGAGGGAATTTCTCAGCAGCTTGAGGGCAGAGCAGAAGCGGGAAGCAGTGCTCCCAAATGTGCCCCCCCCCACCCCCGCCAGCACAAGACAGTCACGCTAAAAGGCTGACCTGTGCTCGACTCATTGGCAGCTCAGCGTGTGTGTTCTGCTGCCAGACTCCTGCCCACGTGCCTCCTGGAGACGTGCTCTGAGGCGCTCTGACCCTGGGCATGTTGTTAATGTATGTGGCTCCGCCAGGCCCCTCCCTGCCTGCGCTCTGGTCTGCAGTCAAGTCGGGAGCCCGTAGGGGGAGCCGATTGCTGGTTGAGGGAATCTCCGTGCCTCTCCCTGGGCCCCTTGCTGCTGCCAGGTGGGTCTTCGTCCCTTTTGGCTTTACGTGTGGTCCCGGTTGGACTAGGGGACACGGTGGGAAATTTGATGTGCTTCCCCCTCTCAAGAGACCAAGACTTCCAGTCTTCCCACACCTGGGGGTGGGGAGGTTTTCCGAATTCTGCTTAAGAACGGTAGGATTTTGTCCTAGTGGGTCACAGGAAGACAGGGGTCATGGGAACCACAGGAGATGGGTCCCCAGTACCACCTACTACCTCCTGCTTCTCCTGGTGGGTGGTACAGAACACAGACTGCAGCCAGGCTGTGGGGGTTCGATTCGTGGCTCCCCCTCGAGGCAGCTGCTGGCCCAGGGTGAGGTATCTAATTTCCTTGTTCCATGATCTCTCCTTTGGAATGTGGTGATGATGACAAATGATGATGATGACGATGATAGCACGTCCCTTATAGGGTTGTTGTCGTGTTTAAGTGAGCTCTTTTTTTTAATGTTGTTTATTTTTGAGAGAGAGAGAGCATGCATGAGTGGGGGAGGGGCAGAGAGAGAGGGGGACAGAGGATCCGAAGCGGGCTCTGCACTGACAGCCAGGGAGCCCGATGTGGGGCTTGAACTCAGGAACCGTGAGATCGTGACTGGAGCTGAAGTCGGATGCTCAACCCCCTGAGGCACCCGCGTGCCCTAAGTGAGCTCTTCCGCGTAGAACCTTTAAAGAGAGCTGGCCCAGAGTAGTCGCTGTGTGTTAGCCACGGTCATCACCACCACTCTCAATACCGGCCTCGCCACGCATTGAGTACCTACCGCGTGCCAAGCACTTGGTTGGGCACTTGATATCCATAAATTCATCTTAATCCTTAGAGCTGCCCCATGAGGCAGATACTATTATGATTTGTGTGGTCAAGATGAAGAAACGGACCCAGGGCGGTTCAGTAACGTCCTTGGAGGGTGGGTCACGCGATTCCGAGGACCAGAGCCGAGAGTCTAGCTTGTCTCTCTGGCTCCGAGGTTGGTGCTGTTTGCCATTATTGCCACTGCTCACAGCTAGAGCGGGAGCCGGTGTCGCCTGGTGGGTTTGGTACCACGTAGGGTGCTGGGCTCATGCCGAACGATTCTGATTCCTCAGGTCTGGGCTTGGGCCCTGAGAATGTATATTTCTAATGAGTCCCCAGTGATGCTGATGCTGCTGGTCTTGGGATCACACTTTTGAGAAAACTCCTGCCTGCCCCATGGGATGTGGCGTCCCAGAGCAGTAAGGTGGGGACATAACGAGCTCTCCACCACACTGCCTGCCTGGGCTCTCCCTGCAGTGCCCCTTGCCTACACGTTCCATCGTAAAAACGAATCTGTTACCTACTTCCTCACGTGGTCTCCGTGGCCGGGTCTCCTGCCCAGCCCAGTGGATGAGAAGGCTGCCAGGTGACAGTGGCATCCCTGTGTCCTCCTGGCTCTGCTGGAAGGGAGGCAGACAGCAGTTGGCTACAGGTCTTTACATCCACAGACAGGCTGTGGTCTGGGAAGGGGGAGGGACACGGAGGCCTGAAGGGCTCCGGTGCAAAGGCACCTGAAGCCCGTAGGCAGCTGTCTGCAAAGCTATCTCTGGAAAGAGCGGCTTCAGTTAACCCTTTCATCCTAGTCGATGACACCATGCTCCAGTCTCCTAGGAAAATGCCGCAAGGCCCTCGGCTAAGGTCTCTGCTCCTTGGTGCGTCCCCTGGCCTCAGGGGGACCCCGTCCATTTGGCAGCTGAGCAGGGTCCCCACCTGCTCACATTAGTCCATTTCTAGCACTGTCCCAGCCCTTCTCCAGACTGCCTATGGGCACCTCTCATGGTGCAGCCCTCCACCAGGTTTCAGATGGGGAGGCCAAGTCCCCTTTCTAGTTATTAACAATGGCGTCTGTTCCCAGGAGTTTTCGATTCCTTGGCTCTTCGCACGGTGTCTCTTTACATCTGGACACATGGCTGTTTTGTTCTCCTGTACTTGCACGATCATCTGACCTTTCGGGACAGAAGGAGTTGATAAGAGGCGAAGCAAACTCGTTGCAAAGACAAAACTTCACTACTGTCAGTGGTTCTGGAAGTGTGGTTCCCAAACTGGCAGGGTGGGCATCACCCTGGGAGCTGCTTAGCAATGCAAATTCCAGGCGAGACCTATTGAATCAGAAGCTCTGGGAGATGGAGCCTGGTTGTCTGGCTTTTATAACCCTCCAGGTGATGCTCATGCCCAGAGTTGGAGAACCTGTGTCCTAGATGCTTCCCTCAACCCACCCCTGGCCTGTGTTCCTTCCAGCCACTCATCACGAGGGATCACGAGGGATCAGATGCATTGCTGGCTAATCATGTTTCTTTATAAACATGCCCAAAGCCGCTTGGTGCTTAACATTGTGTTGTTTTGGGGAGAGCCATAGATCTTCCTCGAGTTCCAAGAGTAGATCTTAGAACGTAGATCTTGGGTGCCAGTTCTCGCTTTAGTGAGATACTCCACGGGAATATGCCTTCAAGTCCTGCGTCTTGAAGAGCAGGGTGGTACTCGTGCCCCTGCCTGCCCTCCTCCCTGCCTGCCTTCCCCGGACTCTGGTTTCTCCAGTCCCAATGGTGCATGTGGCAGTTTCCTCATCAGCCTCTCTGTGGCTGCAGCCACACTCACCTGTGGCTCTCTCCTCCCTCAGTAGCCCCTGCTTTGCTTTCTTGATTGTCTCACAGATGCTCCCCGTGTCTTTGTCCTTCTCTCATCACAACAGCTCTGGAGTGAAAAATGAGTGTGATGCATTAGCCACATCACTGTGTCACCTTTGTTCATGTACCAGAGTCCCTTGGGTGCCATGGCTCCCGGAGCCAGACCCAGCCTTCTCCTCCCCTGAGGGGGCCAACTGGTAGGAATGCCCCATGCCCGTCAACCCTCTACCCCCACCCCCTCAGAGCTCCAGAGAGAGCCCTCATGCTTCAGGGCAATTAGCTTTTGGTTAATTTGTCTGAAAAGAAACTCCCAGGGAGCAAAACCCCTCAGAATATAGTCTCAATAACATTCAAGGTCTGGTGAGAAGCAGACTGCAAGAAGGCTCAGAGCTGATGGTAAGGCTTTTTCATGAGCCTTACCTCTGGTCCCCAGGCTTTGTGGTGAGGGCTACCGTTCCCTTGACCTGTGGGGCCTTCAGTCTCTGCCCGAGCCTGTGGGCAGGGGCTGGGCTGGGCAGGAGTTCAGACACCAGCACGGCTCCGGTGGCTGTGTGTTCTTTGGTTGAACTGAGAATTTGCTGATGCCTGAGTTCAGGGGGTTATCGCCTGGGCCTCTGGAGCTTGTTTTAATGGGCTTGGGCCTGTCGGAGCTCCAGCAGTGACTGGAGATGGGCAGATAAGGGGAGAGTTGCCATATGCATGGAAAATGATAGGTTGTATTTATCAAGGGCCAGGCCTCGTACCAGCTGCTTTCTGTGCCCCGTTTGCCAAAGTCCGTGTAATCCTCACCACAATTCATGGGGACAGGCCCTGCAGTATCCCCAGTTTCCATATGATGAGACAGGTCAAGTAACATGCCCAGGGTGACAGAGCTTGGGAACAGCTCCCAGACCCATGTGATGCCAAGGTTTTGTGGGAATTCAACTGAACTTGCTGTACATTTATTGAGCACTTACTATGCTCCAGGGGCTATAAAGGCTATCGAACTGAAAAGAAGTGTGTTCTTTACCTGAAGGAAGAGCAGTCTTCTGGGGGAGACCAAGACATACACAGCAGACAGAGCTGGAAGTCTGAGATGTGGGCTGTATGTGAGGCCCAGACAGAATGCATGGGGAGAAGAGGAAGGAAGGAAAGGTTTCGGCGTGGGTGGCACTGGCCATACTTAGGGCTATTTGAAATGTACCTGGAGGACAGGGAGCAAGTGCATGAAAGTGTAGAGGACGCTGGGGGCCATGGTGTGGAGATGGAGAAGTGCCAGGAAGCTGTGAGGGTGTAGCCAGCTTGGTGATACCGCTCTGTTCGTGGTGGTGGTGACAGTGGGGTCTTTAGGATTAGTTATGAGAAGGGAGGTGTGGGGGGTGACGGAGTGGTTGAGGTCATTGTGCGAAAAGACCTGAATTTCAAGGTGGAGTCTGGGCTTGATGAGGTGGGCCAAGCATTCCTGAGGTCCAGCAGTCATGCCCAAGTTTAGTCTCTTGTGTGCTGGGCCACAGTCCTTCTTCACCCTCTCAGTGTGCAGCAAGTCCTGTCCCCTCTTTTCCTGACTGTCCTGAACTTCTCCAGCCTGAGAGGATGCTGGCAGCTGTTCAGTGGTCCCCACAGAGTTGGGGACAACCGGAGTGACTCCTTTCCACGTGACTGCTGGATTCTGGGACAGATTGGCGTCTGGGGAAAGGACATCTGACTTTACTTTGGAGAACTTCGAGTTAGACTTCTCCACCTACTGGCGGCTCCTCTTTACTTAGAGGGCCCCAGTCAGTGCCTGGCTTTTACAGATGGTCTAGAGCTTCGTGGACCAGTATGGTAGCCTTGGCCATCCATGGCTGTTGAGCCCTTGAAATGTGGCCCGTCCAAACGAGATGTGCTGTGGGGGTAAAGTACACATGGATTTCAAAGCTACAACACACACACAAAGGAATATGAAATATCTCATTAGCATTTGTTATATTGATCATGTCAATTGATGACATTTTATATTAAGTATGAATACAACTAGTTTCGTCTCTCTTCAGAGACCACTAGAAAATTTGAATTCGCATATGTGGCTCACATTATGTTTCTACGGGTGAGTGCATGCTGTCACACTCTTTCTGTAAAGGTCCACGTACTAAATAGATTAAGCTTTGTGGACCATTTGGTCTCTGTGACACCTACTCAACTCTGTGGCTCTAGGCAAGCTACAAGGGATGTCTGAGTTTTCTTTTCTTGCTTTCTGTTTTTATAATGTTTCTTTATTTTGACAGAGAGACAGATAGAGAGTAAGCAGGGGAGGAGCAGGGAGAGAGGGAGACAGAGAATCCCAAGCAGGCTCCACATTGTCCGTGTGGAACCCGATGTGGGGCTCGAACTCATGAACCGTGAGATCATGACTTGAGCTAAAATCAAGAGTCAGATGCTTCACCGACTGAGCCAGCCATGTGGAGGCACCCCCCCCCTTTTTTTTCCAAAGTTTATTTATTGGGCACCTGGGTGGCTCAGTCAGTGAAACGTTTGGCTCTTGACTTTGGCTTAGGTCATGATCTCACAGTTCGTGGGTTCGGCTCCTTGCTGGCAAGGTGGAGCCTGCTTGAGATTCTCTCTCTGTGTCCCTCTGCCTCTGCCCCTTGCCTGCTCATGTGCTTTCTCACTCTCTTCTCTCTCTCTCAAAAACTTTATTTATTTTGAGAGAGAAAGAGAGCATGCAAGGAGGGGAGAGGGAGAGAGAGAGAGAGAGAGAGAGAGAGAGAGAGAGAGAGAGAATGAATCCCAAGCAGGCCCCATGCTGTGAGCACGGAGCCTGATATGGGGCTTGAACCCACAACTGTGAGATCATGACCTTAGCCAAAAGGCCTTAGTCGGGCGTTTGACTGAGCCACCCAGGTGCCCTGTAAGGGTGTATGAGTTTTCTGTAGCTGCTGTAACAAATTACCCTAAACGTTGTGGCTTAAACACACAGATTTCTTGTCTTGCACTGTGTAGCTTAGAAGTCAAACATGGGCCTCACTTGGCAAAAATCAAGATGTCTACAGGGCTGGGGTCCCTTCTGGAGGTTCTAAGGGAGAATTGTTACATTGCCTCTTGCAGCTTCTAGAGGCCATGCCACATTCCTTGGCCTGTGGTGCCTTCCTCCATCTTCAAAGCCAGCACATCACATCTCTTTTCCTTTCTTCCATTGTCACAACTCTCTCTGACCTTCTGTCTGTCCCCCTCTTCCACTTTTGAGGATGCTTGTGATTGCACTGGGGCTATTGGGAGAATTAAGGACAATTTTCTCAAGGTCCACACTCTTAATCGCATCTGCAAAGTCTCTTTTGCTATGGAAGTTGATCTGTTCACAGATAACGGGGACTTAGAATGTGGACATCTTTGGAGGACCGTTATCCCACCAAGGACATGGGCACAAACAAGACGTTAATGAAGGGGCATGGTTGTGTTGTGACAAAATCATATTTACAAAAACGGAAAAAACAGTGCTGGCCCATGGACCATAGCTTGCTGGCCCCTGTGCACCACGATGAACAGTTCTGCACCCAATTCCAATGTGTGGGTTTTTTCCCCCTACACCACCAAACAATTCTGGGACACCAAGCTGGGTGTCCCACAATTGAACTCAATTCTGACACTATCTACCCAGCGATAGCATCAGACTCCACAAGTGAAGGGCTCAGTCGCCACTCCAGACGCCAGTCCCAAATCCAGATTGTCGCTGGTGCTTCTCACAACCTGGCTGAAAATCAGAGGTTCCCTTGACCCCTTCCTTGGGTTCGATAAATTTGCTAGAGTAGCTCACAGAACTCAGGAAACTCATTTACTCAACTAGATTACTAGTTTATTACAAAGGATAGTAAAGAATGCAAATTCCACAAGCAGATGAAGAGATACATAGGGCCAGGTCCCGAATAAAGGCTCTTTTGTCCTTGTGGCGTTTGGGGTCTGGCATGGTGGCACATGGAAGTGTTCCACTTCGCCAGCCCCCAAACTCCTTTCTTACGGGGGCTGTATTATGTAGGCATGGTTGATCAAATCATTGCCCATTGGCGACTGATTCCACCTTTGCTCCCTTTCCCCTCCCCAGAAATGAGGGGGTGGGACTGAGAGTTCCAGTCAGCAACCCCCCCCCGCCCCGCCCATGTGCAGGGGCTTTCCAAAAGTCACCTCATTCTCTGAAGTAATTTCAGGGACTGAGGACAAGAGATCAAATATTATAATAAAAGATCCTCCCATTATTCTTAACTGCTCAAGAAATCCTAAGTGTTTTGGTAGCTCTGAGCCAAGAACCCTGTACCAAGAGCAAATACATATTTCTTATGACAGCCATCATTTCTCTATGTTACGTGGGGTGATTTTTGGGGGATTGGGGTGATATTTTTGCTAGATGATTCTGTGGTCCAGTAAGTTTGAGATTCAGTAGGTCAGCTCCTTCTCTTAGGAAAGGCTCTGAGAAGTTCTGCAGTAAATAAGTGTGTTTTGTTTTGTTGAGAACCACATTATTCAAGCAACATGAATATTTTCCCTTTGGAATATCCCTTAATGTACTGCGGACCTCAGATTCCTGGGAACATACTCTGGGAAACCCTGGGTTAGCCCAACACAGGGCCCTTGTAGAATAGCTGTCTCCAGCCTCCCAATCTAAGGTCAAGGCACCAGTCACGTCATTGGAGATTTGATTAGAGAAAGCATTTTGGCTTCATTAAAGTTCATTAAGTGAGCCATCCAGTGTAATTTAGCTGAATAAAAATGGCTCAAATGGCTTTAACCCCCACCCCCTTTTACAGCAGTTTAATTGAGGGAAAAGCAAATATATCAATGATGTAGAAGGATATTTCTTGGTCTTCAAGAGGAAGGTTGGGCAGCAGCCCCAGCTTTCTTGTCACAGACACTGGATTTTAAGAGGTTGGCTCTTAGAGCCTCTTGGATGGCCAGCAGCAGGCCTTGGGGATGGGATTGCGTGGTGCTTCCTTCTTCCCCGCCTGTTCAGCCCAGGGAGTTTGGTGGCCGCCACCATAACAGCTCCTCACAGCAGGCTGCAGTCATCTCTGGTGTGAGGTCAACTGTACACAAAGTCTCAAGGTCAAGGTCAATGACGCATACATGCTCTGGCTCTTGGAGAAATGTGCAGTAGACTGTCAGCCGCCTCCTTCTTCGTGGCTGGTTGGCTTCTTTCCAGCAAACTCTCTGTGGGGTTGGTGCTGCATCAGGGGGTTCTCCTTTCTTGACCTTTCCTCCAGGTTCTTCAGCAATGTCAAAAGAATCCTGGCAAGGGAGGGAGTTGGCTCTGTCCAAGAAGACCCATGGAGATATTTCCTTTATGGGGAAAGGGAAGGAGGACAGACAGATCATCAAGGGGGCACTGGCTCTTACAGAAGGAACAGTCGCATTTTTCTTCTTTTTTTTTCTCAAAATATTTATTTATTTTGAGAGAGAGCAGGAACACACACACAAGTGGGGGAGGGGCAGAGAGGGAGAACAAGAGAATCCTAAGCTGGCTCTAGGCTCAGTGAGGAATCCCAAGCGGAACTTGAACTCACAACCGTGAGATCATGACCTGAACTGAAATCAAGAGTCAGATGCTTAATCGACTGGGCCACCCAGGTGCCCCAAGAATCCCCCCTTTCAAAATGCTGCCTTCTTGGATGAAGGAAATAAGGCTTAGATGATGATGGACGCAGCCAGTGAGCCTCGGCTCCTGGGAGCCTACAAGATGAGGAGGGGCTTGACCTTGGCCGTGTTCTGGTTAGCTGTGCTTGGAGCCCCTAGGGTGTTCAGAATCATGCCTTTTGCAAGTGGCTGAACGAATCCTCTAGGAAAAGTCAAGGGACTGTGGTGTTCATCACTCCCGGTTCTCAGTATTCTTTTTTTTTTTTTTCTTCCCTTGCTCCAAAGGGTTTATTGAGACGAGTTTCACATCCAAGTCCAGTGCAGAGGAGATGGGACTTATAAACAGGAATCTTGAAGGTGGCACAAGGGTTCGGGGTGGAACCCGGAAAAGAACATGAAATTAAAATAGAGGAAGAGAGTGGAGGGCCGGGAGAGGAGACACAGACTATGGCCCAGTGATAACAACATGGGGGTGGGTGGGGCCCTGTTAAAATCCCATCCATTTATACAGATATACAGGGAGCTGTGGGGGACCTGAGGGACCCTCCTCCACCCTCCATGCCCCATCTTCTCCATTGGCCACCCAATGGATGTGGTTGGAGGTAAGGGTTGGCACCTCCCCCCAGGGCATCAGCTGCTCCCCATGCACTTACTGGCCCTGGAGGCACCGGGTAGTGTCTGGAAATCTGCGTTGAGAGATGGAGAGGGGTGGCTGGTGCATTGAGCGTGCTTCCTGGGTGGGCCAGGCTGGGCCCTCCCCCTGAGCACAGCCCCGGGGTGCAGCGGGCTCTGGGCTTCCTGTGGGACCTGGAGCAGGGGCGGCTGGGGCTCCTCCCAGCACTACTCCCTGGCAGGTCTGAGAAGATGGAGAAAGGGCCCGGGGCTTCAGAGAGAGAATCTGGCACCTTCTGGTGTCTTGGAAAAGCTGATCCCCCAGGACACCCAGCCCTAGTTGTGATGCATCCAAAAAGGCAGCTCAGATACCAGGACTACTGGGTGTCAGGGCACAGAGAACAAACTCCCTGAGGCCATCTGGGAGGGTGCTTCCTGGAGGAGGCGACTCCTCAGGCTGGATGTTTGGGGAAAGGCAGGTGATGGGGTGTGGCCTCCTGGAGTCAGGGCATTAGCACCACCAGTCTCTGAGTTGGTTGACAGAAAGAGCCCAGGTCTCTGAGCCTTCAGACCGAGGCTGGAAGTTGCCTCAATCCCACCTGCCCAGGCCAGCTTCCCAGTTGGTGTGGCGGCCAGGGAGGAGCCAGGTGGGTGTCACAGGGTGTCAACTTTCTCTTTTCACGCTCTTTTGCAGAAAAACACCTGCGTGTGCCCAGGGGGATCTACCTAGTGGACAGATGCCAGGTTAGATCTTAGCAGCTGGAACCTGATTGGGAGGTGGGTTCCTGGAGCACCTGGGCATAGAGCAAGGTAGTGATGGAAAGTCATGGCTTGGAGCCTTTCAGGGGTCACAGTAGAGCGGCCAGCTTGGCTGTCAGGGCCAGGGGGTAAAAGAGGCGCTAAGGACAACTAGTATATAGTTTGTTTGAACTGCTCTAACAGGTCTGGGCGGCTGAGACAACAGAAAGGTATCTCCCACAGTTCTGGAGGCTGTAGGTCCCAGGTCAAGACGTTGGCAAGGTTGGCTTCTTCTGAAGCCTCTCTCCTTGCCTTGTAGATGGATGTCCTCTCCTCGTGTCTTCACACGGTCCCATTCTGTACATGCCTGTGTCCTAATCTCTTCTTATAAACACACCAGCCCTATTGGATTAGGGTTCATCTCAGTGACCTCACTTAACCTTAATTACCTCTTTGAAGGCTCTGTCTCCAAGTACAGTCACTTTTAGAGGTACTGAGGGTTATGATGTCACCATACGAATTTTTAAAAAAAATTTTTAATGTTTATTTTTGAGAGAGACAGAGCATGAATGGGGGAGGGGCAGAGAGTGAGGGAGACACAGAATCCGAAGCAGGTTCCAGGCTCTGAGCTGTCAGCACAGAGCCCGACGCAGGACTCAAACTCACAAACTGAGAGATCATGACCTGAGCTGAAGTCAGATGCTTAATTGACTGAGCTACCCAGGTGCCCCAACATACAATTTTTTTTTTACATTTTATTTATTTTTGAGAGAGAGAGAGGACACGAGTGGGGGAGGGGCAGAGAGATTGGGGGACAGAGGATCTGAAGCGGGCTCTGCGCTGACAGCAGCGAGCCCGATGCGGGGCTCGAATCCAACGAACCTTGAGATCACCACGTGAGCCAAAGTTGGTTGCTCAACCGACTGAACCACCCGGGCACCCCTCAGCGTATGAATTTTGAGGGGACGCAATTGAGCCCATGACCAAGGAGACAAAACCACAGTGAGCGGGATCGAGGGGGTGAAGGGGTGGAGTGAGCGTGCAGGAACCGAAGTGGGGGCCGGGCAGACCCGACAAAGGGTCCACGGTGTGGACGTGAACAGGTGTGGGGTGCCCGGCTGACCTAGGTGGCGGGTGGGACAGTCTGGCACAATAGCACGGGAATAGCGAGGCACCTGCCAGCAGCAGTCCCTTACACAGTTGAGTCCTGAGACGTAACCTGCCCGTGGGCCTGCCTCTGCCAGTAGAGGAGGGGGCACTGCCTTCCAGATGTCAGCCGTGCCGTGAATCCAGGAAATCTATGAAGTTCCTCGTCTCCTGGGTCTCTTGTGGATGGAGCTTAGTGTCCCCTTCTCAAGTCTCAGCCCCCAAGGATATGTTTCTTTGGGGCAACGGAAGAATCCATCTGGCTGGCTTTTCTTGGCAATAGGTCCCTCTTGAGTGATCCTCACCTTGGACAGTAGGGTTCCGAGGGTAGAGGGTGACATCCTCTGCATTCACGGGTTCCGTGCTGCTGCAGTTGGGCGCCCCCTTTAGGAAGGTCATGGGACTGCTAGCCACACTGAAGTTCACTGGAGATCACCAAGGGGTTAATGCAGGAAGAGCCATCTCAGCCCTGTCTTTCCTCAGGGTCAGATTTTGGCCATCTGTGTGTCTGGCTCCCTGTCCCCAGAGCACCCAGTAACTGCCTCATCATTGTTCATGACTCTGGGCCCCAGAGTCTGGGCTGTGAGAGAGCCAGGAGCGCAGGACAGAATTAATGGCTTTGTTTGGTAGTCTCGGATGAGGGATACGGGGGCAATGTCACAGAGCTTGATTTTGGGAAAGTGTTTGATACATCATCTCGTAAGATTGTGCTCACCGAATTAATTCCAGTGGTCAGGTGGCTTGGAAACTGGCCGCTGACCCAAGCAAAAGTCAGAGACAGGTGATAATGGATCTTTTAGGGAGGAGGATCCAGGAAGAGGCTGCCGTGGGGCCCAGAGGCAGGATGGTTCTTAAGTAAACCCTTGTCTGATGAGCAAGATAACCAGCCCGTCAATAACTGGCGACAGGTGAGTGCAGGTGAGGCGCTAGCTGGAAGGAAAGTCAGGGGCAGTGAATTCTGAGTAGGTGGTAAGTCTATTAAAGCCCTGTCTCTCAGCTTCCCCGTGTGCCCTGCGCCACGAGCATTTATAAATGCCTGTGTGGCCAGAGGCGTGCCCTGCTTGTCTCGTGGTGGCCGTATGTTTGCCTTACTTGTCTTTTGTGGATACATTTGTCTCTGGGGCTGGATGCTTCTCTCGTGTGTCTCTGGCGAGGTGCTGTGTGCAGTCGCACAGGTTGCTCACACTGCACTCCTCCAGGGACTTGTGCAGCACAGTGTCGCTGTCTCTGGTGACACCTGAGGGGTGTGTGTGTGTGTGTGTGTGTGTGTGTGTGTCTACCTGGGAATTTAGATGTCTGTGGGTTGCTTGAAAATGTCCCGGGGCGTGTCACGTGTTGCTCGTTGCTGGAGCCTTTGCATTAAGGCCACTCAGACCTCCTCAGCTTCGGACAGCAACCTCTGAGCCCCAGTTTCCTCATCTCTGTTGTGGAGATAATAGTGATACCCGCTTTGTACGGTTGCTGTAAGTATTAAATACGGTCACGAGTGTAAAAGTGCTTAACACAGTACCTGGTGCTTACTTAGCCCTTCGTGAAAGGCAGGTGTTGATCGTGGTAGCAGTGCAGGGAGGTGGGAAGGAGTGAGGACGGGAGAGGGGAGAGGAGCTGGTCTGTAGAGGGAGTAAGGGCAGGCTTTCCTTCCCACAAGAGAGGATGGGTCTGTGTACCAGCGAGGCAGTGGGGGAGGAGGGGACTTTGTCCCCCTGGACAGAGCCTGTGACCACTGCAGTGGCCGCTCCATCTGGCCAAGGAACTGGAGGAATCTTGCTGGGTGTGGCAGGGGCAGGAGGAGGATGAAGCCAGGATGCCCCCCGGAGGAAGAGGAGCCCACCTCCCCCTTACGGAGTGTCCTGCCCCCTGCCCCCCAATCCCATCCATCTTGTAGTAAGGAGATAATACTGATTCTTATTCATGATTTGCCCAGAATGCCTGGTATTTTCTATCTTTCAGAATCCAATTTTCTCATGACATTTCTGCCTGATGTAGCATAACATGACCTTTGTGAAGGGACATTGCTGGCAGCCTGCCCCCTGCCTCCGGCTCCTCAGGAACCCCTCGCACTCTCCGTGGCTGGACCCCCTCGGGGATGGGCAGGGTCCCCACTTCATCCGGATTATTCCTGTCTCTTGCTTCTTGCTGGGGGTGGAGTGGCGATGGTGGGGGAGGGACAGACGGGGCGTACTTCTGAGGGCTCTGTGACTCTGGGGTTCCTGGCTGCTGACTCTTATGGGGTGCTGCTCCGTTTTAGAACTGGGGGTTCCGTTCAGGGCTGTGCTGCAGGGAGGCCGAGACCTCATGGCAGGTGGGCCTTGCCTTTACTTTTGCTGCCGCTGTGTAGACAGTGAGCTGGGAGAACCACAAAACAAAACAGAAGACTTCTGTCTGGATGCGTCACTCACATTTGCTGAAACGTCGTAGAGGCTAATGGTAACAGGGACTCAGAGTGGCATCGACACCCGGTGTCCTTGACCCCGAGGTCTGAGCTCCGGGCGCGAAACCTACTGTAAAGTCAGCCTCTAGCCCACACAGCTTGGCGTGTGCATCTGACCCACGCTCCAGCCTCCCGAGCGGTGGGTCCCAGGGCGCTTTGCCCCAGTGTGTCCTCAAGTGGTCATTGTGCAGGTCCTCCTTTATCACCCGTTTCCTTCTGGTCAGCGCGGGTGCAGGAAGTCTGTAGGCACGAGCAGACTGCTGGTAGGGGTTTTGTGAAGGGGAGCATGTGGACAGGTCACGGTTGATGAGCTTTCAGTGAGTCACGAGCGTTAGGGCTCTACACGCCACGGGCAGGAGGCAGGCTGCGGGGCATCTACCCTAGACAGCGCCCTGCGGGCAGGAGGGCCCTGGGAGGACAGTGCTGGCTGCAGGGGAGCAGAACAGGAAGCTTAGGGTCCCCTCCCTGCCTATGGCCCCCCTTCTTTTGTCTACCAGTCCCCTGCACCTGCAGAAACGGGGTTGCCTTTCTTAACATAGTCACAGGCTGTCACCAAGGGTAGGGCGGCCTCAGATGCAAAGGGGAAGCCGTGTCCCTTGGGTCCTTGTGTCTGTCATCTGTCCCTGTGAAAGGTGTGCATACTCTCTGTGATTTCACCAGCCTGGACTTCCCCTGTGACCTCTAGCCCCTGGCCAACAGGCTAGTTGATTTCTCTCCCTGGATGTCTAACAGGCATCTCTAACTCAGTGTTTGCAAGGGGAAGCTCTTGATCTGAACCCCACCCCCAGATATGACCCTTGCACAGCCTTCCTGGTCTTAACAAATAAGGCTGCTCGCCTTGTTGCTGGCATCTTCCTGCCTCCTCTCCCAGACCCAATCCAATAGGAGGTCCAGGCGGCCCCCTCCCCCTCCCTTCCCCTCCTCCCAGTCCACCTGCTTCATTATCTCTAATCCCCTTCCTCAATACAGAGACCTCCCAAGTGGTCTGCCACCTTCCAGCAGTCTTGGTCTTTTACTTAAAAAAAAAAAAAAAAAGGTAATTAGATTATGTCACTTCCCGACTTAAAGCCATCCACTGCCTTCTCATTGGTTTTTAAAATAAAATCCAAGGTCTTCACTACGGCCAGCAAAGGTGGGTGTGGCTCTTTCCTCTTCTCCCTTACCCCCAACCACTCTCCCCTGCATTCTTCCCCACTGGCCTCCTCCCTGCCTTTGCTCTTCTTGGCGTCCACTGCCCGGAACAGCCCAAGCCTGGCACTGGTTCCTTCTCACTCTGGGCTCAGCTCTCTGTTACCCTCTCAGAGAGCACCTCTCTAAGCTCCTGCGTAAAGGAGCCGTCTCCCTCTTCCACGTCGGTAATGCCATCACCTTGTCCCCTTCCTTCTTTTCATGGCAAACAGCAGCTCTCTTGCTTACTCCCTTATAACTTGAATAAAAATGTCAGGGGTTCCTTCTGTCTCGTCCACCCCTCATTCCTCACTGTAGCCTGTTTTTGGTTCTCCCCAAGTATCTGTTATAGAAATCACCTAAATAGGGGTGTGCGTGTGTAAGCATATGTGTGCATATGCTTATGTGAATGAGCGAGAGTGTGCGTTTGCATTTGCTACCTGTGTGTTTAATTGATGCCAGTCCACACATGCTTGTGTGCGTGCAGGTCGATATTTATCTACGTGGCATCCTTACAGCCATCCGTGCTCATCGGTACATGAGTACGTTGTTCCTGGGGTCCACTTCAGTTCTAGCAGTGTTTGACTGCTGCCTTTAAGGGCTGCTACCACATCAGAAGCTGTTTGTCGAGCCTGGCAAAGCGATAACCGTGGGCGTGTTTCTTCTGTTATTTGGAACACTAATGGCTACTCCTTTCCCCTGTACATCCTAATGAGAACAATTAAATAGCCATTAGGAGGAGAACAGAAGTGTGAACAAAAGGCTGATGTCTTGATCATTGATGGACCTCTTTGCTGGGGGAGAGACTGGGTAGAAGAAATTGTAGGTGACCTGCAGAGGTTTTTTCCACTATCGTGAATGTTAAGAATGCTTGTTGGTGAAAGGGTATATAGTTTCACTGATGTGAGATGAGCAAGTCAGTCCTAGATAGGCTATGGTACAGCATAGTCCATTAGTGATACTATATTGTATACCTAAAAAACTTGTTAAGAGGATGTATCTTATATTAATGCTTATTGCAAAAAAAAATAAATAAATAAAGGAGAGAGAGAGAGTAGGATACTTTTAGAGTTGCTGGTTAAGTTTATGGCATCGTTTATGGTCACAGTTTCACGGGTGTATACTTATCTTGAAGTATACAATGTATACATTAAATATGCACAGTTGTTTTTATATCCGTGACACTTCAGTAACAGAAATGAAAAAGAATGCTAGTTGGCTTGTATACCCTGAGAGGTCTCTGTCCTCCTGGAGGAGGGTGGCTTCCAGAAGGTTCCCTGAACCCTTATTGTAGTGTGAGGATGTGGGGAAATGACCACGATTTTTTTTTTTTTTTTTTTACATTTGTAAAATCTCTCCCTTTGTTCGAAATCTTCTGCAAACCTAATCTGTGGCCTTGACTACTGCCAGGCATATATTGTCAGCAGAATGGAGCCAAGGAGAACAACAACACAGCCAGCCTCCCGTGAAATAACAAGCTTACTACCATGAGCATTACTTATGCAGATCTGTCCCTTAACTTCCCCTTTATTTGTCATTCTTGCAGAAACCTGTCGAGCAACCGGCTTACCACACTCTCATGGCAGCTCTTCCAGACGCTGAGTCTTCGGGAATTGTAAGTTTGGTCTTGAAGACCATGCAAGTAGTAGGCTGGGTGGGGAGACGTGTTGGGCATTGGAGCCACCTGAGGTCGGGTGTGCGCTTGAAGGGGCTTCTCGGCTTGGGTGACACGGAGTATACCATGTTCAGTGAGAGTGAGCCATCCTGTCGTTTGATTTCTGAGGCTCTTTTTGGCACAGTACATTTCAGAAGAAGACAGGAATCTTACCTCTGAGCAGGGCACAGTTTTATTATCTGTAGGTAACTGGTAATAATAGCATTGATATTTATAATACTAAAGTGTATTTATGAATTTATAATAAATCACATTGATAATACATGGTTTTGTAGATTATTAGGTGTGCTTTCATTTATGTGACTTTAGATTTATCATCATGAGCATCATGGGAGATGAGTGTTACTATATCTCCAATAAAAAATGCATTTTTTCATTTTAAAGTGAGGGTTCTGAGCCCCCAAAAGGCATGTGAGACACAGCCAAGATTGCATTATTAGGGATTGGCCAACCCAGGACTTGAACCCAGGCCTCTGACTTCAGACCGCACGTCCTGTCCATCACTCATAATCTTTTGTCAGCCTGTTTGTCTTGAGTATGGGCTTCTTGATGGTGGGAATGGTGGGAGGCAAGTCCATGTATTTGTTTAATCTGCCTGTGGACTTCTTGGCCTTGGTGCCTTCCAAGGCTCATGGATTCAGCCCTATCCCCTCCAGCCATTTTGTACAAACCGATGTTGGATGGATGAGTGAAAATTCCTGAGCACTGCTGGAAAAAATAACTCCTGTGGATGTGTGAGTCATCAGGGCCACCTCTGTGCATGAAGGACAGCATATTATGTCAGGGGAACAAATCAAGGAATAAATTGGAAAGGAATTAAGGCGTGGATGAAATTAGGGAGTCAGGGTTCCAGAGACACTGCTCACGTGTTCCCTTTTACTTAGTGACTCAAATCCAAATCACTGAATAGAGATTGCTTAGTATCTTTACCAAGAGGCAGTGGCCTTGGGTCTCTGCCCATGATGTTGGCCTTTCAACCTGTCCTCCCCCCACCTGGGAACACCTGAGTTCATGGTTGAGTCATGATCTTAGCTTTTCCAACCAAGTTGGTCAGGAGGGGAATATTTATATCCAGTGACCCAGTAAGCCCATTACCCCGGGAGGGCCTTGTATATCCTACTTATCCTTATGGACCTGAGTGCCTGTGCTTCTTCCAAGGCCATTTCGGGTCAGGGAATACAGAGGTGATCTCTTCGACAGTACTGTAGACTTTAGAGAACACTGCTAGGATAGTACTGCCTTTCTTAGGATTTTGCCCCTTCCTCTGGGCTACTCGTCTGGCCTGGGCATAGTAGACATAGCAATCAACAATTCTCAGGTCATGTAGGGCTGAGATCTTGATGTACACCAATTAAAAACTACCTGAGCTTGGAAAAAGGTAAATATATATTTATTTGTTTATATAACACTGAAAAATTAGACGATGTCACAGACAGCTAAATGCCAGACCATTAGACTTGATGCATTGTATTCATTTCCATCTTTGTAGGTGGAAAAAACCTTAGTGGTAAGTGAACATGACTGCTAAGGTCACTGCCAACAGTGATTTCTGAGATCTAACTCTGTGCCAGGCACTGGGCCAAGCAATCTCTCGAATTATGTACGTTGTTTCATTCTTGTAATAATTTATCAGGTAGGAATTAGTACTGTCACTTCACATTTGGGGACACTGAGGTACTCAGCAAGGTTAAGTATCATGTTTTGGGTTACCCATTAACCAAATGGTAGTGTATGGACTCAAGGTCTTGACCACTATGCTTAGCTGTCTCCCAGGCTCTTAAAATCTCTTTCTAATTCAAGGATAGGTTCTGTGATAATTTTCAAAAAAGTGCATGATTGCAGTTCTTTCTGACGTTGCCCTAGTACTGATCAGGGACTCTGTCATAAGGAGCTAACTGGGGGCTCTCTTTCTTGGGAGTCTCGTGTCTGGTTCTCCTGGAATGCCTGCCCCTTCCTCTGTAGGAGGCGAGGGACAGTATCTCTCTGGGGGACATCTGGGGTCTGCAGTTGGCTGAATTATTGAGAAAACGTTCAGTGCTCCTTCTAAAAAATCATTGGATGCGAAATCAATGGTGACCTGTTTCGTGGAGTTTTAGAAACAGTTGTTCCGTGGATATATATTTAAAGAAAATGTCAGATTTATCCCAGAGGATCATGGGATTCTGCATTCATCTTTGCCCGGGATCAATACACCGGTGAGCTAGATGTGACTTATGGAGGAATGAAGACGTTTCCTCCGGTGTGAGTCAGTGTGTGAGAGCCACCATATCCAAGAGTATTTTATTTCTGCCATATTGTTAAATAAGAAAAAAATTACATTGGAAAATAAAGAAGCCCCCCTCCAAGGAGCAATCACCCTGGTAGGGGTCTATTTTTGAGGAAGAATTGAATGTTGAGAGTGGAAAATTTATCTTTTGGATGGAGGGGCCTCATGTTGGCTCTTAGCTGTGGCTATGATTAAAATCCAAACAATCTCAGTTCCTGGCAAATGGAAGAGGGGGTAATATTTTCTTGTCCGACTTCCTGATTAGTCCACATGGCGCCATCTGCCACGAGCCTTCTAGACTGCCAGGGTCTGCCCAGTGGAGCCTGTGGACTGGGGTGTGGGGATGGGTTGGGTATTTCCAGGAAGAAAGAATCTTGGCCCTGGAGGAGAGAGGCCAAGGGGAGACGGCTCTCCGTGCCGTGGCAGCCAGAAGATCACAAAGCCAGAAGCGTGCGGCTTTGAGCCACCTTCTGCAGGAAGAGAAAGGGTAAACTAGGGCGTGCAGTGATTTCTCAGCACATTTCGTTCTGCCTTTGAGCATGTCTGCCTACCCCAACCAGACCGTCTCCCACTAGAAGGTCCTTGATAGGAGAAAGCATGCTGTTGGGATTCTTCATTGGAAAAACTGAGTGTCTTTGACCTTTCCAGTAGTAGAGGAGGAGATGAAAATGCTATATATTGCACACCTGTTATGAACAAAGTCCTGTCTCATCCTTGGAGCAACCCTGCATGGGAGGTATCATTATAACCAGTTTTGCAAATGAGGGGTTGAGGCTTGGCCAAGTTAAACAACTGGTCCAAGATCACAGAGCTCAAGAGTGGTCATGGGAATTGGGATTATGGGAATTAGCATTACCACCATCCAGGTCTGCTGTTTTCAAAGACCAGTGCTCTTTCCTTAAACAACTCAGCAACGCCACCTCCCCCCACCCCTTCCTACCCCCATACTTACCTGTCTCCTTCTGGAAATCACTCTCAAGATGGTGGCTTCCCTGGTGATATCACCAGGGAAAAAAACCCCAGACAAGTTAGCATCTCAGAGCCCTTGTCATGTGCTGGAGGCTTCCTTTACTCATTTCTCACTTACTCTTGTCAGATGAAGACCATACCCATGAAGGGTATGGTCTTGGCCTGGCCCATTGCCCCTGACAAGTCCAGACTGTGTTTCTCTTATTGGGAGAACTGGAAACATCTCTCAGGACTCCCTTTGGAGTCCTCAGCCCTGTTTCAATGGCACGAGTTTGCAGACATTTGAGTTGATGGTGCACAGTTGCTCTGAGAAGTTTCTGGCTATATCAAGATGGTGTTTTTTTTCCTTACAGAGAAGACTGGAACTGTCTGTCCAGAAATCAGAGCAAGAATCAAAAGAGATTGTCTTAGAGATAAAAGAATGAACTAGAAAGAAAAGAAGCTCGGATTCTGAATCCCATGACACAATTTAGGCAAAGGCAAGAGGCACCAGAGGATATAAACCCACAGCACGGAAACCTTCCAGAAATACCCTAAGGACCATTAGTGTATCTTGAACAGGCTTCTCTTAATACCCTGCATGCACAGAGCAGTCATGATTAAAACAGATTGCAGTATTTCATTTTCTTAAAGCAAAATGATATTACCTCTGGTATAATTTGCAGATTTAATTGACTTGGTAAAATATTAACTCAGTGTGGGGGTGGGTTTGGGCTGATCCTGGCACTTTTCTCCCAGACTAGGGCATGATCACTTTCCATAACTCTCAGAGCAGTCCCTGAATGATCGTGTGAATAGTAGAGTTACTGTAATAGTAATTTCTGGCCTCTTTCTAGCCTCTTTTGTCACAAAGCACATTAACGTGTGTTATCACGAATCCTCATCACTTTGTGAAGAAGGAGGATCGAGCGCAATTACCCCGTTTTACAGACGTTGAAGCAGAGTCTTGGAAAAGCAAGTTACTTGCCATATTCGTTTCCTAGGGTTGCCTTAAACCACCACAAATTTGGAGGCTTAAAACAATGGAAAGTGACTCTTTACTCTTCTGGGGGTCAGAAGGCCAAAGCTAAGGCTTCACAGGTCCCCTCTCCCTTCAGTGGCTCTCAGGAGGAATCCTTGCTCATCTTTTCTGTCTTCTCATGGCTCTGTGGCTCCTGGTGTTCTGTGGTTTGTGTCAGTGTCACTCTAGTCTGTGACTCCCATCTTCATGTGGCTGCGCTCCCTGTCTCTCTGTCTGTGGTCTCTCCTCTTCTAAGGACACCCAAGTCATTGGATATAGGGGCCCACCCTAAATCCAGAATGATCCTGTCTCGTGACCATGCCATGATCCTTAACTTGATCGTATCCTCAAAGACTCCATTTCCAAATAAGGTCACATTCGCGGGTCTTGGGGGTTAGGACTTGAACATATCTTTGCGGGGGGGGGGGGCAGGGGTTGGGAGAGACACAGTTCAGTGCACTGTCTTTGCCCAAGGTGACAGCCGGCTCAACCCAGATCTCTTGTGTACTTCTGCCATTGTGTTACCTCTAGGAGGCCAGCGATGATCACTTGGCCCTCTGGACGTGCTTCCCTCAATGACAGCAGGTCTGTGTCCCTTCTACATTTTCTCCTGCTGGCCCCAGATTGCCACTGGCAGCGCTGTGGCGGGGAGAAGAAAGCCAGAGTGATGACTGGAGGGAGGGGAATCAGTGTTTTCTTTTTTTTTTTTTTAACGTTTATTTATTTTTGAGACAGAGAGAGACAGAGCATGAACGGGGGAGGGGCAGAGAGAGAGGGAGACACAGAATCTGAAACAGGCTCCAGGCTCTGAGCAGTCAGCACAGAGCCCGATGCTGGGCTCGAACCCACAAGCTGTGAGATCATGACCTGAGCCGAAGTCGGACGCTCAACCGACTGAGCCACCCAGGCGCCCCGGAATCAGTGTTTTCTAAACACCCTGTCGTGGCCTTGATCGTGCAGCGGGGTGTCTGTGTGTGCGTGCTTGGATGGGGCTGAGTTAATCGGCGGGAATCCCCTAGGGCCCTGCAGTTAGGCCCCAGGCCATCTTGGGGCCAGGGCTGGGTGTTGGTAAGCTTTGCCCTGGAGCAGCTGTTGCTGTATTATTCATGGGGCCATCTGCGTTGTTGATGGGGCAGGGAAAGCCTTACTTCAGGATCCTTGAGACAGCCCCTGAAGCCCGGGCTGAGGGCCCCTCATCGAGAGACCTGACGCGCTGGGACAACTGACAGCATCATGTAGATTGAGGGCTGCCTTTCTATGCTTGTGGCCCATCTCCCCGAGTCAGAGTGCGAAGACTATGGTCTGTTCGCTCTGAGGATGCCCAGGGCACCCCTGTTGAGAGACTCGGCATGCTTTCTGTTGTGTGTGTGCGTCTTGCCCTCTAGGAGGAAAGTCCTGAGGGATAGGGGAAAACTTGAGGTTTATTTTGCAGTTTCCAGGAGACTCTGGAATGGAGGGTGGGCCAGGTCTCATGGCACATCCTTTCGATTGGACCACGTTCTAGAGGAAAGGGATGGAAGGAAACAAAAAGCCAGTGTGCTTATCCGTGGCAATGTCAGCCCACTTAATTCTCCCACCAGCCTCGGGACACTTTGGTGCTGTCGGCCCTTTGGCGGGGTTGGGGGGGGGCACTGAGAAGTCGGGGCACTCAGCAGAGCAGGGCTGGGGTGAGGCAGGACTGAAAGAAGCACGTGGGGCACAGGGTCGCCTGGGTGGCGCAGTCGGTTAAGCGTCCGACTTCAGCCAGGTCACGATCTCGCGGTCCGTGAGTTCGAGCCCCGCGTCAGGCTCTGGGCTGATGGCTCGGAGCCTGGAGCCTGTTTCCGATTCTGTGTCTCCCTCTCTCTCTGCCCCTCCCCCGTTCATGCTCTGTCTCTCTCTGTCCCAAAAATAAATAAATAAATAAATAAATAAATAAATAAGTAAATAAATAAAAGCACGTGGGGCTCGAAGCAACCCAGCCCAGCCCCTTGCTTGCTAATCTTTTCCACCCAGGTGGATAATTTGTATTTTTACAACTACTTCATAATGAATGACCACATCTTGTCAAGTGAGCATCTGGGAAAAACCAGGCTGACCTGGTTCAGTTTGCATATATGCAAGCATCTGGACCCTGGCTACCATTCCAGGCCCGTCCACACCTCCCCTGCGACACGAATACAAACGCTGCTCCGCGTCCTTAGGCCTTCTTGCCCTCCACGTGCTGGGCTGCCATTCTGACCTTCTGCTTTTCCCAAGGAAGCCATCATGCACCTGTTGCCCCTGCTTGCTCCTTGCCGTGAGGGTTAAACGGGGGTGATGCACGTGGAGTGTTGAGCGTGGTGGCAGGTACGTGCTAAGTGTGACGCAAATGTTTCTCCATTTTTCTTTCTCAGCTCTCGTTTTCTCTTGCCCACTTGTCTTCTTTCCTCTCAATCCGTTGTCTCAGCCACGGTGGCCCCTAGCCTTAATGCCAAGGCAGACAACCACCAAGGTCTGGACCTCACCCTTCACTTTGCTCCTCTAGGACCTCATCCCGATTCCTAGTACATTGAACCTCTTTCTTTCCACTGGTTCCTTCTCTTCTGTTTTCAACTAAAGACCTTCTCTTTGATTTCCTGTCTCCTGGAGCTTCAGACCTTGGTGTCAACCTCCACTCATTCCCTGTGCCTCCAGCGAAGCCCCAAATACCACCTTGTCTTCCTTTAAGGTGCCTGTTTAATCCCATCCGCCCCTCCCCCGCTCTCACCAGTCTACTCTGGCCCTTATTGACCAGGCAGCAGCTCTCAAATGGGGGTCCGGGGTTCCCGCGGGGGTCCCTAAGACCCTCTCAGGGAGACCATGAGGTGGAATCTGACATGTCCTTTGCCCTCTTCACTTCCATTCTCCTGTGGGGGTGCCGTGGACTTTTCCAGAGGCCATGTGCTGTGTGATAACATCATTGCCCTGATGACCAAGGGAGTTTGTGCTAATGGCAGTGTCTTGTTTTAAAATTTTCTGTTTGCATTCCAAAATGGGAAATAGTGAAAGGTATAATCTACACATGCAAAAGCTCTTTGAGGCTCTCAGTAATTCTTTTTAGAAGTTTATTCATTTATTTTTGAGAGCGAGAGAGTGAGCATGGGAGTGGCAGAGAGAGAGGGAGAGAGAGAGAATCCCAAGGAGGCACCTTGCTGCCAGCCCAGAGCCCGGTGCGGGGCTCTGACTCGCAAACGGTGAGATCATGACCTGAGCCAAAGCCAAGGCTCGGATGCTCAATCGACTGAGCCCCCTCGGTAATTTTTAAGAGTAAAAAGGAGTTCTGAGACCAAGAAGGTTGAGAACGTTGGCATCGAGCCTGGTGGCCTCCACAGGTCCATGTGTGAATGAGGAGAAGAAGTCCCGTCTGGGTGCACAGAGCCTCACGCCAGGTGCTGGGTCTCATCAAGGTGTGCAGACTGGATTTAATCTCCCATTCATCCCTTTATCCTTTTGCTTGGGTGCTTTGAGAAGTGCACGGACTCCCTGACTACACGGTGACCCCGTGTTTGGAAAACACCCCAACCAGTGTGCCACCCCAGCTCTCCTCTTCCCCAGTTTATCCTGCACAGACCGGCTTTGTTCCCATCACTTCCAGCTCTAAGGGTCTCACTGGTTCCCACTGCCCCCTGGATGAATTCCAGACTTCTCGATGTTCAGTGTGGCAGCGAGAGTCCTGCACCATCTGGCCTCCACTCCCCCTTGCAGCTTTATTTCCCAGTGCTGCTCGACATGAACTCTGTGCCCTGGCACGACCTTTCTTTCCTGTGTTCCCATCTCAGCCTCCAGCATCGCCTTGAACTCTTCTCCGGGTCTCTGCCCAGGAGCCACGAAGTCAGGGGTGGTGCTGGCTCCTCTGTGTCTCCCGTCACGCCCAGAAGCACCTCGTAGTTGATAGGTGGGGTGGAGAGTGCACGGGGGCTGGGAGTCAGCGGGCTGAGGTATGGAGCCTTGCTTTGTTGCACACCAGCCGAGGGACTTCGAGCATGTGACTCACCCCTCCAAACGTAAGAGGAGCTCCCTCCTCTGTAGGGGGAGAGTGCCGGCCGTCTCCTAGGGTGGCTGTGGGAAGCAGATACTCAGTGAAGGTTAGGTCCCTTCTTTTTTTCTGAAAGAGAGCAGCGTACTTTCAGACCAAAGGGAAATCATGCAAAGGTGTTGCCATGTTCTACCTGTGGTGTCCCACTGGCTGGGAAACACGGATTCCTCCCCCGGGGCCTCACTTCTTCCTGAAAGCTGATCAGTTTGGATGCATGCTTAATTACTTTGGGATTCTGCCACTTGTCCAAAATATCCTGGTTACCCAAGAGCCCTTCTGTCTGGGCACCAGCGGATTTATCTTCTTACTGGTCCAGAAAGAGAATCACATCCCTCTTACCGATCCAGGCATTCAGATTTATCAGATGCCCTTTACTTGAAGAGTCTTATATCAGTGAAAGCCATTCATTGTCCCCCTAATGAGATAACTCCATTTAGAGGGGCGGGGACTTGCTCTAAGTCACATGGAAAGTCAGTGGAGAAGGAAGGCCTTGAACTTGACTCTTTCCCCGTCAGGCGCTCTTCTTTACTAAGCTGAGTGCCGCTGGAGAACAGAGACTGTCTTCTTCACCTCTGTATCAACAGCACTCAGCCCACAGCCAAGCATGGAACAGGTGCTTAGTAAGGATTTTGTTGAATTTATGAAAGAATAAAGCTGGTCCCAGGATGGGCTTTGAGCATATCTTAGAAATAGCTAACTACTTACTCCCCAGGGAGAGTAACCCTTTCCTTCCTCCTTCCTTCCTTCCCTCCCTGCCTCCCTCCCTTCCCTTCCCTTCTTTTGTTCATTCAATGGGTATTTATTTGCCAAGCTCAGTTATAGGTACTGGTGATACAGCAATGAACCAAATAGGCAATGTCTCTGACTT
Organism: Neofelis nebulosa; assembly: GCF_028018385.1. Taxonomy (NCBI): domain Eukaryota; kingdom Metazoa; phylum Chordata; class Mammalia; order Carnivora; family Felidae; genus Neofelis; species Neofelis nebulosa. The sequence continues at coordinate 7,828,964 of NC_080788.1, forward strand.
CCATGGAGGTTAATTTTTGTTTGGTGAGACAGATGATAAGCAAATAATTTTTCAAAGTGATGCTGGGCAGTGACAAATCCTCAAAAGAAGAGAATAGTTGGGGGTGGGGAGGACTGGACAGTGTGAGGGCAGGGGTTAGCAGTAGCTTACCTGTAGAAGTGATCAGAGGAGGCCATATGATTGTTTAATGAAGTGAGAGAGCCAATCTAGCAGATACGTTATGGGTTAGAACTCTGCAGGTAGAAGGGACAACATGTGCAAAGGCCCCGAGGCAAGAGCAGGCTGGTCATGCTAGTGACCTTGTCAGACAGCAAGGTCAGTGTGACTGAAGAAGAGGAAAGGAGCGTGAGGTAGGAGATGGGATCAGAGAAGTGATGGAGAGCAGTGCGTACCCCGTGGACCTTTGACTTTGACTTTCAATGAGATGGGAAGCCGCTGGAGGCATTTTGAGAACAGGAGCATCCCAAGCTGACATATTTAAAAGGGTCTCGTTGCCAAGGTAGGTTAAGTGGAGTGGATTTCTGTTTTTCAGACGAGTTTATTAGTTTAAAAACTAGATAAATTCATGGACTTGTAAGTATTTTTTAATTTTTCTCGAGAGCTGTCTAAACCCCTCCTCTGCTTCGTCCCTGAAGAGCAGGTGGGGGCCTCCCTTGCAGCCCCGGGGAGGGAGCTGGGCCATCTTCGGTTCAGGAGGTCCCTTCCCCTGTCGTCTTGCCCACAGGAGATTGGAGCAGAACTTCTTCAACTGCAGCTGTGACATCCGCTGGATGCAGCTGTGGCAGGAGCAGGGGGAGGCCAAGCTCAGCAGCCAGCACCTCTACTGCATCAATGCGGACGGCTCCCAGCTGCCCCTCTTCCGCATGAACATCAGCCAGTGTGGTGAGTGAGCCGCCTGGCACCGCGCTCCGGGGAGGCATCCCTCACACCCCAGACACGGCCCTGCGCAGTAGCCTGGGGAGCCAGGGCCTTTCCCCCACCGGCCTTGAACTCTGCACGGGGTGCAGGTCTAGCTTACCGTTTACCTCCTTGGTGATTCCTGTTCCTTCGTGAGCCAGGCGTGAGAAGGCTGGTTTCAGGAATGAAGACAGGGGTTAAGGGTGTCCCTTGTCAGTGGACCACAGTTGACCCGCTTGTCAACCAGACCCGGAGGAGTATGTCTCAAAGCATGGTTTCTAGACCTTTCCGTATCAGGAGAATCTCGGGTACTTCAGAAAAGCAGGTTCCCGGGCTCCACAGACTTACAAGATCCCAGAATGTCTCAGGATGGGTCTCGGGAATCTGAATTCCTAGCAAACTCCTTGTGGGAGTCCGAAGCAGACTAAAGCTTGACAAGCAGTGCCCAAAGTGGAAGATGCCGTTTGACGTCATTGCTGGAGCTGCCCCACCCCCACCCACGAGGTCTGACATCTGCCCAGGAGGTGCAGGGACTTGGGGCCTTCCCGGAGCTCCAGCAGCTGGTGCCAAAAGTGCCAACGTCCAGACCAGGGACGAAGTTTTGGTGTTAAGTGTTCACTTACCTTTCCCCTCATCCTGTCCTCCCTCCCAGACCTTCCCGAGATCAGCGTGAGCCACGTCAACCTGACCGTACGAGAGGGTGACAATGCCGTCATCACTTGTAATGGCTCTGGATCACCGCTGCCTGACGTAGACTGGATAGTCACTGGCCTGCAGTCCATCAACACCCACCAGGTAGGCGTCCGAGGCTCCGGCCCCATCGGGAGGCTGGGGAGGGAGCCCTCGCCCTAGTCTAAATGAGCTAGATCATGAATAGAAGCAGGGCATGGGAGGATAAGGAAGGGGAAGGAGAGTTCGTGCAGACTTCATTTTCACCCAGCTGCAGTCTTTTCTTGCCAGCTTGATCTTAAACATGCCAGTAAGTTTCACTGTACCTTAGTTTTCTCATCTGTAAAATGGGTATAGGCTACCATTCACCTTCTAGGGTAAATGGGAGGGTTTCCTGAGCTCTTGGCTATAGAGAGCCTGGCCCTTGGTGCGCACAGCAGCAGGAAACGCCTCCTTCACTTGCTGCACTGCTTTCTTTTTGATTCCTGAAGGTGTTTGGGAGTTGGGTGGGGAGTCACTTTGTAGAAACCGATTCCTTCTTTTTGTTGGGGTTGCAGACCAATCTGAACTGGACCAATGTGCACGCCATCAACCTGACCCTGGTGAACGTGACAAGTGAGGACAACGGCTTCACCCTGACGTGCATTGCGGAGAACGTGGTGGGCATGAGCAATGCCAGCGTCGCCCTCACCGTGCACTGTGAGTGGCTGCCGTTAAGGGGGTGGCTGTGCTGTGCACCAAGGTGATGGCAGCGTGGGAGGTGGGCCAGGTGTTCAAGGAGTTAGTCCTGGGCTGGTAACTCCAGAAAGGCTGTCCCTGTCCCCCAGGAGGTGGCATGCTTCCACCTCATCTATGTTTCAGAATACCCCACAGTTGACCCAAGTCTGCCTTCTGTTACCCCCTAGAAGGTCATGGGAAGGAGCCCTCCAGGTGCACTGGACCCGGGAGGCTCGGGTAAAGACCGCCATCCCTTCCCCCTCCTTGGGGATGGTGGTGGGGAAACCACTTGTCCCCCCAGTCTTTTCAGAGCTGGCCGGGGAAGAACTGGGATTCCCATCCCAGTTTCTGGAAGGCTGCCCTGGGACGCGGGAGACTCTGAGTCCTGGGAGTCAGCTGGCGTATCCCCCGCAGACCCTCCGCGCGTGGTGAGCCTGGAGGAGCCCGAGCTGCGCCTGGAGCACTGCATCGAGTTTGTGGTGCGTGGCAACCCACCGCCCACGCTGCACTGGCTGCACAACGGGCAGCCGCTGCGTGAGTCCAAGATCACCCACGTGGAGTACTACCAGGAGGGTGAGGTGTCCGAGGGCTGCCTGCTCTTCAACAAGCCCACCCACTACAACAACGGCAACTACACCCTTATCGCCAAAAACCCGCTGGGCACGGCCAACCAGACCATCAACGGCCACTTCCTCAAGGAGCCCTTCCCAGGTGAGGGCGGCGCGGCCTTCCGGTGCTCGGATTCCTTCCGGGAGCATGCGGGGTGGGGCAGTGGTAGAGAGAAGGCACAGCGTCAGCCTCCATACCGCCACCTCGGGTCACAGACTCACCCGGGGGCGTGTTTAGCCCCCACCAGCATTTTGAGTAAATCAGGTAAAGCTGCTGTTTTTCATCAGGCGTCGCAGTGAAAAGCCAGACCCTCTCGGGAGTGTGCAGCTGTGTGCATATGGGCGTGCCCCTTTATGGTAGAGAGAGGGACTGACAGCTAGACAAGAAAGACGGAGACTCTCGACCCAGCCCTTTACGGGTTGTGAAATTCTGGGCGTGATGGTTTGCTTTTCTGAGCCTCAGTTCCTTCATCTGTGCAATGGGCATGACGATACCACTCCTGTAAGAATCGCAGGCCTCTTAAATGACTTAAGGTGTGCAAAGCATGTGCCACAGGCTTTGGCACCTAATGATGGTTCGACGACCTTCTATTGCAGTGGTTTCAGGGTCTGTCCCGTTCAACCCCACATTTAACAGATGGGTGCACTGAACCTCCTTCTACTTGCTGGTTAGTAGCAAGACTTGGCGAGAGTGTAGGCTTCCAGCTCTGAGCTTTCTCTCCCGTTCTGTGGTGAGCTAGTGGGGTGGGGGTGTGGTACCTGAGGTCATCAGCCAGCAGTGGTGCTAATGCTAAGTGGACCTTTGAGTACTGAAGGAACTTTGTTGGTTTGACTGTTTGGGAGGTGACTCTGTCTTTCTCTGCCCGGGCTACAGTATTTTGAATACCTTCCTAAGTCGGAGGAGCAGAAAACACCCAAAGAGTTTAGTGCACGCGTGGGTAGCCTCTCTCGGTGGGTTCAGCAGTTGATGGCTTTCCGTCAGCGAAACCCGGGATCTTTGATGACCTTGGTGATTTCTGCTGGGAACAGGCTGGATGACCTTCAGTCTCCAGATCTCAGGGGTTCTGCTGAGGTTAAGGGGAGTGTGAAGACTGGTCTCAGGTGTGCGTGCACACCCCCCCTCCCCCCACCCCCCCTCACACACAGGGCAGCCAGAACCAGCACTGTGCCACATCTGCTTACGTGCAGGTGACTTCAGAGCCTGCACATAACAGAGGCCGCAGCTCCAGGAGATCCTGTGTATCTCAGTGCAAGGAGAACCCAACAGGAGGCTCCAACAGTGAAACTCCAGAGAATGAGGCTGCTTGGGAGGCCACATTCTTGCCACTGAGGCTCGGGGGGAGGAGGGTGGTGCACGGTTGCTCAGGAGAGGGTCTAGAACGCTCTGGTGTTTAAGACCCTGGCATTCCTGTTTGGTCCGTCATTTCCAGCACCGCCCCCAGCATGCCCAGCCGAAAGCTTCGGGACTTTTCCCACCGTGGGCCACGCCATCCCTGCTTTGGGAGCTGGAAGAGTCCCGGGGGCACTGTGGAAGCAGCAGCTTTTAGCTGCAGAGATACTTTGCTCTTAGGGGCACATAGTCAGGCCAGGCCTTGCTGGTGTGAGGGGCTAGAGAGGCCCTTTTGCCCTGCCTCTGTCTGCCTAGTGATGAGAGAGTGAATTCTAGTTTTTAAAGAGGAGACTGTGCGTTCCCTGATGGGCAAGGAATGAAGTCCCCTGAGGCAGCATGTTTCCAAAGGGAAGCTCCTGGGGCCTGGAGAGAGCAGGGAGCCCTCGAATACTCAGGAGGGAGGGTGAGTCACTCTGGGCTCCTCCCCACAGAGGCTGCCCTGACAGCCGTTCTCTGTATCCTCCCAGCCTTACAGACACCCTTTTCTGTCCCCAGGAGACACAGCATCCCCATTTCATGGTCTCTGGAGACCCTTGCCACCTTATCAACTCTCCTTAGGCCAGTGGTTCTTAAAGACGGGTCCCCGGACCAGCAGCATCACCATCACCTGGTGTTAGAAACAGATCCTTGAGCCCCACTCGGACCTGCTGAATCAGAAGCCCTGGGGTGGGGTCCAGAGCTCCATACTTTAACAGGCCCCCGGGCGACTTGGTGCTCCCTCGTTTGTAATCCGCTGCCTCGGTGGTGTTCGGTGGGCGTGAGGGGAGAGTCACAGAGAGGCCCGAGGGGAAACCGCCCACCCTCAGGGACTTCCTCAGAGCCACGTGCACCCTGCCAGGGCCACCCTGTGCGGAAGTCTGCTTGCTTTATGAATCTGAAGGAATCAACGCATGATGAAAAGACAGTGACAGGGAAAAGATGGGCCAACGTCAAAATGTCTAAAACGTTCGGGAGAGTAAATTACCTGGAGGAGCAGGCAGTCCGCCTCGTACCCGCCGAGCCCTGGCTGGAAGGCTGTCTGTGGATTCCTGCTCTTCTCTTTTGCCATGAAGGTGTCGGGACGTCCCATTTATGTTTATCACAGGTGGTCCTCTCTCGCTCTCAGGCAAGCAGAGCATGGAGATTAAGAGTGAGGGTTCTGAAATCAGACAGACCGAGGTGCAAATCCCTTCTGCGAGCCTGCCAGACAGGCGGCCCTGTGCTCCGAGAACGGGGTTGGTGCTTGGTACGTGATTGGCGTGTCACAAAGGACGATCACTACCCTGCCTCTGCTTCTTCATCTGTAGGATGGGCACAAGAACAACAGCTCTCTGCCTAAGTTGCCCTGAGGAGGAAACGCAGTGACGAGTGCCAAGGGGGCTCAACAACAGCTGTTAGCTCTTAAACCGGGATTCTTGGGATGTGGAGGGATGCGATGAATTTAGGAATCTAAATCGCTCATCAGCTCTGTGATCTCAGGCAAATTACTCCGCCCCCTGCCTCTATCTCGAAGGCGGTGGTGAAGATTAGCTCGCCCATGGTGGATTCATCCACCTCCAGTACTGACAACCGTGCTTGGCACAGAGTAAGCCCAGAGTACCGTTGGTTTTAATTTTTTTTTGAAAACCCGCAAGGGCACCTGACAAGGGGATCTATGTTGGGGACAAAACAAGATCTAAAGGTGAGGGTCTCCTTTCCTGACTCCTCATGGTCCTGAGACCCATGGGAGAGATTTGATTGGAATGAATATATTTAATGGGACATTCTGGAAATGCAGAGGCTTCCATCAGTAAGGATTTTCTCAGTAGGACATTAAAACAAAAATGTTCTGGAAAAGTTGTGTGTGTGTGTGTGTGTGTGTGTGTGTGTTTCCAAACTGTCCATGCTGAACAGAGAGAAGCACTAGAATATTCAGCATGGCATCCAGCCTTTGGTGAAGGAGGTCCCTGGAAGGATTGGTTAGAGAGGATGGTTCAGGAAGCATGGAGCTCAGTCCTCTTTGAGGTTCTAGGACCTTAGAGGGGGTACCAGAGGGGATCAGGGCATAGGAGTGGGAAGCCAGGAAACATCAGGGATTCACGTGTCCAGAGCGGAGGGCCAGGAGAGGCTGGGGGTGACTGCAGGGTGGGCTGTAGTCTGGGAGAGAATGTGAATTGGAGATCCTTAGATGTGATAGAAGGAGGAATGTTGTTAAGGGGTGTGTGTGTGCGTGTGTGTGTGTGCATGTGTTTTCCTGCACACGTACAACAAACATCTGAGAACCCTTGACAGAATATTTAGGAATAAGTGAGCTGCCATAGCTCTTAAATTCTCATTTTTTACTTGGCCGGGAAGTCCAGTTCCTTCACTGAGATTTTTACAACAGCAGAAGCAGAATTCCCTCGGGACCCTGGGTACAAACGAAGGGAGAAATCATTGCCCTCGAGCTCCCGGCCTCTGTCCAGGCTGGTTTCCTTGCCCTGAGGAACTTGTGGAGACCAGCACGTGGTCACAGGCTGCTGGTGCCCGGTCCAGGGGCGGGGGGCAGGGGAGCGGGAAGGAGGTGTTCCTCCCCGTGTTTGAGTCCCCGGCAGCTGAGTGCAGGGGTGCTGGGACAGGGCTCCTGTGCGGGATGCGCGGTGAGAGCGGATGCTGTGGCATGGCCTCCCCGCGCCCTTCTTCCAGCTGAAGCTGGGGCATCTGTTCTCGCCAACAAGTCTCCGTCCGGCTCTTTGTCTGGACGCAGGCTGCTGCCTCCCTTCTCCCTTCTCTGGGCCTTGTCGGCTTTCCCTGCAAGGCTCTTCTTGACGCGATTTGGGACTGGAGGGGGTGCAGTCTGGGACTGGGGGAGCGTTGCACACATGCCCATGCCCGCCGTGGTCATGCTCAGACAGCGCTGTGGCATACGGGTCCGGTCATCTCCCCGGCTGCTGGTGGGGTCAGAGGTGAGGACCACTCCTGGTACAGCTGTCCTCTTCCAGTGCAAAATTCCAGGTTAGAGGAGACCCATGAAGTCTCCCTGTTCCGAGGCTCACGTGCTTCCTGGACGGGAGAATGTTCCTAGGCTCCAGCAAGGGAGCTAAGCACGGAGGCTGACTGGGAGATTTCGGGGTTCACAGATGTGGCCAAAACATTTGGCTGACCTGAGACTGTTCTCTAATAAATGGGAGCCTTTGGATCTGGCACCTCTCTTTCCTCGGGCTCTGAAACCAAGGGTAGAACCCCTTCTCCTCCATCCTTCCCACAAATCAGGCATTTGGTTACGTGCAATTCAGAAAAGGTGGTAGCATGATGGGCAGGCTCAGGAATTTGGAGAAAGCTCCCTTGGTCTTCCTCAAATGGTGCAAAATGGACCACAGACAGGCCATTTATTTTCATATGTATATATAACATATATATTAATCATGTGTATGCAACATATATGTTATATGTATCATACATATGTGTATGTTAATTTAAGTTAAATTAAGTTCAATTAATTTAAGTTCAATTAATTTAAGTTCTAGTTAGTTAACGTACAGTGCAATATTGGTTTCCAGAGTAGAAATCAGTGACTTACCACTTAAATACAACACCCAGTGCTCATCACAAGTGCCTCCCTTAATCCCCATCACCCGCCCAGCCCACCCCGCACCCACCTCCCTCCACCGGCCCTCAGCTTGTTCTTTGTCAGTAACAGTCTCTTGCGGTTTGCTTTGCTCTATTCTCTTTCCCCCCTTCCCATGTGCTCATCTGTTTTGTTTCTTAAATCCCACATATGAGTGAAATCATACGGCATGTGTCTTTCTCTGATTGACTTATTTCGCTTAGCGTGATACATTTCTAGCTCCATCCATGTCACTGCAAATGGTGAGATTTCATTCTTTTTGATGGCTGAGTGATAGCCATACCACATCGTCTTTATCCATTCATCAGTCGATGGACATTCGGGCTCTTTCTATGGTTTCGCTATTGGTGATAATGCAAGCCATCTGTTAATGGTACATTCACTATAAATAGGACTTTCTCTAGACTCCTTCACAGAAAGCATCACTTTCTCCACAGGTAGAGAAAAAGATTTGCTGGTGTATGCTTAATGAGCCATAATTATAATGACGGTGAGGACTTCGCCAGTGAATGAATGAATGAATAAGTGAATGAGTTGTCCTTATTTTTCAGGGTGTGGTAGGCTTGTGGCAGGAGTAGATGTAATATAATGCAGTGGTTCTCAGAGGGACCAGCAGCATCAGAATCATCTGAAAAGTTGGTAGAAATGCAAATTGGCAAGACCTTCCCCAGACTTCTTGACTCAGAATCTCTGGGGTGAGGACCAATAATCTAGGTCTATTAAAAAATATATATATTTTTTGGAAAAAAAATTTTTTAAGACTTTTAACTCTTCATTTTGAAACAGTTTAAGATTTACCCCCAAAAGTAACAAAACAGTGCAAAGAACCTCCTTGTACCCATCGCCCAGCTTCCCCAAATGTTAGCATCTTACATAAACACAATCCCATGTGCAGACGCAGAATATTAACACCAACACTGCTATCCCATCTACAGACTTTATTCTTTATTTTTGTCCACTGGTGTCCGTTTTTCTCTAGGACCCAAAGCAGGGTCATAACACTGCACGTAATGCTATGTCACCTTAATCTCTTTCAGTCTCTAGGTTCCTCAGTCTGCCTTTGTCTTTCCTGAGCTGGACACTCTTGAAGAATACTCACTAGTTATTTTGTGGGCTTCCCCACAGTTTGGGTTTGTCTGCTCTCGTCTCACAATTCAATATGGGTTAATGCATTTTTTGGCACGAGCACCACAGAAATGATGCCGTGTCCTTTCAGGACATCATATCAGAGGGCACGTCTGTACTTCTTATTACCGGTGACATTAACTTGGTCGACATCGTGTCTGCTATGGTTCTCCACTGCAAAGTGGTTTTTTTATTATTTAAACAAAGTTTTTTTTTTTTTTTTTAATATTTGAGAGAGAGAGAGAGAGAGAGAGAGAGAGGTAGGGAGGGAGACAGAATCCGAAGCAGGCTCCAGGCTCTGAGCGATCAGCCTGGAACCCGACGCAGGGCTCGAACCTAGGAACCATGAGATCATGGCGTGAGCCGAAGTCAGATGATTAATCGACTGAGCCACCCGGGCGCCCTGCAAAGTGATTTTTTTTCTCCCTTTGTAACTAAATGAGTATAATATTTTGAAACTTTGTAAATGTCTTGTTCCTTATCATGCGTTCACACGTTAATTTTAGCATTCATTGATGGTTCTTGCCTGAAACGGTTATTAACAGTGGTTATTTGTCAGTGGTAATTTTTCTAATTCTGTCATTCCTTCTGTATTTATTAAGTGGAATTCTACTGTAAGGAAGAGCTTTCTCTTCCTCCCCATTCATTCAGTTATTTATTTATATTGGTATGGACTCATGGGTATTTATTTTGTCCTATGACTTATGATGCATGTAGTTTGCTTGGGCTATACCATAAGGGAGTATCACAGACTGGATGGCTTAAACAAGAGACATTTATTTCCTCCCAAGCCTGGAGGTTAGGTGTCCACAAGGTTGATGCCGTCTGAGGCCTCTCTCTTCCTTGGCTTGCAGACAGGTGTCTTCTTTATTTCTCTTTAATTTTTTTTTTTTTTTTAAATTTTTTTTTTTTCCAACATTTTTTATTTATTTTTGGGACAGAGAGAGACAGAGCATGAACGGGGGAGGGGCAGAGAGAGAGGGAGACACAGAATCGGAAACAGGCTCCAGGCTCCGAGCCATCGGCCCAGAGCCTGACGCGGGGCTCGAACTCACGGACCGCGAGATCGTGACCTGGCTGAAGTCGGACGCTTAACCGACTGCGCCACCCAGGCGCCCCTCTTTAATTTTTTTTTAACGTTTATTTATTTTTGAGAGAGACCGTGCACGAAGTGGGGAGGGACACACAGAGAGAGGGACACACAGGATCCGAAGCAGGCCCAGGCTCTGAGCTGTCAGCACAGAGCCTGATGCAGGGCTTGAACCCATGAACCACAAGATAATGACCTGAGCCGAAGTTGGACACTTACCCGCCTGAGCCCCCCAGGCGCCCGCAGATGGGTGTTTTCTTTCTGTATCTCTATGTGGTCTTCCTTCCATGTGTGTCTGTGTCCTCATATCCTCTCTTAGAAGGACACCAGCCGTACTGGATTAGCTTCCACCCTAATGACTTTATTTTAACTTAATTACCTCTTTAAAGACCCTGTCTCTCCGTGCAGTCATGTTCTGAAGAACTGGAGATTAGGATCTCAACCATATGGATTTTGGGTGGAGATAATTCAGCCTATAACAATCCATGACTGTCTTTATTTATATTATTGCTTAACTGTCCCAAATTTGGTCATTGGAAGCTCCTTCACCTTGGCTCCTGTGTTCTTTGCCCGTGCCCCCATTAATTTGGAGCACTTTCTTACTTTCCAGTACTATGAGATATTCCAGGTACATCTTATGCTTCCTCTGACCCAGGCCTGAAATGATGCATTTCTCCAGGAAGCCCTCATTCCTTTGATTGGAGAAAGATAGTGCTCATGCCCTAGATGGTCCTATTCCCTGCTAGAATTTGAGAATCTCTGATAGAGTGGTTATGAGCTCAGACTTGGATTTGAATTCAGCTCCTTCTGTGCCCTCTTGGATGAGTGAGATGCGGTTCCTTCCTTAACCTCTGTAAGCTTGTTTCTGTTTCTGTTAAACGGGGATAGTGCTCTCCACCTGCTGGGATGCTTGTAAGGATCGAGCGATGTGTGACATAGAGCATGTAGCTCAGCCCCTGGCTCATAATTGATGTCTCATAATGACGAGCTTTCACTGTTAGGTGAGCCATTTCTAGAGGCAAAGATCCAGTAGCACATTTTCGTCCGGGGGTCGGGCAGAGTCATAGAGGGATTCCCAGGAACGTCTCCGGGACCTGCCAGAATAAACTCCACGTGTCAGTTTGAGGAATTCAGTCTTGGGGTCATAGCTGCTGGCATTTTCAGGGAAGGTCCGGGGAAGCCCACCCGTGCAGCATTTCTTCTTGGCTCTGAGGTACCACCAACACCCCCAGCACTCTGGGTACCCGAAGGACGGAGCACCGTGGGTGAGACGTGTCTCGTTTTAATTTTCCATCTCATAGGCCCCAGGTGGTCCGGGCCACCTCCCTCGAAGCTAGCAGCTTTCTCTCTCCTTCCTTCCCACTTGGAAGACCACCTCCTGAAGGGGTTGTGTAGTGTGGAGGAGGGGTGGATATGCCAAGGAGTTTAGTTTTCAGTTGCCGGGTGACGGGGGAATCATGGCGAATGGGGGAGGTCGCAGCTATTAGGAAGCTAGAGTGCATCTGTTCTGGTTTTTATTACACTTGTTAATTATCTCTTTGTCTTTTTTGCAGAGAGCACGGATAACTTTGTCTCTAGTAAGTCTGCTTTACTTTCTGCTTTGGAACTGATTCATTCTGATACTTTCAGTAATTATTGAATCCACCTAGCCCTCTTTCCTATTCCACGGCCGCCCCCAGACCCCTGGCAGCTGAGAGCATCTGAGTGAATTGTGAAGGTCAGCCGGAGAGTAGAAATACCTCTTAGGAAGCTCCAGGTGCACACCTCTTGGGCTCTTGGCCTCAGTTTCCCCCAGGGAGTTCTCGGAGGTCTGAGCCTGTTGTGGGTCTCCCTGCCTGGATGGGAAGGAGGGATGTGGGGTTTCATATTCCCGGGTAAGAACCCTGTTGGTCAACCCTGTTCTTGTGGAGAGAACGGGGAGCCTCTACACCTGTGTTCCTCACCTGCTCTGAGGACCCCAGACTCTGGCTGGGACTCACCTTGTGAGTGATTTACCAGCTCTCCTGTTAGGCTTGTGTGTCCTCAAGTGGAATTATCGAGGCTCAGTTTATAAGCAGTTTGGGGCTAGGACTAGACAATGTGGTGTTTTGCTCATGGACTGTGGGGAAACCTGTATTTATTACTTTTCCTTCTGTCCCCTGTGGGAGAGCAGCAGGCACTCATTTCTGCCCTGTGTGTGGGCTGAGATAGTGGACAATCCTACCGAGCGCACCCCTTACTGTTTGGCACAGACGTGAAGATCGTCTGTGATTCCTTTATTTGTCCTTGATCTGAGAGGACTTGTCATCTCACAGAATGTCCCTCCAGAGATTTCTGAATTGGGGCCGTTTCGTGGCCAGGAGGTGATTTGAGACAGAGGACAAATGGACACTTGGCTTCCCGTCCAGGCTTTGCTGGGAAAAGGTGGTGCCTCCTGGTCAGATGGACCTTCTTGTGTCTTACCCTGAGCTGCCATTGTCCTGACCTCTGCGGTAGGGGAGCGGACACCGGGCTGTTCTTGGAGCCGCGGGCCTCCTGGGTCTTGCTGAGGAGTAAAGAGAGAGAGATCGAGGAGGGGCCCTGGGGAGCCCAGGACAGGAGCAGGAGAGCCCACAACAGAGGGTAGCCGAGCATCAGCACCAGCTGCCATCACCACCAAATGTGCCCAGTGCAGACCCTGGCCGGGATCCCAAACCATTTTTTCTACCCCTTTGTACCTAATAGTTCATGGCCCACGTGGCCCAGGTGACATTGCTTGTTCTGGAATGGGGGCAGGGGGATGGCAGTGAGGGTACTTTATTCCTTGCAGAGTTTGCCCTTGAGCTGTCAGCACCAGCTAGGCAGCCCGAAGGGGCCTGGTCCCTGGGGACTCCTGCAAAGCCTGAGGAGGTCCGACAGTCAGAGTCTGGCTTGAAGGGGATGTTCTCCAGCAGGAACTCCTGAGGGGTCCTTGAGATTCGGGCGGGGACTGTGGCTGAGACCAGTGAGAGCCAACCTCCTCCTCCTCTTCTGTTTGGTTTTCAGTCTACGATGTGAGCCCCACGCCCATCACTGTGACCCACAAACCGGAGGAAGACACTTTTGGGGTGAGTCACTTTTTGATCAAGGGGAAGGTGTTCACTAAGGAAGTTGTTTTCAGACTTCGTTTTAGTAGCTGACATTTTACCTTGCTTGGAGCCTGTGTATACAGCAGAGAAAAGAACAAAACTGTGATGAATGACCTCCTTTCAGGTGTTTGAAACCTGCCTTGTTTGATGAGAATAAGTCATTGTTTGAGGAAGTCTTTGAGGAGCCGCTGTAGGCCCTAGGGCTCCGAAGAGAATGGTTTGAAAATCCCCGCTCTGTTAGGAGCCTGGATGGGCCTGATTTGAAGGGGACGCTAGCCACTCAAGTCTCCTACGAAAGTCGAAGTTGCTCAGAGCGTATCCTTGGGTGGGTTTTTCAAGCCCCCCACCTCCCCTGCCTGACTCTCAGAGCCAGAGATTTCTCTGGAGAGGGGAGCAAAGGGGGCTTTTTTAGAGTCCAGATCTCCTAGAACGTTCTGGATAAGAATATTCTGTAAAGAATGTCATTGTGAAGGTACAGAGTTTTTTGTTTGTTTGTTTTTTGCTTTTTTTGTTGTTGTTCATTAAAATAACAAACAGGGGCACCTGAGTGGCTCAGTCGGTTAAGTGTCTGACTCTGGACTTCAGCTCAGGTTATGATCTCACGGTTTATGAGTTCAAGCCCCACCCTGGATTCTGGCCGGGCATTATGGAGCCTGCTTGGGATTCTCTCTTTACCTCTCTCTCTGCCCCTTCCCTGCTTGTGCTCCTTTCTCTCCCTCTCTCTCTTTCGAAATAAATAAACTTAAAAAAAAAAAAAAAAAAACGACAACAAACAACGGACAGACCCCTCTGAAACTGCCCTTGCACTGTGGATGATGGCTCCCAGATGAGAGGCTGAATCATGGAATGTTCTCTCATCCAGTTGGGGAATTAATTTTCTTTTAATGTGCTGAACGTCTCATGAATTACTGCTTCTAAAGACTTCACTCAAGTCTTTACAAAGTCCTGAATGGGCTGCAGCTGTGCCTGCGGTGGGACCGCTTTCATTTGGGCGTATGTGGGTTTCCCGTGACTGTTCTCAACCGTCTGCTTTTGGCCCCTCCAGGTATCCATAGCTGTTGGACTTGCTGCTTTTGCCTGCGTCCTGTTGGTGGTTCTCTTCATCATGATCAACAAGTACGGTCGACGGTCCAAATTTGGAATGAAGGGTAAGGTGGGATTTTCATTTGCAAAGGTCTCGTGGGGGAACCGTGGTTCCTTTTGATCAAAAGATGCTGTTTTAATTCTCCCTTCGCTCTCCAGGAGGGCCTGTCTGGTAGTGTGCTTAAGTGGTCCTGGTGGAGACGCCTGTCTACACCTTATTATTGGTAGTGATGGATTGGAAGCTGTGTTGGTGTCTGCGGGGGCCAGACTGTGGGTTGCCTGGTTTTGCCGTGATTGCCGGAAGCATCGCGTAGCTGGGCTGCTGCGTGAGGGTAGTTTGTGAAGGCCGTTGGTAAGAAAAAGGACTCCTTGTTGGAGTCACTTGGTTTCTCTCTTGCCACACTTGCCTTGGATTTGGGATGAGAAGGTACCAGCACGGCTAGATGTGGGGCGGTGGACCCTGGCTTTGGGAGGTTGCCCGTGCAATGGCATTTCCGCACGTAGCTCTACACAGGGTCCCGGAACGGATGCCAAGATCAACATGGTTGCTGAATCTGCTGGCCAGCTTCCACAACGCCGAGGACTCAGCCCGTTATGGCCAGGGTGGGCTGTGCGCTGAGGCTTTTCCACCAAGGCTCAGGGTGGGGGAGTGGCACAAAAGGGGTTAACATGGTGAATTAGCATCCATCTGCCCAGTCCCAGGGATGGATCAGACCAGATGGCTCCAGGGAGGCTGGGTACCAGTTCTCAAGCAGAAACTTGAATTTCAGGACCTCTTCCCCTCTGGGGTTTCCTTTTATGGCTGGTGTCAGACGAGAGGTAGGTAGGGAAGGATGATGAAAAGGTCCAACAAGCTGGCAGGTTGCTAGCTAGGATCCAGGTTGGGGCTTTCTGGTGAGAGTATGGCATCCACAGAGATGAATTTCTGCAGCTTCTACACGTGAACTGGTATCTGTGGTGAGGGTCCTGACCTCGGGACTCTGGGACTGAAGGAGGGCACAAGAATGAGATCTCCAGGGACTGTGGTCCCCTGAACTCATGCACATGTTTGATTGTACGTGGCGGTGGGGTCGCAGGGGGTCTGGAACGGAACTAGTCCCCCTCTTCTGTTACACTCTCAAAATATCCTGTGACTCCCCCAAAAGTTGAGAATGCTGATACTCAGCAAAAGATACCTATAGAAAAATAGAAAGATGGAAAAGAGGAGGGCAGACTACGGGCTTCTTAGAAGCTCCCTGCCTCTGTACTCTCTTTCCGTTCTTGATTAAGCCGAACAGGTCACAGCGAGGCAAGCCAGGTTTTCTTGAATCATACGACATATTTTGAGCCGGAGAAATAACGTGTGCAGGCCAGTTATAAAGAGGGGATGGAAGTTTGACCCAAAGCCCCATGACTTCAGCAAGATCAGACCACTGGGAGGCACCTTGATTGGAGATGCTTCATCTGCGCGTGCTCCCCTGTGCCAGACAGGGCTTCACAGAGGATGAAAAGCACTGAGTGAGCCCCGAGCCTTCGATCTTGGTGTAACCCTCGGGCCCCTGGCTTTGGGGCCCCTGCATAGACTGTTGCTTGTGCAAAGGTTTCCGATCGTGGGAGGAACCTTCTTCCTAGCTGTTTCTCCTTCCACCTGAGAAGACATCAGGGCCTTGACCAAAGGGAAGAATGGGGCATTTCTGCTCCTCGCCGAGGAGGCACGCCACCAGCTGAGACCCTGTGACATGCTTGGCAGCACTGAGAGAGCAGATTTTTCCTATTAATTGTCATCCGGTTTCTGGAACAGTGTGTCCCCATGTCGGATGGATTAGGCAGCATCCAGGGCGGTGCCTTCCCCTCAGCTGTCCTCGGAGCCTCTCTCTCAGCCCCTGCTCCCCTCTCCGGGGCTGAGCTGCCTCCTTGGCCCTGGATGGCCTAGGAGAACACGTCCCCATAGGTGGGAGGGGCGTGTCCCCTACTTGAGAGCCAGGCAGCTTGAGGAAGGTAGGCTGTACTTGGAGGCCAGATGTGGGGGTGGGTTCCAGGCTAACCTTGTTGAGGATTAAGCCTGTATGTCTCTGCTCTCATTACTCCTGATTACTTGGGTTTGGGCCCCATTTTAGGATGAGTGAGTAGATGCCCCAGGCTGCATACACCCTGATCTTTTGTTGCTAGTAGGCATCCCAGTCCGGGAAAGAGAGTGAAGGTGTGGGTACCAGGAGCTCCCCACTCCACCTCTTGATATCCACCCCATGCTCAGCTTTGAATGTTCAAATCTCAGTTAGACTCTGCAGATGCCATTTAATTGCTCTTTGTTTTTAGCAGTTACTTAACCCCTTGCAGCATCTCTTGCCTTACTGGATTGCTGAGTGTT
Source organism: Neofelis nebulosa (assembly GCF_028018385.1). NCBI lineage: Eukaryota > Metazoa > Chordata > Mammalia > Carnivora > Felidae > Neofelis > Neofelis nebulosa. The sequence continues at coordinate 7,845,541 of NC_080788.1, forward strand.
GAGATTTACGTGTAATTGGCATATAAAAGGGGCTCTGGGGATGTAATTTCCCCCCTTCTTTTCTTTTTGTATAAGCCTTTCCTGGCTCCTTTTATTGTCCTTCTAGGAAGGGCTGTGCTCTTGACTCAGTCATGCCCTCCTTTGTTACACGCAGTATTTAGTAAGGATGCTTTTATTCTGTACTAATCCCAGTGCCTTGTCATTCCTTGGCACACACATCATCTGACTGTCCTGCTGGACCAGAAACCACAGATCACTCGGCCCGGGATGCCTGAAACTTCGCACAATGTCTGACAAATGCTTGTTGAACTTGAAATAGATGAAATAGATGACTGTATAGTTAATCATAAAAGAAAGCACAGCGTGTGTGTAACTCAGTAATGGGCTAATAAGGGCGACTTTGGCAATTGGAGGTGTCAGGGCAGTGGGAGATAGAGTGGGGATAATGGGGGAAACTCAGAAATAATACCCAGTGTCCACACCTGAGGGCCTGGAACACATTGTGTGGACGGGGAGGGACTGTTAATGTGAACCTTTCTTCCTTTTGAGAAATAAGAAAAAATACAGAAATGCGAAGGTTGGTATAACAAATACTCGTATTCTGACCACTCAGAATAAGTAACTTTTACTGTTTTGTTTTTATATTCGCATGGAATGTTTTATTCTTAGAATAAAGGGAGGAGACATTGCTGACCGACGAAATTTGCTTTAGCTCTCTCCTCTGGTCCCATGCCCAAGGCCGAAGGAGTGTCCCCATGGACAGCCACCAACCTGGGCTTCGTGTGTGTCCATCAGTCCACTGTGTTTCTCCCTCTCCTTGTGTCTCTACCCTCTTTCTCTGCTGTCTCTGAGCACCTGCCTTCCCCCCTTTGACCCTCTCCCCCACCAGCTCACACCCTGCAGGCTGCCTCCACCCCATGGTGATGCGAATGGCCAGGGTGGCAACCAGTTCATTTTTACACTTCTGTGTGTATATACACATATACAGATGTATTTTGTTTGTTCTTTTACGGGTCACGAATTGCACCCATAGACATCTAGAAAATGAAAGTGTATATATTTCTTACATCGATCTTATTAATAAATTTGGACAAGAGAACTTGTGCCAAAATAGTTTTAACCAGCATGATGAAAGACTATAACACACCCACGAGTGATCACGTACAGTATGTGATATAAACCAATATATACTGTATACGAGAAAGTATGCACATACATACATGTGTGGATTTATGTGTGCATATATGTGTGTACATTTATAAAACACATTGTGTGTGTGTGTGTGTGTGTGTGTGTGTGTTTAAAGTTTGTTTATTTTGATAGTGTGCACGCATTTGGGGAGGAGAGAGAGAATCCCAAGCAGGCTCCTGTGCCGTCAACACAGAGCACAACACTGAGCTCGAGCTCATGAGCCGTGAGATCATGACCTGAACCCGAATCCAGAGTCAGACAGTTAACTGGCTGAGCCACCCAGGCACCCCAGACACCTCTTTACTTTGATCACCTGCCATCTTGTTCATCAGCACTGGCTTGAGGAAAGGTCACATTCGCGTGGGAGTGCATCTCTTGGAATCACGAAGGTTTTGAAATGATTCTGAGCTAGAGCAGTGGGGGTTTCCTTGGGCTGTTGCTGAAGCCCAGTGTGACTTTAGAGCAGTGGGGGGTGATTGTTTCAGTGTTTGGTGTAGTTTGCTTTGGGAACTGGCCTTCAGAACAGAAGGCGGTGCCCTCCCCCACCCCCAGCAGGGGCAGGGACCTGGAGGCTCCCTGCTGTGCCAGGGTTTAACTCTTGGATTGCTGGATCCTGGGATGGTTGGGAGAGGCAGGGCAAGGGCCATGTACTGGGAGGTAAACATATACAAACATTTCAGTATTTTAAGAACTAATTGTATTGTGCCAGTGCGTCCTGGGCCTGGAAATGGCATGGTTGAGAGTTTACACCAGCCTCCCTTTCCCAAAATATTTTTAAACTGGACATCAGAAGACCATGGCTGTGATCTGTGGTGCTTAATGGTGTCTGCATTTATGGATGAAGGAGCCGTGGCTCAGAAAAGGAAGTGTTGTGCTCTGGATTCAGGGTGTGGTTAGGCCGAGTTGGGTTTAGGACTCCCGTCTCACAGCCCCAACCACTTTCCATGGCCAGGGAATGACCTAACTCCTTGGTCTTGGCCGCCCCATCATGAACATCCTCAGTGCACCTGCCACCTTCATTTCATATGTTGTTAGAAAAATGATCAAATAAATGATGCGCGTGTGTCTTGAAATAGTAAAATAGGTCCTGTAGTTTTCATATAAGGTATCCTAGTTATTTAACAGAGAGAGAAAGAAGCAAGTGTGTGGGTTTTTGTAGCCAGTATTTGGCCTCTTCCCTCATGACTACCTTCCAAGTCCTTACACACTTCTAGACCAGGGACGCTGTAGTGGTGTAGTTCATACTGTTTGACTTCCTCTCAACTCCCATCGAAGAGACAGAATACTGGTTTCTTAGAGCTGAAACAAACCTTAGACTTACTAGGTGAATGCCCCCATTGTGCAGGTCAGGAGACAGATCAGAGAAGTTGCAGTAATCTGCTGAGTGCACAGCTATCTTAGGACAGCGCTGGCCCTACATCCCACATACATGGTGTGTGCAGAGAGCCTGGGAGGGTCCGGGAGATGAACTCGGAGATCAACCCAGTTCTTCCAACGCTTTGTCTTTGAATGCTGTCTCACTTGAGTGGGGCTTTCAGCAATGCCTCTTGTTAATCTACTTTTCTCAAACTGGGGCACACCTGGCCTGGGGGAAAGTTGGGGGCTGATGGGAGAGTCCTGCTTCCCTGGCTCAGGGGACTTCCTGCGTTTCTTTCTGGACGTGTTGGAGACCTCACAACAGGGCAGCGGAAACCGGAAGGCTGGGGAGGAAGGTAGGCTAGCGCTGTTGCTGGGGCTTCCGGTAATACCTCAAGTGCCTCATCAGCCTACGCTTTCCGTTTATCCTAATGGTTGGATGAGTGCTGGTGCCTGTGGATGGGCACTCCAGGACCGTTCCATTGTGAATTAGCGTCCGTTAATAGGTACTTAAAGTAAAGTGGTTGCCTATTTGATGATGATTGGGGGTTATTAACATTCTTTCCATAAACAGATGGTAACTGTCTTCTGAGTGGATTGTAGAATCCTGCCAGAGTCTTGATTTGGAGGGGCTGGCTCCTGCCAAAACATATCGGGGGGTTGGGGCTTGTGTTGAATGGTCTTATTATCGCTCTGGTTAACCTGTTGGTGAAGGGGGATGGTTGGACCTGGAAAGGCATCATTTCTGAGCTGTTTTCTAGCCTTGGAGCATTGCACCAAGAAGGACTTCTTCCGGCTAGGTGGAGGTGGGGCTGGGAGGGCTCTTGGTCTCCTCAGATTCGATGCTCCAACTGGCATCATTTCTTCCTCAGCTGGGCTAGAGGGTCCGTGTGTCCCCAGCCGTGAGCACACCGCCAGGGAATTGATGTCAGGAGAGTGGTGTGGAGATAGCAGAATTCTGGGACTACCGGAAGGCCATGTGGACCATAGGTGAGCATGCTGTTGGTGCCACTGAAAGGATAGCTTCTTCTGCCCTGAGACATACACCATCTGACCTCTCTGTAACTGAATCAGAAGCCAAGAGCAGTGCAAGGCAAAAGCGAAACCGGGTAAAGGACTTGGGTTTCCTGACTTCCTCGAATACATTCATCCTTCCTTCTTGCTTATTTTTCTTTCTTGACTTCTTTTTCCATTTCCTCTTCTGAGTTGAGGTATCCCAGGGAGGAAGGAACCTTGGACCATTGCAGTGGTCCTGTACTAGGGATTCCTGGCTCGGGATTCCTGGTGGACAGCGGTTCTTTGAACATAATTTCGAGAGTAGTTTTTGGATTCATTTCCTATATTGTTATCCTAGTTCCTTGTACTCTGCTAACAAACGTTTCTTGCCCTTTCTCTCCTTTTGGGCTCCTCGACAGACCCTTCTACCCCCAAGAACACTCCCAACATCTGCTCAAGTTCTTGTTAAATAGGTTAGGTATGTGGCCAATCTGCAGGCAGGACGTAAAGTAATTGAATCCAGGAGCCTTCTGCTTCTCTTCCTCTGCTTGGACTTCATTGCGAGTGCCTGGCTGCAGATGAAGTCTCACCACACTTGGTGACTGAATTCTAGGACGTGGTGCCCAGAGCTTCGAGAAGAAGGCTGGGAGGCAGTGTGTGTTTTTTTTAGCACACCTCTGCTGCCCCGTGTTCGTGAGGGTTTTGCGGGTGTGAGGCGAACGGTTCTAGAAGACCCTGCACCGTCACCATGGGTCATCTTTGGACTGGGGACTGCTCCGTGCCTCTGTCAGGGCTCTGTCAGAGCAGGGAACCGGCTGCTCTCTGGTGCCGAATCTTGTATTTGAAAAAGGAAATCCCTGGAGATAGAGTCTGCTGCGAAATGTTTTTCCTCTGTCGTTACCTGCTAGCTGGCTGTTCTTGGCAGGGTCCTGCGTCCCGTTCAGTAGGGCCAAGCGTGGCCAGTATGTTTGGCTCCATAGCTAGAGAGATTGCCTCTCTGACTCCCTTGATTTCTGGCAGTAAGATACACTTCTTTTTAATCCATGTTGTTCAAACTGGTTCCCGCAGGGTTAACATCCTTCGACACCTCGGTGTAGAAGTTCTCCGCCTTTTGTCCCCTAGGACGCATGTGACAGTTGACAGTCACATGCCTTACACATTCCTGTAGTTCAAACACTGGCCCTCACAGAAGTTTCACACCTAAGAAAAATATATCAGGATATGAGTTAGCCAAAGGGCTTTTTTAAAAACTGGGAATAAAGTCAAATCTATACTAATTTTTACTCTTGAAAACTTCACCAATTTTCAGTATTTTATTATTCATCTAGAGTTCCCGTGACATACTTTCTCACCGACCCAGATGTCCTCCTGTATCACGGGACCAGGACGGAAACCAAAATGGGTGGCGGTTGCCAACCTGGACTTTCTCCCAGTCTACTTTGTCCAACATGGTTTTGCCCCCCCTCAAAATCTAGTTGCAGCAGAAGCCTCCACCTTCTCGTGGAGCATTCTTTCCGTGTCTGCGTCTCCTGTGCGTCCTAGAGGCTTTCACTTGCCCAGAGGAAGAGTGACCGTGGACTGTAGCTAATGAGAAACTTCCACGTGGCAGCGCTGCCTGAGCCCTATGTTTATGCAGTCTGTTCCCCCGTGAACTGCAGAAGGCTTTGGGGTGTCCAGAGGTCCGCCCTCCAGACCACAGGCAATTGAGCAAAGAGATCAAAACAACTGTTGATCGGGAAACACGCTTTTGGACAAGGGGAGAAAACCACACGTGGAAAACAATAACAAACCAGCCAACTGCTGCAGATCCCCGGCCACCGTTCCTTCTCCCTCCCCTGCCCTTCGCGCCGCGCATCCATCATGGGGGTGAGCCGCATGGGGTGACAGAGCGGTGTGCTGCAGAGGGAATGGTGTCCTCTGTCCAGCTGTGGCTCAGGGACCAGGTGAGTCCGCTGCCCGCTCCGGCCCCAAGCTTCGAGAGGAGAGGAAGAGGAACCTCTGGTCTTCCTGGTCTCTTCCTGGTTCTTTCCCACAGAGGGTTAACAGTACACTCTTCTCCCTTCCTCGATTCCCTAGTACGTTTAGAGAGAGATTCCCCAAATCACCCTGGTACAAGCCCCTGTATTCTTTTGTCTTGTATTAAGTCTGCTTTCGTAAGCCAGAAGGGATTTGCTGGCACCCCCGTACCAGCCTCACTGGCTTCCCCCTTGACAGGATTGGCTCCCTAATTGGTGGGACCCAGTGCAAGATGTTCAAAAAGCATTAGAATTTCAAGGCGGCTACAGTAGAGCTTTCTGCCCCAAGCGCGGGGCTTTCCTGAGCATGGAGTCGGGGTGCAGGCCCGTGAAGCCAGCTCTGCTCCCCGAATGCAGGCCCTAGCGACTTTATCTTTCCTTGAATGGTGTTGAAGAAAACATATTTCTGTGCTTCCTTTTTCCAGAGCAGCTGGGATTTGGGGTAAAAGAGAAGAATATTAGCTGATTTTTCTTTTTTTTTTTTTTTAAAGTTTATTTATTTATTTTAAGAGAGAGATTGAGAGGGGAAGAGGGACAGAAGGAGGGAGAGAATCCCAAGCAGGCTCGGCACTGTCTGCACCGAGCCCAACACGGGGGTCGAACCCACGAACTGTGAAATCGTGACCCGAGCCAAAATCCAGAGTCAGACGCTTAACCCACTGAGCCACCCAGGCACACCCTTTTCACATAGCAGGGAGAGAGAATGGGAGGCGATGAACATATGTTGAGTACTTCCTGTGTACCAAATGCCTACTCTATCTTACAAATCGTCTTCATAGGTAGCTATTCCTCCCGTTCTGAGGATGAGAAATCTGCTCAGAATGGCTGGCTTACCCAACATCATGTGACCGGGAGGTAGGAAGACCAGGTGTTAAATGAGGTCACTTCAATCTGTGGTTCTCAATCTTAGCTGGACATTCCAATCACCGAGTGAAATTACATACATCCCTCAGCCCAGGCTGCACCTCAGACCCATTAAATCAGAACCCAGAGGTGAACACCAGGCACAGGCACGCTTTTTGGATTTCACTTGTGCGGCCAAGGTGGAGAACCAGTGGTGTCCGGGTCCAAGATGCAGTCGTCTGTTTCACTTGCTGCCGGCTCTGTGTGCTGTCTGCGGACCGGCTGATCTGATCACTTGGGAGCTTGTTAGACGTGCAGATGCCTGGGATTCGCCCCACACCCACTGGGTCAGAGCCGGGAGTGAAGCAGGGGACAAGCAGTCTCTCCAGGCATTCTGATGCTCACTGAGTTTAGGAACCATTCTCTTACACTTGTCGAGAAATAACGGGTGAGAATACCGCCAGCCTTTCTCAGACTCTCCTGTGCGAATGAACCTTGGTGGGGAGATGCTGGGGATCCTGTGAAAATGAAGATTCTTTTTTTTTTTTTAATGTTTATTTATTTTGAGAGAGAGAGAGAGAGAGAGAGAGAGAGAGAGAGAGAGAATGAGTGAGGCAGCAGGGGAGGGGCAGAGAAAGAGGGAGAGAGAGAATCCCAAGCATGTTCCACACTGTCAGCACAGAGCCCAATGTGGGGCTTGAACTCACGGACCATACGATCATGACCAGAGCCAAGATCAAGAGTCAGATGTTTAACCTACTGAGCCATCCAGGTGCCCTGAAAATGCAGATTCTGATTAATCGGGCCTAGAGAAGTGTTGAGAGTCCGCATTTTTGAGATGCTTCCAGAGACAGCTCTGTGGCCTGTACTTCTAGGGACTTAGGCCCATACAAGGGACTAAAAGCCACTGGGGAAAACCTCAGGTCTATGACCTGGGACTTAGGTCCGATCTCTGTTTTCCATTTAATCCTGTGGGCCTTTACCAATGCTAGCCAACCTCTGTGGCTTACTTTCTTGGCTGGAGTAATGCGACAGAAAGACTACACAATCTAACCAACACAGGCACGCCTCATTTTATCGTGCTCCACACAGATCCTGCATATTTTTTTGCAGATTGAAGGTTTGTGGTAACCTTCACGTCAAACAAGCCTACCAATGCCATTTTTCCAATGGGGTTTGCCCACTTTATGTCTCTGTTGTCACGTTTTGGTAATTCTCACAGTATTTCAGGCATTTTTGTGATTATATTTGTTTTGGTAACCTGTGATTGGTCATTATGACTCCCTGAGAACTCAGATGAAGGTTAGCATGTTTTATCCATAAAATACTTTTTAATTTAGGCATATACATTATTAGACATTGTATTATTGCCCACTATAGTGTAGTGTAAACATAACTTTTCTACACACTGGGGAACCAGAACATTAATTTGACTCACTTTATTGCTGTTTGCACACTGTTGCAGTGGTCTGGAACTGAACCCGCAGTATCTCTGAGGTGTACCTGCACTTTTTTTTTTTCCCTTAAGTTTGTTTCTTTTGAGACAGAGAGAACACAAGCGGGGGAGGAACAGAGAGAGAGGGGGAGAGAGAATCCCAAGCGGGCTCCACACCATCAACGCAGAGCCCGACGCGGGGCTGGAACTCAACGGACTGTGAGATCGTGACCTGAGCTGAAGTCAAGAGCCCAACGTTTAACTGACTGAGCCCCCCAGGCGCCCCTGAGGTGTGCCTGTGCTCCTAGGGCATTTCAGTGTTCCCCTGTTCGGGTAAATCAGCTTCTCGTGTTTCCTAGGGCAGTTTCTGTAGTGGCTTCCCTGGTTCAAACCAAACTGCCACCTCGTTCCATGCAGAGGTGCTTGTGAGGCCTGCTGCCACATCCACTTATCTCCATGACAGGTGCGAGGTCAGTTGCCACTGATGTCCCCTTTGACGAGGGCCTGGGGCAGGGCCCCCGAGAGGCCAGTGGTCAGTTGGCAGGCTGGCGTTCCCAGCCCAGGGTTCCTCTCCTCTTCTAGAAGCTTGTGTGTCCTGTTTGCTCCTCCTCCCACGGCTGATCTTGAGTGCGGTGCTGGGCGCTACACGAAACGGGAGAAGCTTGGACTGGCAGGCCCCGGACTGGGTCAGGGTAGGGCCGTCGGGGGAGGAGGCCCCATGGGTTCAGTTGGTGCTCGCCCAGGCTGCCTGCTGGAGGCTGGACTTGCCTTCTCCTCTGTCCTGCTGCTCCAGGAGTCCATATTTGCACAGGATGCCTGGCCTGCCCTCCAGTTCACTGCGGAATAACAATTGCATATCGTTGGCCAAAGACTGGAACAGTTTTTTTTTTTTTTTTTTCCCACCAGTCCCAGAAATGCCAAGCCTGTCTACCTGACAGGCATCCTGAATTCAAAGGGGCCTCTGTGCTGTAGCAGCCATGCAGACCTGTTCCAGGCAGGGGAGAAGAATGCCAGTGTCTGTCCGTCTGCCAGCAGGGCCCGACACGAAGCCCCGAGGAGGGCGCCTGAATGGTTCTAGGAACCGCTTTTCAGAGTGACTCCTTCCAAATAAGTGGAGTTTGGCAGATTGGCCTTGGACCAGTGGAGGGGGTGCCGAGGGGCACCCCATTGTTGGCTCAGCCTCTAGGAAGAGCAGGCAGGGGTTGAGTGCTTTTATTAGCCGTTACTGGTGGAAGTGGCTCCAGCAGCACCAGCCCCCGCCCGGGCTTGCTTCGTGGGGGCGAGATGCCTGCCCGATCTGGCTCCGTGTGGGGCGTGCGGACTTCCGAAGAGAAGCACGAGCAGAAATTAGGATCATTTAAGAAAATGGGGAAGTGGACGCACACGTCTGCTGTTGCTGAGCGTGTGGATTGGGGGCAGCCATTCTGGAAGGTGGCCTGGCGTTTTCATTAAAAGGCTAAAATCACGAGAGGCCCACGTCCGAGTAATTCCACTTCTGAGAATTTAACCGACGGTAATCCCCACAAACGGCCACCCGCATTTACGTGTGTGGACCTTCGTTCCACTGTGACTGCCACAGTCAACCGGACGGAGTGAGAATTGCTTAAGGGTCTAGCGACAAATGGCCAGTTAAGCACATTGGGGTCCACGCCTATGATGGAATTCAATGCAGACATTTAAGAAAGACAGTTTTCAAAAGTAGATTTTTAATATTTCTCAAAGGATATACACGCAAATAGTAAGAAAGCCCAGTAGCACAGAAGATAGCATCGTGACAAGTATCAGTCTCTGCCTGATTTTCTGCTCCTGGAGTCACCATTGTGAGGGGTTCTGGCATACCCTTCCAGAGATAGTCAGTACTGTGCCAGGATCGATGTTTCCCCCACTGCTTTTATACAGACGTCAGCGTGTATTTTTTTTTTTTAACGTTTATTTATTTTTTGAGAGAGAGAGACACACAGCATGAACAGGCAAGGGTCAGAGAGACAGAGGGAGACACAGAATCCTAAGCAGGCTCCAGGCTCTGAGCCGTCAGCACAGAGCCCGATACGGGGCTCGAACCCACAAACCGCGAGATCATGATCTGAGCCGAAGTCGGACGCTTAACCGACTGCTTTGCACCATGTTATTTTTGCCAACAGTCTATCCTTGGGATCCTTCCATATCAGCTCAGAGAGATCTACTGTGTCCTTTTTTTTTCTTTTCTTTTTTTCCAGCTTTATTAAGATATAGTTGATGTATAACATTGTGTAAGTTTAAGGTGCATGGTATGATCATTTGATGCGTGAATATATTTACTGTGTTCCTTTTTTTTTTTTTTTACAGGTACATATTTTAAAAAAATGATACTTTAAAGCAATATTTGTTGACCTGAAAAAGTTAACAGTTCATTTCTAAATGAGTAAAGACTGCAAGCAGGTTTCTCATTGTGTTTTTCCCCTAAAATAAAGGGGAAGTATTTTCACATAGACACCTAGGAAAAGTACCCGGAGCATATAGTTAGATCAGTAGGAATAACTGCTGGAAACAGTAGTTATTTTTGGATGGTGGGATTATGGATGCTTTTTTATTTCATTTTCTGTGATTTTTGTTTTCTTTGTCTTCCAAGTATTCTGCACCGAACCTTAAAGCAACACGAAGCAGGAAGCTGCTTGGGGGGAAGGCTGCACTCCTTTACTGGAGGCAGAGTGCTGACTCACTCCCCACCGAGGCTCCATCTGCCCCTTCAAGGGGACATCGTGGGCTCTGGTGTCACTTAGGATTACTGACTGCACAGACCAGGGCTCCTTCCAGTGTGCATCAGAATCCTTGATGGTGGTGGGGACTGATGAAAATGCAGATTTCCTGGGCCACATCTCCTGAATCCAGTATTGTGGTGCTAGGTCCTAGGAATCTCTATTCTTAGAAAAACACCCTGAGTGATTATGGTGCTCATTAATGTTTGGAAACTTTATTGTAATCAGAAGTTGGCAAACTTCTTCTTCTTCTTCATTTTTTTTTTTAATAAAAAGGCCAGATAGTAAATATTTTAGACTTTGCTGGCCATATGGTTTCTGTTGCAATCGCTCAAACCCTGCTGTTGTAGCAGGAAAACAGCCATAGACAACATGCAAATGAATGGGCTTGGCTGTGTTCCAATAAAACTTTATTTACAAAATAAATAAGGCCATCATTTCAGACCCCTGACGTAGGTTGACAGGGGACCCTAAAATTAATCAGAAGATGGAGAGCTTTCCAAGAGCTCCTTCTATTTGAAGAAGCAGGTCATATTATAGTGACCATTAATAAAGTGCTTATTATATGCCAGACACTTTTCAGACACAAGTGAAACCTTAACTCTGCATGGTAGCTATTATCCGTATTATCCCGCCAAGGCAGTTGAAGAGATGAAGTGATTATTAGCCCAAGATCACATCGTTAGTGATGGCAGGTTTGCTTGAAGGCAAAGCCGAAGAGTATGAAGGTTGTAGTGTGACAGTCCAGTTTCTCTCCAGGCTTTGGGGAAGAATAATTTCAAAACCTGTTTCCAGGAGATCCGGTGTCCCCACGTGTCTCTAAGCTCCTAGCCAAGGAGGAGTAGCCATGGCCCAGCATTTGATGGTGGTGCAAGTCCTAGGATCCTTCTGCACCTCAGCCGAGGGGGTCCTGAGCACTCCTGGGGTCTCCAGGCCCTGTGGGCTTCGGGAGACTTTCTTGTGGCCTTCCTGTGATGATTGCTCGAGGTTCCAGGTGGCCAACGTTTTCCCCACTTGGAGCCCGTGGAGATAAGCTTGCACCCCACCCATCTAAGGTGGGTCTGAGCTAGAGTGGCAATGTTCGGCTGTCCGGGCTATTTCTTCCCTCCTCACTTTTCCCCACCCCAGCCTGCCTGAGCCTCAGCCACCTCGCTGACTCCAGGGGAAGCAAAAGCCCCTCTGCTGGGGACTCGGCTTGGCTCTGAGCCTGGTGGTTCAGCCTGATGGCTCTGCCAGGGAGCAGTGTGGGTGGGTCAGAACCTGCTGAGAATACCAAGAGCTTCCACGTTTTGAGAGCCTGGTTGGCCTTGAGACGTGGCTTCGTGACATGAAACCTTGCAGGCTTGGCTTCCTCATCGAATTAGCTTCAGTCATTTACATAGAACAGGAACCAGAAGGTAGAATCCAAGACCCGGAGCAGAGTAACTGCTCAACCAAACAGTAGCTAATTATACAGTCATTGTCATCATTCTGACAGCCTTCCTCTGAGGTTGACGCGATCATCCCATTTGCTACAGATGAGAAGGCTGGGACTCTGGCAGGTCAGTAGTAGGGTCATTGGGTCTGTCTGACTCCAAAGCTGTGTGCTCTTGGTCCATTTAAAGTCAGAATGGAAAGGACTCCAGGGCTGCTGGGAGCCATGGTGATTCCCAGCCTGAGAAGCTGCAGGAAGCCCTTGACAGACCCTTCACAGGGTCTTTACTTGCCTCCATCATCTGAGCACCTCCTGCCTGCTCACAGACCAGTGGCAAACACCCCACGCTAACAGTCAATAAGTTATCCTGCGTCAGGTAGACACTGGGATGCAGGCCAATGGGGGCCCTTTGTGGTGCTGGTTCTGGCCCTTTAATCCCTGCCCCCCACTCCTTCCTGCTCTGTCTTCCTGCTTCTCTCCACAATGACTCCCGAAAGCCACATAGCACACTCCGGCAGAAACCCCATTTCCAGATGCCACCTGGGGGCTTGGCTCAGGTTCAGAGATGTGGCTGAGACAGGTGAGAACCAGCAGCCTCGGCCAGTGTACCCCAAACCATGCTCGGGGGTGGCCTCCCTCCCCTGTCACTTGTATCTCAGCGAACTGTCCTGTGAGCCAGAGATTTAAGGGTCATTCATTCTTGACGTGTATCTCTCCTCTGCCAGTCCCCACCCCTCTACCTGCACCTGCTCTGGTGCAGCCCCCGTCTTGTGGCTGTCGTTTCCCAAATAGCTCTGGGAGCTGCTCCCTCTGTCTTTGCTGCCAGCCCTCCATTCCAGGCTCCCCGGTACGTGCCCCACACTGCAAAGCCGCAGAGCCACACTGGGTGGTGGAGATTTGCTTGTGTCTCGTTCTGTGTCCAGAAATTCCAGGCTTCCCCCTGCTCTTACCAGAAGTGCCGATGCTTCTGGCAGTGTGTGGTGGGCCCAGCCTCATCTTGCTGCAGGATTTCCACTGTTTGCCCCTGGGGCCTTTCCTCTGCCCCCACACTGTTCCGTGCTCCCCGAGACTGCAGTCTGCCTGGACTGCCTTGTCCCAGGAGGCCTGCCTTGGCCACCCCGAGCGGGGGACGGTGCACCCGTGACTGGCCTTTGTAGCCCCATGCACCTTCCTTCTGTATCACCTTGCACCGTCATCGAAGGCGTGTTTGGTGAATGCTTGCCTCTCCCGGGAGACTTGTTGGGCTTGTGTGCCCCGCATTATTAATGCTGTCTGACAGATGGGTGCACGAACGTCCTCTGACCACCTTGGGCTCTGTACCCAAAGGGCCGGACTGGAGCTCCTCCCCGGATCACCAGCACCCCCATGGTTCTGTTACTACTGTGATGGGGAGTGTGATCTGGGGGCATTTCTTTTGATGCCTGTTGATTACCAGTGAGACAGAGGTGGGGATATTCTCTTCCCAGGCATTGTGTCCCTCCTCCCACCCCCAGGGTGTCCCCCGCACGGGCAGACGCTAGGATGGAACTCCTTTCCCTGAGATGACCCGGTGTTTAAGTGGCCCTCCTTCTCCCTCAGTGTCTCTTCCTTTCCCCCACAGCCTGTGCTGCGTTGGACCACCTGTCCGACCGACTCTTGTGTTCACACCACCTGTCCGGCTTCTTCTTGTGTTCACACCAGTGCGGTTTCTTCCCCGGCGTGCTCCTGGTGCACGTTATGGCAGAGAGTCAGATGGGCCTGGGGTCGAGTCTGGGGGCTGCTGCTGGGAGGCCGTGGCACTTACGGCAACTTACTAACTATCCTGAGCTTCTGCCTCCCCAGTTAATGAATGCTTTAGGTGTATATAAAGCTATTCACTTGGTCCCTGGCCATGTAGTAGTCCCTCAATTAAGTAGCAAGGAGAAATAGTACGACTGTGGCTGCATTCAGATAACGCTGCGGGTAATCCACAGGTCCTCTTAGGGCTGTGGTTTGCAGCCTCGGTCCTACCTTAGCATCACCTGGGGATCTCTTAAAAAATTCCAGTGGCCGGGCCCGACTGGCAAAGTCAGGTTCCCAGTGGCCTCCTCAGCCTCCTTCCTACTTAGCACGCACCCTTTGGGACGTAAGGAGATGGGAGGGAAAGCTCTCATTTATTGGGTCCCTACTGTGTGTCAGGCACTGTGCCTGGCACTGTGTCTACATGTTCTCCTCTTGTTTTCACTGCCAACTTGTGATACACGAATTACTGTCCCTGTTTCTTCTGTGACCTTCAGGAAGGATGAGTGTACTTGGTCAATGTCAGGCATCGGCTGACTTAAGGGTGAAGGATGGAGAGAGGAGTGTGGGGCTGGGGTACCGTCCTTTCGCTCAGGTCGCTTTCTCCCCTCCTACCTGTGCGAGGTGCTTGCCCTCCTTCCGCAAGGTGGCCGGCTGAGCACCCCGGTTTCCATTCCCCCGCTCTGTGCCTCCGCGTGGGGGCCGGCTGCCACACCTGTCCACCTGCAGTGTTTAATGGCCCAGCCCGCTTGCTGCTCTTCGGGGCCCTCACCAGTCATCTGCCACCTGTTCTTCCATGTGCGGTCGGTCGTGCTGTTTGCTTAACGGAGAGATTTAAGCGCCTCACAAAGGCTCCCCGTGGATGAGGGGAGAAGCATTCGCTGACTGGAAATGGGAGCATTGTTGTTGTTCTGTGTTTTATTGCCATTCATTTCCAGGCCCTCTGTGGGGCTGGGGAGAAGTGAGGGGTGGGCTGGGCACAGAGAGGGAGGGGCTGCTTCTTGCCTGACAGCACAGGTGGATCAGAGGGGGAATTCTGTAGGTTAGAGCATCTCAGACTTTATTGTGCACAGACAGCACTCAGGAATCTGGTTAAAGATGCAGATCCTGACGTGATAGGTCCCAGATAGGCCCTGAGAGTCTGCGTTTCTCGTGAGCTCCCAGGTGAGGCCGATCCTAGCCACACTTGGCTTAGCAAGGCTCTAGCTTCCAGTGAAGGACCCACGTCTGTGTTCTGACCTTTGTAATTTTCGCTTGGGGAGGTGTCCTGGAATGATTCAGGAATCTGGGGGTTAGCTCTGGCTGTACTCTGATTTATCATTGGACATCTTAGGAACTTCCCTTTCATGCTCCATAGTAGGATTTGGGCCATGTGACTTTCACGGTCCCTTCTGGTCGTACCATTCTGTAATTCTATCCATTGGGTTGGAGTGGGAGAACAGGGTTGATCAGAGGGAGCACAGCGTAGGGAGGATGGAGAGGAGCATCCACTGCACAAATTAGTTTTTCCTCTGAGGTCACCAGGCCTGGGTCATGAGAGGTCAGAGTTTGGGTGGGATGGGCAGTGAGCTTTCTTTTATGCTGTGTGTGTACAAGAGCCCAGGGTAGATTGAACACCTGGCAGGTGGGGGCCAGTAGCTCCTCCTTCCTGACTCCTACTTGGCTTCTCTGAATGGCAGGAGTGAATCTGGGGACATCTCCCATTCCGCGGGTCCAGTGGAGGATCTTTTCTGTGTGGGAGGCACAAGTCTAGACACCGGGGGGGTGGGTGCAGATGGCACATGTTCATGTCCTTAACAGGGACCAAGTGTAAGAGAGATGTATCTCACAGAACGTGGAGTCTCGTCACCTTTTCCAGATTGGAATCCCTGGTCTGCCAGGCCCTCTATCAGCTGTGGGTTGGGCACCACCAGCTGGGATCTCTCCCCGTGCGGCACTGTCACATTTTCCTGCCGCCATGATGGTTAGCGTCTCAGGCCTGCAACGACTTGCCTGCCACCACGTCTGCAGGGTGGCACCTTCTCTTTCCACTGGTCTGTTCTTGGGCACCTCCCCAGTCCCTTGCCCCTCCCCACCGTGTTGGTCTTTTGGATCTCCAGGTTCTGACCCTTTCCAGTTTGGCCTCTCCCACCACCACCTGGGACTGCGTGATGATACCGCTTGCGATTCGGTGAGTTCGGGTCTCAGGTTATGTGATATTTTCACTTCACCATTTCCTGTAGTAGTTTTTGTACACAGTGGGCTGTATCTATCCTGCCCAACTGGACATGTCCATCTGTTGGTGGAAGAACTTGGGCTCCCGTCTGTGTGATTGCTTTTGGCAGATGTGGGATGGGCCACGGTTGGGCCAGGGAGGCCAAAGAAGGCTTTCAGAGCTGCTAATTGTCTCTGCCTGGCTTTCCTCAGGGAGCGTGTGAAGCTTGCGGGCAGAATTCTGGCGTGTGTGGGGGGCCGCTGGGGTGGGGGGGGGCTCTGCTTTTCTGGACCAAGAAAAGCTCTGGACACTCGGACCTTTATTTATTTTTTGTATTTTATATACTTATTTTTATAAAAGGAGTATAACTGCATCATAGAAAATCTAGAAATTACTGGGGGCACCTGGGTGGCTCAGTTGGTTGAACGTCCAACTTTGGCTCAGGTCATGACCTCATGGTTCATGAGTTCGAGTCCCATGTCAGGCTCTGTGCTGACAGCTTGGAGCCTGGAGCCTGCTTCGGATTCTGTGTCTCCCTCTATCTCTGCCCCTCCCCCACTTGCGCTTTTTCTCTCTCTCTCTCAAAAATGAATAAATATTACAATTAAAAAAAAAAGAGGGGAGCCTGGGTGGTTCAGTCGGTTAAGCGTCCGACTTCAGCTCAGGTCACGATCTCGTGGTTCGTGAGTTCGAGCCCCGTGTCAGGCTCTGGGCTGATGGCTCAGAGCCTAGAGCCTGCTTCCCGATTCTGTGTCGCCCTCTCTCTCTGCCCCTCCCCCGTTCATGCTCTGTCTCTCTCTGTCTCAAAAATAAATAAACATTAAAAAAAATTAAAAAAAAAAAAGAAAATCTAGAAATTATTAATGAAAAGTCAGCGGTAATCCCATTATTCAGTTACCAGTGTGAGCATAATGCCTGTGAATGCATGTATGTGAACAGACACAAGGGCACACACAGACTCAGATCTGTGTACCATCAGTCTATACCTGAGTGTCTGTATCCACATATATATTTTACACATGTATTTAAATAGAGATGGCCTAGAATGGTCCATGCTGTTTTTGGTTTTTGACCTTTTTTTTTCCCCACTCAGCAGTATTTCCTAAACCTCTCTCCATGCTATTTACTAGGCCCAGCTCTTTGGCTTTTCCAGGACTCTGCAAAGCTTTTTTCTCTTTCTTGCTTTCCTCTTTTCACGTTGCTTGTGTATTACACCATTTCATTTGGTTAATGTGGAATTTTGCCCATTTGCCCTGAGGCTACAATGCAACGGGGCAGAGAGTGTATTTATAAAATGTGAATGAGTGTAAGAAAGACCCAGGCCCTGCCTCCTCAGCTTCTCAGCTCCTCTCGGCTCCCTCTGTGCCTGTTTTCAGCCTGGCTTTGTTCAGGAAGCATCAGGTATGGAGGCTTGGCAGAAGCCGACTTAACCTTCTTCTGTCTGCAGTGCTCGCGGCCGCAGCATCAATCTGTAATTATGGATCACCCACTGCGGGGCATTTCAAAGGCCTTGACGGTACAGCTCCTCCATGAGCAGAAACCAGTGTGGGAACTAGGATGGGCTCGCATGAAATATGTAATCCTAACAGAATCCTTAATCATACGCACATACAGTTCACCCTTGAACTTCGTGGGTTTGCACTGCACGAATCTCCTTAGACGCGTGTGTTTTTTGGTGCTGTTAACGTATTTTCTTTTCCTTCTCATTGCCTCTTTTTTTTCATTTTTTTTTAACATTTATTTATTTTAGAGAGAGAGAGTGTGAGGATGGGAGGGGCAGAGAGAGGGAGACACAGACTCCGAAGCAGGCTCCAGGCTCTGAGCTGTCAGCACAGAGCCTGACGTGGGGCTCGAACTCAGGAACCGCGACATCATGACCTGAGCTGAAGTTGGACACTTAACCAACTGAGCCACTCAGGTGTCCCATCCTTATGATTTGCTTAATAATCATTTCTTTTCTCTAGTTTCCTTTATTGTGAGAATACAGTATAGAATACACACATAAAATAGGTATTTGTTGACTGTTTACAGAATCGGTAAGGCTTCTAGTCAACATTTGCTAATTAGTAGTTACGTTTTGGAGGAGTTGAAAGTTATACACGGATTTTCATCTGCATGGGGATTGGCGCCCCAGCCCCGGAGTTATTCAAGGGGCAGCTGTACACACACCAGCACGTGCAGGTAGTGGGGGCGGGGTGGGGCAGTGGGAGGCAGTGGCTGTGGACACAAGCTCTGGCCTTAGATGGGAACCAAAGTCATAGACTTGGTGCTTTGTGTCTTGGGTGAGTCACTTAGGCTCTCTGCATCTCCTGTGTCCTTGTGTGTGGATCTGAATGGACCGTGGCTACTTGGAAGAATTTTGGGAGCATGAGTTGGGATTACATGTGGGAAACAGGGCAGTGACTCACACACGGTCAGGGCTCACAAAGTGGCCACTGGCATATTTTTAGGGATCTCATGGGTAGGAGAAGGGTAGTGCTTCCCTGTGTGTGTGTGTGTGTGCATGTGTGTGTGTGTGTGCACATGTGTGTGGTTCCACTCATGAGGTCCCTTTCTTTTGATGAACTTAGACTATTTTACAGAGTTATTTTTATTCCACCTCTGTAGGAAGCATAGGGAAAAGACATAGCCCTACTCTCATTTTATTGGAAGATAAATTCAGACCCAGAGAAACAGCAGCTTGGCAGGGCTGCTGGAAGGAACGTCAGGCCAGGGGTAAGGAGGTGTGGGATGGCTGTGTGGCTTGGGCAGTCCCTGCTCTCTCTGACTCTCCATTTCCATGACTTAGAATGAGCCAACTGGTTGGGCTACCTCATTGCTAAGGCCTCTCCCAAGCCCAGCCTTCTGTGGCTCTAAGGTGATGGTCAGCGGCCCCTTCTCATTGTGTGTGGACACTTCTGAGGCATTAGGCATGTCCAGCCAGGCCAGTGCCCGCCAGTACCCAGGAGAGCCATGGCAGTTGCCTGGACTTGGCAGTGTTGAGAGAACACTGGGGTAGCCGCGATAATCATCATGTCCATGGCCTCACTGGAATGTGCTTTATCTCTCTCTGTGTAGTTCAGTTTGAATTATTTATGATGATCCTTCCTAGTCATTTGGGAAGATGAATGAAGTCTTAGTAATTGGAGCCCTTGCACAGCCTTCTCTTGGCTAACGTCTGTTGAGACGTCAGCCTACGGAGAGCACCAGGACTTGAGACTCTCAGGCTCACCACCAAGTCAGGTGGGAACCAGCAGAGTTTCCAGCAGGCTATGTGGTCGCCCAGCCTGCAGAGGCAGAGCACAGCTAAGCTCGCGTCCTGAACATAAAAGGCCAGGTGAGCAGAGAACTGACACCTTGGCTCTGGCCTTGAGCCCCTCGGGGTGGATAACTTATCCCCTGTGTTCTCCTTCCCCCTCCCTGCCGAGGCCAGTGGGCTATTGAGGAATGCTTGTATTCTCACAATTTAGCCGGTCACTTTTCTTGAGCTCGCTGCACAGAGCTGGCCTCAGGAATGATGAGACGACCCGGGGAAGCAGGAGCACAGGCTGCGGAGAGTGCAGTCAGCCAGGTACTGAGCCGACAGGCGCGCGCGCGCACACACACACACACACACACACACACACACACACACACTCTCTCAGAGTTGAGGCAGCTGAATTTCAGTGTTTATAGCTGGGTAGTAGCACCAGCATGAGACTGTCAAGGGCAGCTCACCAAAAAAGTCAAAACATTGGATCAATGACAAAGTAAGAAACCAGCAGCTGGAATCTTGATGCTCACAAAACATTGTAAAGGAAGGAACAAGTGACCAAACATTATGAAGACGTGATCTCTGATTGCAGCAGGGAAGACAAAGATTGTCCTAAGGAAATGCACATCTTCATTAGAAACAGTAGACTGGATTTCAAAAGGAGGTTGAGAAGCACCTCTTATGTGTAAACTATAACTTACCCATTTATGAGCTGGAAGGAATCTCATGCACAGCTCTCTGGGACGTACCTGCACGTAGCAAAACGTTGCTGTCTTTCAGTGTTCAAGATGGATGTGTGCCTTAACACCTCACACCAAACCTTATCATGTTGAAGCCAGCAATTTTAAGTTAGTGTTATTTGTAGCTAAGACATTCTGTAAAGCGGTATTCTCTGCCCCAGGATTAGCCCTGCGGTTGGAGGCAGAGAAGGTGTGGCTAGTTGGGTGAGGAGAGGGTCCATTCATTGTACTAGATGCTAGACTGGAGGGGGGATCGAGGGGCATGGCAAGCCCGAGTGAGCAGCCAAGTATGCAGGAGTATGTCCGTCATCTGGACTTGTCCAGTGGTGTCCCATGGAATGGAATCCAGGCTCTGCCACTCCAACCAGGACCTCTGGGATGCATCTAGTCTCTCAAAGGGGACGGAGCCCATGGTCTCTGGTTAGGGGAGGATCTGTGTGGGGGAAGGGAGGCTGTGGCTGGATTTCTATATGCCTGTATCCCTCCCCTTCTTGTGGGGGACACTTATGGCCACTGAAGACTTGTGCCTTTTAAAAGTCCTTACTCCCAGGGTGCCTGAGCAGCTCAGGCGGTTGAGTGTCCGACTTCGGCTCAGGTCATGATCTCATCGTTCATGAGTTTGAGCCCTGTGTCAGGCTCTGTGCAGATAGCCTAGAGCCTGCTTCAGATTCGGTGTCTCCCTCTCTGTCCCTCCCCTTGTCGCGCTCTCTCTCTCTCTCTCAAAAATAAATAACTGTTAAAAAAAATTAAAAGTCAGTATCCCTTATGATATCCCTCGCAGTGGTTTTATCAAGAGTGAAAGACTGGCATGAGTAGACACGACTTTGATGCAAAGAAGGAAAGCGGTTTCTATCTTTGTACAGTCTCAGGTCTGTCTGCCTCTTCAATCCATGGGCAGTGTGGAAGCTGTCCTGTCTTCTCACCACTGTGTCGAATCAGAAAAATCGCACTCTATCTGCCTCCCCACGCCAATAGGATATATATATGTGTGTGTGTGTGTGTGTGTGTGTGTGTGTACAAAGAAATTTATTTCAAGGAATTGGCTCATGAAGTAGTGGGGGCTGGCAAGTCTGAAGTCTGTGGAGCAGGCTGGTAGGCTGGAAACTCAGGCGGGAGTGAGTTAATGCTGAAATCTTGAAACAGAGTTCCACCTTTGAGAACCCTTGGATTTGTTTTCTCTTGGAGCCTTTCAACTGATTGGATGAGGCCCACCCACATTAGCAGAGAGCCTCCTTTCCTTAAAGTCAATAGATTGTAGATGTGAACAACACCTATGAAATACCTTCACGTCAACACCTGGATTAAGGTTTGGTTAAATAAGTAGGCACCATAGCCTCGCCAAGTTGACACGTGAAGCCACCCGTCACATTGCTTAAACTCGTTGAGCCTCAGCGTTCCCCATCTATGAAATGGACTTATAATTAGATCTGTGACAGAGGGTTGTTGTTGTGATGAAACGTACTGATATCCGTAATGTTCTTAGTCTGTCCCCAGTCGGGTACTAGTAGGTGGCTGGTGGTGTTAGTGTGATCGGCAGAGACCGTGGGAAACATGCCCAGGGGCATCAGAATGCCCTCCGTCAGCAGTGCCTGGAAGGTGGCTATACCTTTGTGTAGCAGGCCTTTGAGCTAGTAGTGTAGACAGTCCTCGAAGGGCTGTGGGATTATGGAAGGTGATCCTCAGCCTGGGGTGTGGATATTCCTCAGGTCTTTGGAGGATTGCTGATTGAAATGCAGCTGTTGGGAGGAGGCTTCTTGAAGGGGTGTTGAGGGCAGCAGATTCTTTTGAGAGCCTTTAAGATAATTCTTTATAGCCCCCCCCCCCACTTTTTTTTCTTTATACTTTCCAGGTACGTGGGTTTTTTTGTTTTGCTTTGTTTTTGTATAACTGAATAGAGATACTTAATTCAGGTCTAGCGGCTCATGAGAATAGACACATCTTCCCAAATGACTCTTACTCCGGAGGCATCACCAAGAGCCACTCATTGCTGCTTCTGTCAGCATCCTGTCACTGTCCCATCAAGAATTCTGTTGCACAGGACTAGGGGAGACGGGTTTCTGAAGCTGGCACAGTGGCCCCAGGCAGGTCCTTGTGCTGGTGGGTGGGGATTCCTCATCTCCTCTCCCCCTCTCCAGTCTATCCTTCTCCAGCAGGAGGAGTTTTTAATCTGATTGGAGAGAGTCCTGGACGTTCATTATAGGACTATGTCTCACTAGTGGTCAGGGTTCCTATACCTAACAGGTCAGCCGTATAGGGTCCTCTTTCTCGTGAAATCCTCTGATACATCCTTCTGTTCCGCCTCCTTCTGACTGCTGTCAAGTAGGCAGGGTAGGCAAGGCCTACTTCAGTTCACAAAAGGCAGAGTAGGCAGGTCGGTTGGGCATGTAAGGTTTACCAGAACTCTCCACTGGGGTAGTTGGCTGCTGGCTCAGGGATTAACCACGTGACGCTTCGTTCCCATCCACCACTGTTTCTTGCATGAAGTTCTCTAGATGGAAACCCCTTGAGGATCAGGGGTAAACGGTAGGATGAGTTCTTCTTGGCTCCTGTAATACACTTACAACAGTACCAAAACTCCTTAAATTGTTCTTTGGACAGAGCTTGATTCCTCTTTCAGCTCTTTCCCATGTGTCTCTTTTTTTCCCAGTAGATTCTGGAGAGGCTTACTGACTGCAAGGTGGCCAGCACTGGGGCTGGGAATGGGGGTGGCGGGGCATGGAGGGGTGAGGAGTGAGCCTCAGGTAACTGAATGTTGAGACCTCACTGTCCTCTTCGGAAGAATAAGAACACACAATCTGCAGTTGATAAGCTTTGTCCGCCATTGCTGCCTTGGACGGGAGCTCCCAACTCTGGAGTTCTCAGAAGGCCAGAGAAGCTCCAAAGCATCCTGGCCAGCTGTGTATTCCCCTCTCCAAACCCTGAGGCCTTTAAGTATGTGCCTGTGGGACTAGATCCTTGCTTTGATTTGATCACCTCACTGCAACATCCAATTTCTGGTTTCAGTGTTTGTGTCTTGTTCGTATGGACACTCAGAAACTATTAGATCGACGTGGGGATAGACTAAGAGACAAATGGTTATTTTTAAAATGATTATTTATTTTGAGAGGAAGGAGGGAGGAAGAGAGGGAGAGAGAGAGAGTGAATATCTCAAGCAGTCTCCGTGCTGTCAGTGCAGAGCCCAATGCAGAGCTCGAATCTACAAACCTGAAATCATGACCTGAGCTGAAATCAAGAGTTGGACACTCAACTGACTGAGCCACCCTGGTGCCCCAAGAAGCAAGTAGTCCTTAAGTCCTGAAGTCCTTAAGTCCTTCCCCTACTCCCTGGTTTTGATACAGAGCTGGAGACTGGAGAGAGACCAGGTGACTTTTTAGAGAACAGTGTTGGTTGGGGCAGAGCCAGGCTGCACCCCAGTCTCCTGACTCTTGATGCTGCGTTCTTCCGCCATAACATTTTGCATCTCTGTGAGCTTAGATTCTGGCCTCCTCGTCTCACGAACCCTTAGGAATTTTAGCAAATACTTGGGTAATGAAGGGATGGGGTAAATCGGAAAACTGAAGGACCCAGCCTTGGAATTTCCGTTCTTCTTCAGAACATACACCATCACGGTCTTTTACCTCATCCAGCGTCTTGTGGTTACAGCCTGTGTCAGCTTTGAGCGGGTACCGCAAGGCGAGGCACCGTCTCTCTCCCCAGCTGCCCTCCTGATCGTCTTGTTTGCTTTTCCTCAGCTGGGTCGTGTTTTCCCGTCCACTTCCAAATCCAGTCATGCTTCACATTTTGACTGCTCTCCCTGGTTCTGTGAAGTCCCTAGACTTCAAGTTGCTGCCGCCTGTTGGCTAACAAGCTGCCCGATGTGCTTCCTCTGGGCACCTCCCCGGAACCTCTCACGGCCTCCTGGTTGGCCTTCAGCCCCTATTCCACGGTGTCAGGGCCTTACGCCGCCCAGCACGTGCTCTGCTCCTCCAGCCCCGTGCTCTCCATCTGGCCTTTGGGGTCACACCTTGCCATTCACACGACCCTCTCTCCTTTTCTGAGTGTCTTTCAAGGCTTAAAGTGAAGTGAGCGAGGCCTTGGGCACAGAATGTAAGAAGGTACCAGAAACGCCCAGCAATCAAGGTTAAAAAAAAATCAATAGCTTTTTGCATTAAGTTTGAATTTCTTTACAGCATTACTTGGCAGGATGATTTCTCTTGATGGCCGAGTTTGGGGCACGTCTTCTATGTCGTGCCCAAGGCGGTGGTCTCATTTGCTGCGCCCTGACCCAACCCTGTCATCCACACTCCACCTGTCCGTGCCCCCTCTCTCCCGGCCTCGCCCTCACCCCCCTTCGCTGTTACTCCTCGAGTCTTCTGGCCCTTGGAGACTCATTCCTTGAGAATTCATGTTCTGTTTACATCTTTTTCCAGGTTGTTAATAAAGATGTTAACACGTTCCGTAGGTCTCACCCCACCCTCTCCGTAGCCTGCGCGCTAACTGGGGCCCTTCCCCCGAGAAAAGACACTGCATTTTATCCCGAGTTCTGTTGTTTACCGTCTCCCCGTGTTTCCGTCCCGCCCGGCTCTGTGTTATCCTCCTCCAAACGCCTCAACGGCTCATGTGCCACATTTGCTTAAACTCCAGGAATGGCATGAAAGATGAGCCCCTGTAAATAAAGCTTAGGATCCTGTGAATGTTCGGGGCTGACCTACATGCACAGTCTGCCAATCTGGATTAATTTTTCAGGGAAGATTTTGTAGGGGCCACGGCACCAGCTTCTCTGAAGTCCACTCCTCTCCTCTCGCCTCCAGCCTCCTTGGCCACCCGCTTGTTTTTGTCAATCAGGAAGAGACCTCCCTGCCGTGGGCAGGCGTGACTTACTCCTCTGTGCTTAGAATACACCAGCCACGCAGAAGATGTGTTTCCCACGGTGGTCTTCCTGTTTCTGACACAGCTGGAACTAGATTTACCTTTGTTCGTCCTTGTCAGAGGAAAAGATACATTTTGTAACATCAATTTGACAAAATGGAAGGATACTACAGGGTGATACATCCTCTGCAAATAAGCACGAGCTCACAGGTGAAAGAAGGGGGGTGTTGTAGTCTTTGTTCTTTGTTACCAAAGTAGCAAATGCCCGTAAA
This sequence comes from Neofelis nebulosa, assembly GCF_028018385.1. NCBI lineage: Eukaryota > Metazoa > Chordata > Mammalia > Carnivora > Felidae > Neofelis > Neofelis nebulosa. The sequence continues at coordinate 7,870,570 of NC_080788.1, forward strand.
AATAATTCGGGGAAATAGAGGCCAACATTAAGTTGCCCTCACACCCCAAATAATCACTCTTTACGTAACCTTGGCACCTTGCCTTTCGGGGTTTTTACGTATTTACCGTGCCACGGATGCAATGTTATGTCTTTGCTTTCACATAGCATGGTATCGTCAATAGTCTGCATAGCGTGATGTAATCATTATTACTGTCATTTTTAAGGATTGCAGGCCCTTCCGTCGGAGTCAGCCGTATCTTTTTACGTATCACCATTCCCCTTTTCTATTGGTCACTCAGGTTATAAATACAGCTCTAAATGCCAATGAGGTGCGCATCTTTTGTGCATAACATTTTCCTTAGTTAGGATCCGTCCCATCGCTTAGATTCCCGACGATGGAATTAATCCCCTGTATTAACGGGAATGATGAACATGTTGCCAGAATGTTTTAGAGAAGAGTGTGACTGATTGGCAAAGCCACGGTCCTCATGTAAAAGTCAGCATTTCTATTCCTCTGCTTGTACTGGGTAAAAGCATTTTAAAAAAAGTTTATTTATTTACAGAGGGAGAGCAGGTGAGCACGTGTGTGAGCAGGTGAGGGGCACGGGGAGAGAGAGAATCCCAAGCGGACTCCTCACTGTCCACGCAGAGCCCGACATGGGCCTTGAACCCACGAACCGTGAGATCATGACCTGGGCTGAAACCGAGAGTCAGATGCTCAACTGGCTGAGCCACCCAGGTGCCCCTGGGTAAAAGCATTTGTATCCATGAGTTACTGTTACCCTAGGAGTTCCTCAGATAGACCTATAAATAATTGTGGCACTCTTCATAGTACTCTGGTCCATCCATTTTCTCATGCTAACAGCATCAATGATAGTAGCAATAACATCCCTACCGCTACCTGACATATTCCTTCCACTGGCATCATTTGATAGAAATCTATTTGAGTCACATATGTAATGTTAAATTTTCTAGTAGACCTATTAATCAAAGTAAAACAGGTGAAAGTAATATGAATACTTTATTTTACTCAACCCAGTACGTGTGAAATATTACCATTTCCGCCTGTAGCACCACTAGCCACAGGTGCTTGATAGCCACGCCGCCTTCTGCCACATAAGCCAAAAAGCTCTAGCAAGCTCTCTCTTCTTTCTTTTAGGTCGGCTGTTAAAGGCTTTTCTGTTTTTCATTCTCAAGTTCAGGTTGACCCAAAGCTGACTCTGAGGCAAGGACTGGATGGGCAGGTAGTTTATCTGGGAGGCGATTCCAGGAAGCATATGGGAGCAGGTGGGAAAACGCGAAGGGAAGGGGAGTTTCCAAGGACAGGTGTGACATTTGAGCAATTAGGGTGAGACGTGCCCCCCATGGAGATCCAGGGATGAGGACATCTACTCACTGGCCCCTGCTGTCCATTCATTGGTAGTGCTTGTTTCCAGGGTGTTAACAGCTCCCTCCCCCCCGCCCCCGCCCCAGGCTTCAGGTCTGCCTGCGCAGGGCCAAGCTCACTTCTGTGCTTCTAGAGGAAGTCCTCAGACAAAGTGGTAAAACGCAGGCTCTTAAGGGGGATTGTAGTCAGGGTGCTGAAACTGTCTGCCATGGTTGTTAGTAAACTCAGGTGGACCAGGGATGTGAGGTGGGACCTCCACAGCAGCCATCTGATCTGCCTCCGGGTCTACGTCAAGGTGTGGTGGGATCTTCTTGGATGGGTGTGATACCAGCCCAGGTCATTCTCAGTTGATAGGAATCATGGGTGATTCGGTCTGTATTTGTGTATACAAGCAACAGAAACTGATTCTTGCCCACTAGGCAAAGGCTAGTCGACAGAAGGATGTTGAGGACTCTTGGAATGTGAGGACCCAGGAGGAGCACGCTGGCTTGGGAAGGGGAGGGAATATGATTTCGTGTTCCAGGACGTGGCAAGCCAGCAGCACAGTTAATATCTTCTAGTGGAACAGAAGATACTGTTTCTGAGTGTGGAATGGGAGAGAGGTCACTCTGGCTTCCTTTCAGAAAGTCACCACCTAAAATTATCCTTCCAATTATACTACATACGATAAAAGAAAGATGATTCCCCTATAGGAAATCAAGTTGCTATTAGGGAATGGATGCTGGGCAGCTAACAATGGACAAATGGCCACTTGCAGAAGGGCACTGGGCTTCCTGGTGAAATCTGAATAAGATTGTGCCAATCAGTTTTCTGCTTTTGGTAACGCACTATGCTTGTGTGAGAGGTCACCGCTGGGGGATGCTAGGTGATGGGTATGTGGGACCTTTTTGTACTATTTTTGCAACTTCTTGTGGGCCTATCACCATTTCTTAATAAAAAGTAATAAAAAAAAAAGGGCAGGGGAATTGGTACTTGGGGTATGTAGATACTTTGGGAGTAAAATTTGGAGAAATTAGAGTATCCAAACCTCATGTTTTCTCTTGCTTCATTCTCAAAGGCACAGAATCTTTAGACCTCACCTTTACTCCTCCTCAAGCCTTCCAACCCCGAGGAGGGTTAGGTACCCATTTACTTGAACTCTCATGGATTTCGTGCTGTAGCCAATTTATTGTATTTTTTGAAGTTTATATTTGGAGATTTGATGTTGCTCTGCAGTTAATTGGACAGGATAGCAAGCAGGTCTGGAAAGGGACTGGGTTAATACAGCTTCTCAGTCCTATTTTGGTAAGAAGGAGGCGGGGGGATATGATCACGTTTATTGAAACATTCCCTCCAAATAGCATAGCAGCTATTTCTTTATATGGCTTCCCAGCCAGAGTGTATTCTGAGGGGATGATTAGGTTCTAGAATGTAACCATTGGTGTAAAGACAGTCAACTCCCTAGAGGATGTGAATGCTTCCATTCTTTGTTCTTGCGACGCTGTAATGTCAGTGGAACCAAAAGAGAGTCTGGGGCCGTGGTAGCAGGTACCTTTAGTGCCAGCGCTGCGTGCCGTCAACATGGATTTGTCCACAAACCCCAGTTAGTGGGTGTCGGGAAACCATTGCTTGTCTAAACAAGATCTGTGAGACTCCCACCCTCATTTAGCCGTCAGATTTCTAATAATTCTGTAATAAGCCTTTGGCCAATCAGATGCCTTCTTTTATGATGGGTTTGCACAGATTTAATCTAAGCAATAGTAATAATTCACAACGATAGAAAACACTGAGCCGTATTCTTCCCATAAATTATTCCCTGCGAGTAAATCAGCTATTTAGGGAGGGAGATGCATTCACGTTTGCAGGCCGCTGGAGGCTTGCTCAGTCCGTTAGGGTTGTGGGGTGCTAGGTAGTCCCACAGGCCCTGGTTTCTGAATCTGTGCACAGCCCAGCCCTCGGGGCTGAGGCGGGGGTACTCACAGTCTACACGTAATCCTTCTTCCCGGAAGGCAGAGTATTTTATGGGTATGATCTCATTCTTCCTCCCAGCCTTCTCTGGAGGCTGGGAGGGATCTGCTTTGGGAAGCTCCTGGAAGATTCCTTTTCTTCCAAGACCTCTCCACAGCTCACTTTCCTCCAAAGGCTGCAGCAAGAGGAGCCCACTCCACTGGCTTTTTCTAGAGTTTCCAAGGAGCCACACTGTCCTGGGAGGGGATTGGGAATGCGTTCTTTCCTTGTGTCACGGGATCGGGAGTCAGGGCTTCTCACAATCCTGGCTCCACCGCGTATGTGACCTGGCTCAGGCTGTGTGCCCTCTGCAGCCCTCAGTTTCCTGTAGGAATCAGGGAGGCTACCGCTTGTAATGTTGCGACTTTCAGGAAACGAGAGGTATTTACACAAGGTAAGTAGAGGACCCACGTTATTATTAAGTTTATAACAAAAATTACTGGGGCGCCTGGGTGGCTCAGTCAGATGTGTCCCACTCTTGATTTCGGTCAGGTCGTGATCTCACGGTTTGTGAGATCGATCACCATGTCGGAATCCGTGCTGACAGTGCAGAGCCTGCTTGGGATTCTCTCCCTCCCTCTTTCCTTCTGTCTCTCTCTCTCTTTCTGTCCATCCCCCCCAAAAATAAATAAACAAACTTTAAAAAAGTACTGAATCCCCGAGAGAGGGTTAGAGGGATCCTCCCTGAGTCATTAGCCAGAGTGCTGCCTTCTGGTCCAGAGCGCCCATGGCAGAGGTGAGGTCCAGAGTGCCCATGGCGGGGGTGAGGCCCGCACTGCCTTCTGGTCCAGAGTGCCCGTGGAGGAGGTGAGGCCCGTGCCGTCGTGTTATGGCACTGGCTCTCGGATCAGACTGCATGATCACCATCGTGATGACCTCTTGTACCACCTGGGATGTGTGACAAACACGCTGTAGTGGAAGTAACACAACTTTTAGATGCAGACAGAGCCTGTTGAAATCCTAACTCAAGGGTCTTTGGTCCCTTCCAGGCCCTTCCCTTCCCCGTGCCCCGGTCATGCCACCCATTTGGTGATGATATGTGGGTATCCTCCTTTGTTTCCAGTTCTCTCCAGAACTGGCTTTTTAAAGGAGAAGAAAGGATGCCTGACTTTGTGGCCCAAAGTGAGGTTCCTCCTTGCCAGGAAAGGCTTCCCCATCTGTCTGAGATTTCTTATCAAGGGAAAATAATTTTCTGTTTGCACTGAAGCAAAGCGGCACTTGGTTTTGCCTTCTGTGGTGGGCAGAATGATGCCGCCTTCACCCCTTTCTTCCCTAAAAGATATCAGGCCCCCATCCTTGGAACCTGTAAATAGTGCCTTATAAGAAAAAAGGGTCTTTGCAGGTGTGATTCAATTAGGGAGTTTGAGATGGGGAGGTTATCCTGGATTACCGGGGTAGGGCCTAAATGCGGTCATATGTCTCGTGTGTGTGTGTGTGTGTCAGTGTCAGTCTGTCTGCAGAGAGCTTTATTGTTGCCACGGACCACATGTCCTCTCCCAAGCTCCGGGGGCATTAAAAAGCTGCCTAGTGGCTACAGGGAGAGCTCAGGCATGAGCCTGGGCCCCATGGAGATGCCAGAGGGGCCCCTCAAAGGCTGCTGGGCTCCAGAGGCTCCTAGTCATGCTTGAGTGCAGTCCTTTGGGAGAGCTACTGCTCAGCCCAGCCTGGGGGCTGGCCAGCCTGCGGACGTGAGTCGGGGGGGGTCTGGTCTCCCATCTCCTTGGTGAATGTCCCCTCCTCATCCCGGAAGTGGTTCTCCACGCGGTCTCGGACATCTACGCGGGCAGGACCCAGGGCATGCAGACCCAGAAGGGCCCGGTTCAGGTTCTCCAGGACCATGGCAGCTTCCGTGGAGTCCAGAGTTTTACCCCACTCATCTTGGGATGGCTTTTGCATGCCTTAGAAGAGGGTGTGACCACTGTGCTGGTTTTGCGTCTTCAAGAGACGCTCAGCCTCCTTGTACTTTGTAGCCGACTCCCAGAAGAGGTGGCCCACCCCCTCCAGAGGCACATCGTAGTGGTGGAAATAGAAGCCCAGAGAGAGGTAGGTGTAGGAGAGACCTGAAGATGCATGTGGACCAGGTGGTTGATAGCGGCCTCCATCATGCTGGAACAATTCTGACAAATCTGGGTGCTCACGGTTGATGGGTAATAAGGAGCCAAGCTTGAAATACAGTGTTGGCTGGTTCCAGAGGCAGAGGGTGGGCAAGAAGATGATTCTGAAAGTTGCGCCTGGAAGAAAGTTTGGAGGGTGGTTGGAGGCTGGAAGAAAGGGCATCCCTGGGTCCGCTCCATCCGAACACTGTTGAAGGAATAGACTCGGGGGACCCGCAGGTGCACTGTCCATATGTACAGTTTCAAGAGAGAGGCTGAGAGCAGTTTGACTCCTCATAATGGGGGATGGGCAGAGAGGTTTGAAGGTGCTAGAAGATTGGAGTGATGTAGTCACAAGCCAAGGAATATGCTGATACCCTCCCAAAAGCTGGGACAGGCTAAGGCCAGATTCTCCCCGAGAGCTTCCAGGGTGAGCACAGCCTTGCTGACACCTTGGTTTTGGCCTAGTGATACTTGATTTCTGACTTCTGGCCTCTAGAACTGTGAGAGAATAAGTGTCCCTTGTTGTAAGCCGCTGGGTTTGTGATAGTTTGTTAAGGCATGAAACCAGCATGCCTTCACCCTGTCGGGGCTGACCAGGGGGTCAGCCTCGCCTGGGGGCTTGATTTCCGCAACGTGAAGAGCCCAGGTATGGGAAGGCAAACCTCTGCCTGCTGGAGATTGACCCAGGCTCTGGTTCTGCTTATGGCTCGGACCTGCCAGAGGCGTGGCCGTTGCTCTAAGTGATCCAGGGTTGATGGTCAAATGGATACAGGACTTTCCGGCCTTGGCCTTGGAGGCCATGCAGTGGGAGCCTCCATGGTGATACTAGCTGAGGGGCCTCAGCCACCAGAGCTGCGACTCTGCCCTTGAAGGTTGACCCTGCCAGGCAGCATCGGCCGTCACGTTTCCGTGATCTGCCAGCCCCGTGTGCCCGTGGGAGGTCGTCTTTGTGCTGAGGAGCTGCGTCTGGGCTGCAGGCAGAGCAGACATGAGCTGCTCGCGAGGCTGTGCCAGGCAGGAGGGCGTCTTGGAGTCGTGGTTTCCGTTTGCCATGTTGTGATGGAGGCTGCATTGTTGGATGGGGTGCGTGTGATTTGTGAGCCATGGGAGAAGGCCGGCTTCTGCCGGAGGTTTAGTTTTTTCAGGAAATTAGGGCAGATTCATGGTTCCTTCACTAACATGCCTTCTGATACGTTCTCTGGAGTAGGACGGGGCAGGGAGCTTTAGTTAGCTCACTGGGAATCGTTCGTGATTTGGGGGACACTTATCTGGTAGGTGAGCCATGGAGATAAAAAGAGTCCAAGAGCCACCATCACGGAACAGTCTCCCCTCCCTCTAACCACACAGATGTGGGATCTTCCCGCCGTTGTGCTCATGGCAGATATCACTCCTTGATCACGGCCCTGTTAGGCTTGGACCCGGGCACAGAATCCTTCTCAACACGGTGCTTTAGTTTTCCATTACCACTTGAATCAGGGTTGACACTTGAGGTGACATACATTTGCCATTCCTGCTAATTCCTTCCCCAGTTTGGAGATGCCATGAATCTTCCCTAATTCCCAGTAGTACGTTGGTCTTTCCAAAGTCCCTTTATAGGCCTCTGTTTAATGAGAGGTCTAGCCACCCCTCCCCCCCACTTCTTTGATCGGGATAAGTTGCAGGTAAGAAAACCAGTTCCCAGTTTACCATGGTTCCCCATTTAGAGCCTTCGTGGGTCACAGATCACAGAGGAGGCCTGGGGACTAAATTTGGAAATCAGCAGCTGTCCTGTGATGGGTGTTGGCTAGTATTTTTTAAGGTGAGAGTTTTGGTCAGATGCCTTGAGCACCACCAGTAGGCACCAGGCTCCCAGAGTGCTGGGCGAGAGCAGGAATGTGTCTGAGTTGCCTGATGAGCTGTGCTTTCCTACACTGTTTGGGGCTGGAGGCCGTGGCCTTGCCAGCGGAGAGGAGGAGATCAAGCCAGCTGCCGGCTAGTGTTTGCCTCCTGGCTTTGCCAGTGTCTGGTATCTGGGCAGAGGATGTGCTGGGACTGTGCGGCTGGGGGGTGTCAGTAGCCGAGGAAGTTCTGAGGGGGCTGGAGGGAAGAGGAGACGGTGGAGGAGAACAGTGTAAATCTAGATCCTGAAAGTTACCAGCCGGTTGTTATTATGAACATTTTTTTTCCCTGGTGTTAACTTCCTAGAAACGACTGGAGAGAAATCTGCCGTCATTTCATTTCTAGAGGAGAAATGACCGTGGCTAGATGTGCAATAAGGATTTCCTGTGTGCAAGTGATTTTATGATAGAGATTCCAGGCAGACCTCACTCTTAGCCCTTCTTTATGGCAATATGGATGGAGGAATGGTTGTCTGTGTGGCCTAGGGGGTGCGCTCCTCCCTCCCTCCCTTGCTTGCTTTTCTTCCTCCCTTCAGTTTTGAGCATCCACCATGCACCGAGTACTGGTTTACACATCCGGGTTCAGCAGTAAATAGAGTCTCTGCTCTCATGAAGCTTATATTCTCGTGGGGACAGATGGACCAGACAGGACACCATCAGGTACGTGTGGAGCATGTCAGGGGCTGATACACGCAGGGCGGAGAAGAAAGTTGGGAGGATGCAGCCAGCTGGAGGGGCTGGGGAGCTCTGCCCAATAAAAAAGTGTCTAGAACACGGACCAGCTGAGCACAGAGGGAACGTACCTCACAGACAGTGCGGGGAGGAGTGTTCCTGGAGAAGGAACCAGAGCAGAGGCCCTGGGGTGGATCCAGAGAACTTGGCAGAAGCCTCACGGGTGGTGATCTACAAGGGAAGTCAGTGACAGGGAAGTCTGGTGACGAGACAGCTCTGGGTCCTGGGACGGGTCCTCCTCTGCCTTCCAGGAGGATGGCGGGACAAAGCAGGGTTTCAGTGCCAGAGAAATTGGGGACCAGGCAGGGATTTTGCTGTGGTTTTGGCTGATACATGGACATTGCTTTATTCTCTTTTGTGATCCCCCAAATAGCCCAGACAGCAACTTGGCCTTCCCTAAGGTGCTGTGTCTGAATTGGGAAAAGGGGCCAATACTCACTAGCCACCACATGGGAAGGTAGGTTTGTTATAGACAATGAACACTATCGCCCAGCTCTTTTTGTTTTGAAGGCTACAGAAGTACACGGTCACGTCAAAGTTTTGGAAAATAGTGAAAAGCACGGAGAGAGAGAGAGAGTAAGAATTACCTGCTTTTTTTTACTATCTTGAGATAACTGTTGTCAGCGTATTGCTTTACATCAGATCAACGGGGGATCCTACTGTGCCTACTTCATTCATATAACAGAAATCTAGGAAGTACTATTATATACTAGGAACCGTTTTCAGCACTGAGGGTACGGCAGCATACACAACAGACCAAAAAAACCCTGCCCTTAGGGATTTCACTTTAGAATAGGGAGAGATGGACAAACCAGTGAGCAAAATACGTGAAACGCCAAATGGTGATAAGCGCTGAAGGAAAGGAGCCGCAAAGACAGAGGGCGTTAAGGGGAGGCTGCAGGTTTTGATGGACAGCTACAGGTTTTGATACAGCTTCCAGGCGTCCTAACTGGAAGGGTATCATTTGAGTAAATCTGACAGAGGTGAGGTGGTGAGCCATGTAAATATCTGGGGAAGCGCATCCCTGACGGCAGAAACTGCCAGAGCAGAGGCCCTGGAGTGGGAGCATGTGTGGCATGTTCAAAGAACAGAGGAGGGTGGTGGCTGGAGAGAGGGGGATTGGAGGGTAGTAGAAGATGAAGCTAGTGAGAGTGTGTGGGACCGGGCCACACAGGGCCTTCTAGGCCGTGGTAGAGACTCTGGTGGCCATTCTGAGTGAGCAGGGAGCCTGAAAAGATATAAAGCAGGGGAGGGACAGGAGCTGACTTGTATTTAGAAGGGGCTCCTTTATGGGACATAACGACAGAGGTCTGGAGTGGGAGCGAGAAAGGCTGCTGAGTCCAGTAGTACAGATTGTGCACTGCTCAAGGGCAGGGTGTGGCAGCTGGAGATAGGGTCAAGAAGCAGCGTCCATCAGAGAGAGCATTTCCTCAAATTCAACCAAGGTGCGCTCAGGCCAGTAAAGCTGGGTAGTTTCACTTTTTTTTCTTAGTAAGATGTCGCTAACATTTCACCCATGTCTTTAAATAGTCTTTGACGACATGTTTTTTAGTGGATGAACAGTATTACCTCATTTGGATGTACCATAATATAATTAATCTCCTATATTAGACATTTCGGTTGTTCCCAGTTATTCACTATTTTTAAAATATGCTGATGGACGTCAGTGTACATAAATCTCCATGTACATCTCTGATTATTTTCCTGGGCTAAATTTCTAGAAAATGAGTGATCAGGTTAAATAATATGCATTTTTAGGCTCTTGGTTATTAAATTATTTTTTAGATAACAGAGCTGAGCTCAGAAAGGTTGAGGCCTCCAGGCATGTAGCTAGGAGGTAATGGAGTGGGATGTGAATTCAAACATGTTGTTTTCTAGACCCATCTTCCCTCTGTCTCACCACAGTTAGGGACAGCTCAGTTGTCATGCAGCCCACGGACAGGGGCCAAGTGGCCTCATTTTGGTGGCTTTGATGATGATGAGGGTCGAGGAGATGAAACCAGCAAGCTTTCTTTAATCAACTCTGTGCCCGGAACTGTGCTCAGCACAGGATGTGAATATTCCCTTTGGACACTCTGAGTGACCCTAAGAGGCAGAAAATAGATTTAGCTCCATTTATTATACATGGAGACACTGAAGATCAGAGAAGTTAAGCAGCCTGCTTGAGGTCACACAGCTCAAAAGTGGGAAAGCCAGAGTCGAGCTCTGATACCTGCATTCTTTTTTTTTTTTTAATTTTATTTATTTGTTTTTAAAATTCCAGTGTAATTAACATATAATATTTGTTTCAGGTATACAATAAATGTAGTCATTCACCAATTTGGTATAGGACTCAGTACTCGTCAAGTGTACTCTTACTCCCTTTCACCTGTTTCACCAATCTCCCCACCCACCTCCGGTCTGGCAACCATTTTGCTCTGTCTGTAATAGAGTTAAGAATCTTCTTTTTTTGTTTGCCTCTGTTTTTTTTCTTTGTTCATTTGTTTTGTTTCTTAAATCCCATATGACCACAGTCATATGGTCCTTGTCTTGCTCTGACTGACTTCTTTCACTTAACATCATACCCTTGCAACTCCATCCACGTTGTGGTGGATGGCCAGATTTCATTCTCTCTTTATGGCCGAGTAATATTCCGTTACAAATACATATCTCCCATCTTCTTTACGCATTCGTCTGTTGATGGGCACTCGGGCTGCCTCCATAACGTGGCTGTTGTAAATAACGTTGCAGAGAACACAGGGCTGCGTGTATCTTTTCAAATTAGTGTTTTCATTTTCTTCGGGTAAATAACCCAGGAGCTAACACCTGCATTCTAAGCCAGACTGTGCTCCCGGGCGTTCCAAGACAGGAACCGTGCACGCTGGTTTCTTGAGTGATAAATACCGGCTCATGTTGGCTGGCAGTTCGTTTCACAGCCCACCCTTGGGCTGAGAGCTTCTATGCTGCTCTTGCTCTTATTATTACTGTATTATTATCATTATTATTATATTACTTATTATTACTTATTATTACTGTATCACTTTTATTACTGTGTTTATGCTATTCCAGTAACATGTTATATGTGCTGATGTATGTATAATACTGGGAGATACTACGAGTATGTGTATTATATTGCTCTTACCCTGTGCTCTCACTGTTACTACTCTTACTACATTATTACTATTAATCCTGTGCCATTACCGTTACCACGAGCCACGTTTCTCGTGCTGGAACCTGGGTCGAAGAGACGGAGCATACGGTTACTACGGCAGATGGAAGGGGCCCCATAGGATGAACAGAAGCCTGTCATGCCTGTTAAGTTATTGCCTCATATTGTTGTTATTATTGCTGTAATTATTACTCTGATGATACTGATCATTGATATGACTACTAGGTTAACCATAGGCACTGATATTTCCAAGCCAGCCTCTCGGCTAAGTGTTCTGCTCTGCTGGCTTTCCTCACGGCAACCTCACAACAGAGGCATGTTCTTTCACTGTGCGCCTTTTGCAGTTGGGGAAACTGAGGACTAGGAAGTTTCATGACTTTCCCAAAGTCTCCCAGCTTCACACTGGTCTTCTTCAAACAGATTTATTGAGGTCTGAGTTACACACAACAATCTGGGAATATTTAAAGTATACAGCATGAGGCTTTGACATCTAGCCCGTTTTGAAACTGTCACCACAGTCAACATGGGGAGCGTCCGGATGCCCCAGGGCTCCGATGACACCGATGTCAGGGGTCTCATGAAGAGCCCTCAGCTGTCTGCAGACGTCTGCTACTGATCAGGAGGAAAGTCTCAGCCTTTTCCACTGCTTTTCCACGGCCACATGCCGCTGCCACTTTCTTCTGGCCCCCACTTGCCCCAGTGCTTTCCATGGCCAAGGACCAGGATTCTCGAGTGACAGCAGACGCTTCTTTCCAGGGAGGGTGCCTCTCACAGGAGGGATTCTGTGGGGGCAGAATTCAAGGTTCTGGTACCCTCAGCACTCCCCTGGGGCTCCTTGCAGAAAACAGGAGACCTCGCTGGTTGAGTGAGACACAGTGGGGACCCTCCCCTTCCCACTTTTCAGCTCTTGAACCTTATTTACTGTATAGGACCAACTCTTGCTTCCATATGCAAACCAGAGGCATTTCATGACTTTCTGGGGTGCACACTTTGCCTCCGGGGAACTCTGTGTCCTGTTAACTGTTATATATTATCTACATCACACTCAGTTAATATTCAGATGAACTGTGTGGACAAACTGACTTTAAGGGGTGTGTGTGTGTGTGTGTGTGTGTGTGTGTGTGTGTGTTCCATTGCTAGAAACTTCTCTGAGACCAAAATGTAACAAACTGGTCCTGCTCAGGTATGAGACAGGAAGCCGTGGCTCTTGCCTAAGGCTTGGTCCCCTGAAAAACCCACTGCCTTGGTGGCCGAGGCCAACAGAGAGCAGCTCTCGAGGAGAGGGATGCTGCCCGCATGTGCCCTAGGGCAGAAGATGGGTGTGTCCCCATTTCTCCTTGAAATACCTTGTGTGGGGGGAGAGCTGCGAGAAGCCAGCCCTCTGTCCCTGTGAACCCGGCACATTTGGACTTGTCCCTGTCTATGGGGACAACTAATAGTGACCACGTCTGTCTCCTTCCCTTTGCCTTTGCTGGAGCAGTGGTTCCTGAACTTGTCCGCACGTTAGAGTCACTTGGGAGCTTAACAAGACGCTGATGCCTGGTGCCACCCTTGGGATTTTGATTTAATTGATGTTGGAGAGGGCAGCCTAGGCTTTAGAATATTTAAAGATCCTCAGGGGATTCTCATGTGTGGCCAGATTTGGGTCTGGAGTGTAGCACAGAACTGTCTAAATGAAATACACTGACAGCCACATACGTACTTTTAAGTTTCCTAGTGTAGCCATATTAAAAAAAAAAAAAAAAAAGTAAAAAGAAACAGGTGAAATTAATTCTACTGATGTATTTTATTTAACCCCATACATTTCAACGTTTCCAATTTAAACATTTTATGAGATATTTTAATTCTTTTTTTTTTTTCTTTTTTGGTACCATGCCTTTGAATTCCAGTGTGTTTTTACGATTACAGTGCCTCTCAGCTTACACCAGCCAGCTTTCAAGCCCACTACTGAATTGGAAGTACAAGGCAGGCACATAGTAGGTGCCCAAGAAAAGTTTTTGAACACGTGAACATGTAGTGGGAGGAGTCACAGTCTTATCTGTAGCAGTGAAAGTCTCTAGAGTGTGTCAAAGGTGCACCATGACAGAGCTCCCCGTGAACAGCCTTGCTTCTCTCTTAGGGTTCAGGCCTCAGACACCAACCCTACCCATGAGGTCCTCCTCCCTGATCACCCTTTGTTTCACCCCTGCACTCCGCTCCCCGCCGTAGGTGGGCGCACCCCTGGTGGGCAGAGTTTTGACATCCCAGGCTCGTTCTGCCATTGTCATTGCCTGTGCCACCTGTGCCGTTCTTCTCTGTGCCTCTGTCAAATAACCTGTAAGCTCCTTACAGCTGTAGTTATGTCCTCATTTGCCTCTGTATTCCTAGTGGCTAGCACAGTTTGGATTCAGTACGTGTTTGTGGAATGAAGTCCTAAACTAACGACAGGAGAGATTTGAACTGCCATGGAGATCAGTTTTTTGGAATGAGACTGGGCTAGGCCAGATCTTGCCTAGAAGGCAGAGCTGATCCAAGTGCTTCTTCATCGTCTGGTTATTACTGATTTTAATCATGTGTCTCAGTCAGCGATGGCTGCATAGTGCTGAGTAACAAACATCTCCAGTCTCCTGTTGCTTCCCAAAAGCATTTATTTCTTGTCCCCGGGCCTGTGGGTTGGTTGGCGTTTGGCTGATTCCAGCTGGGCTTGGCTGAGTTTTGCTCCAGGTTGTGGGTTAGGTCCTCCACGTTTCTGATCTGGGGGCCCCGGCTGAGGTAGCAGAGCAGATGGCAGATGGCTGGGGTGTGAGAGGATGAGGAAAAACATGTTGTGCCTCTTAAAGCCTTGACTTGGGACTGTCGCCATCACTTTCCCTACATTGTAGTGCCCAAAGCAAGTTACCCAGCCAAACCCAGAGTCAGTGGGGCACGGAGTGGGCGGGAAGCAAATATTAACATTCCAAATGGCTGTGCATTAATCTGCTTTCCTGGCTAAGGGTGGTGATGCTCCTGCCTCTGATAGGTCCCTCTTGTGTCTCGGAGATGTTTTGCTTTAAGCCTGTTTTTCAGTGTGAAAGAAGAGGATTGGGGCTTTTATCAGTCATAGCTTCTTTGCTGCCCTGAAGTTGCCTCTGACTTATTTGGCATTGGCCATCTTGTTTTCTACCCCTTTGACCCTGTGAATTAGTTAACATAAGAATTCATGCTAAATTCTCTTCCTCCTCTTCAGGAAGCAGTCAAGAATTGTCAGCCCCTGAAATTTAGGTTATCTGAACCATACTATGTGTGCAAACCCTGTGCACAGCCACGTTGGGGCATGCGGCCACTGTTGATTCTACAGGACCGCCCCCCCCCCACCCCCCCCATGTTGAGGAGAGGATGTGGCTGACCAGAGTTAATGGTGGCTCCCGGCACATTTTTATTTTTTCAGAATCTCTGCCTGTATTTCAAGGTGTTGCTGAGGTTTAAGGAAACCAACCCAGTCATTTACTGTCACCTTGATAACCTTCAGCTCCACTGGGCCAGAAGGCAGAGAGGGGTTTCTGTGTGTATATGCAACTACAGAGGAAAGTCAGCAAGGTGAGGGAACAGGAGAGAGGGGACGGGAGGCTGGACAGCACGTCATTCTTCCATCCATCTGGTTTGGACCTTGCAAGTTCACTGCCGTTACGGAGACCTTGCCAAAGCCCACAGTTGAGCTCAGACCAGGGACCCCGGATCATTTCCAGAGGAACCTGCTTGTAAGGATTCTGTTTTGAGTAAAGATGCTACTTCTAATGAAGCAGAACAGAACTCCTGGCTGATTTTCCCTCCCTCCTGCAGGCTGCAGGCCTCCGTGGGCTCTGAGGAGCACAGGCCTGGCTGTGAACAGAACATTTTGACCCTGAAATCGTCCAGTGCTGCTGCTTTCCCCAGGCTTCTCCTGGTCTGATTTGGCTGCTTTTAGGATCCCTACCTCCCGGCGTGGTGCAGGGGAGCAAAGAGACAGCCGGACACCCTTCTAGTTGGTTGGGGTCTCTGGGGAAGGAGGAGCTTTGAACCCAGTTTGAACCTCTGAGGGTTCAAGTTCCTGTTCTCTTGCACAGTATGATTTCCTGTTTTGAAGAAAAAACCCAAGGTTTTAAGACCTTAAAAAAAAAAAGCACTTGGACATGAAATGGCTCTTACAAAACAATATGTTGATGAGTTAAGTATAAATGAATCAGAGACATATGGATTAAATTTCCCTTGCAATCCGCTGGGGCTTCACAATTAGGGGAAGAGTGTTTGTCAAAATGTGTGTCTGTCTCCACCAGGGTCTGGGATGGATTCAGAGGCTGAGCGGTCTTGCCCACCTTCCCTTCCCCACGTCCCCTCTCCCCCAGTGCCAGGGCTTAGAGCCAAGGGAGTTACCAGCAAGTCCTGGGTTTCTTCTCTTTACTCCTCAAGCCTGCAGTCCTTTTCTCTTAATTGAATTGTTCCCCACACATCTCCCCTGTGCCTTCAGATGGGGGATGGGGCCAATGTCTAACTCCTGCAAAGACCTCGAACCCATGGGGGAAAGAGAGATCAGCATGAGCCACATTGACGTGTGGGTTACCACTGCCTGAACCGTTAGGAACCATCCCACGTTGGCCTGTACTATCTATCGCAAGCCTTCTCGGCAACGCGAACATCTGTTGGGGTTCAGACGTGGCAATTAGGAAAACCGCCCCCAGTGGCCAGAATGGGGGTGGGACGGAGGGTTGGCAGCTTTGGTCTTGGATCTCCTGGGCACAATTCTTGCTGTCAAAAGAGGGCGGGGCGGGGCTGGGAGGTCTTCTGGTCTCATGATAGTAATAAGGATACCTGAGGGACGATTAGCTTGTTTTTCACTCAGAATCATCCAGATGTCCCTAAGTGTGTTGGCCATTGTGTCTTTAATTTCCTTCTCTGGTTTTGACCAAGGAACAGAGAACCACCATATATTTGGAGGGATTCTGAGCAGTTTCCGTAACTGTGTTGTCATTTTGTCCTAGAACCCTTGAGGCAGAAGAAATCTTAAGGAACCCCCCTGTGTAACGCAAAGAAAGAGCTTCACCTGATGAACCACAGGGTAATTCACTCTCCCCGTTATGCCCCCTGCTCCTTCCTCCCCTGCTTGGTGGGACCCCTTTGTCTCCTTGGAACCCAGTCTGAAGGCACAGTGTTCTAGAATCAGAATCACTAAATTCTTTGGCCCTTAGTGCCAGCAGCAAACTTAATAAATGTCTCAGGGACATTATGTGGAGTGAAAGAAGCCAGACGCAAGAGAGAACATGCTATGTGATTCCATTTGTACGGAATGGGTTCAGAAATAAGCAAAACTAATCAGTGCTGATGGAAGTCAAATAGTGGTCACTTCTGGTAATGATTGGAAGGAGGCATGAAAGGCTGGAAACATTCTGCATTTTGATGTGGTTGATGACGAGACAGGTGTATACCTATATCAACATTTCTTTTTTTATTTTAAAGTTTCTTTATTTTGGGGCGGGGGAGAGCATGCGTGCGAGCAAGCAGGGGTGGGGCAGGGAGAGGAGGAGACAGAGAATTCCAAGCAGCCTCTGCACTGTCAGGGCTCCTTCACCTCGCGACCGTGAGATCATGACCTGAGCTGAAATCAAGAGTCAGACGCTCTTATGGTTCGGCTCCCTCCCTTTCTACCTTTCGTTTTTTCTTTTTTCCTTTTTTTTCTTCCCCAAACCGTAAGGGACTCTTAAAAACTGAGAATAAACTGAGGGTTGATGGGGGGTGGGAGGGAGGGGAAAGTGGGTGATGGGCATGGAGGAGGGCACCTTTGGGATGAGCCCTGGGTGTTGTATGGAACCAATTTGACGATAAATTCCATATTAAAAAAGAAAAAGAGTCAGACGCTTAACTGACTCAACCACCCAGGTGCCCCTAAACATATTATGAGCTGTACACATAAGATCAGTGTCCTTGATTCTCTTAATTGTATGTGTATGATTTGTTAACTAAAAAGTAGAAAAATCCTCATCACCTCTTTCCCACCCCTAAAGGCTGGGGGGCTCCACTCTCTGGTGAACCTCTTAGCACACTGACTGAGAGTCCGGGCTTGGAGATTGTTGGTGTAGGGGTGAAGGCAGAGCCCAGGGCGAGCAAGACACAGGGAAGGGTCAGCCTCGGAAACTACAAGTGAGGTCTCCTGCTCAAAGCAGGGCTTTAGTGACCAAGAAGGACGCGGTGGAACTGAGGGCACCCAAGTGGCTTCTGATTGAGTAGCCTCTGTCTTATCACAAAGGTGAAACTCAGTGAGTCAGTGGATGGGGCTTGGCGGGCCCTGGAGGGATTGCAGTGCGGTGGAGCCCGCCCTGCTTCAGGCACTTCTTGCCGCCTTAGACGGAGGAAGGCGCCTACCTTCCCCCTTCGGATACACAGAGGAATGTGGGGGCGCCGAGGAAGGAGGGCACTGCCTCCACAGCCCTTGTAGATTCACAGGGTCTTGGCAAGTTGGAGGCGTGCAAGGGGACGGAGGGTTCACAACCAGCTTGCCGGACTTCCAGAAAGGGGCTGCACTTAGGACAGGCAGTTGGAAGGTTGCTTGAAGAGACGGACTGGCCTTGTCAGCCTGGTGTGCCTGGACTCTGGTTGGGAAACCTGGCCGGTCAGTGGGATTGAGGAACGTGGCTTGGACAAAGCATGGCAGCAGATTGCTTGGGGTCAAGGCCCGACGGGAGCAGGGGGGCACTTTGGGCTGCTTCTGGATGTCCAGCAGGTGTGGGACATCTCCTGCCCCATCCCACTTCACCCACCCTCTCTCCTCTCCCGAGCCCCTGAACCCGTCATTGGATCCAGACCCTGAGGCTTTCTGTCTCATTTCTAGGGTCCATATGTGGAGGCCTGAACCTCTGCCAGGCCAGGCACACTCGTGCAGGAGGGAGATTGCAGTTCTCTTTTGGAAAACAGTTTTCTTTCCAACCCAAGCAGCTGCCCTCTGCCAATCAGTGCTAGAAGTGAACTATGTACAGCTCTCCTTGAAAATCCCCCTCCCGGCTAATGTGCCCCAGCCTCTTTCAGTTAGCGCTAAGGCTAGGGAAACCAAACCCAGTGGCTCTCAGAGACTTAATGCTGCCTCGTATTGCCACTTTAATTCTTGAAAGATAAGTCGTTTTTTTGAACTCGAGTGATTAGACCAGCAGTGCCGGCTGAACCTCTGCAGGCCCATGTTCTTTTCTTTCCAGGGGAGCTCCCAGGTATCTGCCATTTTGGGGCCACCACTTACTGCTTGTGTCCCCAACTCACTGCTCTCTACCTCCGGAGAGAGCCAGGCCAGGTCTTTATCTTTGCAGCTCTGGCTCCCAACTCCTCCCTTCAGCAATCTGGGGCCCTTTGGCCTCAAGGTTGGAAGATCCGGGCCATCACGGGCTTTAGCCAAACCTACTGGGACTTTCTACAAGTGATGTTTGGTCCTTGGGTCCATGGTGGCTTTTGGAATAACTTTTGCTTATAAATTACTGCCTTTGGGTCTAATAAGCTCTCAAAAATCAGCATGAAGAAGATAAACAAAAGGCAGGAACAGGCAATTCCCAGAATAAAAAAAAAAATGAAAAAAGAAGGTAAAAGTAAAATGGTTAATAAATGTACGGAAATTTGTTCAGCTTAAGTAGGGATCAAAGAAATGCTAATTAAATCAGTTACAAGATTCTGTTTTCCCCTATTAAATTGGCAAAAATGATAATACACAATAGTTTAGATGCAGAAAAATGGGAGCTCTGATTTCCTGCTCTGAGGGTATAAATTGTTGTAACTTTTCTGGAGGGTTGTTCAACGGAATTTTTAAAAAACATTAAAAATGGATAGTCTCTTTGACTTGGCAGTTCTGTGTCTTGGCATTTCTGTTACCTTAAGGAAATAATCAGAGATGTTCACGAAAGTTCACGTACGAGGTTGTGTACCGAGGCACTGTTTGTAGTGGTGGAAAATTGGAAGTGACTGAAATGTTCAACAATACGGAATCTGTTATATAAATCATGCTTCATTCAAATAATGAAACACCATGAAACCATTAAAATATGTTGTAGAACAATATTTAATGGCATGAAAATATTTACAATATTTGCTGCATAAAACAAGTAAGATTGTAAGTCAGTATATTCATTATGGTCCCAATTTTATATTAACAACCAAAAAATTCATGTAGATGCATAGAAAAAAGTTGGAAATATGCTTGTGGTTATTTGTAAGTATGGACATTATGGGTGAATTTTATTTTCTACCTTGTGATTTACTTTTGCCCTTTGCAAGTAAGAGATTTTTTTAAATGTCTTATTTATTTTTGAGAGAGAGAGAGAGCAAGCCAGCAGGTGAGGGACAGAGAGAGAGAGGGAGACACAGAATCCGAAGCAGGTTCCAGGCTCTGAGCTGTCAGCACAGAGCCTGACGCGGGGCTCGAACTCACAAACTGTGAGGTCATGACCTGAGCCGAAGTCAGACACCAAACCGACTGAGCCACCCAGGCGCCCCTGCAAGTAAGAGATTTAATGTATCCTTCATTGTTTGAAATTTATGTTGTTTCCAATTTTCCATTATTTTTTAAAGCTTTTTAAAAATTTTATTTATTAGAGAGAGTGTGCATATGGGTGTGAATGGGAGAGGAGCAGAGAGAGAGGGAGAGAGAGAATCCCAAGCAGGCTGCTCATGCAGTGCAGGTACGAAGCATGAGATCATGACCTGAGCCGAAATCGAGTCGTACGCTTAACTGACTAAGCCACCCAGGTCCCCCTGCAGTTTTCCATTATTGCTAACGCATTGATGATTGTCCTTTACTTAAATTTTTGCACAGACATCTGTCAATTCATGTAAGTAGAATTTTGAGGTCAAATGTCATGTCCACTAAACACGTGTTACGTCTGTAATTAAAAACAATATTCAGAGGCGCCTAGATGGCTCAGTTAGTTGAGCATCCAACTCTTGATTTCAGTTCAGATCATGATCTCACAGTCATGTGATCATATCCCGAGTCAGGCTCTGTGCTGAGTGTGCAGCCTGCTTGAGATTTTCTCTCTCTCCCTCTGCCCCTCCCCCTGCTCACATGCTCTCTTTCTCTCTAAAAAAACCAAAATGCAGCCCTTTGAAGGTCTGTATTAGAATTCTGACCCCCTACTCAAGTCTGTATCAGCTGGCCATGTCTAATGTCCACTCTCCATCAAGCTGTGGATGGAGAGCTTGTGACTGCCAGTGCCCTGGGATCAGGAATCATTGGTGACATGGGCCCTGCCACCTTTTCCCGCAAGTTCTTACTGCCTCCTAAACCTCTGGATCCCAGAGGCATCATGGTCTCCCTCTCCTTTAGCATCATGGCTGCTGGCAGGTGGGGTCAGGAAGGGAGAAAGGCCCCAACGTACATGGAACACCTGCTCTGTGCTAGGTGCTGACTCAGCTGTTGTCTAGCCCTGGAGCATCTCCGTTGACTCTTTCTCACCGTACCTCTGATTCCAGCTTCTTCACTTTGCCTTCGGAGCGCATCACGGGCCTGTTCTCAGCTCTGCTGCCAGTGCTTCCTGGCCCTGCATGATTACCTCTCATTCTGCAGTTGTGATGGCCTTCTGTTGGCCACATGTGCTCCTGCACTCTCCTCTCGGTACCCAGCAGCCAAGGGTTCTTTCAGAACACACTGCAAGCTGTCTCCATGCCTCCGAGCAGCAGAAAGCCCAAGGCCCTCCACACCTGACCTAAATCTCTGCCACGTCCCCCCCTTGGTTGTCCACTGGCCACCGTGGTCTCCTGCTGCCCCTCGTACGTGCTGAGAACATCTTTCCTGAGAATCTGCTCTTTGTTTTCCCCTCTGTCTGGAACGTTGCTTCTCTAGGCCCCATCCTTTTGTTTAGGTCTCTGTTCTGAGGTCACAGGATTGCAGAGGCCTTCTCTGACCTTGCTTTCCCCTGACCCTGCTTTATCTGTCCTTGTACCTATCACGACTTGCCATGTGAGGTAGTCGCTTCTCCTGCCCTGGTTAGAATGGACGCTTTCTGAGAGCAGGAACTTGTCTGCATCGCTACAGGCCTTCCCGGCACCTCTAGTGGAGTGTAAATTCTCACCACAGCCCCTAAGCCCCTTGCTGAGATGACAGAGCTAAAGGTCAGAGATGGTAATGGACCTAGAGGTCAGGTTCAAGGTCATGACATTAACACATGGCAGATCCAAGCTCTGTTCAGCTGCCAAACCTGTTTTCTCTCTCTTCTCCAATGCACCACCCCTGGGCTAGTGGCTACTCTCTCTGCTGCCTTTCCCAAAACAGTGGGAACTGCTGGTTGAGTTCCTGTAGTCCAGGGAGCCCGTGGAGCCCCCTTAGGTCATGCTCCCGGATTCCCTACCAGATTCTGTCTTTTTCTTTTCCAGCCTGGCCCATCCTCTGTCTGCTGTGCTGTGTGGTTGTCGGTACCAGTGTTCCTGAGTGATGTATGTCTGGGAGGGAGATCAACCTGCCTTTTGCCAGTGGGGTAAAGTTCCTTGACCTAGTGGGACGGTC
Source organism: Neofelis nebulosa (assembly GCF_028018385.1). Classification (NCBI taxonomy): domain Eukaryota; kingdom Metazoa; phylum Chordata; class Mammalia; order Carnivora; family Felidae; genus Neofelis; species Neofelis nebulosa. The sequence continues at coordinate 7,892,239 of NC_080788.1, forward strand.
CAGCCGGGGGGGCTCTGGTTCTGGGGTGCCTTGAAACATCTGCAGGCACCACATCCCTTCCCCATGTGCAGGAGGGAGGTTTTTGCAGAGCGTTTTACTCAGTTTTCCCAGTTGCCGCCTCATCTTGCTTGTTGTTTACGATTTGCTGAGTGCCCCTACTGTGTTCAGCACGCTGGCTGCCGCCAAGAGCTAGGACGTCTTTGTTCCCTGCCTGAGGCCTTGCAATCAGACAAATGACTCAAGCCTCAACCCACCCCCCTCCCCAGAAGGTGCTTACCACTTCAAGGCGTCAGGTTTCTCAAGGTTTTATTTGCACGTGGTTTTCCATTTTTAAACTCTCCCTGGAAGAAGTGGAGACAGCTCTGGGGTGAGGGCGAGGGTGGGGAGGCAGGGCTGGGAAGGCAGAATGGAGAATGTTGTCTGTGTAAGGGTTTTTTGAGATCTAGCATCCCAGGAGGCATTTCCAAGGCATGCAATTTGTGACTCGGGATGGGGCCAGTAGGATGCTGGGAACTAGAGAAAGTGAGGGCAGAAGCCCAAATGCTTCTGGTCACTGAAGGTGTAGCAGATGTATTTCTATCCATCCAGGAGCCCATTCCTTCATTCATTCACCCAGCCCTTAGTATCTACATTCAGCCTCTTCCTGGAACGCTGCTAGATCTTGAGAACTGGTCTTTGCCCTCTGGAATCTCAAAGTCTACTTGAAACGCAATTTTATCCTCAAGAGTGTTTAAAAACCTGTGATTCCCTGACTTACTAGAGTGTTTTCTGCCCCCTCTCTGATTCCTGCTTATGGTGTTCTCCCATCATTGCCTTTATCACAATGTTAGATGGTTCTGTGTGTGGTGGATATGCTTATTTGTTAAATAGTCAGCTCCCCTTCTGGAAGCATCATGAGGATGAGGCCCTGTTCATTTTATTGACGCGTCCCCAGCCTGAGGGTAGTTTTTGGCATATGGTAAGCATTCAGTAAATATTAATTGGGTCAGTGAAGCCATGAATGAATCAGTGAAACCATGAATGAATCAAGGAATAAAGCTTCATGTGGCATATTACGGGAATAAAGGAGCGTATAGTGAGGAGTCAGGAAAGGATCTGATGGAGGAAATCCCACGTGATCTGCTCTATAGGCTCCCTGTATAATAACAACAATACCACCATCAACAACAAAAGCGTGTTCTACCATACACTGAATATTGGATATGTGCCAGGCTCTGAGCTAAATGCTTCACATGTATCACGTCATTGGAAATAAGTATGACTATCTTTATTTCAGAGGTGAGGAAACTGAGGTCTTAAGGAAGCTAAATAATTTGTCCTGAATAAGCTGCAGAATGGTCAGCGGTAAGACTGGGATTCTCATATGACCCCCTTCAGGGGCGCTCAGTGTCCCTCTCTCTTATTTCCCGTAAGGGATGTTGACTGTTCCTACAGGTAACTCTCACAAGACCAAAGCAAGAGAGAGTCCAGCTGGAGAGAGGGAACTTTGGGGTACATGGATGTTTTTCGAGAGAGAAGGAGACGTTCCCCCTTGGGGACTTTCAAGAAGGGAGTTTAGGATGGTTAGCATGAAGTGGTTCTGTGGGGTCCACTTCAGGGACGGAGAGATTCTCCTGGGGTTCCTTTAAAGGCTTTTTCCATCAGAACCGTTAAACTACTAATGGAAGGTGACAGTGCTTGACATTTGCTAATTAAAACATCCACTGACTGAATAATAACTTTTTATTGACAATCATACTGGTGAAGGCAAAATTAATTTGATTTTAGACATTCTAGCCATGGCCTCAGCTGGAGAGGGGCCAAGATAACGTGAAGGAGTCGCTGACTGTCTGGATGGCGGCGAGGAGCTCTCAGGTGACCTCAGTTGAGGCCACGCTTGAAGGAGCCTGTGTGGTCCAGCTCACTGTAGGGACATCACGCTGATGTAGGCAGCATAGAGGTGCAGCCTGTTGGGGCACTCGGCTGCAGGTGACCATAGAATTGCGTATGCATTCTGGACACTAATTCTGGAAGCATTATGTTTGGGGAAACATTTTTGAAGGCAGAGATGTGAGGTGCCTTATAATCCATGAAGAGCCAGAACAACCCCCTAGAAGGCGGGAAGGAGCTTCAGGTCCAAGAGGAATGGTGTGGTCGAGCACAGGGTAAGGGAGAAAGAAAGGTTGTCAGGAAATGTGGGAGGTTCCATGCATCATACATCTGCTCATTCCATTCCGGTAAATCATCACAGGTAATTACTTTAGTCCCATCTTTACTGAGGGGGAAACACGTTTCTAGATCTCCACAGCTTGCATAAGGCTATACTACTATTTAAAGACTGGGGTTCATTTGTGACTGGGACTGGTCAGATTGAATCCTGGGAAACCTTTATGTCGAGATGAACTTCTCTGGTGTGGAAGCAGAATGATGATGCCCCAGGAAAAGTGGGGTTTGCTTTGTCAAAGCTGCAGGAAGACCAGGTCACGTGTGGCCATTGACATCACCGTTCGCTAGCAAGAGGATGCTGAGTGAGGGTGGTCGAGACTAAAGGATGTTTGCTGCCGTGTTCTGTGACCGGAGTCTGTGCTAGAATTCTGTCCCCACTTCCCTCAGAACTTTGGGCACTCAGGAGACAAGGCCCAGCCTACAATCAGACATGGAAGACTGACCATTGGTCTAGACCTACCCTCTCTAATGCAGTGAGCACCAGCCACGTGTGACTGTTAGAATCAATTAAAATTAAGTAAAATTTCAAAGTCAGTACCTCGGTACCACTAGCCACATTTCAAGGGCTCAGTAGTCGCATGTGGCTACCATGTTGGACAGCACCAAATGCTTTCCTTCTAACAGACGTTTTAACGGACCATCACAGACCAGAGGCCACTCGGCTCTTGCTGGCAGCACAGCAAGAGTGGATCCTGTTCCTCACTTCGAGACCGTGAGGCTCTGAGTGAAGTACTCATTTTCTCTGAGCCCCCATCTCCCATTTCCTTTCCTGTAAAAGGGAAGGTGGGTTCTTGCAGGCACTATACCGTGGCGTGTGGAAAGCGTGCTCCGTGGCGTTCGTCAGAGTCCGGCACGGTCTTCATATCCACCAGAGATAAAGACAAGCCCTTTGGTCTGGCATGTTTCTTCTACAGGTATATTTCCATTTGGTGAATTTACCTGAGGCCACAAGCGTTTCTGCTATTTAACCCTAGTTGCTTTTGGAGTAAATCTCACCAGAAAAAGGAAAAAAGGGGGAAAAAAACACCTAATTGGAGGCATCTATTTTTTTCTTTTTTTAAAAAGTTTATTTATTTTGAGAGAGACAGAGACCGCATGAACAGTGTGGGGGGGACAGAGAGAGAGAGGGAGAGAGACAATCCCAAGCAGGCTCTACACTGTCAGCACAGAGCCCAATGTGGGGCTTGAACCCATGAACCCTGAGCTCACAACCTGAGCCAAAACCAAGAGTTGGACGCTTAACACACTGAGCCACCCAGGCACCCCTCTGGATCTTATGCGAAAGCCACCCTCCACCATGGTGCTGAAGCCATTTCCCCTTCCGGGGGACTGCAGCACTCTAGACTTTTGCCTGGGTCTTGTATCTTTATATTTTTTCTCTCCCCTTCTTCTCCACCTGCCCTCCATGCTACTGTAACACATTGAAATATTTACTTCCTGGAGCTTGTTAATTAGTGACAGAATGCCCATCGTTTTACACTTGGACAAGCCGAGGGTGTCTGTCCCTCTTTGCTCATTTGTCCCACTTTGTTTATTCTGTCCCGTCCTATCTGAGGAAGAGGCAGCAGAAGGTAAAGCAGTGAGTGGTTCTCAAACTTGGGCGTGCATCTGAGCCACTTGGAAGGCGTGTGACCGGTTGTGACCCTACCAGTCCCTGGGCCCCATGCCCTGCCTGGGTTTCAGATTCAGTAGGTCTGGGGTAGGGCCTAAACACTTGTATCTTTTTCTTTCTTTATAGTTTTTTTTAATGTTTATTCTTGAGAGAGCGTGAGGAGGGAAGGGGCAGAGAGAGAGAGAGAGAAGGAGACCCAGAATCCGAAGCAGGCTCCAGGCTCCGAGCTGTCAGCCCAGAGCCTGGCACGGGGCTCGAACCCACGGACCACAAGATCATGACCTGAGCCGAAGTCGGAGGCTTAACTGACTGAGCCCCCCCGGGCGCCCCTCAGTTCTTTATTTTAACTGAAGTGTAGTTGACCCACACAATGTTACTTAGTTTCAGGTGGACAGCACAGTGATGGGACGAGTTTACCCGTTAGGCTGTGCTCCTCACAAGTGTAGCTACTGCCTGTTCCCATACAGGCTGTCACACTACCACTGGCTATATTCCCAGTGCTGTTACCTTTCATGTCTGTGACTTCTTATTTCCATAACTGGAAGCCTGGAAACCATATTCCACTTTACTAATTTTGCCCATATCCCCACCCCCACCCCCAAGAACTTGCATTTCTTAGCAAGAACTTGCATTTATAGCAAACCATATTTGGAGACCCTATTTAGGGAATTCTTTTATTTAAATTTTTTTTTTTTAATGTTTATTTATGTTGAGAGCAGGGGAGGGGCAGAGAGAAATGGAGAGGGAGCATCCCAAGCAGGATCCGCACCGTCAGCACAGAGCCTGGTATGGGGCTTGATCTCACGAACCATGAGATCATGACCTGAGCTGAAAATCGAGAGTTGTGCACTTAACCAACTGAGCCCCCCAGGCGCCCAGGGAATCCCTGTTTTAGGCTGTGACTGTCCACTCAACGATATCCATGTCAGCATTATCTGGAGAGCCTGTTAAAACACGGATTACTGGGCCCCATCCCCAGAGTTTCTCATTCAATTAAGGGGAGGAGGATGGAGCCTGATAATTTTGCTTTTTTACGATCCCAGATGAGGCCGATGTTCCTGGCCTGGAAGCCAGACTTGGAGAACCACTGGTGTCTTTATGCCAGTGTCAGCTCTACGACCGGTCAGATGTGAGGTCAAAACCTGTCTCTGCCACTCCGTCACCTTAAGCTCTCTGAGCCTCATTTTCCCCATCTGTCAAATGGAAATGAAGGCCGTGGTTGTTGTCAGGATCAGATACGCGGATAGTCGGTGCTGAATAAATGCTTGATTTCTTTCCCCCTGAATGTGAGCTGTCCTAACTGGGCTGCAGTGAGGTTGCCCGAAAACAGAACATTCATTGCTCTGGGTTTGCCCATCTATGGCTCCCTGCTGTCCCTGAGCCAGCACTGCCTGCCTCCCCTCTCTGCTCCTCCCAGCCTGGCAGTCCTGTCAACCCTCCCCCACCCCTCCCCTGCCCCAGCTAGGCTGCCAAATCCCTCCGCTTTTAAAATGCCCACCCCACCTCCCTTCTCTTGCTACTGCTTCCCCAAGTTTCCCAAGCAAATTGTGTGTCCTATGAAATTGTATGTTAACTGTATGACAAGAAGAGCAAACCGTGCTTATTTCCACATGACCTGAAGCTTTTGGCCACCCTGCCTAAGTGTAACTAAAAGCATTAAAAAAAAAAAAAAAACAGGGGCGCCTGGGTGACTTAGTCCGTTGAACATCCGACTTTGCCTCAGGTCATGATCTCGTGGTTTGTGAGTTCCAGCCCCGCATCGGGCTCTGTGCTGACAGCTCGGAGCCTGGGGCCTGCTTCAGATTCTGGGTCTCCCTCTCTCCCTGCCCCTCCCCTACTCGCATTCTATCTCTCTCGAAAATAAATAAAGACATTACAAAAATTAAAAAATAAAAACAACAACAGAAAGTAACAGGCAACTTTGGCCTGATGCACCACTTGGGAAATGGGACGCCCGCCGTTTCCCCACCTGCATTTCTAACTGCCTGGCAATGTCCTGTGCAGTAATGGATCCAGAGAACAGCAAAACCAGTGCCTAGCTGACCTGGTCTGGGGCACATGACCTTCCTTCTTCTGCGGACCCTGAGAGTCCACTGAAAGGAGTGTGAGGTGGAGGGTCGGTTTTGTCCTGGGATCCCTGAGAACCAAAATGACTGTTCCAGGGTTCTCCGTGGGCTGTGCTGGTCTGCTGGGGCAGGAGAAATCAGGGTCAGAGGCACAGAGGCCAGACTCACAAGCAGGGCCGGGGATAGGCGATGGGGCCCTGCCAAAGAACAGGTATTATATATAGAAAAGTAAGACTCATGTGCCTGCTAATTCTTGCTGGTAGCACAGTCCTGGTGCTTTTAACATAGCGGGTCAATCTGTTTTCTCCAGCCTTCTCTCACCAGGACTGCCGGTGCTTTCCAGCTCTGTGACAGGGAGTGTGTCACTTGTGTCCCCCAGCTTCGGTTTTCCCAGCTGTCAAATGGGAATAATGACATGTTAAGTCACAGGCTTGCTGTTCAGATTAAGTGACATCATGTTCCTAAAACCAGACAGCATGGTGCCTACACAGATAATGCCTGACGTGCTTCTGTTTCCCGATCTTCACGGCGTCAGAAGCACGGATCTAGGTGTTCAGACGTGAAGGCGCTACTCTTGGGATGCGTGGGCCGGTGCCAACCCCTATCCCTCTCTGGCATTCTGGCCATGACCAGCTTGGACAGACACCGAGGAAGAGAGACCCGAGCAGAAAGGACAGGCTGGAATCTTCTAGGCAGTGGGCCCTGTGGATTCCTCATTTCCACCCCCATCGTGTACTCAGGCACAAAGGCAGGCTGCTCTCTGCAGAGCCAGTCAAGAGGAAAGCGGCACCCAGCCCTTGCCCTCATCGCTGGGATGTGGCGAGGTCCTGGGCCTCAGGTGCGGGGAGGCGTGTGCAATCCCCAGCTCATCGGCCCCTCGACTTCATCGGAGCCGCCTCCTGGATGACTGCCATCCATCTTCCAGAGGCAGTCGAGACTCTGTAAAGATGAGTTAGGACGTGAAGAATGCGGTTGGATTGAACCCTAATCAGATCATTACTGCAGCAAGAGAAAAAAAAAAATCATGTCAGGCCAGGCTGATGTCTCTTTCTGCATCTTTTATTTATTCCCTAATAGCTTTTATTTATCTATGTTTCTGCTGGAGGGCTAGGAATCTTTGTTCTCCTTCTCCTTTTCATCTGGGCCCCTTTTCCCTCTCCTGGGTTTCTAGCCATGGCTTTGCCTCTTGGGTGCCAGTTGAAAGGGGTCCTTAGGCCCCTGGTTGCTAAGAGTGTCGTTCATGGGCTTGCAGTTCAGGACAAGGGAAAGAGACCTGTTACTATGGCTGGCCCTAGTTCTTGCTCCCAGGTGGCCCTGTAGACCTCAAGCCTCAAGTGGACACTGAGTGCCCAAGTGGACAGGCTTGTGTTTCACAGGATGGATGGGGGACTGGTGATCATGGAGGAGAGAGAAGGGGTGTGAGTGCTAGGATGGGAGTTAGAGCAAAAAGCAAGGATGCATGGGAAGGGGAGGGTTTGGGCTGATTGTTGGCCATTGGCCACCTGACGTTAAGCAGTCCTCTAGGTATGACCCGCTTCAGTGGAACAGAGGACACCTGAAGCTCTCCCTCTACCTCCCTGGTCATCTTTCTCTGCCTGCTCACCATATCAGGGCCATCTGTGACGATCCTGTATGTCCCCGCCTGCATGATGGCTAGCCTGAGTGCCTACAGATCCTTGGGAACCCCCTGAGTGGTGCCACACCCTTCCTGGCCCTCCCGCTGGGCTCAGGTTGGTGGGCGATCCAGGCCGGAGGTAGGTGGGAAAGGGGAGAGCACGTGTACCCTAGGGCGGATCTGGTGCAGGTACTTCTGAGGACGCTGCCCAAGCCCGTTAGACCTCAGGGCACTGGCTGCTTCCTGGTTCTTCTTGTAGTTCCTGACCTTTCCTCCTCGTACCTCTCAGACCCCTTTTTGGAATGGGGCTGTCCATGGAGGCAAGTTTTCTGTTGAATTTGCTGATCGGGGGGGGTCTTCATTCCCCCCCCCCCCCCCCCATCAGTTGTCCTATGTTAATAAGGCAGCGCTAAGGACGACGTGAGGAGGGAAGCAGGACAGAAAAGGCCGCGAGGTGTGTTGGTGGCAGCTTGAAGCTGCCTGGGCTCTGCCCGGGCAGGCGTGGCCCTTGCTAGGGCAGCCTGGACTTTCCTGAGATCTCCCTAGACCCTGCACAGTGACCTGCGGATTCTGGCTTCCTGGGTGTATGCTGGAGAGGAGGCACCTTGCTTTTCTGAACCCTTTGGGTGCTGAGGTCCCCTGCCTCTTCACCAGGTCAGCCTCCTTCGTTGAGGTCGGCAAACGTGTTCGGACACGTACCGTGTCAACAGTGAAACACGAAAGGAGAGGACGAGAAGAGGCAGATGGAAAGCTGTAGCTGGCATCTGGGAGTTTGGAAGCCAGATCCTTCATGTTCTGTGCCAGCTTCCTCCATGGCGTGGCCCCATCTGTCTGCCAGCCCTATTAACATAGGCCTGGGCATCTCTGGGTCCCGAGTGTCAGCGTCCTGCTCTTAGTACGTGTCCTCTTGCACGGGCATGACTCTACAGGGGGCATGCCTCTTCATGGGAGGAGCCAGCACGGCTCTGCCTGCACCTGTGCTCCCTACCCTGTTCCCTTTAACATCACTGCATAGTCATTGGGATCCCAGATGTTTGCACATCCCCCTCAGGTCTCCGAGTTGGTAGATTTGCTTAATACCTTTCAGTTTTTTCCCCTCTGGATAAACTTGTGCAGAGTTGCACGGGCGTCATGAAGATTGTATCAGTACAAGGACTTGGAGTGTTAAGAGCAAATCATCAGGGTGTGGTGCCATGAGCTTCCTGACAGCACCTTCCCCTGTGATGCGTCTTGGGTTGAGGACGCAAGGTGGTTGCCCAGAGGTGGTTATGGTGGCTCTCTTCCTGCAAGGTTGTTCAGAGGTGCAGTGTTCTGCTGTAGAACTTGAGAGCAGGACCGAAGTTCCCAGATCTGAAGCAGTGCTGACTCTTGACCCTCCACGTGTCCCTGTGTCATTGACCCCTTACTCATCTGTGACCTTTACATCCACTCCACTTAGGCCATGCACCTCCTTGGCTTGCCCATTGCTTGGAGATAAAGAACTCTCTAAGATGCAGACTTCTTTATCTCTTTATTTCCCTTCTTCCCTCAGTTCCTTCTCTTTATACCCCACCTTGGTTTCCTGTCTCTTGCCCCCCGTGACCTCTGGGTCTTCTTGGCTGCATTCGTTTCCTCATCTGGACCAACCCCATCCTTAGCCGTTCAAGATGTCTCCCTAGAACCTAGACTCCCCCACCTCTTGCTCCCCTGGCTCAGCTTGCTTTTACAGCCCTACTCTGCTGATCCCCATCATGTGACTTACTTTACCAGTCCTGGAATGCTGAGCAGGGCAGCCATAGACCCAGGCTCAGTGGGTCCACTGCAGATCTGGCATTCACACCCCGGCAGGACCCTCACTGCTTTTTGGCAGGCCTTTGATCCGGTTCCTGCTCACCCTACAGCCGCGGTCCCAGGCCCTGTCCATCCCATTTAAGCCCCAGAGCTTAGCTCTTTAACCCTCAGTGAGATATCCCACCTGCTTTGTGGGGCTTCAAGCTGCTCAGTGCTGTACGTGCAGTTCTCCTCCTAAACCTCACTGTCTTCTGTACCGTCACCTTCCTTCTCCCGTATTCCTCAAAGAAAGAGTCCAGGTAGGTGTGTTCATTCATTAAACGTCCATTGTCTACTCTGTTCCTGAAGTAGGAATATACATGTCAATGCCTCCATCCCAAGACGCTCACAGTGCAAGGTGTTGACTCTCTTAAAAATGACCAACAACGTACCCTAGCATAATGACAATGATAATGGTAGTGAGAAAAGCAGTAGTTTTCACTAATGAGCCCTTACCTACATCGAGCCCTGTGTCAAGGATTTTTTGTGTGTGTATCACACTTCATCTCGACCCCGATCCCTTGAGTTAGGGATTTACAGGATTCTCATTTTACAGAATGAGAAAATTGAGGCAGAGCACTTCAAGGAGAGGTAGAATTAGGATCTGAACCCAGAACGTGCCTCCAGTTACTTCCATTCTTGCTCTCTTTTTAGCCTGGTCTCTTTCCTCGTGGATGGGCTCGCCCAGGGAGAGTCCTGGAGAGCCTGCCGCCCCCTCCCACATCCCCTGCGCCCTCTCGGCTTTCCAAGTCCATGCCTTTCTGCTGAACAAGCACCGTTACTCTGACCCACCACCAATTTAGCTGCTGAGCACGTGTAGAATCACGTCGTGCTCTTAACTGCAGGCAAAGCCCATCCCCTTGGGAACTGTCCCAGTTTGAGGGTTAAAAAAAAAAGGCAGTCATGTTAAAATAGAGATAAATACTATAGACAGAGAGAGACATAAAAATAGATCCAGGAGGGATGATAGATACTCTATCTAAATAGATACCAGAGATAAATACATGGAAACCATAGATAATTATTGTAGGGAGTTATGCTCAATGGGAATCTCTGTGGATAAATGTGTAGACCAGGCATAGTGGAATCATCGAGAGGAAGTGGAATGAAAGCAGCCGTGGGAGTTTACAACTCAGAGGGGCTGCACAGCCTGCGCCCAAGCCCTCAGGAGCTCACACTCAATGGAACTAGTCTGGGAGAAGGTCTGAAATAGGTAGGTGGGCTGCAAACTTCCAGGGGCCATGCGGGATATTGGACAGAGTGAGGGAGTGGGATTAACTGGGGAGCATGAGTGGGGTTGGGAGAAGGGTTGGGGGTGGGGAAGGCAGACTTGCAAGAGAATTTTTAGCTGACACAGGGATGTGACAGGCCCACTGGTGCCGGGGAGGAGAGAGCCTAGCTGGAAAGGGGCATCGAGCCAAGGCCCTTCCAGGGGCCCCACTGAGGGAGGCTCAGGGCTCCGGTCCTTATGGGCATTCAGAGAATAGTGCCAAGTACCCCAGTTAAGCAGGCTGTCTGCACAGGAGTTGGGGGCATCTGTCAAGAAGCCTGCAGCCCGATGTCATGACCACACAGAAAAATCCATCCCAGGGTAGCACTGTTCCTCGTTTTGATGATTGTTGTTCTGTTGTTATTGGATTTGGGATTGGCCAAGGCTCTGCATACAGATAGTCAGGGAGGATTACGGAAAGCTGGGGTGAACTTGGGACAGACAGCCACTCCAGTGTCCTTCTCTGTACCCTGGTCTTTGCCTCTTCTCTCCCCCGTCCGTCCAGAACTTTGCAGTTCTATTAGACAGATGTTCCTGACTGTGCTCTTTGGCTATAGAATTTTCGATTCAAGGGCATACAAAACAGGCAGGAGGGGGCTGTGATTTAGGAAGGCAGGACAGTGTGTCTGTCTCTTTATGAGCCTTCAGTCGTTCCTTTGGGTGATTGAAGAGGAATGGAGTCTACAGTCATTAGACGTGGACTTTCATCCTGGACACCGATCTCATCTTCATCTCCCGTTCTTCTTTTCTAGGAGCAAGGACTGTTCATTGTCCTTGTGGGGCACCTTGGCTTTGGTAGCCAACCACCCATTGCTCTCCTGTGCACGTCTGGGGTACCCCCTGATTGTCTTTCCTTGTTCAGGGGTGGGTTAGGGGCTGTGGAGCATAGGAACACATGGTCTTTACCTTCAAGAAGTTTGACATCAGAACAAATCATGTCAGAAAGCCAAACAGTGGTTCTGTCTCCAATGGGGAGAAAGAGCTTGCGTGGTTGTTTCCTTTATTGTCGGTTTTACCTTCTACACGCGATTTAGCTGCTGTGCTGTTCTTTCAGATACCCTAAGGCCCAGATGTGCTTCTCAAGGGATCAGTCCTGACGGTAGGCCATGTTGGGGAACTCACCTCTCCTCCCCGAATCAGGGTCTCTCTCCTTCTGCTGAATGAGAATCCTGGCGGTGTGACTCATGGAGGCGTGAAGAGAGTCCGTTACGGGTACGCTGGAATAGGCCAGCAAGCCCCACAGCTGTCCGGTTGGAAAGTTTTAGATGGAGCTTAGTGGAGAGCTTGGAGTAGTGAACCTCTGTTGGGTTAAAATTCCTGCCCCGTTTTTAGACAAGAGGCTTCCATAAATGAGAAGGAGAATGATCCTAAGGAGAGCGAGAACTTTTTCAGTAGGGATTTGGCTAATCGAATCTCTAGCTGGGCTTATCCCTGAGGATTCATGAGAATAAAAATTGAGGGGACAGGCATCCAGATGGCATATGGTAGGGGCATAGGTTCTGCTCCAGCAATATTCTGGGGTATTTGCCCAGTCTTGGCCGTCTGGAACACCCTTCCCTCCACTCCAGGCAGGGGGGTGTCCCAGAGAATGGGCAGCCCTGAGCAGCCATCTGGTCACTGGGCAGAGCCTCAAACCACCTGACTTGGGGACAGGGACCATATGGATTTCTCAAGGTTCTACCTTGCTTACTTTCGACTTTAATTTTAAATTAAAAAAAAAAATTATATATTGAGAGAGAGAGAGAGAGAGTGAGAGAGCGAGAGAGAGAGCTCATATGCATACGCTAGTGTGTTAGCAAGGGAAGGGTGGAGGAAGAGAATTTTAAGCAGGCTCCACACTCAGTGCGGAGCCCAATGCGGGGCTATATCTCAAGACCATGAGGTCATGACCTGAGCCAAAATCAAGAGTTGGACCCTTAACCGACTGAGCCACCCACGCGTCCCTTGACTTTAGTTTTAAACTCCTTCTGAACTGGAAACAGGATCAAGGACAAAGTTTTCTTCTAGATAGAAGCTGTGATGACCATGGATTTATTCTCCCTGGTGATGGAATGGTTAGACTGGTAGGCAGGATGATGATCCAGTGGATAAAGGATAGGGACAGAACTAGAAAAACCAGTCTTCCATGCTATGTTGGCTACTTATCAGTAGTGCGAAGCTGAGCCCATCTCTGTCTTCTCTCTATAACGGGTAGAGAAATTACAGTCTTGGAGCTTGGGTCTGTACAATTCATGGACACCATTGAGTTTTACTGTTATAGTAGTTAGAGTTACCTAATTTTCATAGCCTCTTAATGGGTGACAAAAATCTTTTATCAAGCCTGGGTTATGTGCCTGTGAGTGTGTCAGGCATTGGAGAGACTGAAAAAAACCAGATGAGGTTCCTGCACTGAAGGAGTCCTCAGTGTGAAAGACCTTATTCTCACTCGTGATTCCTCTTCTTCAACTTTTGGGACACCCTGTGGTCCATTGTTGTGGGTAGGGGCGAAGGGGCCGTTGAATCCTGGAATGAAAGAGTTACCCAGAATTAGGGATGGGACTTGGGACTCAGCAGCACAGACCTCAGAAACCTGTTTTGAACTGAGTTTGGGCTCTTATAGGGCTCTGGGGTTCTGTCATTTCCAGCCTTTCCTTATCTAGACATTGAACTCCACTGCTGTGGTGCAAGTGGGGGGTATGGATGAGGAAAAATGACAGTGTGGCAGTTGTGAGTGTGGAAACCAGACAGACCTGGATAGGAGGCCCAACTGTGCCTCCTGGAGCAAATGATTCACCTCCATTGGACTTTGTTTCCTCACCTATGAAATAGGGATAATGATGGAACCCACCCCAAAAGGCCATGGCCACGTTGGCGAGACAGTGCATGCATCTTTCCTGGTAGTTTAAAAAAGAAAAAGGGAAGAATCAAAAGAGAGGATGTAGAGGTTGTGGATGTGAAGTTTAGATCTGAAGTAAGGTCCTGTGTGACCCTGATGGACAGTCTGTAAAGGCAGTTGACCCGTCCCTAGGTTATTGTATTTGCTTCCCAGATCCGCCATAATGTATTGCCACAAACTTGGTGGCTTGAAACAATGGAGATTTGTTTTCTTACCATTTGGAGGCTACAAGTCCAAAATAAGGTGTCAGCAGGGCCATGCTCCCTCCATGGCTCCTGGGGAGACTCCTTCCTTATCTATTCTAGCCCCTGGTGGCTCCAGGAGGTCCTAGGCTTTTGGCTGCATAAATATAATTTCTTCTTCTGTCTTCACATGGCTGCTTTCTCCGTGTCTCTATGTGTCCTATTCTGTCTCTTATAAGGACACGTGTCACTAACCCAGTGTGGTTTCATTTCAGCCCTTACCTTTAATTAACATCTACAAAGAGTCTGTTTCCAAATAAGGGGATGATCTGAGCTTCCAGGCTGCCATCTTTCTTTTTTGAGTGGGGGAGGGCACTGATCAGCCCACTACATTGACCAAGACAGAAGCAAGGGAAGGTCTTTCTCTTTTCATCCAGCTCATCAGTTTCTTACTTCTGGGCTCCCGGTTATTTGGACTTCGATGACCAGAGATAAGTAGCTGTAGGGAGCAGTTCATTCATCCATCCGTCCAGTCAAGGGGTTATTTGTTGGGTGCTATCACCTGTGAGATGGATACTGTGCCAGGTATTGGAGTGTGAAGATGAAGTAGAAGCTTGCTGATGACTGGGGCCAGCTGGGGGCCATCCCAGTGCTCAGTGTCAGGTACAGATTACGCGCACATGCTTGCTGCCCAAGGGACTCAGTCTTCAGGGAAAGCGGGTGGGCCATGAGTGGAGGAGCAGTCTGGGGCTACAGGAGCATAGCAGGGACACCCAGCGAAGCATGGGGGTTGTCTATAAAGTTCTCCTGAGTGAAGTGGCACCTGAGCCGAGTCTTCAGGGACACATGGAAATCCAAGGAGTTGGAGCAGCTCTTTCCAGAAAGATTGGAAATCTTTAAAAACAGACTTGAGAGAACAGGCCTGTCCAGAGAGCCACCAACAGCTCTGTGTGTCCCTGGGACATGCATAACTTGGTGGTGGGGAAGCAAGAGGGGAGGCTGGACGGGTCTTATCCGGATTATCATACCACCATTGCCATTAACATTGCCACCATTTATGGACCAGTTCTGAACTCCAGTCTGAGGAATTTGGCCTTTTCCACCCAAAGCAGTGCGAGTGTGTGTGTGTGAGGGAGATGGAACGGGACTCATTTCGCTGAACATCTTTATGTGGAGAAAACAAGAAGTTCTAAATGCCTTGGATTCTGGAAGTGGAGGAGAATAGGGGGCCTTAGGTCTTTGACACAGGGGAGCTGACAGAGCTGGCCCGGGGAGGGGGAAACCCAGGGCCGATGCTCAGAAGCCCGAGGGAAGGAGGTTCCTCACCCTGCTGACAAAACCAATACTGAGAATAATGATAGGAATGATAATGATGACAGAATCAGTTTGGCTGTGAGTAACAGAACCCACCCCCCACCAAAATAATGATGGCTTTAAAAAAAAAAATCAACGTTTATTTCTCTCTTGTGAAAAGAAAGTCCGGATGTAAGCATTCCAAGGTTTTTATTTTAGTTCTGTGATCCTCAGGGTCCTTCTGTCTTGCTGCTCCGTTGTCTTTACTGTGTTGCTTTATGAGCCAGGTTGGTGGCTAGGGCTCCAGCCATCACATCAGCATTTAAGGGGCAAGAGGGAAGAGGGAGAATGGTCCTAATCCATTCTTTTTAAGGAGACTTCCTAGGACCCTGTGACCCATTGGTCAAATTATGTCACATGCCCCCTAGCTGCAGGGGGAGCTGGGAAATGTAGTCGTTAGGTTGCAAAGACATATGCCCAGCCCCAAAATGGGGAGAAGGGGTAGGCAACTGTAAGTGCCAGAAACCGTGTCATATTTAGGCTATTTGCTGCGCGGAACACTTTGACCCGTACGTGGCATTTCTGTGGAGGTACTGTTGTCATCACTCCCGTTTACCTTTGAGGGAATCTGAGGCTCAGACAGGAAACCGAGGCCACACGGTGAGGCGGGAGCAGAGCTGAGACTCCAACCCAGCTCTGAGTGTCTCCAAAGACTCCAAAGACAGTCTTCCCCACCAGGCTCTCCTGCATGACAGCCAACTCCGGGAAAGAGGTGTGGGTGTGGGGCCTCGAAGCCCTGGAACCCGCCCAGATTGTGTGATGTCGCTCTGGCAAGGACTTGCCCTCCTGCCAGGCACCAGCTGAAGAAGCAGGAAGTGAGGAGGACTGGCCTCGTGGGGGAGTGAGAATCAGCGGGGCCTGTCTTCTACAGCCGGGCACACCGCCGTGGGTCTGCACTGCCGTCGCCTGCTCTGGGCTGCTTCTCTTAATTAATGTCAACTTGTCCTGACCCGTATGGGCACTGAAGGCAGCACCTTCACGACGCTCTTAGCGGCTACAGGCTGCCCCTCGCCTCGTCTTGAGGAGGGGGACACGAGCATTATGTGCCCCTTTGGACCATTGGCGGTCAAGAAGGAGTTCAGTCAGTAGTGTGAAGGAGGCCTCGGTAGGGCTCCCTTCTCAGAGCCCAGTGCGATCATTAGATATTCCAACGTGACTGTGCTATTTTACTATTTACCAGTACAGACTTCATGGTTAGGCAAAAGTTAAATGTATACATTTATTTAATCTTTATTAAAGGCATCTGTAAGGACTTATTGATTCTTTTTTATTAGCTGAGGGAGGGGAAGCACACTTTCTTGGCAAACAAGTTATTACCCGATGCCAGCTTTGGAAGTTGCTAAACAAGGGGGTCTGTTTTTGAAATACTAAAAGAAATATTTAAACATAAAAATCAATGACAGTACATGAAAAACATTAAAATGGATGAGCAAATTAAAAACAAGTTACTTTTCTCTTAATGAAGATCGTTTTACATGTATTTTTTAAAAAGACCATAAAAGAAAGAGAAGAGAAGCGTTGGCAGCTTCTGGTCTGATAACAAGGTGCAAAACTCAGCCACCTGGAAATTCCGCAGAAGAAATACTGAGATGGCCTTCCAGCGGCTCCTTCCTTCCGCTCTCTGCCTCCACGCACACACAGCGGCCCGGTGGTCCTGGGGAAAGGACAGTAGGTCTCCCATTCCCGAGGGCTCGACCCCCAATGACATCACACGCAAGGCAAAGTACCCACTCTTCCCCGTGGCCACATGGACGTGCGTGGCCTGGCGTGGAGCTGCATCTCCGCCCTCATGTCCTTCTTCCCTTCCCGCCAGTACCTTCCCGCCACCGCCCTGAGCTCCTCCTGACCATGCCGAGCACACCGTTCCCTCGGGGATTTGTCATGCATGGTTCCCTCTGCGTAGCCCCGATGGCCTCATGGCTCCCTCAGATGTCTGCTCAGATGTCACCTGCTCGGGGCCGCCCCCCCCCCCCCCCCCCGCCCGCATCATACCCGGTCCCTTAGCCTGCTTCATGTTTCTCCACAGCACTTAGCAGTCCCCCACAGCGTGTTATGTGTACTCTTTGCTCTGTGTCATTGGTCTCACCCCCTGGAACCAAGCTCAGTGAGGACAGATTTGGCCTCCTGTGTGGCCATTGCCGGGTGCCTGGTGGGCCCTCCGTTGGTATCTGCTACCCAACCCAGCCTGTGCTCCTCCCCATTTTATCATCTCATCCGGCCTCACAGTAACCCTGGGAAGTGGCCAGGGCAGACGTTATTGTCCCCACTGGGGAAACTGAGGCTGAGAGCGTTCAGGTCAGCAGCTGGGCCAGCCTGGGACTAGACCCAGGGTCTCTGACCTCAGTAGCTGCTCAAGGACAGCTTGACTTTTGAGGCCACATCAGTACCTGATGGGAACTAAGCAGACTCTTGACTGGAAGGGCCAGATATTCTCCAGCACCTTCCAGAATGGGGCTCGGAGCAGAAAACAAACACAGTCAATATTTGTGCAACTGAACGGAACTTAAATTATTGTGATTCAGCCAGGGGCGCAGGTCCCAGCTTGTCGCTTACACAATTCCTTCAGTCTCTTTGAGCTTCCGTTTCCTCAACCCCACAGTAAGGACAGTAGTTGTACTTAACCTTTTGTAGGTAGGACTGTTGGGAGCACTCAGTGGGATGACGCATCACAAATGCTTAGCACGGGCCTGGCACATGGAACGTTTCAAAACTGGTGGCCACTTTTATTGCCATCACTGTTACCCTGCAGCCGTGGCCCTTGGATACTTCGGGAACGCTCAGACCTTGACCTTCAGTTGGGCTCCCACATTCCATAGTAGTTGTAGAAGCAGCAGGAGGAGATCTTTGAAAGCACCGTCAAGTCGGCAAACCTCTCTAACAGACGTGCAGTCATTACACCACGGGAGACCAGAAGAGTTCTAGGGACAGATGTCCTTGTACAGCGGTTGACCATTTACTGACAGAGGCTGAGCCCCGTTTATGGTGGCTGTGTGACCCTGTGAGCACAACTCCCTCCTGGCCTAGTTTGCTAGGATTCCTAACTATGTCATAACCAAGTACCACAGACTGGGCGACTTAACCAACAGAAGTCTCTCTGCAGTCCTGGAGACTGGAAGTCCAAGATCAAGGTGTCGGCTGGGTTGGTTCCTTCTGGGGCCTCTCTCCTTGGCTTGTACAGGGTTGTCTTCTCCCTGTGTCTTCACATGGTCCTCTCTCTGTAGGTCTGTGTCCTGATCTCCTCTTTTTCTTCTTTTTAAAACAATTTTTAATTTATTTGTGTGTGTGTGTGTGTGTGTGTGTGAGAGAGACAGAGAGAGAGAGAGAGAGGGAGAGAGAATGTGTGAGCTGGGAGGTGGAGAGAGAGGGAGACACAGAATCCAAAGCAGGCTCCAGGCTCTGAGCTGTCAGCACAGAGCCCGATGTGGGGCTCAGACCCATGGACCGTGAGACCATGACATGAGCCGAAGTTGGACACTTAACCACCTGAGCCACCCAGGTGCCCCCTGATCTCCTCTTCTTATCAGGGCACAAGGCATATTGGATTAGTGCTGATCCTAATGACCTCATTTTAAGTTAATTACTTCTGTAAAGTCCTGGTCTCCGAATACGGTCACAGTTTGAGGCGCTCGAGGTTAGGACGTCAGCATATGAATTTGGAGGGACGCTATTCAACCCATAACATCTGCTCTCCCCTCCTCCCTCCACCGTGATTCAGGGTGAAGGCAGCTCTCTCTGCGGACATGGTGGGTGTTCTGGAAAATGGGTGATGGCACCTTACCACCACGTTCATTTGCCCATGTTGGTCGAGGTGCCCTGGGATGCTTGGCCAGAGTGTATGTATATGTGATTGGAGCTGTGGACAGCAGGAAATGGGCGTGAGGCCTGTGCAGATGTGGGGTGTGCCCGGGCTGTGTGTTTATGGGTCTGGGGTACCGTGTTCCGGTTTTGTGCCTGTAGCTCAGGGTTTACAGGGGATGGGAAGAGGGGAGCGACAACACAGAGAACACAGGACACGTGCGCTCTTAACCAAGTGAAGTTCCCGGCTCTTGGGGCACAGAATCATTCTGTATTCTGGACTCTCATCTCCCAGCAGAGCCATCCTTGATCTATCTGAATTACAGATGAACTAGCACCGAGGGGATGCAGCATCCATTGAAATGAATAGCTTTCTAGGGGGAGGGTAGAGAGAGAGAGGGAGACACAGAATCAGAAGCAGACTCCAGGCTCTGGCTGTCAGCACAAAGCCTGACGTGGGGCTCGAACCCACAAACTGCGAGATCATGACTTGAGTCGAAGGCAGACGTTTAACCAACTGAGCCACCCAGGCGCCCCACTTTCTAGTTTATTGAAGGGCTTATTTTTGCTGCCGGTATCAGGCACTCGTCAAATTCTTGGTGGCGCAGGCCCCCCTCCTGCCCCCTGGCCTGTCACTGCTAGAATGTTTTATCTTTTCCAGGAGAGCTCTAACGGGCCTCAGACAGAGAGCTGCCTGTGGCTGAAATAAAGGGGCCGCGTACCTCCTGCGGGCCGGCTGTGTCTCTTATAGATTAGCAATTAGCTTGCTGCTGCTGCTGAATGTGTGAATCATTGGGGAGAAGCCAGAGTCCCACATTGCTTTCTGTTGGCTTGGAGGAGAATAAAATAGGGCACCTCACTGGCAACTAGACCCTTTGCTTATCATCATCCTGTACGTGATGACGTTGAGATTTCCAGAATCTGACACGTGGCTCTTGAGTTGCTCTCCTGAATGTGACCCCACTTCACTTTTCCAGCCATGTGGTTTTGGTCAGCTCAGAGGAGGGTAGAGTAGTTGGAGACTGTCTGAATATGCAGGAGGTTTTCTGCACTGTCAGCTGGGAGGGTCTCCTCCTAGGAATAAGCCCTGGGCTGTGGAGGAGGGTAATGGCGCTAGGGTAGCTTTGGGGCAGAAGTTTTGAAAAGTGGTAGCAGAGGTCTTCTCTCTGCCATGCTAGGAGTCCTTCAGGACAGAAGAGAGGCTGCAAGACAGAGCTTCCCCTGTTTGACCTAAGATTTTGGATAACCTTTGACCTCTGGAAGAAAGCTACTCTGTTCCACTGAAGATATGAACCTAACGCGTGCCAAATCGTTTTCGTATGTTAATTGATGTGACAACCCCGTGGGTTTGCTTGTCTTCTAACTACGGTTTACAGATGAAGAAATTGAGAGAGAAGTTAATTCAGGTCTCGAAGGCCACACTCAACTAGGAAATGGAGAAGCCGGGATTTGAACCCAAGATCTATCTGATGTCAAGGGTCCTGTACTTACCTGCTGCACAGGACACTCCAGTTTGCCCCGCAGCTCAAAGCCACCTGAGTTCCTGCAGACCTGCCTCTGACCCTGTCAGAGTCCAAGCCCTGGGCTGTGCTCTTTGCCATCTGCTCCTGCCTTCCACCCGCCAGGGAGAGGGACGGGCTTGGAAAGTGTGTGAGATCTCACCCAGGGGGAGTGAGCTTTGTCACCCGTGGCTTCTGGGGTCCGAGCATCTGCTCGGCTATTCGTCTCTGGCTCTCCTCATTCGTTGCAGGTGATTCACTGTGTCAGCCCCGTGCTGACAGCAGGCTTCTCCCAGCACATCATCAGAGGCGAAGGAAGGGCGAGACCAAAGGGGTCAAACCTTTTTCCCAGAAAGATAATGGCAGTGGGTTTCGGAATGGGTGGGGCAGTAGCCGCCCCAGGCATAAGCAGGGGTCCAGCCCTGGCTTGCTGCGGGGTGGGGATCGGGGTGGTGGTAGCACCTTGCAGCCCCCGGGGCAGAGCTCAGTGCTAGGAGGACAGACCTGATCTACTAGGTGCTCTCTTGAACTTGTAGTTGACAGCAATATAGAAGCACCTCTGCCTTTCCTTGGAGGTCCCCAGAGGCTTCCTGTTCCTGCACCTTCCAGGACTGGCCAAGGAACCTGACTTGCTGCCATTGGTCAGGACACATTTCTTTCTGCTCCTGATGACCACCTGAAGGAGTTTGTCGCTCAGGTGCAGGGCAGAAGCAGAAGGGACTTCGTCCCTACCCTGAGCCTGCCAGCCCTCCGTTTGAGGCTTCACAATGTGGAGACACTAGGGGAATGACAGAAGGGGTTTTTTTTTTTTTTTTTTTAATTTTTTTTTTTTTCCAACGTTTTTTATTTATTTTTGGGACAGAGAGAGACAGAGCATGAACGGGGGAGGGGCAGAGAGAGAGGGAGACACAGAATCGGAAACAGGCTCCAGGCTCCGAGCCATCAGCCCAGAGCCTGATGCGGGGCTCGAACTCACGGACCGCGAGATCGTGACCTGGCTGAAGTCGGACGCTTAACCGACTGCGCCACCCAGGCGCCCCGACAGAAGGGGTTTTACCCACACCGTCTCAGAGATTTTCTAACCACGAGGAAGCTCGCTAAGGTTCTGTGGAAGTCAGCAATGAGTGAACTGCACATTTTGTGAAAACGCTGTCTCTGTCATATTTGAAATTTGTGTGAGATTATTTTAATTCTTAAAACAGGTTCCTTCCCAGCTCCAAATTATGATCTCATTCTCAGGCTGAAGCAGTGTGTTTGTTCCCAAGTGGAACCAAGGCCCTGAGGCACGTGATAAACTGTATAAGTATTGCCAACTATAGGTAGGATGTTTACTGTATTTACTTTTCTAAGTTTGGATCATGAACAACAACAGCAGAAAACACAGAAATTTTACCATCTCCCTTCATCTGCACCCTCCTGCCCTAAATTTTTTTTTTGCTTATTATTAATATTTAAGAGCTATCACTCTGTATGAATCATTGGCTATAAAAAGACATAAATTTTGCTCTATTTCCATTTTCTACACATATTTCTTCAACTTCCTACCATATGATCGAGGTTCCACATTAAAAATACATATATATGAAAAGGGTCGGTGCTTATAATGCCTCCCCCCTCGTCTTCACTGATTTGTTCGGTTGAGAGCTCGGGGAAACCGAGCTTCCCCACCAGAACCCAGGGGCCTATCGCTCTCCGTTTTTTTTCTCTTCTGCCCATTTTCTCTCTGGTTTGATCACGAGCTATGCCTTAACCTACATTCTGGGCATTCTGCCGCCGGGGCACCGTGCTTTGCCGTCGCAGCCTTCGCCAAAGTTTGGTTGTCTCCTTTTGGTGATGATGGGGGACATAAAACGTGATCCCCTTTCAATCCTGCCCTCCCTTCGTCATCAAGGCAGCCCGGATCCTAAGTCTGTTTCAGCTGCCAGGAGGGGAAAACCTGGAGCACACTTTGTGGCTGCCCCATTTAAGGCCTTCCTCCCCATCCTGGGCATTTTGCAGCATAGAATCAAGGGGGATAGGCCCACAGCATGGTGCCGTGATGGCAGAAATCCTGGATTTTCACGTTGGCTGGTTGATGGGGTGATCTCGGGAACTTTGCTGGGTTTTGGTTTGTTTAGTCACAGACTGGAAGGGCAGGAAACCGTTGCCGGCCTTCCTCACCTGTGTTGGAGGGTAACCGGGAACGGGAAGCAAATGAGCCAGTGAACTTGTAAATGCTCGCAGTCCTAAGTGCTGTGCGCACGTAGGCAGGTGCTGTGATGGTGACGATGACCGTGATGTTTCTGAGGGTCATTGGTTTCGCGTATCTTCTCTATTTCCTGGAAATAGAAATATTTCTATTATTTGGTTGTTCTTACAAAATTGCATTATTACGGTCTGAGCTTGAGCCCAGTCCAAAACCGGGAAGTGCTTTCTCTCCTAGAACTGCCACTGATTCGCCAGTGGCATTGGTTGGATGTGGTCACCAAGATGCCACATGTCCCCATCTGCCGACTCCTCCTGCTTTAATTTTTTAAGTGGCACAGACCTGTCTTCGTCTCTTTCCTATAGAGAGGTGGGGAGGGCTGAAAAGGATTGTTGGCACAGAGCATTGAGTTCATCTGCAGAATCCCGGGGGCTTGGGGTTCTACCGTGAGGGCCTGGGCTTTGTATTTATAGCCAGCATCTAAGCTCACAGGATACATTACACCCTCACATACACCACCTCCCTCAGCCCTCTGCCACCTCACGGCTTTGTAAAGCACAGGAAGTGTTGGGCTGTGAAGTTAGACACATATGTGTTGAAATCAAAGCTCAGTTGATTTCCACCTGCTTGATGTGGGCAAGGGACTACATTTCTCTGAGCCTCAGTTTCCTCATCTGCAAAGTGGTGATATTAATAAGAGCTACCTGCCTCATTGAACTGTGGGAACCCAGTGGGATTGTGCATGCAGAGAGCACAGTGTCTGGAACATAGTAAGCACTGCTGTATTTTCAGAAGCTAGGGGGAAATTCAGTGTATCCTAATGACCCAGGAGGAAATGGAGCCCCATGAATATTCCGGCTGGATCCATGGGGTCGCCACCATAATGGCACCTACCAAGTACTTTTCAGAACTCTAGAACTGAGATATGATGTACGTGCTATTTTGAATTATCTATTCAGTCAGTCATTGATCCATTTTAGCCATATTGGATGCCTGTCAATGCACTGATCCTTTTGTGGGATGTGGGCATGACTCCAACATGTCCCTGCTCTGCAGGGGCCTCCCTCAGGTAGGGCACCTAAGACCCCAGAACAGGCTTCGGGGCAAGGAGGACTGTGTCCCATGCTGGGGAGTGGGGTTGGATGCCAAGGAAGGAGGGGTTGGGCCGGTGTCTACAGCGGGGGCACGTAGGCCAGAACTCACAGAGGAAGAGGCTGTGAGCCAGGTCAGTAGGATATATAGAACACCATGCCTGGCTTATATTAAGTTCCCAACAAATGGTAGCTATTAATGTTATTATTTAATGCTTTGCTCACAACGGGCATTCAGTGTATTTTTTTGGATTGACTGACTGCCTAACTGGCAGTACAAACAAATGAGGCAGATTTTATTATTCCCATTTCTTTTTTCCCAGAGGGCCTCCAGCTTGTACTGAACTGGTGCTCCATCAGTCATGGCGCTAGAGCCCAAAATACTGCCTCGCACTGAGTTCTTAACCTTGCTCCGCTCCCCTCCCCCGACGTGCCGCACGGCCCGTCTACCTCTGCCCGGAAGGGGGCAGGCCTTCCTTCTGTCAGCTTCCTGTAGCGTCAGATTAAATAATCAGTGCCTTTTTGTGGAGCGCGATCTCTGGGAAGAGATGTGAACGTCCAATTCTAAGCAGTTCCGTTAATCACAGAATTTCATCTCAATAAGCTATTCAGACACACTCCCAACACTTTGTAACTCTCTTAATAATAGCTAATATTTATTAAGCCCCTACCGTGTGCCAGGCACTGCACTAAAGCATCTGCCAGACATTTCTTAATTTAAATATTGCAACAGTCTTAGAATCTGGAAAGGTAGGTGCTACTGTTTTTCCCATTAGTCAGATGGAGACACTGAGGCACGGGAGAGGAAAAATAGCTTGCTCCGCTGAGACCCAGAGAGCCTAGATTTGAATTTAGAGGGGCTCTCACCACAGTCCTTGTCCTTAACCGAGATACCTAACGGCCTTAGTGTATGTTGAGAGTCAGACCCCTAGTTGGTTTGTGCTTGTCAAACTCAGGGTGAATTTCAGGCACCTGTGGTTACAGGTTTTAAGGACTGTTCCTGAAAAGCACCCTTTACGAGGATCTTGTGTATCAGTCCCAGGAAGCTGCTCAAGCCCCCCCCCCCCCCACAGTGCTTCCACTGTTGACTGGATCTGAGGTCTCCTGCTCATCTACCTCGTGGAACATCCACGTACTACCTGTGGGCCAGGCCATTTGCATCCATGGGATCCTAGCCCTCAAGACCACCCTACATGTAAATTAGCTTCCATCACTCTCCGTCCGCCTTATGTTGCTGCATCGCTCTTTATGGCTCTCGTTACCATTTGACATGTGTTTATTGGTTTACTTATCTACATACCGTCTGTTGACTCCCCCCGGAATGTTCACTCCACAAGACTAGGGCTTTGTGCTGTACACAGTTGTATTTCTCGTCCCTGGAACAGTACCGGGCACATAGTAGACTCTTAATAAATGTCAGATGTGGTGAATGGGCTTATTACTGAGTTTTACTGATGAGGAAAGCAGAGCTCAGAGAACAAAGTCATGCAGCTAATGAGGCCCCCACAGTTGTCACCTGATACCCTTGAGCCCCAAAGTAGCTTTAATTTCCAGCTCCTTATCGGTCAGATACCTGGAGTATGACAGGCCAGTGCTTCTGCTGCTGTGACACCTTGGCTGTCTTGTGTGCTGGCAACTTTTGGCACATACGTCCCCCTCCCTGCAGCCCCCCCCCCAGCCCCATTACTCAAAGGCTTTTCACTTTCCCATCTCATTCTTCATTGATTTATTAGCATAAGCCATTTTTAGCTCACTATTATAATGTATTAATTCCTCGTGATTACAATCAGCATTAATTACGCTTAACCTTACAGTATCATACAGTGCCTGGCTGGAGGGGGGACTTCTGCCAGCAGGAGTCCGGATGCCCCTTCAAAAGACGCCCGTGGGCATCAACATGCTGAGTTGCAGCAGTGTGGTGTGCCTGCCCAAAGACTAGGGAAGGGGCTTTTAAGTCCCACAGATGTGCGTTCACATTGACGTTTCCACTTTCTAGGTGTGTGCGCCCACCCCCCTGAACCACGGTCCTGATTTTCACCGTGTCACTGGGGGATACAACACAGCACCCCTACTTATTCTTATTCCTCCCTCGGCCACATGATGTGGGGTGAGGGATCCCCGCATCAAGTGCTTCCCGTCCTGTTCTTTCAGATGAACACCTGGAAATACTTACTGTATCACTTCCTCTGCACCTTCCCCTTCATGTATGGAAGCTAGGGAACTATGTGCATCCATGCGGCAGTCTGTAACACTGCCCTTTAACATTTATTGAGTCCCGGCTAAATTCGCGATTAGCTGAAAAATCAGGTGAAAGTTCATGGAAGCCAAAAAGAGTTATTAGCCAGTCTGTCAGTGGAGGCCCTCTTTTCTACCTCCAACAAGGCTCATGTCTTATTTGCACCATTAAGTACTCTTTCTTCGGTCAGACACGAGAAGCATTGGTTAACTGTAATTCCCTAGCATGGAATGGGAGACTTTCAGACATGCAAACACTGCCGTTAGTTGGTCGTATTAAAATAAGAGGCTCTTGGGGCACCCAGGTGGCTCAGTCAGTTGTGCATTTGACTCCTGATTTTCTCTCAGGTTGTGATCTCTCATTGCATAGGTTCAAGCCCTGTGTCAGGCTCCATGCTGGCAGCACAGAGCCTGCCTGGGATTCTCTCTTTCTCTCTCTCTGCCCCTCCCCTGCTTGCTCGCACACACATGCGCATTCTCTCTCTCTGTCTCTCTCTCTCTCTCTCTCTCTCTCTCAAAATAAAAAGCTGTCATATCACTAATTGGCACAGGGCTTAAAAGTGTGAACAACAAAGTTTTTGAGGTAACTCCCTGCCGCTTATTTTTGTTTTTACTTTATTAGTATTATTATTAACATTTACGGAGCACTATGCCACGTGGTTGACATAAATACTTGCTTTAACCCTAACAACAGCCTGATGAGGCAGTGACTGGTGAGCCCAACTTTATTGATGAGGAAACAAATTCTTAGGGAGGTAAAGTGACCTGACTGATTTCATAGTAGTTAACAGAGTGCGGGAATATGCTTGTGACGTGGACGTTCTCGTCATCATCGTGAGCGCCGTTGTCTTTTCTCAGTCAAGAGGAATAACGAGATGGTGTCAGAAACAGCTCCCCCCCTCCTTTTTTAAAGCCTTATTCTTGGCTTGCAGAGAGTGAGGCTCAGTAGAAAGGAGCAATAGCAGTGACAGGGAGCCCTTGATCTTCAGATGGGCTGCAAGACTTTAGAGGAGGAAGTGACGAGGCGGGCAGGATGGGGAGGAAGGAGAGGGAGAGGCTAGTACAAGCAAGCGTTCGAGGTGGCGATGCAGTTGAGCTGGTTCCCAGTTCTCAAGTGCAGAATTTGACGGTCAAGGCTAGGGCACAGTATGACAGGGATAGAAATGTACATTGTGCACTTGGGGAGTAACCTAACAAGTCTTTTTACTCAACTGATGGTAGGAATGGCGGTTGGTAGATCATTAAGTAATGATGGGCTTTGAGCATCAAGATTACATTGTATGGGGCGCCTGGGTGGCTCAGTCGGTTAAGTGGCTGACTTCGGCTCCGGTCATGATCTCGCGGTCTATGAGTTCAAGCCCCACGTCAGGCTCTGTGCTGACAGCCCAGAGCCTGGAGCCTGCTTTGGATTCTGTGTCTCCCTCTCTCTCTGCCACTCCCCCATTCATGCTCTGTCTCTCTTGCTCTCAAAAATAAACATAGAAAATATTTTTAAAAAGATTAAATTGTACATGTTTGTAAATCAGGGCATACCTAAATAAAATTAGCGAGTGAATTTGAAGGAAACGCTGCCTACAGACCCAAGGTAAATGTCAAATATGCTCTCTTACTCTTCATATGGCTTTTTTAAGTTTTCTTAAAATGATAGATGGTGGCAGGTGTATGCGTACTGACCTTGGCAGGAGATGATCTTGGATTTGAATTCCAGCTTCACCATCTATAGCTGAAGGAGTATGGACAGGTTAATAAAATAGTTCTGAGTCTCTGTTTCTTTGTCCTTAAGATGGAGACATCATTGCAAGGTTGTAAGGGTTAAGTGACGCAATACCTATAAGTTGGGACAGTTCTTCGCCATAGTAGATACTCATCCAACAGTAGTTTGATTAACAAGAGACTACGTAGGGAAAGCACAGTCCAGGACATGGAATATAGAGGATTCTCCATAAATAACATCTAGTTCGTGTGTGTGTGTGTGTGTGTGCATACATAACGTACATAATATCTATGGGTCACTCAGTCCACCTAGCAGAAACTTGAAAAAGACACGTGCCATATCTGAAATTGAAAACATTCCACATATAGACCCTTTGTGAACCCAGGTCAAGATGGGAATGATACCTGGGCTTATTAGAAGTAACCATTTTAAAAGTAAATGCCACTTGCTAGCTTAAGGATTCCACTGTGGTGACTTGGAAGAGCACCTTGTTTGGGACTCGTGAGTTCCTGCTCTGACAGGTGTTTTCCGGGCATGGGCTGCAACAACACATCCCTTCAAATTCATGCCAACAGGAAGGAAGGACAGTGAACAAAGACTCTGATATTAATGCTTCCTTTAGTTCTCCTTGGAAGTTCTCTTGTTTACATTTATAATGTTTAACTGCAGTTGAAAAAAGAATTCTGCATTAAATTGACATCACGGAGACTTTCTGCCTTCAACAAAGATAACACATCAAACTTCCCCAGTAGATAGGTTTCCGAATCGTTGAGTATAAAGTACATCACGTTTGGGTCTGTGAGCATGAGGAAAACAATACCACGTGTGTGCCTCACAAAAGTTCTTTACTATCTTAACACTTCCCTAGAATCTTCTTCACCAGTCCCAGAGATGCTTCATCATTAATTCTGAACCATTTTTGATTAGCAGAGGCTTCTGACACTCCCAGTTTCTCTGCCCCAACTTCTCCTTCAGTTGGTTAATGACCTTAAAATACCCACATCTGTACTACTGTGCCTTTAAAGGGCCTGCTATTTAAAGGCACCTTGGGAGGAATCCCCTGATTCACACATTTGCATATTAGGCCAATGTTCTGAGTGTGTTTGGGAAGTCAGCAGTTCCAGATAATATTGACAACCACCTCTTGGCCAGGATTGACATTATCCAGCCAAGGCTTCCTATATACTGATCTTTTCCGTCCATCATTTTGCTTTGCCTAACTGCCGAGGTTAGCGACAGGATCGGCTGATTAACACTGGTGTTCGCCAACCCCACAAACACACGCATATTCTGAAACGGACACTTGAAAAGAGGATGAATTTAAAATTCCATTATGAAACTCTGTGGGGTTTTTAATAGAATGCTAACAAACAATATTGTTAGGCAATTAAAAAATAATAAAGCAACCTGCTTAAATAGCTGTAACCTCACAGGCTTGTAATTACACTGGCTGCCCTGGGAACGGACACTCAAGAGAACGAGGGGAAGTAAGCTGTTAACCGAGAGGATTTAAAATAGTCTAGGCTTACTACTGAGGGAGTGTGAGCATAACATCCTTGCATGTACTCACTTAGGAGTCAGACTTGGCTTTTTTCTCTTCAGTCCCATCAGCATATCCACTGCATCCTTAGCTCCAGGGCTATTTCTGTGTATCTTCTGTCAAGCGCAGAAAAAAAAACAAAAACAAAAACAAAAACCAACCAAACAAAAGCAATTTCTGCCTACCTTGCCAGGTCTGAAAAAAAAATCCTCTGATCCCTCTGTTGCCCTTGGGGCTGTTGGCATTTCATTTCCTCATCGTGCCACAGCGTAGCACGAGGTTACGGTTGACCTTATGTGAGACCGTGAAGCCCCAAAGAAATAACGTGACCGCTTCCTGATCGCACGCACTTGTATTCACAGCAATGCCGGGGGTAAGAACCTGGACTGGAATTCAGGACCCTAGTGGCACCCATCTGTTGTTCTTAACCTTCCATGACAAATCCGCTTCCCTGTTAGGACGGTTTGACTTTTTACAAGATCTTGATTTCCATTTTAATAATCCTAAGCCTTCCCTCGACTCTGCAAAGGAATTAAATTTAAATACGTAGCTTACATTTTATCTTGACATTTTCTTTAGAAGGCAGGAAAGAAAAAGGAAAACGGGGGCCAGATATTTAGTCTTCCCATCACGAGAGCAAGAGCCTCGCTTTCGCTGGAGCCCTTTGTTCGGATTCTCTCGGGAGAAGTGTAGGGCCAGAGGCTGCTTTGCAGGCCTCCAGGCTCTCTGGTTACCCCTGGAGACACCAGGAAAACTCTGCATCCAGTATTCCAAATCTCTGTGGGAAAGGTACTAGTGTCAGCATTAAGTGATATGGCTTAAAGATTGTCTTGTCAGTCTAATTGATCTTGAGTCATTGCCTTTCCTGTCAGAGCTGTCTGTCTCCTTACCCATAATCCTCATCACTTTGATAGCCTGTCAGGAATATGGGACTTGGCCCAGCCTTGCCTTCATCCAATAACATTATGAAATTGATACTGACACTTCCATTGGCACTAATTTCTCTAAGAGATTGGAGCCAGAGGACAAGTGGTTTAGCTTCATGGCAGTTAAGCTTTCCAAGTAGATCAAGATGGCCCGAGATTGATTGACCTGTACCCTGAGGAAAGGGGGTTGGGGGAGAAGGGAGGAGAGGGAGAAGAGGGAAGGGAAAATCATTGGCTGCATCATCATCATCAAGTGGTATTTATTGACCGCCCAAGAAGGACAATGTCTTCTATGGATATTTAGAAGATACATGCCAGCCCCTCCAAAGATTGCTTCATGGGGAATTTAGAAAATTATGGAAGCATGTTGGCTACACTGCCTACTTCTGGTATTGCCCCTTTGTGTCTAGAGTCCAAAACAGCAATTGATTCGACCCATGACTCTCTTTTCTCCACCCTCCACTTCCACACCCAGGAGGCCTAAGTTATTTTCTATTAGGGTGCCTGTCATTTTTCATCCAAAGCAATCCTGGGGCAACAGGTATAAACAAGAACTACTCTAGGAAAATGATGTTTGGTCACCCTCCTTTTAATAATTTCAAAAGAAGCATATGTAAACTGAACGAAGAGATACTTTGACAAGTTTTACTTCCTTACCGGAATCTCCTTTAGGTTAATGGATTCATGAGGAAACCAGGTTTTGAAGAGGGGGTTCCATGAAAATGAGAAGTTCTTACGAATTGGTAGGTTTAATAACGTTACCTGCTCTGGAAATCAGTATGAGAATAATGCCTTAAAAGTGATTGCAGGAAGTTGCAAAGTTGGAGAAGAATACGCATTTTTAGATTAGGTGGTTACGTCTTAGGATTTTTTTCCTTTGTGCCAGTCTAGCTCATATGTCCATCTTTAGAAAAATAAACAACTCCCTCACCGCTACTAGAATCTCCCTTATCTCCATCCACCTTACTTCCTCTTTGTGGGGTATTTGGTTTGGGGGTTTAATATCCTCAATGTATTATACTTAAGTATATTATATATACAACCCATGGAGTAATTTCGTGAGATGGAGAAGGGGCGAAACTGTAAAGAAATGCAGACCGTTAAGTATTCTTACACACCTGTCCGATGAGCAATAAACTGGTGTTACTGTGTGTGTGAGTTCACGTGTATTCTTGCTTAGGAGTGCGTCTGTGTGAGCACACGTGGCATTTGCAGCACGTTTGTGACGGTCTGTTGGGGAGCGTGCCTGTGACATCATTGCCTTGCTGCCTGTGACTCAAGGGGCTTCTTAGAGACTTGCTAAGTGCTGGCCTGGCCAGGGGAGCCTCTGCCCCAGGATGGGGGCAGGTGTGCAAACAGGAACAGGTACTACAATATATAAAGCGTGCCATACAAGGGAAGAGATCACAGAGCTGATAAGATATTATTTGGATTGATTCTGGTATTGTATTTATGCTTTCACGTGCTGGAAATCAGTCGACCCTCCGCCCCCTTCTCTGTTCCTGCTGTAGCACTGTTCGAATGAAATGCTTGTGTCACCTTTACAGCTTGTCTATGAAAGGGGTGAGTGAGCCAAGGGATTAATAGGGGTTGCCGAGGCTCTTGCCCAACCGCTGCCCAGGTGTGTGGGGAGCAGAGGCAATGGCCAAGGTTCAAGGTACCTTAGAGGTGACAGCCACCAAGTAAGCAGAGATAATGTCTGTGTTTGCTGGGATGAAAGGTGATGGACCTCTAGGCTAGAGTGTTTGCTGGGTGGGGGTCCTTCTGAGGCTGACTTCCTCTCTGTCTCCTGCCCTGGCTCAGTGTCTCTCCCTTGTGCTGTCATACTGCTCTGGGCACACCTGTAACGTAATCCTCGCCACATCCTCTCTTGGTTTATCGCATGTCCCACCTGTAGACCTGCGGGCCTCTTCACGACCGGGGATGTGTCTTCTCTCCCTCCCTAGTCTCTAGCTCACAGCCCAGCACGCGAGACAGTATTTGATGAGCGTGCGGGTGAGAAGGCCGATTTGAAAGGTGTGGCGTGAACCAGGAACTAAAATATGAGGGTCACTTTTTGAGGGTTGTGGAGTGGGCTTAGTGCTGCAGTTCCTGGGAAGGTGCCCTCGGAAAGTTAAATGCCTGTAGAGTGCATTCCTCGTTCACCCCAGCTAGTTTTCTCACCATCCCTTATGCCTGCCACTGCCTGGGGCTAAGGTGGGAGACCTGTGTTGGGGGTTGAATTGTGTCCTGCAGAAAGATACGCTGATGTCTTGACACCTGATACTTGTGCAGTGACCTCATTTGGAAATAGTCTTTGCAGGTGTGGTCATGATGTACATTTATTTTTTTTTATTTTTTATTTTTTTGGGGGGAACAAAATGGCAGAATTTATTGGTGTTTACTGTACACACCTTCCAAAATGCAAGGCTAGGTGTACACAGGCAGGCATTGCAGCACTGTTTAAGAAGCAAAAATATTCTGAATATTCATCAAGGGGAAAGTGGGTAAATTACATTTATAGGTCATGGTGTACATTTAGATGTGATACTGGAGTAGAGTGGCCCTTAATCCAAGTTGACTAATGGCCTCAATAAAAATGGAAGAGACAGACACACACACACACACACACACACACACATATGCACGCACACACATCAAGGCCACGTGACCAGGGAGAGTGACACATCTCTACACACACACACACACACACACATATGCACGCACACACATCAAGGCCACGTGACCAGGGAGAGTGACACATCTATACACCAAGGAATGCTCAGGGGCTGCTGACCCTCAACAGAAGCTCAGAACAGGCAAGGAAGCATTCTGCTTGGAATCTCAGAGGGAGCATGGCCATGCTGACACTTGGATCTCGGACTTCTCACCTCCAGAACTGTCAGAGATTACATTTCCATCGTTTCAAGCCACTGAGCTTGTGGTATTTTGGTACAGCAGTGAAAGGAACCTAATATGCTTTGGGAGGCAGTGCCTACCGATATCTGGGACAGCTCTCAGACAATGCATTATTTGAAGTTTGAGAGAGAGAGAGAGAGAGAGAGAGAGAGAGAAAGGAGCAGAGAGAGAGGGAGGGAGAGAATCCCAAGCAGGTATTTATTTTGAGAGAGAGAGAGACAGTGTGGAAGGAGCAGAGAGAGAGGGAGGGAGAGAGAATCCCAAGCAGGCTCTGCACTGTTAGCACAGAGCCCGATGTGGGTTCAGACTCACGAGCAGTGAGATCTTGACCTGAGCCTAAATCACGAGTTGGATGCTCAGCCAACTGAGCCACCCAAGCACCATCGCAATGTATGTTTTCTTTTTTTCTTTTTTTTTTAAATTTTTTTTAATGCTTATTTATTTTTGAGACAGAGAGAGACAGAGCATGAATGGGGGAGGGTCAGAGAGAGGGAGACACAGAATCTGAAACGGACTCCAGGCTCTGAGCTGTCAGCACAGAGCCCGACGCGGGGCTCGAACTCACGGACCGCGAGATCGTGACCTGAGCCGAAGTCGGCTGCTTAACCGACTGAGCCACCCAGGCACCCCCGCAATGTATGTTTTCTAATTGCCTGCTGTATTAAAGGCATTTTACTAGGGTCTCAGAAGAATTCAAAGATCTACAGGATAGGATTCTTGACCATTAGGGTTTTATGATCTAGAGACTTCAGGAGCTAAGGAGCTTGAATTTGGGATGAATGAGGAGATCAGTGTTGACCCCAGGACAGTCTGACTAGACAAGTTCAAATGTAGGGGTCAAATATAGATAGAATTTTCTCACAGTTTTTCAAGGACATGGTGTTTCTCGTGAACATTATAACACAAGCTAATGGCATAACTAATTTCCAAAGGGAAATGTCATAGGACCACTCTGTGACTTATCTATGTTGGTACCCTTGCCATGGATGCCAGGTGGAGGGTTGCTGTTACAGGGCTCTGAGACCTGGACATACAGTCCTTTTGGAGACAACACTTGCCTTGACAGAGAGCTGGGCCTGGGTGATGTTCAACCAAGGTGGGCAGGGGCCAACCCCCGGTCGAGTGAGCAGTGGGTGAGAGACCACAGAAAGGCCAGGAAGCCCAGCCACAATAGCCCATCACCTCTACAAGGACAGGGCCTATTGTGAGACAGTGCAGGGTGTGGGACCCTCAGCAGATGATGTTGAGGGCCTGCTGAACTCTGTGGATACCACCAGAGAACCCTGGTTTCTCACCTTGAGACTTCAGAGAAAATTGGGCATGTCTTGACGGGCCCTGTTGTCCCTTCCAAGGACGATCACAAGAATCTGCCTTCTGTGGGACAGTTTTTGCTGGACATTGATGGGGCTGACTTTGGCCTTGCACTTCCTTTCCTGAGGCACACTTTCCCTTTGTCTGGGTTTATCATGTGTGGTAGCCCTGTGGTTTAGAAGACACTCCTTGTCACTTTGAGATCATAGGTAAGGGATTCAGAGCCAAACTTCTGAAATCCCCAAACAACTTCCACAGAGATCCATTTGGCGGGGAGTCCCCACAGCTCCCAGAAATGCCATTTTGGGTCTTACTCCCAGATGGAGAACCACGCTTTACTTTTCTAGAGGAAGTAAGTTTGATGTGAACTCAAAAGAGCACTGGACTAGGAGTCAGAGGAGCTGGAGTCAGAGTTCTCCCCTGACTCTGTGGTTGGTCAGTTTAACAACTCTGTGTCTCCATTTCTTCATCTGTGAAATAGGGGGTGTTGAGTATCTCAGGGAGTTGCTGTGGTGATTAAGTGAGTTCATGGAGAGGAAATCGCCTTGTGAGTGATAATGAGTCATACAGAAATGAGGGGCTTCCATTGATACTAGATTATGGGTTTTAATGCACAAAATCATGGGACCCTCCTGTCTTTTTGTTGTTGTTGAGGTACAATTGACACATAACACTGTATTCATTTGTGGTGTGGAGCGTAATGATTGGATATTTGTATACACTGTGAAATGATCACCACAGTAAGCCTAGCTAACATCTGTCATGGGTCCCCCATTCTAAAAGGTTCTGTGATCTCATTCCTCTCCCTATTTGAGGCATCTAGGAGACCTTGTATCTTCCCAGTGAACATTTTCTAATAAGGAGAGAAATATCTTTTTAGTCTGTCATAAGGTAATGGGCTCTTTGTCAAGCCCAGGGGGAGCTGGGTACGAACACAGGATTCCCAAGCCTTGGGGTTGAGTTTACAAGCACAGAATGGCCTGGAAGAATCGTTCGACTTCCATCCATAAATTTGACCTCATTTCAGTGTCTGAGATTTAGGGGTCTTGTTGTTCTGAAGTGTTTTCGTTGTGGACCTCACCAATTTGAGGCCATGTCAATTACGCACCGTGAGGATATGGGGGAGTGATGAACAGTTTGGGCTCTGGAGTCTTACTGGTCCATTTAGAATCACGATGCTGTCACTCACTAGCTGTGTGTCTTGGGCAGACCCCTTGACTGCTCGGGCTCTGCTTGCAGGACCCACCTTATGCAGCCACCGTGAGCACTGAATGAGATCATATGACACGAAGCCCAGGACAGTGCCTGGTGGTCAGTCAGTGCTCATCAAGCATTAGCTATTCTGGAGAAAGAAGCCCGGTGTTCCACAGGTGACAAGATGCTGTGGCATTTCTCCACATGGACTCAGAAGCATTATGCGGAGGGTTTCCTTCAGGCATACCCTAGGTGAGCTGTTGCCTGCAAAGGAGTGTGTGAGGCCCGTGCAGCTGTTGAGAGGCCCTCCGGGAAGCCCCCCATCAGCCAGCACCTGCAGGGCCTCTGTCTCTCCTGACCTTTCATCCACAGGGCAACCCTTGGGGTTTTAGGTACTGCATTTCCCACTCGTGAACGAGGTAAACTCAGAGGCATATGGGCTTTAGCTCATACAAATTTGGCCCGTCACTCTCTTGGTCATGGTGTTGAACTAAGATGTTGCAGATTACGCAAAACAGTTCCCTTAGTGGAAAAAGTGATGTGAGTGTGGGAAGGCTGTGGAGACATCAGTGATCCCACATGCCAGCACCTGGTACAACATGCTCACAACGTACAATGTCTCCTTCCATTCGCCAAAAGTCCCCACGAGGCTGGGGGAAGAGCTCCGCATAATTCTTTGGGGGGAGGTGAGTGCCTCTATTTTGGGGTACACTGGCTAGTCCAAGTACAGTGGCTAAAGATGAATTGAGGAATGCTGAGACTTGAGCTGTAAGCTTTTTGTGGGGCCTTGGACCGAAGCACCAGCATTTTGTATTCCAGTTGTCTTACATATGCAACTGGGAGGTAATTATTCGCTTCCTGTTTATGCCTGGAATGTTCTGAAATGCTGTCTGTATAGTCTTTGGAGAAAGCTGATGATGTTTGCCTTCCCTCTAGGATGCATATTTCCTTGTTCTCGGGTCCCTTGCTGCCTGCCATTCTTCTGCCTGGATCTCCTACACAGGAGTTGTTCCTTCTAACCACAACGTGGTGCACAGGTTCCGGGTCTAAAGTTCTCTGGAAATGTCATAAGCTCCACTCCTAAAAGAAGCCAGATTTCTTACAGATGGCTTCTCGATGGAATAAAGATTGGGAATGGGAGGGAGATTGTGCTTGATCCATTATCACTTGTCCCAATGTCAGAAAAACAATCCTAGAGGGTCAGGCAGCATGGTGCCACAAAATGAGCCCAAACTGTGAAGTCAGATAGATGTGGGTTTGTCTACCATTTATTAACTCTGTGACCTTGGACAAGGTCAAGCTCCTTGAGCTTCAGGTTCCTTAGTGGCATCCCTGGGATGACAGGATCTACCCCCAGGGTTGTGATGATTAACTGAGGTGAGGGGAGCCACTGTTCTTAGTTTCAGTCCTGCCTTCTCTTTCCTTAAATGTGTGCCCTTGGGCTGTTTGATCAGAAGCATCATTTTCAATCACCAATGAGAACCCCCAAGCTAGGGAAGCTAGGAGGCATGAACAGTACCTTTGGTTCCTATAAGAGGCTGGGAGGGAATTCAAGCCAGAGAATGGAGCTTATCTTTTGGGAAATGATTCAGGAAGGGGCACCAAGAAGTGAGGAGGGCATGGCTTCTTGGGCAGCCTAGAGGGCCTGTGAGCCCCTGAGGTCACGGGGGCTATGTCTGTCTGGAAGCTGGAGGAGACAGAGAGGGGAGGGAACACAGGAGCTGGCCCAGGAATAGACATTTGGTGACTTGTCTCCAGGTACGCTCTTGGGCACAGCCTGTGTTCACTTGGCCTCTGTCCCACATCTGCCAATAAAAATTAAAGAAATTGATTTTCTTTTGTTTGCCTCTGAGGACTAGGCTCTTTTTTATGAGACAGTAAATGGAATCCCTCTCTGAGCGTGGCTGGGTTTTTAATTGTGTTTGTTGTGCTCTCACTTTATTCCATTTTATGAGTTCCTGCTCCCAGATTTGTTGATGTGAAGCTCTCACTCACCAGGGACACATCAATATTTGATTTTTATCAGTAGGAAAAGGTTGAGGTTTTTAAAAAATCATTTTCTTAATTCAAAGGTTGGCTTGTTTGCTTCATTCTGACACATTGAAAACATGAGACCCGTTCAGGGTTGTTTTCTTTTACTTCCCAAGTCAGATATGTGGTGGGGGAGTCTCTTCCAACAGTGGAGGTCATGGTCTGGCTCCATGTGGAACCAGATTAGATTAGATTAGAGCTCAATTTTGGGACAGAGAGCTGGGAGGAGACATTTTAAAAGGAATTACATCATTGAGGATGAAGGGAGCATCCTTTGCATGGGATACTTTTGTAAAGATTTATTGAAGCTGTTGTGAAGGAAAACATTCAAGTAACATTGTTAAATGTGGGGATGGTTTCATTTCTGTATTAGTCAGCATGAACTAGGTTATGCTGTGGTAACAAACAGCACCCCTGTCAATCTCAATGGTTTTGTGCGACAAAGCCGTATTTCTTACTCACACCACACATGCACCTGGTGTTGGCTGGAGCCTTCTGCTCTGTGTCTGCCTCACCCAGGGGCAGGAGTTGCCCGAGGCTCTGCCTCATGCTTCCACACTTGCCAAGGCAGGAAAAAGAGAAGGTGGCAGGTCACACACTGGATCTTAAAGCCTCCATGGGGAAGTGATGCATGTCACTTCTCACTTTTCATTAGCCAAAGAAAGCGATGGGGCATCACTTAACTTGAAGGGATACAGAAAACTGCCTTCCTGCTAGCACCTAGAAATACTTGGTGAACAGCACTCATAACAATCACTGTTGTAAGAGGGTTTTCTGAATTGGTGAGATTGCCTCCACCTTGGAAGTAAGTACAAAGATAAATGAAGGAATGTAGAAATGGATCCTGGGCCCAGGATTTTATAGTTGGGCCATAAATTTGGCCTTGACTGCCCAAAGTTATTTTATATGAGTTTGTACTGCCTTGAAGATATTTGGTGATCTATTTTTCGATTCCTTGGTTCAGATGTCCCAGCTTCTTTATATGGCCTCATGTATTTATACCAAGGTCTGCTTGCAAAAAATATTTCATGTCAGCAGTACTATTGAGAACATGGGTAGTTGGGTGGGAAGAGGAAGAACTTTGGAGATGAACAAGCATAGATTCAGATACAGGCTCCATCATTTCCTACACAGGCAATTTTTGGAAAGTGAATTATTAAGCTTACTTGGGGATCCGTGTTCTAGTTGGTCAGATGGGAGTAACAGTATATTTTGAGGGTCAGATGAAAAGAGAATAATTGTCACAATTACATCCTTGGGACTCTGAGTCATTCCTTTGGAAATTGGAGGAGAACCACTTCTGCATATTGGCTGAGCAAATGCCATTGTGTTGAATTGGTGGCTGGAATTTCTTGGGGACAATCTTCTGAGAATTGTTAATGCTTTGCAAGTTAGGGAGTTGGTGGAACAGAAAGATTTTAGTGACAAAGGCAGGACATTGGTGAAGTGATTCCAAAGAAGTCTTCCCCCTGATGAAAGGGGAAGTGAGTGTTTATGTGTTAACACATTACCAGGGACACTGTTGCTTTTCCCTGGCTCATTTTGTGCAACGTCCCCCCATACCCTTTATCACTAAGGACCCTGACTCCTCAGAGGCTTCTGCAGGATGCCTTTTCCCTACAGACCTCATGGCAACTTGGCACCCCCCAATTCCTCTGCGATGGGGCCTCCACTCACCTGGGTCAGAGTTCACTCTACCACAGTGAAATTCCATCTCATGTTTTCATCAGAGACCTTTGCTTTCTGGGGGAACCCAACCCCACATTGGAATCAACCACTTAATGAAAATCTGAGCTACTCCATTTTGGCCCCCTTATTTTTTTCCCATTGAAGGAGCAGAAAGTGAAAGAGAAAGACTCTGTAAGGACAGCTCGGACCATCCTGCTGGGCACGACACCTGCCTGGGCCATCAAGCTTTCTCTAATTATCCAGTGGTTCTATTATGGCATGGTTGGAAGCACAAAACCCACTATAGATCTAAAAGAAAAAGAAAGGAGGCACTAGTTTGGGGAAAAAATTATGTGATGGGAATGTCTGAGCAGACCTGTATTCCTTCCTGGCTCTCTCTCAAAAGCTGGAACTTAACAGTCTGCAAGCCTGTCTCTCTTCCTTTTTGTTAGTGCGGCATAACAAAATAATTGTGTACTGCATTAGGATTAGTGCAGCAGAGAGGCCTGTCACAGGTACTAGACCAGTGTGTGTGTGTGTGTGTGTGTGTGTGTGTGTGTGTGTGTGTGTGTGTGTGTTGGGAGACTTTGGAAGACAGCAAGCTTGACTCCTCCTCCTGACCTGCCGTAGTCTTTGGTGGCTTCTGGACAGATGAGATTCCCCCCCATTACTCGCTCTCCTGTATGTCTGCATACATTGTTCTCTGTGGTTATTAAGGTGAGAAGAAATGCTTTTTCCGCCCAGGGGCCCCAGGTCTGTGGGTTTTCCCCTGAGGCAAGTGATGTGAGAAGTGGCCAGAGCTGGTGAGAGAAATCAGTTCCTAGAATGAATGCAGGTGCCCCGTCAGTGGATCTCAACCTGGGGCAGTTCTGTCATCCTGCGGGGTGTCGGGAAATATATTG
The DNA here is from genome assembly GCF_028018385.1 of Neofelis nebulosa. Classification (NCBI taxonomy): domain Eukaryota; kingdom Metazoa; phylum Chordata; class Mammalia; order Carnivora; family Felidae; genus Neofelis; species Neofelis nebulosa. The sequence goes on from NC_080788.1 coordinate 7,932,215, forward strand.
TGTGTTGGGTGGGGCGACTGGCTTTCTTAACATTTATTTTTTTAAACACTTTTTTTTAATGTTTTCATTTATTTTTGAGAGAGACAGTGTGTGAACAGAGAAGGGACAGAGAGAGAGAGAGAGAGAGAGAGAGAGAGAGAGAGAGAGAGATTGAGAAAGAGAAACAGAATCTGAAAGAGGCTCCAGGCTCTGAACTGTCAGCAAAGAGCCCAATGCGGGGCTTGAACTCGGGAACTGCGAGATCATGACCTGAGCCAAAGTTGGGTGCTCAACCGACAGCCACCCAGGTGCCCCTAATTTTCCATTAGAGCAGTTTTAGGTTCATAGCAAGATTGGGTGGGAGGTACAGAGAGTTCCTGTGTCCCTCCCCTCCCCTTCCCCACCATGCATAGCCTCCCTCACTCCCAGTGCCCGGGTACATTTGTTACCACTGATGAATCTGATAAATCTGAATGAATCTGATGAATCTGATGAATCTGGGCTTTTAATGCCCAGGTCCACAGAGGCCACATGTCTGGCCGTATCCAGGGCAGCCCTGTCCCAAAGAAAGGACTTGCCTCACTCAGCACCGGCTGCAGCCGTGCTGGGCACTGTGCTGGACGCTGGTGCAGGTGGGCAGGAGCAAGCTACAGGGGTGTCCTCTTATGTTCTTTGAAGTGATGGGTCTCTGCACTCTTTATGGGCTTTTATTTTAAGGACTGTGGTTTATGGAGGAGCAGAGGTGAGTAAGAGGGCCTCAGGGACCGGACAGCAGTCTGACGGCACAGTGCTCTTTTTGATGTGGATGTAGCGGAATACAAGCGTTCAGCAGCTCTGGGACACGGAGCTTGTGATGAATTACCCGTAATCTATCTTCCTGAGTCTAATGAGGTGATTCACTCTTGTCCCCATTCTCAAGGATCAAGAGGAACCTCTTTAAAAAGCGTCTCAGGGACCTGCAATTGAAGGCAAATGGTCACGAGGAGGATAATGTACCAGAATTGACCAAGTGTCCCTTTGAACAAACCATTTCGCCCACAGTCTGCACTTTCGGGGAGGCAGCGCCGCATAATGGTCATGCACACAGGCTCTGGGCAGACTGGTGGTTTGTATCCCAGCATCACCTTGGGCAGGGCACGGCTCTATGCCTCAGTGCTTCCATCTGTAAAATGGGGAAAATGGTGGTACTGACTTCACAGAAGCATTATAAAGTGAAAGGAGTTGCATTTACAGAGCCTGATGCGTAGAATGCACACAATAATAAAAATTATTATGACAATTACGGTATCTCTAATTTACTCCTCAACCCGCTGTAATTGAATGTTTTCTTCCTGTCACTCCTCTGTGGGAACTGCTGTCATTAAGGCCACCTTCCTGTTGTCACGTACAGTGGCCTATATTCGTTCTTCACCCTACTTGGCCTTAGTATGTGATGCTCTTGAACTTGTAGGAATTCTCCTCCTTTAACTTCTAAGACAGTGTCCTTTACTGATTCTCTTCTGCTTTTCTGGCTGTTTCTTCTCATGTTCCTTTCCCTGCTCCCCTTCCTCTGCCTGCATTTTAAGTATTAGGGCTTCGACGTTTGCTTTATTCTTAGATTTCTGTGAAGTCTTCCTGGGTGACCCCATCCCTTCCCGTGGCTTAGGAGCCTGTAGCAGGACCCTTCTCCTCCCCATGGCGCTTACCTATCCCTTTGAGATCCTAGAATAATGTTGAGAAAGCAGAGACTGTTTTAGATTACAGGCTTTGGAACGTTTTGTTGACCACTCGCTGTCCATTGACTCCGTGAGACAGATTCAAAGAAACAGTAAAAGGCTCACGTCCCAACGTTCTGTCTTCTCCAGACTCCTCCTGATGTGGTGTCCTGCCTCCGTGTCACTATAACAACCCACATCCCATGATGCTGAGAACAGAAGGGGGTGAGGTGGGGGGTGGGGGGGGGGCTTCTGTTATTTGGTCTTTTTGGAACTGTATCTTCTATTCCTTCTTTTCCCATCTGTACCTTTGTCTTGCCAAAGTGTCCCCTCCTGCTGCTTCCCAGGATAGGGGGAGGCGAATGTCTACACACCTGCAAATACCTTTCTTTTGCTTTCTACAATGAGTGAATAAACTTTTAGGGGTAGAGTTTTGGCTGAAAACTTGTCCGTCAAAATTTTGAAGGAATTGCACAGGGAAGCCACAGTGGGTTGTAATGGAGAATTGCATTGTCTTTCTGATTTCTGTTCCTTTCGAAATGGGACCCTTCCCTCCCTCCTACAAGCTCTTAGCGTCTTCTCTCAAGATGCTGGCATTTCATAACTTTGTGCCTTGATGCGTGTGTGTGTGTGTGTGTGTGTGTGTGTGTGTGTGAGGGGGGTGCGTGTGCTTACACCATATGCACACAGGCGTGTATTAATTGTGCTGGAAACTGAGTAGACAGATCATTTGGAGAAATTTTTCTCTATTTTTTTTTAATCCTTTCTTTAATCTTTTTATTCTCTCTCCTTCCCTCTCCCTACCCTACCTTTCTTTTAATTAGATATCGAGTCTCTGGATGGAGTCTTTAATTTTATCTTTTCCTTTCTATTTACCTCCTCTTTCTTTTTTGTTTGAGTTTCTGGAAAATTTCCTTGGCTTTCTCTTCCACTGTTCTTTGACTTTCAAGTTCTAATGGTCATAATTCTCAGGAACTTTTTCTTAGCCTTAAATTGTTCACGTTTTAAATATCCTCTTGATTTATGGGTGTGATACCTTCATTGGTCTCTCTGAGGACATTAGTGATTTAGAAAAAAAGTCTTCTGCTCCCTGCATTGCCTCTGTTTCCTGTCGGTCCTGATTATCTGTTTGTCTTGCACTCTCTCTTTCATGCTGCAGCTTTGCCTAAGTGTCTGGTGATCCTGGGCTATTTTCTCATATTTAGGAATCAAGGATTAGAAAGCACTTACACACACAGATGGGCCTTGTCAACTATTAGCCTTCACTGTGGCATGATCACAAAGTAAGCATGGCTTCATTGGGAGACCGCCACATGTAAACAGCTAGGTGTTTTTGTTTTGTTTTGTTTTTTGTTTGTTTGTTTTGAGGCATTTGGTTTCTGCAGAGAAGCATCCCCTGAATCTCCTACAGAAGAGACTAGGAGTAGGGTAGATGGCAGGCACGGTCATTCTTGGTTTCTGTCTTCTAAGAGCAAGAAGAAGGGGGCCAGTCCTTCCCCGGAGCCCTTCCAGTTAATTTTCTCCAGGAAGAAACCACTAGACTGGGAGCCAGGTGATGGCCTGGGTACCTTGTTCCAGCCCTGAGCCTTACCCCAGCCTTCTGGGTGACCCTGTCCCTTCAAGTACTAGGCCACCCCGCAGAGCTGACCTTCTGTAAATATTCCCCCTGCAGTCCCTGTAAGCGAGCTTTCCTCATTTTACATTGCATCTTCCAAAACACTGAAATATCTTATTTCTTCTCATCTCCCCTCTTTTTGCTCTTTGTGTACAAATATTTCTTTAATCTTTCTTTCTTTCTTTCTTCCTTTCTTTCTTTCTTTCTTTCTTTCTTTCTTTCTTTCTTTCTTTCTTTCTTTCTTTCTTTCAATATTTTAGAGACATTTGGGGTGGGAGGAGTGGTAAAAACCCGTGCTCTGCTTTCACTGATGAATTGGAATCACGATGAAGTTTTTCAAAGTTTACAAGGTGTTTTCAGGCACTGGCCTCTCTGGTTGCAGGGCAAGTGATTATCGCCACTCATTGCTGCTTTTCCACACGGTCTCCAAACACCATCAGGCATCTGTCATGGATTGGAATAAGCCTGTCTGTGCCGATGGAGTAGAATTCAGGGTCCCCAGCTTGCATTTACTAGTCTCCCTTTTAGTTCTGCCTCATTGGTGCTTCCCCTCTCTATTTGATGGGAAATATTCTCCCCATAAACTTCAGTAGATGTAATGGATTTCTGCCGTGGAAATATTGTTCAAGTCGCAAAACCAAATCACAGCAGGCACTTTGTCTTGGGACCACGTGTCTTGCAAAGCAGCCATTTCAAACACTAGTTGTATGAAGCCACAGTCACAGCTAATGCACTTTACCCGGGTTCTGTTTGTACGTATGGGAGAACCTCACCACCAGACAGAACCATTGCTCTGCCAAGATGGCGGCAATAATTATCTCTGTAAATAACCTGACTTACTGGGTTTCTTCTTTGGGTTAGAAAATTGTGGAGTCGGGGTTGGTGAAGACACGAATGATGTTCCTTGAAGCCACTGGGGCAGGGTGGATCCTTCAAGAGTGGGATACTGACCCAGTTGCCTGAAGGCTATCAGTGATGCAGACAAATTACTGTCACTTTGAAAGCTGGCTCAGGCTCCCTCTGGGCTCATACTGGGCTTATTTCCCTGTGGACTGAGAGAGGTAGAGGTGATAGAGTCCAGCGAAAGCTACATACGTTCCTGGAGGATTCCAAGGGCCACTCTGGAAAGGCTCTCAGCCTCCAAGGCTCTAAGTAGAGGCTCCAGATCCTGGCCGTGCCAGGGACTCACACAGAAGCTCTTTAGATCTTGATGCCCAGGTCTGTCCCCAGACCAACTGAATCAAAATCTGGAAGTGAGACCCAGCATCAATAGTTTTTAAAGCTCCTGGGGCACCTGGGTGGCTCAGTCAGTTAAGTGTCCGACTTCGGCTCAGGTCATGATCTTGCGGTTCATGAGTTCGAGCCCTGCATCGGGCTCTGTGCTGACAGCTCAGAGCCTGGAGCCTGCTTCAGATTCTGTCTCCCTCTCTCTCTGCCTCTGCCCTTCTCACAGTCTGTCTCTTTCTCAAAAATAAATAACAAAACATGAAAAAAATTAAAAAATAGTTTTTAAAGCTCCTGAAGGGAGGAGGAGCAGGGTGCAAGTTCCTGCTGTGTAAAAAAAAAAAAATTCAGCCCGTTGTTCCTACATAAGCCAAGAACTCATGTAAAATTTGCATTATTTTGAACTAATTTGGATTCGGGGGAAGTACAAATAATTCATGTCCTAGTCACTTTGATACACTCTTATTTTGCAGCTGTTTCCATGGTGTGTGATAGGGTGGATGTTTCTCTCAAGAAAGAGAATGCAGAGGTGGTTCTTTGAATGCAGACTCCAGAGCGTTCGGGGAATACTCTTGCAGTGGATTTTACTCTTACGGAAATCTGGTGGCCAAAATCATGAAAGGGTCTGTGGGCAGGGTCAGGCACTGGCCAGACATGACCTCATCAGAGTCCTGTGTCTCTCCTGGTGTGTGCAGGCCCCGTGGCTGTCATCAGCGGCGAGGAGGACTCAGCCAGCCCGCTGCACCACATCAACCATGGCATCACCACACCCTCGTCGTTGGACGCTGGGCCAGACACGGTGGTCATCGGCATGACCCGGATCCCAGTCATTGAGAACCCCCAGTACTTCCGTCAGGGACACAACTGCCACAAGCCAGACACGTGTGAGTACTGGAGTAGAATGTTGTCCCTTCTGGGGAGGGCAGGGGAGGGGCATGGCAACAGACCACCTAGCTGGGGTTCTGGAACCTTCTGAGGTGACCTGCCACCTGCTAACCTCCCACTCTCTAAGAGACCCTCCCTGTTTGTCTCAAAACTTGAAAAAAATAGCCTCATTAAGGGGTCTCCGTTGGGGCAGAGGGGGCTCAGGATGAGAAGTAGCCCAGAAGCAGGAGCCCCAGCCCCACATGGAGAGGTGCTCCCAGTAAGGCAGGGGGCACAGACCAGGCTGGTCTTCTCTACAGACCTGGCCTCTGCATTTAGGAAGTGTAACCTGACTCTGTCCAGACAACAGCCCCTGAGGCTATCAGACCCTCCACCCCAGCCTCCTCCATGAGAGGGCAAGGGAATGAAGGGTGGTGGGCACCTTTTGAATGGAAACATCTCTCTAGCTGCCCCTCCAGTGCCCCGAAGTGCACACTTTCTGAGCATCTGATCCTGGTCCCAGTACTTGGACACCTCACCTCCCTCTGCAAGATGTCTCATTCCGATCAGAGGACTCAGGGCACCTGTTTCCTCCTCGTTTCTTACTTGCTGTTGGTTCCAGCCCCTCTCTTTGTGTTCCTGCTGAGTTCTGCTAGGGCCTCTCCCAGCTCCCAGGGCCTCTCCCAGCTTCCGGAGCCTCCGTGGCTTGGACCTTCCAGCCAGCAGTTCTTCCCTTCCCTGTGTCCCAGGGTCAGTGTAGGGCTGGCAACCCCAGCGCATAGCCTCCCCTGCTCCTGCCCTCAAGAAATGGTCAGCTAGTTCAGGAGAGACAGCAGAGGCCCCTGGAGATTGCCTGAGAGCTGGAAGGGATGGAAAGACTGGGTTATGGTAAGGCCTCATCTTCCGACAGGAAAACTGAGATACGGGGAGGCTGCGAGTTCCCTTCCCCGTCCCCAGGCTTGTGCCGTAGGTTCTCTTCTTCTGTCCGCGGGGCTCAGGGTTTGGCCACGGAAGAGGCACCTTGAGTCTTGCTCTTCCAAGAGCTGTACTCGGGCCACACTGTAGCTCACGGAACTCTTGCTGCTCCCGCTGGTCCGTCCTACGGCAGAGTGGGCATTCAGCTGTCTCACTGACCTTTGCTTCTGTTTTTCTGGTTCCAATTTTTAGAGAGAGGATTACCACAGTGGGAGGTTCTGGGCTCGAGTCAGAATGAGATCATCATGTGCCTTCCAACCTTGGGTGTCCTCCAGAATTGGTCTCTGTGTTTATCGGACGCCCACCCCCGTCAGTGTCAGAGGAAGGATATCTGGGTTCCGGACCAGGGCAAAGGAAGAAAAATACCTGTGTGTCAGATAAATAGTGGGGGAACACAGTGCTAAGAATGGTTCTGCTCTGGCTAAAGGTCTTGCCTCCAGTCAGGTTCATCTTGGACTGGCCTGAGTGTGGCTGGAAGGAAAGGCTTTCTGGGGTGGTAGCATGGAGTCCAAGCCAGGTCTAGAGTTGATGCTGCTGAGCTTTTCAGAGCCACGCTAGCATTTGAACAGAACTTAGGCCTTGCTGTATTGAACACACAATTGATTCTCGTTATTTACAGTAGCTATGTTCCAACAGAGTCACCATGAACACTGAATTAGCGGCTGCTGAGCCCTTGCTCCTAGGAGACATCCAGGGTTAGGTTCCTGTGAGCATCTGGTCACAGCGTTTTTATCAACTAATCAATACATAACCTGTTTTATGTGTGCTTCTGTCTAAAGACGCCTATTTAATAGATATCCCTGGTTCATTAGCATTGAACTTAGAGTCAGCAGCACTATGACTCATGCCTGAAGGACGCTTTTCTAGCACCCGGATCTTACCTAACACACCTGTTGTTTCCGTAAGGCACACACACCACAGCCTTCTTGCTCATTGGAATGTTAGAAAGTCAGTGCTATGCTTGGGGCCATTGTATCCAGTGAAATCACCCACAAAAAATACACACATGCAGAAAATGGCACTAAAGGGACTACAGAAGGGACGCTCATTTACGGTAGGAGAGCTGAAATAAGAAGGTAGCACGTCACGTGGAAATGTGCACGTCGGGTGACTCGGATTTCTCGCCACTGCTTGCCTGTTTACAAATGACCATAAAAGCGCCCAAGAGTATGGGTTTTGGGGTGACGCTTACATTTTAGCAAGTGGGCGACTTTGTAAATCCGAAATCCATGAATAACGAGGGTGGAATTTCTGGGCTCCTGGCGTTCTAATCTCTGGGTCGCGTGAGCTCCTGATACCAGCTTCCCAGGACGACTGCCGGGTGGGGATGAATCTGGCACGTGGGAAGGAGGTTTCCCCTGGGCCATCAGATTAAGTGCAAGCCGTGGAGAGAGCTATGGGATCGGAGTGTCCTTTGATGTGGGGATCCAGTCCCAGCCAAGGAGCTATCGCAGTATGAAATGGTGTAGAGGAAAAGCCTTCCTTCCTAATCTCTGCATTTGTGATTCAAAGCGGACTGTTGAAGGATCCAGGCAGTACGTCCCTGTAAACAAGAAGGGGTCAGTGGAGGTGGAGGGGAAGCAGGTTTATGGATGAAGACTGGAAGGAATAAGGGAACAAGCCATACCTCCAGTGAAGGAAATCACAAGCTGCCTTCGGATTGTTAAAACCCTCCAATACTAAGGGAAGTGTCCTTTTCGGGGAAGCGGCATATTTTGTCCTGTCGGTAGACCGCAGATGGCTCCCAACTGTTCTCGGAAAACATGGATGGCAACAACAAGGGGTGCGCAGGAGCCTCGTAACGGGACTTGGCTAGCCCCGCCTCTGTGAGTCCCGGCTGATTCACACTGACGGGGAGAGGCAGTGCCCGGCCCGCCTCTCAGCTGAGATTTGCCAGCCAAGAGGCAGCAGGTCTCTGATGACAAAGGCTTTATCGGTTGAGAAAAGTGACTCCGCGGCACATCTCCGTGTGCAGTGAGACACTGTCATAAATAATTAAAACCACATGGGCCTTGGCACATCAAGAAGCAGAGAACATTCGTGACTCTGCAGACGGGGCTGGGGTCACTCCTTTTGGGGAAGGAGAATGGCAAGGCACAGGGTATTAAAGGAGGAAAAGATCTCCTATCATCTCCTGGGGGCTCTCCCATCGATTCCCTCCCACGTCCCATGGGAGATGTGCAACGTGGGGAGAGATTGCAGGGACTCGTACACCTGCCTTGAGACACTGTTTCTCCCGGTTTCCCAGTGATGGATGTCGCACAGAAGCACCTTTCTTTCCGCAACATGTGTTTACCATAAATGGTGGGACCTTTTTGACCAGAGAGGTCAGGATGCTTCTCCCGTCCCCTCCTTTCCCTCTATCTGTCTTTCAGTCTGGTCCCTGGCAGTTTTCCTAGCCTGTCAGGGCTGCAGGGACGTTTGGGGATCGCCTCATACCTTCCCTTATCAGATGCTTGCCTGTGTTCCCAGCAAGCACTCCGTGCTCAGCATTGTCTTTATTCTCAATTTATTCAGCCTTTCCAGGGACTCTGAAAGACCTGAATGAAAAAGCTCCTCCTCGGGAGTAGGTATGGAATCTGAAGCCTAATGAGGCCCCCTCATTGTTTATTTACAGCCCCCCTGGTTCTCGAAAATATCAAGGAATGGATATAGGCCTCCTTGTCACACAGCCAATGGGGGGCTAGATCCTACAGAGCTAGAAACTGCGGGGCCGGTCTAGATGGGCCAGCGGGGGGAGGTGTGGTGGTGTTTGTAGCGACGTGGAGCCCTCGGTTACCTTGGTCACCCTCTCGACAGCCCTCGGCTGCAGTCTGTCCTGCAGATGCTGGGGCTGGATCCCGGCTGCTGCCTGAGGAGTCACGCGTTGGCTCTTTCCGAGGGCCAGCTGGAAGGCGCCTTGGCCCTGCATAAAGCCCTGGAGTTCTCTGTTCATCCCCTTCTCCAAAACCCATTTTCAGAAGACCGTCGCCTCTTGCTTGGGAGAGCAGAGGCCGTTTGGGGAGCCAACCTGTGCCCGCCTTCCCGCCCTCCCTTGCTCTGTCCCCAGGTCAGGGCACCTGCCTTATTCACAGGGTGTCTCTGTCTTGCTTGTTACCTTCCCAGAGTCGGCCCGCCCCACCTCTCCATCCCTCTGATCTCGTCAGGGACTCCGCCCCACCCCGGCCAGCAGTCCCCTCCCCTCTCCTCCCCTGCAGAGAGTGTCTGTTTGCTCACCTTCCACTCACCCCCAAACCTCCTTAAGGTCCCTGCCCTGCAGCTCCATTTCCCTCTCCGCTTCTCCAGGAACCCTGACTTGGCCACCCTTGATCTCTTTGCAAAACTGGACCTCACCCTTTTGTGTTGTCTTTGTCTTCCTCCGAGTCACTGTCGTTGGGCTGATTTTTCTCCCTTTCATCCGTTCAAAATGGATTTATTGAGGGTTTGTGGCAGGCCTCCTTTGAGGCTCTGGAAACAGTGGGGAACGGGACACGCGTGGTCCCTACCCTCAGGAACTTGCTGCCAACTATAGCTGATCTCCAAGTGGCAAACGGCATCCCCTGCTCCCTCGGGGCCACTCGTGGAGCCCACCTTCCACCTTTCTGCCTGGTGCTTCACCGGCCTTTACCCCTGGTGGCTTCCTTCCAGAACACCAATCCCACACCTGCTGCTTTAGTGTAATTCCTGCTTGAAATGCCCATCTCCCCTCCTCACTCGGCCCCCACACTACCCCTTCCTTCCTTTCTGCACCTCTATTCATCATTCAGCATCTGGCTCATTTCCAACCTCTTCCTAGGCCCAGGCGATGGCAAAGTGACCCTTCCCCCCCCGGGAACCCCTGGCTTAGAGTAAATGCTGCGCACTAGTCTTGAATGACTTTGAATCAAATCTTAGGTCATCCTGTCGCTTCTCAAAAATGTGTGCTCTGTTTCCCAAACCTGACTTTGAATGTGTTCCAAGAAGTAGCTCCTTTGTGTCATAATTCTCCATTATCTATTGAAGATACAGTGTGGGACTAGAGGCAAAGGAGGAACCAACCAGTGTGTGTTGAGGACGCCTGGTGAGTGTATCCTCACGGCCCAGACTTTCTAGACACAAAGGGAAAGGTCATTGGTCTGCGTCAGCATCCTCCTCTGGACCAGACGTTGGGGTGGCATCGTACATCTTTTGTTCAGGCGATCTTGCACTCCCTCTCTGAGGAAGAGGCTGCTGTCCCCATTCTACAGATAAAAGAACTGAGGCTCAGTGAGTTTGAATGACTTGTAGATCACGTGGCTCTTGGGGGAGGGGCTGAGATTAAAACCCAGGCCTGCAGACACCAGCGTCCCTCCCATTTCCCATCCAGCCTCATTGCCAAGGACTGCAGTGATCCACAGGCATTTACTCTGTACCTCCTGCACTCACCACAGCTGGCTGAGGAGGAAGGAGGACAGTTTTATTGTTTTACAGAGGCTCACTTTGCTCCCCCTTTCCTGGATCAGGATAGCGCTGTGGATGGGCTCTTGAGGGATGGGATTCCCAGGAGGACCTTGGCTGAAGCTTCCTGTGGTCACGCGGCCGGGTCAGCCTTGGTCTGGCGATCGGCACTTACCCTTGTTCACAGAATCAAGTCCCCAGGGCATCGTGGTTGCCTTCGGATAAGGCAATACTTGGCCCTGGGGTTGAGTCCATTTGTGTTTATTTATTTACTTTTTGTTTTTAGAGCAGTTTCGGGTTCACAGAAGAATTAAGCAGGAAGTACAGAGAGTTTCCACTCACTCCCTCACACGCCTGCCCCCGGTTTTCCCTGTTCTTGCCATCTTGCGTTAGCGTGGTGCATTCGTTACCATTGATGTGCCAGTACTGACATATTACCAACTAAAGTCCATGGTTTATGAAAGCATTCACTGTGCGTGTTGTGACAGAGCAGTGTCAACACAGAACAGTTTCACTGCCCTGAAAGGTCCCCTACGGCCCACCTGTCCACCTCCCTTCCCCACCCTCTGGCAGCAACTGATCCTTGTACTGTCTCTACAGTCTTGCCCTCTCTGGGTGTCATATAGTTGGAATCCTACCGTGTGTTGGCTTTTCCGATGGGCCTCTTTCACTTAGTGACGTGCGTTTTTGGTTCTTCCCTTCCAAGTTTTTTCGTGGCTTGATAGCTTATTTCTTCTTATCCCGACTAAGGCTCCATCGAATGGATGTACCGCAGTTTCCTATCCCTTCACCCATCGGAGGACATTGTATTAATTTTCCAGGGCTGCTGTGACAAAGTATCGCCAACTGGGTGGGTTCAAACAATAGAAATTTACTCTCTTGAGGTTCAAGAGGCGAGAAGTCTAACACAGGAGGTCAGTGGGCCATGCTCCCTCTGAAACCCGTAGGGGAACCCTTCCTCACCTCTGCCTAGCTTCTGGCGGCATTGCCTGTGTCCCTTGCAACTACACAACTCTCCAGTCCTCTGTCCTCTCATGGCACCCCCTCTGTGTGTCCAGCCTCACATGGCTGCCTTCTGCATACACCGGGCCTAGTGGCTGAGCGCCCCCGCACCCCCACTCCAGTATGACTTCATCTTGACTTAACTGATTACATCTGTAGTGACCCTCTTTCCAAAATAGGTCACATTCCAAGGTGCTGGGGATTAAGATGTCAACATATCTCTTGTTGGAGGGACCCACTCAGTCCACGGCAGACATCTTGGTGGCTTCCTGTTTTGGGCAATTATGAGTAAAGCTCCTATGTACATTTGTGGGCGGGTATTGCACGGACGTAAGTTTTTAACCCCTTTGAGTGAACACCTAGGTGTGTGTGTTTTCTGGATTGTATGGGGAGAGTATGTTTAGCTTTGTAAGAGACTGCCAAATTGGCTTTTTCAAAGTGGCTTCACTGAGTCTGGTTCTTTTCATTTTGCATTAGACTGGCCTCCGCCAATCAGCTCCTACCCGAGGATCTCCTGGGATAGTACGCACCTGCCTTCTTAGTGTGCTTTCTGGAGAGTGTGTATGTGTATACACATGTGTGTATGATGCACCTTCTCTTGTGCTCTAAGCTGTACCAGCAACTGCTGATTGTATACTTTTTACTGGATGCTCACATAGACTAATAGTGAGCATGCTTCACACCTGACTTGTCACTGGTCAGAGGCCAGGCACCACGTTCACTGCAAAACGGGCCCCTCGGTTTGCTGACTGGGGTGTTTACCATGGGGCCAAGCCCAGCCCCTGGTGGCCTTCACCTTTCCAGCCTCTGACTCCTTTTCTGTTTTGGTTTCCCTGAAGCCTTGCTGATGCCTTTTCTTTCCCCATGTGTCATTGTCAAGCTGGCTCTGGGTTCCTGGGCCTCCTGTACCGGTTCTGTTTTCTACACCAGTGTCTGTGCTTGGAACCATAGGTGTGCACTTAATTGTCAGCCCCTCCTGGCTGGTCACCTCTTCCTGTCTCCCTACATCTGCCACACACCCTCCCCGGCTGACCTGGCAGTTCTGTCCCGGGGTCTTCTTCATGGCTTCTCGTTCTCATGAGGCTGTTGAAACCCATCTCTTTTGGCTCCCTCAAACTCTCTCTTCTCTTTCATTCCCTGGCCGCTGAGCAGACCTTCACTGGGCTCTTACTAAGTGGCAGGTAACCCTACATTGGGCCCTGGGGTGGAGTGGAGGACCTGCCCTTCCTAACACCTCTTTGGCTACATCGCAGCTGCTTGGGGTGCTGGCCTCAGGGCATCCCCCCTAACCCAGTCGGCCTACAAGACAACGACTTGCACACAGATCACCAAAGTGGGAGCCTCTAGGCCTGTGCCCTTTCAGCTGGAACCAGTGGTTCCTTCATCGGGAGTGAGCGAGTGGCTCGTCTCCTCCTCCTCTCCTGGGCCAGTCGGCCACGGAGCGTGCCTCTTCTGGAAGGGGAGCTGCCGAAGCCAGTTTCCCAGCTGTGGTAGGGAGCCCAGAGCCTGTGCATATAATGCAGTATTAATAGTGCGTTGGCATGATATAGATTTCTGTCACCTTCTGTACTAACAAACATCGCTTAGTGCTGGGTAATGATGGGTGTTTGTTCCCAGCCACTTAGCTCAGCATAATGGACTTGCAGATGAAATATGGAAAATGGGCTCCTTTGTCTGGGAGGCTGCCCCCCCCCCCCCCCCCCCCCCCCCGCCCAACGAGTAGCAGAAGTGGCGGCAGCGGCAGCTGCTACTGCAGAGTAAGGCTCTCTAGGTTTTTCTCTAGCTGAAGTTCTGATGGACTTGCCTGATGGAAGGAAGGGGATCTGGTTACAGGGCTGGGCTGTGAGCTCCTCCTCTGGGATTGCAGCTGGGAAGAGGAAGCTGGCATACCAGGGTCTGCCATTTGCTCCCTGTGGCTGATTTAGAAGGCCGGCTTGGCTGGACGTGACACGGAGAGAAATAGGACCGACGTGGGTGGAGGGGGGTGGGGGGAGGCATCTCCTCCTTTATTCTGCTGGGTGGATCTTGATGGGCCAACTACATGTACAGCTTGGATCAGAGGTTGGTGAAGGTAATACTGACATTTTGCCTTAGCCTTTTTTCAGTGATGGGCTGTCTCCAGGCTTTGCTCGCCAGGGAGTCTTTCAGAGGACATTTTAAGTGAACGTAGATTAGGATTTGTTTCCCTCTGGTTCTTCTTTAAGCCTGTTTTCAAATACAACTAGACTAAGTAGCTGACCCCTGAGGATCCTGCGATGCTCGGTTTGGTGATCCCAACATTGCTGGAGGAAAAGATGACTCTGGCACATTCCCAGTTGCCTTTCTTTCTGGAAAGAGCTAGATGATGCCAGAATGGGTTATCTTGGGAGTCAAGGCAGTTATGTCCTGGGCCTGCACTCTTGTCCTGAGGGTCCTAGCCCCTAGAGATCAACCTCTGTTGGTCGCCGACTCCCAGGACTCCCAGATCTAGGCATAAACTAAGCATGACATTTGGTCTTTGTTTTTCCCTGTCCCGGGAAGACTATCCATTTCCCCTCAATTACATGAAAACCGTAGACATTCGTGAGCACACACTTTGGGTCCGTAACCAACTAGCCCAAAGAGACAGACTTCCCTCCATCTTCCTGAGCCAAGACAACCTGCCTTCCTGTTGGATATCATGACCTCATCTGTTCTGTGCTTCCGTGCGATAATCACATACTCAAAGTTAGTAGCTGCATGCAGTCATGCTAATTAAGTAATTAGGTATAATTGTACTCACTGTAAATACACAGTAATTGGCTTTAAAAAAGTACTTGGGGGGAGAAGCACGTGCTTCAAGGTGGCTAAGCAAAGAAGGGGAAGACCCCCCAGCCTGGAGGGGCATCACTGCCCCCGGGCCTGGGGGGTAGTCACTCCCCACAGTTAAAAGTAAGGATGCTGTAGAGCGGGTCCTTGGTTTCCCTCAGAGCCCTAGCCGCGCAGAGGGACTACTTGTCCCCCTGGCCTGTCCTCGGTTTTGTCTTTAAGGAGTGGGAGGATTAAGCCCCCTCTGGAGATCCTCTCCAGCCCAAGACTAGCCAGAGATACATTTCTCTCTTCCCCTCCCACTGGATTCTGGCATCCAGTCTGTTCTGAGGTGTATCAGGGTGATAATTCAGAACCAGCCGAAAACACACACACAGGGGTCAGAGAGGAATCAAAAGTCGGGCTTTATTGCTGGACTGAAGAAAATTGCTTGGACTTAAAAATAAAAAGCCAAAGTGGGCTTCTTGGTGCCTCTCCCAAATCCTGAATTCGGGATGCGCACACAGGAGTTGGGTCTGAGCAGCGGATGTTCATCTAGTTGCATGGGGGCAGCAGGTGTTGGGGGGGTGTTATTGCCTGCCTCACCTTTTGCAAGCCAGGAGCTCAGCAACCCTCTAGAAAACCACACGTGCAGGGAGAGTCTCCCGTTTCTGTGTGAGCCCTGCTCAGAAGAGAAACCAGATGGTGGATGATGGACTCTGCTCATCTCACCTGTCAGATACATCACTCACTTCTCCGAGGTAGGAGCCAGGGGCACAGGTCGAGGAAAGGGTGGGGGAGTTCTTTCTGGTGTCTCCAACGAGATTAAGACTTCTCTTTTTTAATGTTTGTTTATTTTTGAGAGAGAGAGAGTGGGGGAGGAGCAGAGAGTGGGGAGGCACAGAATCTGAAGCAGGCTCCAGGATCCCAGCTGTCAACACAGAGCCTGTCGTGGGGCTCCAGTTCACGAACCGTGAGGTCATGACCTGAGCCGAAGTTGGACACTTAACCGACTGAGCCACCTGGGTGCCTCTAAAAACTCCTCTCTTATGGGCAGAGGCTAAAAGGTGGGAAAGGAGAAAAAAGTTCCCCACCCCCATGTTTAGGGACAGCAGGGAGCTCTATCATTCATTAGTGGTCGCCCCTATTAGTATTCTCTTTCCAGAAGCCCTTTTCCAGGAGAAAATGGTCGTCATTTCCATTTCCTCTGAATGAGCACATGAGTCATAGTCCTGATGGGAGATTGCCAAAGGGGCCGGAGGTTCCCGTTGTGCTGTATTCTTCATGCTCAACGACTGAACACCCAAGCACTGCCCACCCATGGCGGAGCCAGAAGCCCAGAGGCCAAATGCCCTCCATCTTCTCCCCAGCTGCCTCGAATGCCATGTGCTCTGAGAGGTACTAATAGGCATTTCTCAAAAACGATGTTCCGTGGTGTCAAGTACATTCAGGAAAACCTGGATTCAATAACTTTCTTACTGTGGCATTCTGGGAGCCTTCAAGGATGAAGGTCATTGCAACGTTGCAAGAGGGGCCTTGGGTCTGCAGCGTCAGCCAGATTTATTGAGCCTCCGAGCCTGATTCTTGAGGTGGGCCTGTTAGCATCTTTGTGGACACAGATGTTCAGCGGATCGCATTCTGGGCTGTTCTGGGGGTTTGGGGTTCTGTTTTCGCCTCCCCGGCAGATGTGGTAACTCATGTGACAGGGTGCCCAGATGGGCCTGAACCCGTTTGGCATGTGTGCTGTCACATTTCTTCCCAAGCCTCCGGGAGGGACAGGAAGTGGCTGCGTTCCATGGGAATGCCCAGAGTTGGGGTGGTGGCATTCTTCAGGATTTCTGGCAGAGAGCTAAGCGCCCTCCATTCAAGTGGATCAGGGGAGTCTTTGTCTGTTGTTCTCGGCCTAGAAGCTCTTGCAGGTGCCTTTAACTCTTCCTAAACCCCCAGATCCGGCGATGCTGGTCATGGCCAAATTTTCACTGCATTCCTGTTTCCTGCATTTCACTGTCTCCAGGCAGACTTGCCACTTAGGATTGAAAGCTCAGGGAGCCGTTCCTAAGGAGAAATGCGTGAGTTGCAGGCTGTCAGCCTCCCAAGCCACTGTTTCCAAACCATGGTGTGGAAGGTCAAAGTGCTTCTTTATTTCAAGAAGGGCATATGATGCTCTTGGCACAAAGCGGGCCAGGGCAAGGTCTCAACCCGCCGAGAGAGTGAACTGAACCCTTGGTTCCAGGGGGTCATTTTTCATTAGAAAAGAAAGTAAAAGGAGTGTGTAGGGGGCTGGTCCTAGACCCTGGTCCCAGCCTATCTGCTCAGCCACCGTGGGACTCTGGGAGAGGCATCCAGCGTCTCTAAATTTGAGATGAGAAAACAGGACCACCTGAGCTGGTATTTTTCGAGATGAAGTGGCATGAGAATTTGAAAGCGTCCTGTCACCTTGCCTAAGTGACATACACAGATCGTCTTTTCCCTGACAACAGTATTTTTACAACTGTTGTTACAACCCCTGATTCAAATATGCTGGTGGGGGAAACCAGCTCAGTGGTGTTAAGAATAGAGATTTTTCAAAGCCTGATGATATTTCTCAAAAGACAAGAATCCTTCCCTCCAACGACTTCTTTTCCCCGACGCTAAGAAATAGCGTTTTATCACCCAGATCCGCAGCCACCGAGATGCTCTTAGGAGTTAACACCGTAATACCGTGGTTGTCAGGAAATGATCGATGTAGATGAGCAGTGGGCTCAGGCCGATTTCCTTTTGGGTTAATGAGACCGACACACCATGAGCCCGAACGGGGGATGGGAAAGAGACTCATAGCGGGATTCTTTCGTTTGTTTGGTTTTTACTCTTGGTTTTACGCCTCTCCTTGTCAGTAAACGTTACTTGGATGAGACTTCAGTGCCCGTGAACCCCCCTGCTTTACCCGTGTTCCTTCCCAAGTGCCTCTCACTGAGTTACTTGTATGTCTGTGCCCGTAGGGTACCCTCCACAGCTAGGGCTGTAATGCTCATCTGCTCAGGTGACTTCGTTTTTGAAATATGAGGCCCCTTCAGTCTTTTCTTGAGGAACGTATACATCCTCCAGACACACATGTACATGTATGTGGGTCTTGTCATAGTTGCACACGTATCTCACGTTTTGGGCACTGATTGTATCAGTTGAGGTCCTTTCGGCTGCAGATGCCAGACAGTCGTGACCCACTGGGCTTAACACAAGAAGGAAACTGAGCATCACATTAGCTCCGCTAAATAGCTTGGGAAGGCTCCCGGCACATTAGGACTTCAGCTCTGCTTTTCTGTGATTGTCCTGCCTCTTGTCTTTCTGTGTTTTGCTTTACCACCGGACTGGCTCCCCTCATGGTTACAAAATGGTTGCAGGAGCCTCAGGCATCACCGCTAAGCACATGGACCCGGGGCAGCACAGCGTTGTCTCTCCTTGTGTGTTGTTGAAACTGAGAAGACCTTTCCCCAAAGCCCCCAGGAGACATTCCCTCCTGTCTCATTGGCTGGAGTGATGTCGTATTCCTAAACCTGTCCCCCACCAAGAGAACGGAATTACCACACGCACTTGAGGCTCATCCAGATTCTCCTTTGGGCTTGGGGATGGAACATACTTCTCCGGAGGCACGGGGCTGCCTGGAGGGGAGTGGACACCGGCACAGAATCAGGGTTCTGTTAGCAAGGAAGAATCCAGGAGTGGCTGTTGGAAATGACAACGCCCGTCCCTGTGGTGCTTTGGCAAGGGTAAATCGTGCTCACCTTGTCGTGCGGCCTTGCAAACTGCTTCCGTCCTGCTCTTCTCAGAGTGAGCAGAAGCCTCTCGGGATAGAGGTGGTAGGAGGAGGATGGGAAAAGTGATCCTGTGTCAGTTTTACCCCCCCCCCCCCCCATTTTTCTCCTTTTAGGGAGAGCAAGCTGGCAGTTTGTGGTTGTCGTCATCGCTGTTCTGGTCGGGTAAATGGTCCCGCTGATTTGCAAGGCTATACTTACATGCCCGAGCAAGGAAAAATTCCTTCATGTGGCTTCAGCTGGATGCGATGATCTCAGTTGAGCAAGCTGTGTGAACTCCTGGGAGCTGCTGTGTGATCCTTGGGGAGCGTGGTTTCTGGGGAGAATGTGGGGGCAGGGGTGAAAAGAGGGTAAGCAGGGAGGGGGTTGGTGAGGAGAAGAGAATCAACACCTCCTCAATACCTGTCAGTGCCTATTACTAACCAGGCTCCGAATCTCAAGTACCTTACAATAATAATAAAATCTTTCACTGCACAGTACTTGCTCTCAGGCACCTGAAAACAGTCAAAATAGGGGCACCTGGGTGGCTCAGTTAAGCATCCGACTCTTAATTTCGGCTCAGGTCACGCTCTCATGGTTCGTGAGACAGAGCCCCGCGTCGGGCTCCATGCTGATGGTGTGGAACCTGTTGGGATTCTCTGTCTCCCTCTCTCTCTGTCTCTCTCCCACTCATGCTCTCTCTGTGTCTCTGAAAATAAATAAATAAACTGAAAGAAAACAGCAAAAATATAATAGACGGGCTTAATTTTTAAAAACTATGGGGTAGGTGCTGTTGCTGAGAAAAGTGAGGCACAGGATAGGCAAGACATTTGCTGTAGTCTCGTGGCTAGGAAATGACAAAGCCACAGTATGACAGAGCCTGCCACCTGCTCTTCCCTTCATTAGGTCTTTCTACGTGAAGCCTACCTGGTACGTAAGTGTTGCGACCCCCACTTGGCAGATCAGGAAACTGTGGTACTTGCCCAAGGTCGCTGTCTGGTCAGTGGTGGAGCCAGGGTTCCCACCTGGGGGTTCAGGAACGTGCCTGTGCCCTGGCCCGGGCCGCCTCCCCTTCCTGGTAGCTGACCTCCACCTGTACCCCACCTTCTGGGAGACAGAGGATGGTCTTGCAGATTCCCAGACAGATGCTAGCTTGGGTGGCCCATGGGGCCCACCATGGAGTCAGCAGAAGGCAGTCCCCCTCTGGCACTCCCATGGCCCCTGTGTAGGCAACCCCTTCTTCATCGCTACCCCGGGAGGCCATCTGGAGCCTCATTGGCCTGGAGGGCGGGCCTCTCAGTGGGGTAGAGATGGGCGCTGGAGAAGGGTGCTGGAGGTTGTGTGTGGGCTGCACGGAAGGAGGAGGACCACAGGCCTTGGAGCCAAGTTGGCCTCGTTTTCGGCCAAGCGTCCTCTTACCCTGTCCCTGGTGGCCGTGTAGCTTAATTTGTCACCCAGATTGTGGCCAGCCGGGCCTCTCACCAGGTGCTGTGTTAGCTCCCATCCATGCCCAGACCTAGAATTCCTGGTGATGCAGCAACTCTTCGTTTTGGATTCTGCTGAGTCGGGCGGCCCTAATGCCACCGGTAATGAAGAAGTGTTGGGACTAAACTCCTAATGGCTCATTGATTGGTTGAATTATGCTCAGTGTAATTCTGAAAATAGATTTTAAATATGTGCTTGGGGATTTGTGGGGATTGGTTACTTAGGAGCTTTAACTCAATCGTGGCTGGTTTGACAGAGACATCAATGCTGGTGGCCTCCGCTGGCGCCATGCTGTTCGCCAGGCTCTTCACCAAGGCGAGGCCCCACCCCAGAGCCAGGAAGCTGGCCGGAGGGCAGTGTGCGCATGCGCAGGAAGGTCCCCTTCCCGTACATACACACCCCTTGGCGGAGGTCTTGAGAAGGTCACGTTGGTTGACCCAACCATTTGCAAACCTCTCCATGTTCTTAGGATGGACGGAGGAGACATGTAGTTTCTGGATTCTCCCTTAGACATCCTCTGACGTCAGGGAGTACAGACTGTTGCCTGCCCTTTCTCTGATGCCAAGATTTCGCTTTTCGTGGAGCTACGACTTGGGGGGAAGCGAAGGGAAGCCTTCTCAAAGACTCAGCGTCGCTGCCTATTCCAGCATCATCTGGTCTACCCGACATCCTTGTCTGGGTCTAATGGGGGAGCCAAAGGGTCTGGTGCTGGGCTTCTGATACCTCGCTGCTTTTTGTGACTGTCAGGTTAATTTGCAGACAATAGAAAAAGGAAGCAGCCCTCAGCAGATAATACAGAGACCTCCCAACATGCCTATAATTACCATCCTTATCTACTTCTTTCCCTCTAACCAATGGGGGACCTAAAAGGCCTTCCATTTCTGGGGCACGCTGGGTCAGAAACCAATGACGGATGTCATGGCTTAGCTTCCGTAAGGCACAGTAAGACTGTATTTCTGAGGAGAAATTGGTCAGCGGTCTTTTTTCGAGAGCTTCTAATGCTACTCCTCCATTTTGACCTCTATCTGAAAGACTGCGTTCCTTATACCCTTCCCTGGGGTAATTTATACCCAGCCACTCATTAGAAAAAACGGTATCCTCAGGGAAGGGAGGAAGTAAAAACAAAACCTGGAAGAAAAGAAAAAAGAAATTACACTCTGCTCTAATAAAGAAATTACTGACGTTCTACATTATGAACTGTATTAATTTTTAATGGCTGAGAAAGGAGTTGATTTATAATGCATCCTTCTCGGCTGCAGTGCCTGTCCCCAGCTAATAAATAAATGACAGGTCTCTTGTATTAAAAGTATCCGTCATTTTACATTGTTGGAATGTAGACGGCAGAGGCGTTGAGTGAGAGGCTCCTGGGAGCGGGTGTGCCCTGCTGTGCCCGTTTGCAGAGGGAGCTGGCATGGAGGGTGGCTTAGCTCTGCAACTGGAGGTCAGCTCATTTCTCCCCTTTGGTCCCAGCAAAGTGACCCAAATAGCTGCAACTCTTAATGGTCCAGGGGAGAGTTCGTAAGAAGGGGTAGTGCTATGCTCAGGGACAGTTCTGATGGAAATTTAAATTCCGGACCCTTAAGCAGAATTGCCCATGGCTTGTCCCTGCGTGTCCTGACCAGATACCGCAGGATTCCGTGTTAGCAATTGATCCTTTGTTGATGCTCATGTATGACTCACAGCTCTGGTTCACCTCTGTGTGCCTCTTAGGAAAAAAATAATAATAATAAAATAAAGCCTGATATTTATTTTTCTTTCCAAGTAGTATATACTCATTGTAAATATTTTGGGGGGAGTTCCGGAAAAGTTCGGAGAAGAAAATAAGAACTGCCCCACATACTGCACGCACCCAAGGGATAAATGCCGTGAACATGTTGGTGCCCTGCCTTCCAGTCTTTTTTCTTTGCAGAGATACACGGACGAACACATAACACACGCGGACATTCATACGCCGACACATAAGCTTGTATTATGCAAAGACAAGACCGTATTTGGCACTCGGTTTTATAATCTGAATTTGTTCATTTAGCAATGTGCCATGGACCTTTATTCCATAGCATTAAAAATCATGCAGCTGGTGTCTGTGTGTCCAGCCAGGGCTGTTTTCACACCGGTGCCATGTACAGCTCTGGCAATCAGTCAATCAAAATGCACTCCTTTGTTCTCCATCACAATGCCAGCTCCAGTGTAAACACAGTGCGGGAGAAAAAAATGAGGACCAAAAAAAGATGGGTCTTACACAGAACTCCTAATTATGGAGCAGCTACTGGCTGCAGAGTCGATGCAGTGAGGCCGAGAGAGGAACAGAGTGGCTGGCACCGTCCCCACGTGAGGGAGTCCACACTCCAGCTGGGGAGAGAGGCCCCTAATAGTTCCTGGTGATCCAGGCATGAAGCGTGTCTCAGAGATGCATGTCACAGGAGCCCTGCAGCTAGAGGGCTGGGTGTGTGCATAGAGAACACCAGCTTGTTTAAAGTAGGGGAGGAGAGGCTTGGGTGATGGGCGACAGAGGGTTGCGGCTTTCTCTAAAGCCAAGGGGCACTTAGGTGGAGATGGAAGGTAAGGACCTTCCAGGTCACAGTGGCAGTAGCTGGAAGTGGAGACAGGCTTTGGAGGGACAGGGATGGGCGGTCACGGGGGACTGGAGAAGAGCCCCTTGCGTGGAGGGAGCAGATCCTGTGCCAGTGTTACACAGTGTAGGTTATTGAAGCAACAGTTATGAATTTATTCATAGAATTTGCATTTAAATAGCTCCAGTCTTTATTTACCACGCTTGACATTGTTATCAGTTTCTCAGAAATAGGTAATGACTTGAGAAGTAAAGGCGCCATTGACATTATAATAAAAAAGGTAAAACAAAGTAGGTGATTCTCTTTGAATTTAGGGACAGTTTCAAGCAGACACCGAAAGACATCACCCCGCCCCCCGTTCTAGAAAGAGCACAAGAAATGTTATTTAGAAAATGAGAGAGATTTAGCGATCGCTGCCAGCAGGTCCGACAACTTCTGATTTATTTATATTGTCTTCAGAGGCTTATAAAAATGGAAGTTTGCCTGGATTTGGAGACTAACGTTTGGGCCCTTCCATATATGAATTTATTTCTTGATTTGTTGTGTGCGTTTCTAAACATAGATAGACCAGTGCCTTTTGCTTCTGAAAAAAAAAAACAACAACAACAAAAAAAACCCCGAAAAGTCTCTGAAGCTGGTAGGGAGAGCAATCGGAGACCGTGTGCCCGTGAGGAATCTGCTCCCATGTTGCAGGAGAGGTACTGCAAGGCAGAATCCCGGAAGCATTCATTCCTGAAGCATTGGAGGGAACCTGTCTTTTTGCCATGGCAGCCCGAGATCAAGTCTTCCCTGGCCCTGGTTTTATACCCAGTCCATTGCAATTACAGTATGATCCTTGCTCATAGTTTTACCTTCAGATCTTGGACCCAAAATTATTCCAGCAAAAGGACTTGGCTCAGAGTCTTTTTGAAGATTGTCTGCATTCCTAGTGGCATTAAAAAGGAGGCAAGTTTGTGGCTAGACGTCTACCTGATTCCCACATAGTTTCTATGTTACTGAATGCATTAGCTCACAAAGGGAGTTCGTTTCTATGTCCCAACTTCTTTTTTTTTTTATTTATGTATTTTGAGGGAGAGAGACAGAGAGAGAGAGAACTCGAGCAAGGGAAGGGCAGAGAGAGGGGGAGAGAGAATCCTGAGAGAGAATCCTGAGCAGGCTCCGCACTGTCAGTGTGGAGCCCAGTGTGGGGCTCGAACCCACGAGCCGTAAGATCATGACCTGAGCTGAAACCAAGAGCCAGACGCTTAACCGACTGAGCCACCCAGGTGCCCCCTCCACATCTCAACTTCTAAGTGACTTCACGTGATTTACAGTTGACAAACAGCACACCGAGGTTTTTCTTTTCATTGTTTCTGGCTGTTACTATGTCGCCAGCGGGCGGGTCCTTATCTCAGGCATTTTCTCGGCAAAGTAGCTGATGGCACACTGGGTGTAGAGACACTGTGTTTACATTCCACACCTTCCATTACCTGCTTAAATCCTGACCCGAAGGAAGGTGGTGTTCGTGATTTTTCAGTGTCCTGCCACTATATGTTTTCAGTGGAATTTCAGAAGACCGTTGTTCTTATAAGCCAGTGATTCTCCAGATGTGGTCCCCAAACCAGTGTCATCAGCATCACCTGGAAACTTGTTAGAAATGCAAATTCTTGAGATGGCCCCATCCCCGGACCCACTGAATCAAAAACTCTGGGGGTGAGGCTCAGTGATTTTGTGCTCTAACAGGCCCTCCAGGCGATTCTGATCAACACCAGAGAATGAGAGGCAGTGTGTTAAGACACTGGTAGCCGCCCCCGCTTCCCCTCTCAGTTTGAAATATTTGAAGAAGTGGAGCTGTGTTTCAGGACAATAGTTGGTGGTACTTAAAATTTGCTGTTAATTCAGTAAACATTTATTGAGCACCTACTAAGCTCTAGATACTACATTGGGTTCTCTGAGGACAGCTGAGTGAACAAATAGGTCGTTTTGATGTGGCTGCTTTGATATGAATATGTAAAAACGCTTTTTGGGGGGCAGTCATCACATAAACAAGAGGCCCTCATCTACACCCCTTATCCTCACCCCTCTGTGACTCCTGGGCTGTCCCTGGCTCCTCTAAATGGGGGATTTTGTCAGAGGTTGGGTCAGAGTATTTTGAGGGCGAGAAATGGGGTACGAGCAAGGTGTGGGGAGAGGCTGGGGAGGGGGTCAAGATGTCAGCTTTGCATGCTATTTGGGAATAAAGATGCCAGGCGTAAAGGTTTTTGTTTCAAGCGGTGTGAAAATGCCTCCCATACTCCACACTCCATGTCCTAGCAGCCCCGTCAAAAGGGCTGCATTGGATTATCCCTGTCCCTCCAGGGGCCCATCATCTTGGGGGTTTGTGGGTGATGTGGAGATGGCAGGATGGGAGTCAGCTAGCTGAATGTGGAATTCTGCAAGGAACGACGTGTGCCGTGTCCTTCCTGGTCCCCGAGGCTCTTGGGCATGGGAAGAGCTCTGTAGGCTTGGGCTCCGGAACCTGGATTTGCTGCTGCCTGATCTCACTGAGCCTCCCTGTGTCCTAGTAAAGTGGAAGTGACGGGAGGACCTGCCTTGTCAGGGCTTTCTGTGTACTACGTGAAGGAATGTGTGCAAGGGACTTGGAACAGCTGCCTGCCTTTGGGGAGAAATGGCTACATTCTTTCAGACTGTTAGTACTGTCCTTATAGTCTGCCTCAGTTACGCTGAAGAAGGAATTTTATTTTATTTTGTTTGTAAAGTTTATTTATTTTGAGAGAGAGAGAGAGAGAGAGTGCGTGTGCGTGCATACACCAGCGGGGAGGGGGAGGCGCAGAGAAAGAGGAACAGAGAATCCCAAGCAGGCTCCATGCTGTCAGTGCAGAGCCCAGCGTGGGGCTTGAATTCATGAACCACGAGATCATGACCCGAGCTGAGATCAAGAGTCAGACTCGCAACCGACTGAGCCACCCAGTCGTGCCCCTGAAGAAGGAATTTTAAATGTCCCAGAAACACTCCTGCCCTATGAGGCCATCCAGGCAGTGTTTACTTGGCCCTGCAGATGTGGTTTGACATAATTTGCAAGTCACACTTTCCCCTCTGAAAGTAACGTGTGGTTGGAAATGTCTCCCCACGTGGAGTCAGTGGCACATTTGCTGACGTCATTCAGTGACCAGCCTACGTGTAGGCAGCTAGGACCTGTGTATCTTCAGTCCTGGCTTCTCAGAGTTGACCCCCACCGTGATCCAGCCAACCCCCAAGCTTCACCTCATTGCTAAGGTTGAGAAGGTGACTCTGCCAGAAAATAGCAGATTAGCGAGAATTCGATTCTGGTTTTCAAAGATTCTGAAAATAAATGAATACAGCAAATGTCCCTTAATATATTCAATTTAGATACATGTAACCTCTTCCTATTCAATATGGAAATGTACGCATCTTGTATATCCTTAG